>NC_143256.1:67972837-68597837 GCF_984573655.1 Nuphar pumila | reverse complement strand
GCCTTTATCTGGCCCATTTCTAATGAGATGACAAGGATGTAAAAGATGAAGCTAACAGTACTATCTGAGAGGATAAAACTACAAAAAGTTTATCCTACTAAATAGTGATATGAGTGCTAACGAAAAGCAGAGTATCTTGAATTATGTGGACTGCCAAAAGGGACTTCTGGACTTGAAAACATAGCCCTGCTACACGACTTCTTTTGCAGCACAGTTTTACAGAGGGATGATGCATCAGATATTTTAGGGATAGAACATTAATGAATGAAGCATAAATCCATACCCTACAAAGTATTTCTTGCAATCCAAGAGAGGATTTCGTGAATTATCAAATACACAGAGATAAAACGCAACCCATACAAAGTGAGCCACAAATATCATGAACACTAAAGATCAACTGCAAATAAATAATCGGATAAGCATCTGGGGGGTTAAAACCAGCATAAGAGAGAAAAAATGGGGATTAGAAGTTAGAAAACCTTGATCGATTATTGAAATTAAAATCTAAGGTAAACAGAAAAAGAAAATAGCAATGAAATCAACTATATGGCAAAAAAAATAAAATATAAATGAGGGAAAATATGTTGGAATGGATGCCATTACGATTGATGTTGCACAAGGCGGATCGAGGTTGCACAAGCAACATCAACCTCATCCATGATGCGTAAAAGAAGAGAAAAAAAAAACAAAAGAAGACGCACATATAAAAAAAAGAAGAAAAAAAAAATGCAAAAAAAAGAAAGAAAATGGGAGATCAAAAAAAGGAAAAGCAAATCAAGGGGTAAAATCTGAAAAGTAAAGGAAAGCGTAATGAAAGAAGAAAAATTTTTCTGGAAGAAAAGGGAAGAAGCCCTTACTCACCTGTGACTGCAGGAGTTCTGAAAGAGGGGAGTTCGGCTGCGGGATTCCCTTCAAGGAAAATGAAGAAAGAGGCGCAATGGAAATCTTGGAGTCGACTTCCTTGTTTTTGACAAGGTATTGAAAGAGGGAGCTGGGGGTCCTTCGGTAAAACCAGAATAGAAGCTTGTTGGCTTCTTTTGTTTGTAGAATCCCAGAACTTGAAGAAGGAGATCGAGGTAGAAGAAGGGAGGAAGGAAAATCGAGAAGAAGAAGTCGTGGCAGGGTGAAGAAGCGGTCTGATGCCGAAAAAAAGAGGGGTGCGGGGGTGAAAAGCGGGTGACCTTAGGGTTCTCTGTGTGTCTCTTTTTAAAGAGGAAGAAGGAGTTTTCGAGAGGTGAAATCGGTTGAAGATGAAGGGCGATGGAGGATCGGATGGGAGATGGAGGAGCTTGATGGTGATCGGGCGGCTGATTGTGTGCAAGAGGGGAAGAAGGCTTTGGAGAGAGGGTTTGGGAGAGGTGGAGAAGAAGAAAAGGGGGGAGGCGCCAGCCGGCTGGCCGCTTTCCTTGTTTACGAAGGGTTTTTCAAACCCTAAAAAAAAGTTTTGTAGAGAACCCCCCCTGTTTTTCGAGATTTTACAAAGAGGGGGCTCCTTTACGAGTTTTTCTGAAAAAGGTGTTTCCTTATAAAAACTATTTATAAAATCCTAAAATTTACAGATAAAACAAGGATTTAAACTATTTTTTTTTTGTAGTAGAAAAACTAAAATTTTAAACAATACATTTTTGTATTTTTCTGAGAAATATTTACAAAGAGTGTTTCTCCTAGAATTTCATACCATTTTGGAGAAATTTCTTCAGAAAGTGGGTTTGGACCCAGGTTTTGAGAAAATGTTCGAGTTTTGAAACTCGAATCAAGGAATACAACGTAACGGATCCAAACGGATGTCGGATGGACTGTCCGAGCTATTTAAAGGCTATTTTTGGTATTTTCTATAATTTTTAATTTAAAATTTGAACAAGGAAACTCAGATTTGGATCTGGACATTGGATCCAGATCCGAAATCAATTTTAAACATATGAAATGAATTTAATTTCAATAAAACTTGAGAAATCAACTGGAATTTATATTTAAAAATGACACATTTGCTCGAAAAATGAATTTAGGGGCAAGAAGGGAATATTTAAAAGATTTTGAAAAATTTGGGGTGTTCACAGATGCCCCTCTTTGCTACTAAGCTGGTTGAAAGACGAGCTTAGTGGCAAAGAAAACACTCCAAATTTTTTTTAAAAAAATGCCCCAGTCAACAGATCTGAACTGGGTGTGGAAGAATTATGGCTTTTCAGGCTTAAAGCCTCGTCCTGAATGACTTGGGGAGACGAAATCCTCAAAAATGATATGATTGAGTAGAAAATGAGGAAATCGTGATGGGACTTTGGGTGAAGATCTCGAAATGATGAAATGGTTTTGATCAAGTCTCATAAATGAGGTGAGATCAGCTTTTTGGAATGACTCAAGTTTTTCCCTTAACCTGGATGGGACAGAGATATATCTCAACATAACCTGAATGGGGAAAGGAATAAGTGAGGACCTTGATGGGACATTTTTGGAAAATGCCTTATGAGATGAAGCTCAAGTAGGATTTTATTCCGGATGGATATACAAAGCATGAATTCCTCGATGGGAAGAACCATGATGGGACTGGAGGAAGACACCTCGTCGAAACGAGGGAAACTCGTTGGAATGAGACTCAGGTTTAACCAAAACCTGAAAAGGAAGATACCTCAAGGGGCGAGGTTCAGGCTTAACCCTTAACCTAAAGGGGACGACCATATGGAATCCTCGAGTGAAGAGACCATGATGGGACCTTCGGAGTTTGGACGAACAAATCCGAGAGGGGTTTGCGAAAGGAGGAAGGAAATGGGGTTCCCTAAAGCTTTGAAAAAAAAGGGATGAACTTGGACGTCTCATTGCTGAGACTGAAATCGGCTTTTGAATTTAATGACCTCTCGCAGGAAGTACAGGTTTTGACCCTTAACCTGAGTGGGAACAACCATACGGATTTTTCGAAACCGTGATGGGACAGGAGAGATACTTCAACTGAATGGGGTAACTCTTCTGGAAAACAACGTTAGGTTGCACCAAAATGGATATTGAATATTTATTTCATTCTTAGAATATCTAGAAAATTTTGCCAATAAGATAAATTTATAGTTGACTTCAATGCTTGAAAATGTATACATGTGTGCAAAAGTATTCCCTCTTTTACCTAGAGTATTTCCCCCAACGAGGTTAACTTCTCGGTCTTAAGAGTCAAATTCGAAATTTTAACGCTGATGATTTTCTTCAAGGAAGCTATCCATTTCCTTGATATAAGAAGAGAAGAAAATATTCTCAATTTCATAAAAGCAAGTAGTGAAAGGATATTGATAAAAGAATTTTGCATGAGAAAAGATGACTCTTGGCAATTTCGGCAGTTTTATATCTTGGGTGTTTTTCCCATGATGATCTTTTTGCACTCCTTTTGAGTCATTGGGATTTTTCGGGCTTTTATATCATCCTTCATTTTGGATGTTCCTGACTTTTTCTCTCTTTTTCAGGGAAGGGTACGTCACAAACTCCTTCATCTTGGAGATGTTCCGATCCTTCATTTTCTCAGGGATTTATATATGATACTGGCTCAAAGGTCTTCAGATGATAGCTGAAATCAAACATCATTTAGGGTTTGTCGGTAGGTTCATCGCATCCGCCTTCATCTCGACGGTGATCCGAACTTTCCCTGGAAGGATCCGTCACAAACTCCGTCATCTTGGAGATGTTTCAAATCTTCTTTGGCCCTGGGGGTCTACTCGCTTAATTCGCCTTCATCTTAACGACAATTGAGAGATCCCTTTTGCCGATATTTGATTGCAGCTCAAAAATGGATAAGGAGATATGGATTGAGTGAATTCTTTTTTATCGCTCGGGATATTCCCACTGCCTGATTGCTAAATAGCCGTCTTTAAATATGCGCCATAGCCATGATCAATATCAATTCGCTTTTGGCTTTTCAACATCATTGAATATTTATTTCGCTAATCATACCGAGGATATTTCTCACATCCTTTTGGTTGATCAACAGGAAAAAGATTTGAATTTTACCTCTTTCGAAAAAGGTTTCACCCTTTTGGAAAGAATACTAGAGGTAATCTGAGGTGATTCTTTTGGTGTAGTCAGAATATTGGAATCAACATATATTTTTAGAAAATTGGCAAGGTTTTCGAGCATCCTTTGTGAAATAATCACTCAATATAAATTTTGATGCGACCTTAAGTTGAAACTTGGGAAGGAATATTTAGATTTTTGTTTTGACCGACCAGCTCGAAAGCAGGATTTTTTGCAAGTACCAGCTCGAAAGCAGGATTTGTTTGCCCGACCAGCTCGAAAGCAGAATTTTGATTGACCGACCAGCTTGAAAGCAGAATTTTTTGAAAGCACCAGCTCGAAAGCAGGATTTTGGTTGCCCGACCAGCTCGAAAGTAGGATTTTGATGGAAGTACCAGCTCAAAAGCAGAATTTTGGTTGCCCGACCAGCTCGAAAGCAGGATTTGTTTGCCCGACCAGCTCGAAAGCAGGATTTGTTTGCCCGACCAGCTCGAAAGCAGGATTTGATTGACCGACCAGCTCGAAAGCAGGATTTAGATTGACCGACCAGCTCGAAAGCAGGATTTTGGTTGCCCGACCAGCTCGAAAGCAGGATTTTTTGAAAGTACCAGCTCGAAAGCAGGATTTTGGTTGCCCGACCAGCTCGAAAGCAGGATTTTGATTGACCGACCAGCTCGAAAGCAGGATTTGTTTGCCCCACCAGCTCGAAAGCAGGATTTGTTTGCCCCACCAGCTCGAAAGCAGGATTTTGATTGACCGACCAGCTCGAAAGCAGGATTTTGATTAACTGACCAGCTCGAAAGCAGGATTTGTTTGCCCGACCAGCTCGAAAGCAGGATTTTTGGAAGTACCAGCTCGAAAGCAGGATTTGATTGTCCGACCAGCTCGAAAGCAGGATTTGTTTGCGACCAGCTCGAAAGCAGGATTTGTTGGTAAAATGATTGGTATTTGTGACCCGAAGGCTTGGAAATGATGGATATTTGATGAAATTGTAACCCGAAGGCTTTGGACTTGAAATACATTGATGAAGTTGTAACCCGAAGGCTTGAAAAGGATATACATTAATGAAATTGTAACCCGAAGGCTTGAAAAGGATATACATTGATGAAATTGTAACCCGAAGGCTTTGAAAGGGATATACATTTGATGTAATTGTAACCCGAAGGCTTTATAATAAAAGACATTTGATGAAATTGATAGACGTTTGGTGAGAATTTAGGATATAATAGACAATGATTCAGGTTTATCCCTTAACCTGAAAGGGAAAGGGGAGATTTTTGAGGATATACTTGAGACTTGAATTTAGAAGAGATATGACCAGATTTATGATTTAGGATTTAGGATTTAGATGGACCAGCACTTTTGGCTGTATGCGGTCCAATTTTCAGGATTAACCCCTTGTCCTGAATAAAATAAAATTTGATAAAAAATTTGATAAAAAATGGAGAAAATTTTGAGGAAATTTATTTACTTTATAAAAGAATTCTCACAAGTAGCATTTGTTGCTCCTATGAGCGATCTCAGGATTATCCCTTATCCTGAGAAAGAATACCTCGAATGTTGAGGTTCAGGTTTATCCCTTAACCTGAAAGGGGAAAGAATAGAATTTAAGAAAAGAAATTTAGAAAATCAATTCTCATAGGTAACATCATGGCCCCTACGAGAGGTCTCGGGATTATCCCTTATCCTGAGTGGGAAACGCAAATTTAGTGAAGGGAAATTGATATAAATCTAGAAAATCAATAAAGATTGATAAAACTTGTATTTACAAAAGAATTCTCATAGGTAGCGTTATTGCTCCTACGAGGGGTCTCAGGATTATCCCTTATCCTGAAATAAAATTTAAGAAAATTTAATAAAGGAAAATTGATATAAATCTACAAAGAATCAATAAAGATTGGCAAAACGGGTATTTACAAAAGAATTCTCATAGGTAGCGTTATTGCTCCTACGAGGAGTCTCAGGATTATCCCTTATCCTGAATGGGAACACCTCGGACAATGAGGGTCAGGTTTATCCCTTAACCTTAGGGGGAAAGATAAGAATAAAGGAAATACCTCATGAGAAAGAGGCATCAGGTTTATCCCTTAACCTGAAAGGGTACACCTCGGACAACGAGGGTCAGGTTTATCCCTTAACCTGAAAGGGAAAGATAAGAATAAAGGAAATACCTCATGAGAAAGAGGCATCAGGTTTGTCCCTCAACCTGAAAGGTTACACCTCGGACAACGAGGGTCAGGTTTATCCCTTAACCTGAAAGGGAAAAGTTTTGATAAAATTTAATAGGATTGAGGAGAAATTGATAAAACTTTGATAAAACTTGATAAAATTGATGAAAACTTGATAAAAATATGAATGAAATGAATGAAACTGATGAAAATATCAAAATTAACAGAAGATTTACAAGATTTGAGAAAAAGGAGTTTTTCTGATCCTGCCTGCATATGGGATCTGGAAAAAAATGTTTATTTAAAAGATAAGTGAGAAATCATTTTTGGGGGGAAAGTCCATTGTAAGGAAAATGATCAGTGTGAGATCTGATTCTTTTAAAAGGAATCATCATGAGAGATCATCATGAGGGTTAATTTTGAAGATAATGGTTTAAAAACCCATCAATGTAATAATAGTTTATTTTGAAGAAGATTTGATCAAAATATTGAATTTTTGGTGATCATGAAGAGGTTTTTGCAGAAATTCTCAAGATTTTTAGGATTTTGAAAATCCTCATAGGTAATATCATTTCTCTCATGATGATGTTTTTAGGATTGTCCCTTAATTTAAAAAGAATAGAAGAAATACATTTTTTTCTAAAATAAATGCTCCATCGTGGCAAAGGATAGAGGTATTTGATATCCACAGGTATGAAGAAAATTTTGACATTTTCATTGATAGGAAAACATTGATAACAATGACTGAAATATTTACAAGCTTGTTGACCAAAGGCCACAAAAGACTAGGAATGGGTTGTCCCTATTAGGTGACTGAAAAAGAGAGAAAGCAGAAAAAGAAACATTGACATGGTTCAGGAAGCTAAGCCAGGACGGGTAGCTACTCTTCTTCTTAATCTTCCACCAGCAGATGTTTATCAATACAGTCTTGGATGATGTTTTTGAAAACAAAGCAGTGCTCGATGTCGTGCCCCATCGCCCAATGGAATTTGCAGAACTGATCTTTGAATCTTCCCATAGTCACAGGAGGATCTGCTACCTTGGGGAGTTTAACCATCTCTTTTGTTGTCATATACTCAAGAACTTCCTCAAGTGTTTGCTCTAAGGGGGTAAACTCGCGGTCATATCCCCAACCATCATGCTTCGGTTTTCCTTGAGGCTTTGACTCTAACTGGATGCTCGAGGGAGGGCTGCCATTCTGCCTGCTGATCCCACTTTTTTGACTGGAACAATCATCTCTGCCTGACCTGCTAGTGTGGTTCTTTTTGCCACCTCTTTTGTTTTTGCCATTGTTGTTGAAGGAACTGGTAGAAAAGGTAAAATTGGTTTTCTTTTTCGCATCCTGACTGCCTCCTGTCAAGGTGATGCCATGATAGGTTTTATTCTCTAAGCCCATTTCGAGCCATTCGACTCGCTCTATTAACTTGATGAAAGATTTAGACGGAGAAGTAGAGATCAGACCCTTCAGAGGTTGAGAGAAATTGTTCGAAATTATTGAGAGCGCATGCCCCTCTGATATCGGATCCTTCATCCGGTTGCAGGTGGATCTCCATCTATGAATGAAATCTTTTGCCCTCTCATTGTCATTTTGCTTTAGGTTGAAAAGATGGTTGAGGGTAGGCGGAGCCTCAGTATTGAAGAGAAACCTTTCAATGAACAAGTTGATGACTTTGTCAAATTCTCGCAGTTCAATCGGGTTGATGTGGTCGGCATACCATCTTGCTGCAACTCCCTCCCGACTGCGTGGAAAGCATAGGAATAAAGCCCTATTGTTCTTTCTGAATCGGTTGCACTCAGCGAAAAATGTAGCCAGATGAGCCTTGGGGTTGCCGGTCACATCAAACTTTATGAATTTACGAGGAAGATCTTCCCAGTTGTCATCCCCTTCTAGGCCGTCATAAAAATCTGCACCGGTGTAGCTCTTTTTGCCTTTGTCCTGGGCTTGTAAGTCTTTGATCGCACGAGTCATTTCTCTCATTTTCTCCTGCATCGGATCTTCTGCTGGGATCTGACCTTTGGCTTTGCTTGCTGACTGGTGCCCCTCATTGACTTTCTTGGGTCGATACAAGGGGTTGTGAAAATATGTCGGCTGCTCTTCCTCTGAGTCCTCCTCTGCTGACTCTGAAGTGCTGTCATACTGAACTTGCTTCTTGCTGACTTTTCCCTTGGCTTTGTTTTTAGAAGATATTTTCTCAGGGTTTTCCTCAGCCTGTTCAGACATCATTTTGGCCATCACTTTCTGAAACAATTTGTATGTAGCTGTATCAACATTGCTTTCTGCTTCTTGGCCGTGCTGCTTGGATGACCTGATGGAGTTCATTTCTTCTCCTTCACTGTCGCTTTGCTGGGGCACTGTTTCCTTTCCAGTCCTTGCCCGAACCATGATGAAATGTCAATGTCCTCTCTGAAGGTAAGAATGGGATATTTAGGAAATCTTTTTGAGGAAAATTATGATAAAGGAAGAAATCAAAGTCTAATAATGAAAATATCCCATTACGAGGGATTGGGTTGTCACCCAAAAATTTGTGAAAACCACATTGTTTTTCTGAAAAAGAATGAACAAATACGTAATTTTGAAAGGGACATATCCTGAAAAAAATTTATTTTATTACAAAAGAATTCGAAAGAGGATATTTTAAGAAAAATTTGAAGAATTGCAAGTAGGATCAAAGAATTTGAATAAATCAGAAAAATAAAGGGAAAATACACCTGGGTTTAAAATAGAGAATTTTTTTGAATAATACATACCCAGGGTTTCGAAGAATATAGGGAAGGTATAAAATATCGTACAATCACAGATATACAAACAAGGATGTATAAGCAGCATTCCCTAAAGCTGACTCTATATGCAATATTTGAAATGGCAAATAGGATCTTAATCCTAACTCTAAGATTTATATCATCTGATTTCAATCAAGGTATGCCGATATACTCAAGCCGAAGCTCGAATTACGTGGCATATAAGATATCTCTTCGGTTCTAAGGTAAAAGGCTTCCCAACATCCTTGAGCACCTACCGATATACCTCGGACTATGGCCCTTAGGTACGTGGTAGGGGGGCGCAAACCCAAATAAGTGGTCCAGTTGTGAGGCTCTCTCCCGAACTATGGTTCAGTGAGACAGCCCAGCAACGTGAAGACTGGGACAATATAGGTAAGGTTGTTTTCAAAACATGTTCAACATGCAGATAAAACCAGAAGGTTCTAATTCAAGTCCTAAAAGAGATAGATTTAAATAAAGAGAAGCATACACATGCATACATTGTTTACATTCAATCCCTAGAATTGAGGAGAGTTGTATTTAAAACCTAAGTCTAATGTGAACATGGATAATCTCCTCAATATGGTCCTACCAAACCATACTTAGATCCTATATGCAATGATGTCAGCTTAGGACAAAATCTAGGCTTCCTAAGGTTTGCATGAAAATGTAGCTGACATATGTTAGAATAAAGACTTAGATTATATAAAGGCAAAGCAAAGGCACAAATTCGACCGGACGAAGACGGTTCCCATCACGGTCGCCAGCACTGTGATCATCGCAAAATTTTTCCTCTCTCGTTGGTTTCTCTCTCTTCCTTCTCTTTTCCTTTTCTAGCCTCTATTTTCCTCCTTTTTGAAGGGAGAAAGATAAAAGAAACAGAGAAGAGAAAAGAAAAGAAAGAGAAGAGAAGAATTCTTTTACGGGTTTTCACTTGACCTTGATTTGAAAAATATTTTAGAAATTTAACTCGCCTCCGTTTTGAAATATATTGTGGGAAAATAGAGAGACGGGATTCGCTCGTCGGTACGAGGTTCGACCGTTCCTGGCGCCTTTACCAGGGGTAATCGAACCAAGGATCGAATCTATGCCTTTTTGCTTTGCCTAAATGTAATCTAAGAATTTATTCAAACTCTAAATGCATAAAGAGTCATGCTTGTGCTATGCAAAGATGTATGCTTCTTTTGAAAAGATGTTTTGAAAATTTCTAAGTATTTTGAGATGAACTTGATAATGGAGTGAAGACATGTTTGAATCTTAACTTTAGAACTTGAGATACATCAGAGAAGTTCTAAGTATTTGAAGTAAATCAGAGTTAGAAGAATAAATCTTGATTTTGAGAAAGAATGACTTGAAGCTTTGAAAATGAAAGGAAATGAAGTTTCAAAGTCGGAAATAGACCTTGAGTTTTGAATTTGAATTTAGGAAGAGAAATGAATACTTGAAATGGAATTGAATTTAGCTTTTGAAGTTTGAAATTGGAATGGACTGAGAAATCAAATGGTATTTAAGAATAGAAATGGATTTAAGAGATTCGGATTAAATCAAAAAATGGAATCGAAATCTAGAATTGGAGTTGGATTCCGGATCCTTAAACAGAATGAGATCCGAGATTTAGAATCTAAGATGAACTCGGGTTCTAGATCTTTAAAATGGAGTGGATCTGAAGTCTGAGATCCAAATGTAGAATGGGGTTCTGGATCCTATAATGGATTTGGATCTGAAGTCTGAGATCCAATGTAGAGTTGGATTCTGGATCCTAACATGGATTTGGATCTGTATTCTGAGATCCAAAGTGAAATTGAAATCTGGATCCTAAAGGAGAATTGGATCTGAAGTCTGAGATCCAAAAAGTGGAATTGGAGTCTGGACCTAATAAGAAATTGGATCTGAAGTCTGAGATCCAATGTGAAATTGGATTCTGGATCCTAAAAAGAAATTGGATCTGAAATCTGAGATCCAAATGTGAAATTGGATCTTGGATCCTAAAATAGAATTGGATCTAAAGTCTGAGATCCAATATGAGTGTTGAATCTTGGATCTTAAAATGGATTTGGAGTTAAATCAATAATCTCAAAGTTAAATTGAACTTGGAGATTGGATTGGAGTTTTGAATGAATTTTGGGAATGTCAGAGTCAAATTTGATTTTAAAATCTGATTTGAATCTGAATATGAAATCTCAAAGTTAAATTGAACTTTGAGATTGAAAATAGAAAAAATGAAAGGATGAATCGGATTTGATAAGGATTGAAGATAGATTGAGGAAGATATTTACATTTACTTGGAGTTTTTGGAAAGAGAATTTTGAAAATATGATGCAGTTCCATCCTAAATGATGAATGAATTTAAAGAATTTAAATTTAGATTTTGAAAAGCTATCTTATTCTTGAATTGAATTAAAATAAGATTGAAGATATAATACATCCCTGACTATGGTCATTGAAGGTATTATATAATAATCTATTTTTTAATTCAGGTGAAGAATAAGACACATTTGGTGCTTTTATAGAATTTAAAATGAAATTAACTCTCAATATACCCTGACTATGGCCATTGGTATATATTTTGAATTAATTTTAAGTTAAATTCTGATAAAAGAAGAAAACATTTAGGGAAAATATGATGAATCTTGAAGACGGATCTAGTGTGGACCCAGTGTTATTTCGTAAAAGTTAAAAATCCTAAGTTTTGTCCATACCCTGACTATGGCCATTGATATGGATCATCAACTTAGGATCAATTACCTTTTACGAAAATGGTGCACGTGCCATTCGTGTTTCACCATTGTGAAAATTTGAGAAATAAAAATGTATATAAACAATTCATGATATTTACAATGCTCATTCATTCTATCTAAAAGCTAAAATGTAAATTCTCATTTAATCCAAACTTATTATAACATGTAAAATTGAGTTTACAACCCCAAGCAATGATATTTTCCACATATACCCTACAAAATATTTGGTTAGTATAACAAAAATGGAGGAGAAATGGAATATATCACATGGATTTCAGAGATGCAGGTGGTGGGACATTCATATGCCATAATGTCCATGATTCAGCATGTAAGATGAGGGATAATGTATACTTACATACATATATATATGCACACCAATAGATATATATATACATATGTATATGTGCGTATATCTATATATATACATACATACATAAGTACATATCATGTACATGACAGAGGTGATACTAACACAGGTGGTAATATGTGAGCCTGGAAATATATGTAGGGAGGAAGCACCGTTGTATAACAAAATGGCTGAGTGCATGGGGATATGGTAGCAGTCATGGTATATTGGAGTGGGTAGAATTTTGAACATAGGATGGAACACAAGTGATGTATAACAGCCACTAGGTTGATGAATGGTAGAGGAAGTGCAAGGGAAACAAGTTTGCAGCAAACAGCTGTTGTAGATAACTTGTAATGGGAAATGGATTACGCCTATGAACAGCAAAGTGAGAAAGGAAAATGCTATGAGCGAAAGTGGGGTTATAAAAGGGTATGCTGACTTGGTGCAGTGATGCTCCTAATGAAGCTATGATGGTGATTGCAGAGAAGGGAATAACAGACAGAGAAATGCTGTGAAGTTTGCTAAGGCTCATGTTTTGCCAGCCATTGTCAATGGCTTCAATGTATAGACCCTGCTGCCATAGGTGAGTGAAGGTTGTGATGAGAGATGCATCACCGTATTGATGTTACTGTATGCATAGTTATAACAGATGGATGCTATGAAGGATGCTACTGTGAGCATTAGATATGCTGCCAGTGCTAGGCACGAGTGCAGCAGGTGAACAAATGGAAATGCCACTAAGAATACAACTAGTTAGGGGAAGCATCTGAATAAAGTGGAACAGATTGAATGAATGCCAAATTTTTATGACACTAAGCAAAACGTAACGATTTTGAATAATCAAAAAATGAAAGATAATACGAAAGAAATCTAAATGACAATTTCTGAAAATTGATTATTAACTGCTAAACAAATCTAACCATTAACTAACTAATTACAAAATGAGTGACGATAATAATCATTTTACATTTAATTAACTAATATCCAACGGATGATGAACTAACTATTTGCTTAACTAATCAACTAACTAATCTATTTAACTAAACAACTAACATTTATCATGATTATTCAATCGATATACTAGGATAAAAATCAATGGTTAAAACACTTGGCAAAAAAAGAAAGTTTTAACATTCCAGTAATCATTGCAGTGGAACTTACCTGTTTTCCAAGGATTCTTGAACAGAGATTTCACTGTTTGATTAATGACCCTCGATTTTTAAGGATTTCTGTCAATAACATGTGGAATATCAATGATCTTCAGCTGGACAGATCTCACTGTATTTCCATAATCCAAGGCTCAAATGATTTGCCTGCAAAAATCCTCTTCTTGGACCAGGGCCACTTGAGTCCTCATATTGATTCACAGCAAGAGTCACTTGCTATATATGATGTACAACCTTCAGATGCCGACCCTGGTATCTACTTTATTATAGGAAGCACCTTCGGTAATATCAATCCGACTTTCCCACGGCAACTTCGCCTCTGCAGCGGGGTCTAACCATCCGAAAACTGTAGCCTTAGGGCTGCCAGGCTGTAAACATGCTGGAGGCTCTAATATCCTGATATACCGTGAAGATTCAGCAGCAACTGCTACTGCTCTTTGTAGAGACATGCAAATCTCGAGCTGCTAACACAAAACACTTTCACAGACTCATGCAGACGTGTTGTTCCATCCTTTCGATACATTGATTCTAATGACAAAACTCCAAAATAAGACCAAACAATAAATCTAGTGAATGTAGAAATATCAGTCATACAGGATAAAAGAGAAAAAAAAATGCTAATAAGCAACAGAAACAGGGAAAAGTATCAGCTTAACACAGAGATCCCACGTCTAACAGATCCCATACGCCCACTTGAGCTCCTCATCAAAGAAAGAAAGCGTGGATTTCTATCCACCTGCTGGTTAGGACTTACAGGGTTTAATGAACCAGACAATGAATTTCCATGGTAGGGCACGCCACGATCTGAGGCAGGACTTCCACATGGTTCCACCTCAATGAAAGGTCGCTCATACTGGTAGCAACCTATGCTGCATAATAGTGCTTTGCAGATACTGCAGATGCATATGGTTCATCACGAACCTCTTAAGACTACTTACTAATGGATTTCCACATCTACAGTCTGACATTTCTTAGATACCGTGCATAACCTGACGCCTCCATAACCTGGCATCTGGTGACATTTCTGCAAGGTTCGCCTTTATCTGGCCCATTTCTAATGAGATGACAAGGATGTAAAAGATGAAGCTAACAGTACTATCTGAGAGGATAAAACTACAAAAAGTTTATCCTACTAAATAGTGATATGAGTGCTAACGAAAAGCAGAGTATCTTGAATTATGTGGACTGCCAAAAGGGACTTCTGGACTTGAAAACATAGCCCTGCTACACGACTTCTTTTGCAGCACAGTTTTACAGAGGGATGATGCATCAGATATTTTAGGGATAGAACATTAATGAATGAAGCATAAATCCATACCCCACAAAGTATTTCTTGCAATCCAAGAGAGGATTTCGTGAATTATCAAATACACAGAGATAAAACGCAACCCATACAAAGTGAGCCACAAATATCATCAACACTAAAGATCAACTGCAAATAAATAATCGGATAAGCATCTGGGGGGTTAAAACCAGCATAAGAGAGAAAAAATGGGGATTAGAAGTTAGAAAACCTTGATCGATTATTGAAATTAAAATCTAAGGTAAACAGAAAAAGAAAATAGCAATGAAATCAACTATATGGCAAAAAAAATAAAATATAAATGAGGGAAAATATGTTGGAATGGATGCCATTACGATTGATGTTGCACAAGGCGGATCGAGGTTGCACAAGCAACATCAACCTCATCCATGATGCGTAAAAGAAGAGAAAAAAAAAACAAAAGAAGACGCACATATAAAAAAAAGAAGAAAAAAAAAATGCAAAAAAAAGAAAGAAAATGGGAGATCAAAAAAAGGAAAAGCAAATCAAGGGGTAAAATCTGAAAAGTAAAGGAAAGCGTAATGAAAGAAGAAAAATTTTTCTGGAAGAAAAGGGAAGAAGCCCTTACTCACCTGTGACTGCAGGAGTTCTGAAAGAGGGGAGTTCGGCTGCGGGATTCCCTTCAAGGAAAATGAAGAAAGAGGCGCAATGGAAATCTTGGAGTCGACTTCCTTGTTTTTGACAAGGTATTGAAAGAGGGAGCTGGGGGTCCTTCGGTAAAACCAGAATAGAAGCTTGTTGGCTTCTTTTGTTTGTAGAATCCCAGAACTTGAAGAAGGAGATCGAGGTAGAAGAAGGGAGGAAGGAAAATCGAGAAGAAGAAGTCGTGGCAGGGTGAAGAAGCGGTCTGATGCCGAAAAAAAGAGGGGTGCGGGGGTGAAAAGCGGGTGACCTTAGGGTTCTCTGTGTGTCTCTTTTTAAAGAGGAAGAAGGAGTTTTCGAGAGGTGAAATCGGTTGAAGATGAAGGGCGATGGAGGATCGGATGGGAGATGGAGGAGCTTGATGGTGATCGGGCGGCTGATTGTGTGCAAGAGGGGAAGAAGGCTTTGGAGAGAGGGTTTGGGAGAGGTGGAGAAGAAGAAAAGGGGGGAGGCGCCAGCCGGCTGGCCGCTTTCCTTGTTTACGAAGGGTTTTTCAAACCCTAAAAAAAAGTTTTGTAGAGAACCCCCCCTGTTTTTCGAGATTTTACAAAGAGGGGGCTCCTTTACGAGTTTTTCTGAAAAAGGTGTTTCCTTATAAAAACTATTTATAAAATCCTAAAATTTACAGATAAAACAAGGATTTAAACTATTTTTTTTTTGTAGTAGAAAAACTAAAATTTTAAACAATACATTTTTGTATTTTTCTGAGAAATATTTACAAAGAGTGTTTCTCCTAGAATTTCATACCATTTTGGAGAAATTTCTTCAGAAAGTGGGTTTGGACCCAGGTTTTGAGAAAATGTTCGAGTTTTGAAACTCGAATCAAGGAATACAACGTAACGGATCCAAACGGATGTCGGATGGACTGTCCGAGCTATTTAAAGGCTATTTTTGGTATTTTCTATAATTTTTAATTTAAAATTTGAACAAGGAAACTCAGATTTGGATCTGGACATTGGATCCAGATCCGAAATCAATTTTAAACATATGAAATGAATTTAATTTCAATAAAACTTGAGAAATCAACTGGAATTTATATTTAAAAATGACACATTTGCTCGAAAAATGAATTTAGGGGCAAGAAGGGAATATTTAAAAGATTTTGAAAAATTTGGGGTGTTCACAGATGCCCCTCTTTGCTACTAAGCTGGTTGAAAGACGAGCTTAGTGGCAAAGAAAACACTCCAAAATTTTTTTAAAAAAATGCCCCAGTCAACAGATCTGAACTGGGTGTGGAAGAATTATGGCTTTTCAGGCTTAAAGCCTCGTCCTGAATGACTTGGGGAGACGAAATCCTCAAAAATGATATGATTGAGTAGAAAATGAGGAAATCGTGATGGGACTTTGGGTGAAGATCTCGAAATGATGAAATGGTTTTGATCAAGTCTCATAAATGAGGTGAGATCAGCTTTTTGGAATGACTCAAGTTTTTCCCTTAACCTGGATGGGACAGAGATATATCTCAACATAACCTGAATGGGGAAAGGAATAAGTGAGGACCTTGATGGGACATTTTTGGAAAATGCCTTATGAGATGAAGCTCAAGTAGGATTTTATTCCGGATGGATATACAAAGCATGAATTCCTCGATGGGAAGAACCATGATGGGACTGGAGGAAGACACCTCGTCGAAACGAGGGAAACTCGTTGGAATGAGACTCAGGTTTAACCAAAACCTGAAAAGGAAGATACCTCAAGGGGCGAGGTTCAGGCTTAACCCTTAACCTAAAGGGGACGACCATATGGAATCCTCGAGTGAAGAGACCATGATGGGACCTTCGGAGTTTGGACGAACAAATCCGAGAGGGGTTTGCGAAAGGAGGAAGGAAATGGGGTTCCCTAAAGCTTTGAAAAAAAAGGGATGAACTTGGACGTCTCATTGCTGAGACTGAAATCGGCTTTTGAATTTAATGACCTCTCGCAGGAAGTACAGGTTTTGACCCTTAACCTGAGTGGGAACAACCATACGGATTTTTCGAAACCGTGATGGGACAGGAGAGATACTTCAACTGAATGGGGTAACTCTTCTGGAAAACAACGTTAGGTTGCACCAAAATGGATATTGAATATTTATTTCATTCTTAGAATATCTAGAAAATTTTGCCAATAAGATAAATTTATAGTTGACTTCAATGCTTGAAAATGTATACATGTGTGCAAAAGTATTCCCTCTTTTACCTAGAGTATTTCCCCCAACGAGGTTAACTTCTCGGTCTTAAGAGTCAAATTCGAAATTTTAACGCTGATGATTTTCTTCAAGGAAGCTATCCATTTCCTTGATATAAGAAGAGAAGAAAATATTCTCAATTTCATAAAAGCAAGTAGTGAAAGGATATTGATAAAAGAATTTTGCATGAGAAAAGATGACTCCTGGCAATTTCGGCAGTTTTATATCTTGGGTGTTTTTCCCATGATGATCTTTTTGCACTCCTTTTGAGTCATTGGGATTTTTCGGGCTTTTATATCATCCTTCATTTTGGATGTTCCTGACTTTTTCTCTCTTTTTCAGGGAAGGGTACGTCACAAACTCCTTCATCTTGGAGATGTTCCGATCCTTCATTTTCTCAGGGATTTATATATGATACTGGCTCAAAGGTCTTCAGATGATAGCTGAAATCAAACATCATTTAGGGTTTGTCGGTAGGTTCATCGCATCCGCCTTCATCTCGACGGTGATCCGAACTTTCCCTGGAAGGATCCGTCACAAACTCCGTCATCTTGGAGATGTTTCAAATCTTCTTTGGCCCTGGGGGTCTACTCGCTTAATTCGCCTTCATCTTAACGACAATTGAGAGATCCCTTTTGCCGATATTTGATTGCAGCTCAAAAATGGATAAGGAGATATGGATTGAGTGAATTCTTTTTTATCGCTCGGGATATTCCCACTGCCTGATTGCTAAATAGCCGTCTTTAAATATGCGCCACAGCCATGATCAATATCAATTCGCTTTTGGCTTTTCAACATCATTGAATATTTATTTCGCTAATCATACCGAGGATATTTCTCACATCCTTTTGGTTGATCAACAGGAAAAAGATTTGAATTTTACCTCTTTCGAAAAAGGTTTCACCCTTTTGGAAAGAATACTAGAGGTAATCTGAGGTGATTCTTTTGGTGTAGTCAGAATATTGGAATCAACATATATTTTTAGAAAATTGGCAAGGTTTTCGAGCATCCTTTGTGAAATAATCACTCAATATAAATTTTGATGCGACCTTAAGTTGAAACTTGGGAAGGAATATTTAGATTTTTGTTTTGACCGACCAGCTCGAAAGCAGGATTTTTTGCAAGTACCAGCTCGAAAGCAGGATTTGTTTGCCCGACCAGCTCGAAAGCAGAATTTTGATTGACCGACCAGCTTGAAAGCAGGATTTTTTGAAAGCACCAGCTCGAAAGCAGGATTTTGGTTGCCCGACCAGCTCGAAAGCAGGATTTTGATGGAAGTACCAGCTCAAAAGCAGAATTTTGGTTGCCCGACCAGCTCGAAAGCAGGATTTGTTTGCCCGACCAGCTCGAAAGCAGGATTTGTTTGCCCGACCAGCTCGAAAGCAGGATTTGATTGACCGACCAGCTCGAAAGCAGGATTTTGATTGACCGACCAGCTCGAAAGCAGGATTTTGGTTGCCCGACCAGCTCAAAAGCAGGATTTTTTGAAAGTACCAGCTCGAAAGCAGGATTTTGGTTGCCCGACCAGCTCGAAAGCAGGATTTTGATTGACCGACCAGCTCGAAAGCAGGATTTGTTTGCCCCACCAGCTCGAAAGCAGGATTTTGATTGACCGACCAACTCGAAAGCAGGATTTTGATTAACTGACCAGCTCGAAAGCAGGATTTGTTTGCCCGACCAGCTCGAAAGCAGGATTTTTGGAAGTACCAGCTCGAAAGCAGGATTTGATTGTCCGACCAGCTCGAAAGCAGGATTTGTTTGCCCGACCAGCTCGAAAGCAGGATTTGTTGGTAAAATGATTGGTATTTGTGACCCGAAGGCTTGGAAATGATGGATATTTGATGAAATTGTAACCCGAAGGCTTTGGACTTGAAATACATTGATGAAGTTGTAACCCGAAGGCTTGAAAAGGATATACATTAATGAAATTGTAACCCGAAGGCTTGAAAAGGATATACATTGATGAAATTGTAACCCGAAGGCTTTGAAAGGGATATACATTTGATGTAATTGTAACCCGAAGGCTTTATAATAAAAGACATTTGATGAAATTGATAGACGTTTGGTGAGAATTTAGGATATAATAGACAATGATTCAGGTTTATCCCTTAACCTGAAAGGGAAAGGGGAGATTTTTGAGGATATACTTGAGACTTGAATTTAGAAGAGATATGACCAGATTTATGATTTAGGATTTAGGATTTAGATGGACCAGCACTTTTGGCTGTATGCAGTCCAATTTTCAGGATTAACCCCTTGTCCTGAATAAAATAAAATTTGATAAAAAATTTGATAAAAAATGGAGAAAATTTTGAGGAAATTTATTTACTTTATAAAAGAATTCTCACAAGTAGCATTTGTTGCTCCTATGAGCGATCTCAGGATTATCCCTTATCCTGAGAAAGAATACCTCGAATGTTGAGGTTCAGGTTTATCCCTTAACCTGAAAGGGGAAAGAATAGAATTTAAGAAAAGAAATTTAGAAAATCAATTTTCATAGGTAACATCATGGCCCCTACGAGAGGTCTCGGGATTATCCCTTATCCTGAGTGGGAAACGCAAATTTAGTGAAGGGAAATTGATATAAATCTAGAAAATCAATAAAGATTGATAAAACTTGTATTTACAAAAGAATTCTCATAGGTAGCGTTATTGCTCCTACGAGGGGTCTCAGGATTATCCCTTATCCTGAAATAAAATTTAAGAAAATTTAATAAAGGAAAATTGATATAAATCTACAAAGAATCAATAAAGATTGGCAAAACGGGTATTTACAAAAGAATTCTCATAGGTAGCGTTATTGCTCCTACGAGGAGTCTCAGGATTATCCCTTATCCTGAATGGGAACACCTCGGACAATGAGGGTCAGGTTTATCCCTTAACCTGAGGGGGAAAGATAAGAATAAAGGAAATACCTCATGAGAAAGAGGCATCAGGTTTATCCCTTAACCTGAAATGGTACACCTCGGACAACGAGGGTCAGGTTTATCCCTTAACCTGAAAGGGAAAGATAAGAATAAAGGAAATACCTCATGAGAAAGAGGCATCAGGTTTATCCCTTAACCTGAAAGGTTACACCTCGGACACCGAGAGTCAGGTTTATCCCTTAACCTGAAAGGGAAAAGTTTTGATAAAATTTAATAGGATTGAGGAGAAATTGATAAAACTTTGATAAAACTTGATAAAATTGATGAAAACTTGATAAAAATATGAATAAAATGAATGAAACTGATGAAAATATCAAAATTAACAGAAGATTTACAAGATTTGAGAAAAAGGAGTTTTTCTGATCCTGCCTGCATATGGGATCTGGAAAAAAATGTTTATTTAAAAGATAAGTGAGAAATCATTTTTGGGGGGAAAGTCCATTGTAAGGAAAATGATCAGTGTGAGATCTGATCCTTTTAAAAGGAATCATCATGAGAGATCATCATTAGGGTTAATTTTGAAGATAATGGTTTAAAAACCCATCAATGTAATAGTTTATTTTGAAGAAGATTTGATCAAAATATTGAATTTTTGGTGATCAAGAAGAGGTTTTTGCAGAAATTCTCAAGATTTTTAGGATTTTGAAAATCCTCATAGGTAATATCATTTCTCTCATGATGATGTTTTTAGGATTGTCCCTTAATTTAAAAAGAATAGAAGAAATACAATTTTTTCTAAAATAAATGCCCCATCGTGGCAAAGGATAGAGGTATTTGATATCCACAGGTATGAAGAAAATTTTGACATTTTCATTGATAGGAAAACATTGATAACAATGACTGAAATATTTACAAGCTTGTTGACCAAAGGCCACAAAAGACTAGGAATGGGTTGTCCCTATTAGGTGACTGAAAAAGAGAGAAAGCAGAAAAAGAAACATTGACATGGTTCAGGAAGCTAAGCCAGGACGGGTAGCTACTCTTCTTCTTAATCTTCCACCAGCAGATGTTTATCAATACAGTCTTGGATGATGTTTTTGAAAACAAAGCAGTGCTCGATGTCGTGCCCCATCGCCCGATGGAATTTGCAGAACTGATCTTTGAATCTTCCCATAGTCACAGGAGGATCTGCTACCTTGGGGAGTTTAACCATCTCTTTTGTTGTCATATACTCAAGAACTTCCTCAAGTGTTTGCTCTAAGGGGGTAAACTCGCGGTCATATCCCCAACCATCATGCTTCGGTTTTCCTTGAGGCTTTGACTCTAACTGGATGCTCGAGGGAGGGCTGCCATTCTGCCTGCTGATCCCACTTTTTTGACTGGAACAATCATCTCTGCCTGACCTGCTAGTGTGGTTCTTTTTGCCACCTCTTTTGTTTTTGCCATTGTTGTTGAAGGAACTGGTAGAAAAGGTAAAATTGGTTTTCTTTTTCGCATCCTGACTGCCTCCTGTCAAGGTGATGCCATGATAGGTTTTATTCTCTAAGCCCATTTCGAGCCATTCGACTCGCTCTATTAACTTGATGAAAGATTTAGACGGAGAAGTAGAGATCAGACCCTTCAGAGGTTGAGAGAAATTGTTCGAAATTATTGAGAGCGCATGCCCCTCTGATATCGGATCCTTCATCCGGTTGCAGGTGGATCTCCATCTATGAATGAAATCTTTTGCCCTCTCATTGTCATTTTGCTTTAGGTTGAAAAGATGGTTGAGGGTAGGCGGAGCCTCAGTATTGAAGAGAAACCTTTCAATGAACAAGTTGATGACTTTGTCAAATTCTCGCAGTTCAATCGGGTTGATGTGGTCGGCATACCATCTTGCTGCAACTCCCTCCCGACTGCGTGGAAAGCATAGGAATAAAGCCCTATTGTTCTTTCTGAATCGGTTGCACTCAGCGAAAAATGTAGCCAGATGAGCCTTGGGGTTGCCGGTCACATCAAACTTTATGAATTTACGAGGAAGATCTTCCCAGTTGTCATCCCCTTCTAGGCCGTCATAAAAATCTGCACCGGTGTAGCTCTTTTTGCCTTTGTCCTGGGCTTGTAAGTCTTTGATCGCACGAGTCATTTCTCTCATTTTCTCCTGCATCGGATCTTCTGCTGGGATCTGACCTTTGGCTTTGCTTGCTGACTGGTGCCCCTCATTGACTTTCTTGGGTCGATACAAGGGGTTGTGAAAATATGTCGGCTGCTCTTCCTCTGAGTCCTCCTCTGCTGACTCTGAAGTGCTGTCATACTGAACTTGCTTCTTGCTGACTTTTCCCTTGGCTTTGTTTTTAGAAGATATTTTCTCAGGGTTTTCCTCAGCCTGTTCAGACATCATTTTGGCCATCACTTTCTGAAACAATTTGTATGTAGCTGTATCAACATTGCTTTCTGCTTCTTGGCCGTGCTGCTTGGATGACCTGATGGAGTTCATTTCTTCTCCTTCACTGTCGCTTTGCTGGGGCACTGTTTCCTTTCCAGTCCTTGCCCGAACCATGATGAAATGTCAATGTCCTCTCTGAAGGTAAGAATGGGATATTTAGGAAATCTTTTTGAGGAAAATTATGATAAAGGAAGAAATCAAAGTCTAATAATGAAAATATCCCATTACGAGGGATTGGGTTGTCACCCAAAAATTTGTGAAAACCACATTGTTTTTCTGAAAAAGAATGAACAAATACGTAATTTTGAAAGGGACATATCCTGAAAAAAATTTATTTTATTACAAAAGAATTCGAAAGAGGATATTTTAAGAAAAATTTGAAGAATTGCAAGTAGGATCAAAGAATTTGAATAAATCAGAAAAATAAAGGGAAAATACACCTGGGTTTAAAATAGAGAATTTTTTTGAATAATACATACCCAGGGTTTCGAAGAATATAGGGAAGGTATAAAATATCGTACAATCACAGATATACAAACAAGGATGTATAAGCAGCATTCCCTAAAGCTGACTCTATATGCAATATTTGAAATGGCAAATAGGATCTTAATCCTAACTCTAAGATTTATATCATCTGATTTCAATCAAGGTATGCCGATATACTCAAGCCGAAGCTCGAATTACGTGGCATATAAGATATCTCTTCGGTTCTAAGGTAAAAGGCTTCCCAACATCCTTGAGCACCTACCGATATACCTCGGACTATGGCCCTTAGGTACGTGGTAGGGGGGGCGCAAACCCAAATAAGTGGTCCAGTTGTGAGGCTCTCTCCCGAACTATGGTTCAGTGAGACAGCCCAGCAACGTGAAGACTGGGACAATATAGGTAAGGTTGTTTTCAAAACATGTTCAACATGCAGATAAAACCAGAAGGTTCTAATTCAAGTCCTAAAAGAGATAGATTTAAATAAAGAGAAGCATACACATGCATACATTGTTTACATTCAATCCCTAGAATTGAGGAGAGTTGTATTTAAAACCTAAGTCTAATGTGAACATGGATAATCTCCTCAATATGGTCCTACCAAACCATACTTAGATCCTATATGCAATGATGTCAGCTTAGGACAAAATCTAGGCTTCCTAAGGTTTGCATGAAAATGTAGCTGACATATGTTAGAATAAAGACTTAGATTATATAAAGGCAAAGCAAAGGCACAAATTCGACCGGACGAAGACGGTTCCCATCACGGTCGCCAGCACTGTGATCATCGCAAAATTTTTCCTCTCTCGTTGGTTTCTCTCTCTTCCTTCTCTTTTCCTTTTCTAGCCTCTATTTTCCTCCTTTTTGAAGGGAGAAAGATAAAAGAAACAGAGAAGAGAAAAGAAAAGAAAGAGAAGAGAAGAATTCTTTTACGGGTTTTCACTTGACCTTGATTTGAAAAATATTTTAGAAATTTAACTCGCCTCCGTTTTGAAATATATTGTGGGAAAATAGAGAGACGGGATTCGCTCGTCGGTACGAGGTTCGACCGTTCCTGGCGCCTTTACCAGGGGTAATCGAACCAAGGATCGAATCTATGCCTTTTTGCTTTGCCTAAATGTAATCTAAGAATTTATTCAAACTCTAAATGCATAAAGAGTCATGCTTGTGCTATGCAAAGATGTATGCTTCTTTTGAAAAGATGTTTTGAAAATTTCTAAGTATTTTGAGATGAACTTGATAATGGAGTGAAGACATGTTTGAATCTTAACTTTAGAACTTGAGATAGATCAGAGAAGTTCTAAGTATTTGAAGTAAATCAGAGTTAGAAGAATAAATCTTGATTTTGAGAAAGAATGACTTGAAGCTTTGAAAATGAAAGGAAATGAAGTTTCAAAGTCGGAAATAGACCTTGAGTTTTGAATTTGAATTTAGGAAGAGAAATGAATACTTGAAATGGAATTGAATTTAGCTTTTGAAGTTTGAAATTGGAATGGACTGAGAAATCAAATGGTATTTAAGAATAGAAATGGATTTAAGAGATTCGGATTAAATCAAAAAATGGAATCGAAATCTAGAATTGGAGTTGGATTCCGGATCCTTAAACAGAATGAGATCCGAGATTTAGAATCTAAGATGAACTCGGGTTCTAGATCTTTAAAATGGAGTGGATCTGAAGTCTGAGATCCAAATGTAGAATGGGGTTCTGGATCCTATAATGGATTTGGATCTGAAGTCTGAGATCCAATGTAGAGTTGGATTCTGGATCCTAACATGGATTTGGATCTGTATTCTGAGATCCAAAGTGAAATTGAAATCTGGATCCTAAAGGAGAATTGGATCTGAAGTCTGAGATCCAAAAAGTGGAATTGGAGTCTGGACCTAATAAGAAATTGGATCTGAAGTCTGAGATCCAATGTGAAATTGGATTCTGGATCCTAAAAAGAAATTGGATCTGAAATCTGAGATCCAAATGTGAAATTGGATCTTGGATCCTAAAATAGAATTGGATCTAAAGTCTGAGATCCAATATGAGTGTTGAATCTTGGATCTTAAAATGGATTTGGAGTTAAATCAATAATCTCAAAGTTAAATTGAACTTGGAGATTGGATTGGAGTTTTGAATGAATTTTGGGAATGTCAGAGTCAAATTTGATTTTAAAATCTGATTTGAATCTGAATATGAAATCTCAAAGTTAAATTGAACTTTGAGATTGAAAATAGAAAAAATGAAAGGATGAATCGGATTTGATAAGGATTGAAGATAGATTGAGGAAGATATTTACATTTACTTGGAGTTTTTGGAAAGAGAATTTTGAAAATATGATGCAGTTCCATCCTAAATGATGAATGAATTTAAAGAATTTAAATTTAGATTTTGAAAAGCTATCTTATTCTTGAATTGAATTAAAATAAGATTGAAGATATAATACATCCCTGACTATGGTCATTGAAGGTATTATATAATAATCTATTTTTTAATTCAGGTGAAGAATAAGACACATTTGGTGCTTTTATAGAATTTAAAATGAAATTAACTCTCAATATACCCTGACTATGGCCATTGGTATATATTTTGAATTAATTTTAAGTTAAATTCTGATAAAAGAAGAAAACATTTAGGGAAAATATGATGAATCTTGAAGACGGATCTAGTGTGGACCCAGTGTTATTTCGTAAAAGTTAAAAATCCTAAGTTTTGTCCATACCCTGACTATGGCCATTGATATGGATCATCAACTTAGGATCAATTACCTTTTACGAAAATGGTGCACGTGCCATTCGTGTTTCACCATTGTGAAAATTTGAGAAATAAAAATGTATATAAACAATTCATGATATTTACAATGCTCATTCATTCTATCTAAAAGCTAAAATGTAAATTCTCATTTAATCCAAACTTATTATAACATGTAAAATTGAGTTTACAACCCCAAGCAATGATATTTTCCACATATACCCTACAAAATATTTGGTTAGTATAACAAAAATGGAGGAGAAATGGAATATATCACATGGATTTCAGAGATGCAGGTGGTGGGACATTCATATGCCATAATGTCCATGATTCAGCATGTAAGATGAGGGATAATGTATACTTACATACATATATATATGCACACCAATAGATATATATATACATATGTATATGTGCGTATATCTATATATATACATACATACATAAGTACATATCATGTACATGACAGAGGTGATACTAACACAGGTGGTAATATGTGAGCCTGGAAATATATGTAGGGAGGAAGCACCGTTGTATAACAAAATGGCTGAGTGCATGGGGATATGGTAGCAGTCATGGTATATTGGAGTGGGTAGAATTTTGAACATAGGATGGAACACAAGTGATGTATAACAGCCACTAGGTTGATGAATGGTAGAGGAAGTGCAAGGGAAACAAGTTTGCAGCAAACAGCTGTTGTAGATAACTTGTAATGGGAAATGGATTACGCCTATGAACAGCAAAGTGAGAAAGGAAAATGCTATGAGCGAAAGTGGGGTTATAAAAGGGTATGCTGACTTGGTGCAGTGATGCTCCTAATGAAGCTATGATGGTGATTGCAGAGAAGGGAATAACAGACAGAGAAATGCTGTGAAGTTTGCTAAGGCTCATGTTTTGCCAGCCATTGTCAATGGCTTCAATGTATAGACCCTGCTGCCATAGGTGAGTGAAGGTTGTGATGAGAGATGCATCACCGTATTGATGTTACTGTATGCATAGTTATAACAGATGGATGCTATGAAGGATGCTACTGTGAGCATTAGATATGCTGCCAGTGCTAGGCACGAGTGCAGCAGGTGAACAAATGGAAATGCCACTAAGAATACAACTAGTTAGGGGAAGCATCTGAATAAAGTGGAACAGATTGAATGAATGCCAAATTTTTATGACACTAAGCAAAACGTAACGATTTTGAATAATCAAAAAATGAAAGATAATACGAAAGAAATCTAAATGACAATTTCTGAAAATTGATTATTAACTGCTAAACAAATCTAACCATTAACTAACTAATTACAAAATGAGTGACGATAATAATCATTTTACATTTAATTAACTAATATCCAACGGATGATGAACTAACTATTTGCTTAACTAATCAACTAACTAATCTATTTAACTAAACAACTAACATTTATCATGATTATTCAATCGATATACTAGGATAAAAATCAATGGTTAAAACACTTGGCAAAAAAAGAAAGTTTTAACATTCCAGTAATCATTGCAGTGGAACTTACCTGTTTTCCAAGGATTCTTGAACAGAGATTTCACTGTTTGATTAATGACCCTCGATTTTTAAGGATTTCTGTCAATAACATGTGGAATATCAATGATCTTCAGCTGGACAGATCTCACTGTATTTCCATAATCCAAGGCTCAAATGATTTGCCTGCAAAAATCCTCTTCTTGGACCAGGGCCACTTGAGTCCTCATATTGATTCACAGCAAGAGTCACTTGCTATATATGATGTACAACCTTCAGATGCCGACCCTGGTATCTACTTTATTATAGGAAGCACCTTCGGTAATATCAATCCGACTTTCCCACGGCAACTTCGCCTCTGCAGCGGGGTCTAACCATCCGAAAACTGTAGCCTTAGGGCTGCCAGGCTGTAAACATGCTGGAGGCTCTAATATCCTGATATACCGTGAAGATTCAGCAGCAACTGCTACTGCTCTTTGTAGAGACATGCAAATCTCGAGCTGCTAACACAAAACACTTTCACAGACTCATGCAGACGTGTTGTTCCATCCTTTCGATACATTGATTCTAATGACAAAACTCCAAAATAAGACCAAACAATAAATCTAGTGAATGTAGAAATATCAGTCATACAGGATAAAAGAGAAAAAAAAATGCTAATAAGCAACAGAAACAGGGAAAAGTATCAGCTTAACACAGAGATCCCACGTCTAACAGATCCCATACGCCCACTTGAGCTCCTCATCAAAGAAAGAAAGCGTGGATTTCTATCCACCTGCTGGTTAGGACTTACAGGGTTTAATGAACCAGACAATGAATTTCCATGGTAGGGCACGCCACGATCTGAGGCAGGACTTCCACATGGTTCCACCTCAATGAAAGGTCGCTCATACTGGTAGCAACCTATGCTGCATAATAGTGCTTTGCAGATACTGCAGATGCATATGGTTCATCACGAACCTCTTAAGACTACTTACTAATGGATTTCCACATCTACAGTCTGACATTTCTTAGATACCGTGCATAACCTGACGCCTCCATAACCTGGCATCTGGTGACATTTCTGCAAGGTTCGCCTTTATCTGGCCCATTTCTAATGAGATGACAAGGATGTAAAAGATGAAGCTAACAGTACTATCTGAGAGGATAAAACTACAAAAAGTTTATCCTACTAAATAGTGATATGAGTGCTAACGAAAAGCAGAGTATCTTGAATTATGTGGACTGCCAAAAGGGACTTCTGGACTTGAAAACATAGCCCTGCTACACGACTTCTTTTGCAGCACAGTTTTACAGAGGGATGATGCATCAGATATTTTAGGGATAGAACATTAATGAATGAAGCATAAATCCATACCCCACAAAGTATTTCTTGCAATCCAAGAGAGGATTTCGTGAATTATCAAATACACAGAGATAAAACGCAACCCATACGAAGTGAGCCACAAATATCATCAACACTAAAGATCAACTGCAAATAAATAATCGAATAAGCATCTGGGGGGTTAAAACCAGCATAAGAGAGAAAAAATGGGGATTAGAAGTTAGAAAACCTTGATCGATTATTGAAATTAAAATCTAAGGTAAACAGAAAAAGAAAATAGCAATGAAATCAACTATATGGCAAAAAAAATAAAATATAAATGAGGGAAAATATGTTGGAATGGATGCCATTACGATTGATGTTGCACAAGGCGGATCGAGGTTGCACAAGCAACATCAACCTCATCCATGATGCGTAAAAGAAGAGAAAAAAAAAACAAAAGAAGACGCACATATAAAAAAAAGAAGAAAAAAAAAATGCAAAAAAAAGAAAGAAAATTGGAGATCAAAAAAAGGAAAAGCAAATCAAGGGGTAAAATCTGAAAAGTAAAGGAAAGCGTAATGAAAGAAGAAAAATTTTTCTGGAAGAAAAGGGAAGAATCCCTTACTCACCTGTGACTGCAGGAGTTCTGAAAGAGGGGAGTTCGGCTGCGGGATTCCCTTCAAGGAAAATGAAGAAAGAGGCGCAATGGAAATCTTGGAGTCGACTTCCTTGTTTTTGACAAGGTATTGAAAGAGGGAGCTGGGGGTCCTTCGGTAAAACCAGAATAGAAGCTTGTTGGCTTCTTTTGTTTGTAGAATCCCAGAACTTGAAGAAGGAGATCGAGGTAGAAGAAGGGAGGAAGGAAAATCGAGAAGAAGAAGTCGTGGCAGGGTGAAGAAGCGGTCTGATGCCGAAAAAAAGAGGGGTGCGGGGGTGAAAAGCGGGTGACCTTAGGGTTCTCTGTGTGTCTCTTTTTAAAGAGGAAGAAGGAGTTTTCGAGAGGTGAAATCGGTTGAAGATGAAGGGCGATGGAGGATCGGATGGGAGATGGAGGAGCTTGATGGTGATCGGGCGGCTGATTGTGTGCAAGAGGGGAAGAAGGCTTTGGAGAGAGGGTTTGGGAGAGGTGGAGAAGAAGAAAAGGGGGGAGGCGCCAGCCGGCTGGCCGCTTTCCTTGTTTACGAAGGGTTTTTCAAACCCTAAAAAAAAGTTTTGTAGAGAACCCCCCCTGTTTTTCGAGATTTTACAAAGAGGGGGCTCCTTTACGAGTTTTTCTGAAAAAGGTGTTTCCTTATAAAAACTATTTATAAAATCCTAAAATTTACAGATAAAACAAGGATTTAAACTATTTTTTTTTTGTAGTAGAAAAACTAAAATTTTAAACAATACATTTTTGTATTTTTCTGAGAAATATTTACAAAGAGTGTTTCTCCTAGAATTTCATACCATTTTGGAGAAATTTCTTCAGAAAGTGGGTTTGGACCCAGGTTTTGAGAAAATGTTCGAGTTTTGAAACTCGAATCAAGGAATACAACGTAACGGATCCAAACGGATGTCGGATGGACTGTCCGAGCTATTTAAAGGCTATTTTTGGTATTTTCTATAATTTTTAATTTAAAATTTGAACAAGGAAACTCAGATTTGGATCTGGACATTGGATCCAGATCCGAAATCAATTTTAAACATATGAAATGAATTTAATTTCAATAAAACTTGAGAAATCAACTGGAATTTATATTTAAAAATGACACATTTGCTCGAAAAATGAATTTAGGGGCAAGAAGGGAATATTTAAAAGATTTTGAAAAATTTGGGGTGTTCACAGATGCCCCTCTTTGCTACTAAGCTGGTTGAAAGACGAGCTTAGTGGCAAAGAAAACACTCCAAAATTTTTTTAAAAAAATGCCCCAGTCAACAGATCTGAACTGGGTGTGGAAGAATTATGGCTTTTCAGGCTTAAAGCCTCGTCCTGAATGACTTGGGGAGACGAAATCCTCAAAAATGATATGATTGAGTAGAAAATGAGGAAATCGTGATGGGACTTTGGGTGAAGATCTCGAAATGATGAAATGGTTTTGATCAAGTCTCATAAATGAGGTGAGATCAGCTTTTTGGAATGACTCAAGTTTTTCCCTTAACCTGGATGGGACAGAGATATATCTCAACATAACCTGAATGGGGAAAGGAATAAGTGAGGACCTTGATGGGACATTTTTGGAAAATGCCTTATGAGATGAAGCTCAAGTAGGATTTTATTCCGGATGGATATACAAAGCATGAATTCCTCGATGGGAAGAACCATGATGGGACTGGAGGAAGACACCTCGTCGAAACGAGGGAAACTCGTTGGAATGAGACTCAGGTTTAACCAAAACCTGAAAAGGAAGATACCTCAAGGGGCGAGGTTCAGGCTTAACCCTTAACCTAAAGGGGACGACCATATGGAATCCTCGAGTGAAGAGACCATGATGGGACCTTCGGAGTTTGGACGAACAAATCCGAGAGGGGTTTGCGAAAGGAGGAAGGAAATGGGGTTCCCTAAAGCTTTGAAAAAAAAGGGATGAACTTGGACGTCTCATTGCTGAGACTGAAATCGGCTTTTGAATTTAATGACCTCTCGCAGGAAGTACAGGTTTTGACCCTTAACCTGAGTGGGAACAACCATACGGATTTTTCGAAACCGTGATGGGACAGGAGAGATACTTCAACTGAATGGGGTAACTCTTCTGGAAAACAACGTTAGGTTGCACCAAAATGGATATTGAATATTTATTTCATTCTTAGAATATCTAGAAAATTTTGCCAATAAGATAAATTTATAGTTGACTTCAATGCTTGAAAATGTATACATGTGTGCAAAAGTATTCCCTCTTTTACCTAGAGTATTTCCCCCAACGAGGTTAACTTCTCGGTCTTAAGAGTCAAATTCGAAATTTTAACGCTGATGATTTTCTTCAAGGAAGCTATCCATTTCCTTGATATAAGAAGAGAAGAAAATATTCTCAATTTCATAAAAGCAAGTAGTGAAAGGATATTGATAAAAGAATTTTGCATGAGAAAAGATGACTCCTGGCAATTTCGGCAGTTTTATATCTTGGGTGTTTTTCCCATGATGATCTTTTTGCACTCCTTTTGAGTCATTGGGATTTTTCGGGCTTTTATATCATCCTTCATTTTGGATGTTCCTGACTTTTTCTCTCTTTTTCAGGGAAGGGTACGTCACAAACTCCTTCATCTTGGAGATGTTCCGATCCTTCATTTTCTCAGGGATTTATATATGATACTGGCTCAAAGGTCTTCAGATGATAGCTGAAATCAAACATCATTTAGGGTTTGTCGGTAGGTTCATCGCATCCGCCTTCATCTCGACGGTGATCCGAACTTTCCCTGGAAGGATCCGTCACAAACTCCGTCATCTTGGAGATGTTTCAAATCTTCTTTGGCCCTGGGGGTCTACTCGCTTAATTCGCCTTCATCTTAACGACAATTGAGAGATCCCTTTTGCCGATATTTGATTGCAGCTCAAAAATGGATAAGGAGATATGGATTGAGTGAATTCTTTTTTATCGCTCGGGATATTCCCACTGCCTGATTGCTAAATAGCCGTCTTTAAATATGCGCCATAGCCATGATCAATATCAATTCGCTTTTGGCTTTTCAACATCATTGAATATTTATTTCGCTAATCATACCGAGGATATTTCTCACATCCTTTTGGTTGATCAACAGGAAAAAGATTTGAATTTTACCTCTTTCGAAAAAGGTTTCACCCTTTTGGAAAGAATACTAGAGGTAATCTGAGGTGATTCTTTTGGTGTAGTCAGAATATTGGAATCAACATATATTTTTAGAAAATTGGCAAGGTTTTCGAGCATCCTTTGTGAAATAATCACTCAATATAAATTTTGATGCGACCTTAAGTTGAAACTTGGGAAGGAATATTTAGATTTTTGTTTTGACCGACCAGCTCGAAAGCAGGATTTTTTGCAAGTACCAGCTCGAAAGCAGGATTTGTTTGCCCGACCAGCTCGAAAGCAGAATTTTGATTGACCGACCAGCTTGAAAGCAGGATTTTTTGAAAGCACCAGCTCGAAAGCAGGATTTTGGTTGCCCGACCAGCTCGAAAGCAGGATTTTGATGGAAGTACCAGCTCAAAAGCAGAATTTTGGTTGCCCGACCAGCTCGAAAGCAGGATTTGTTTGCCCGACCAGCTCGAAAGCAGGATTTGTTTGCCCGACCAGCTCGAAAGCAGGATTTGATTGACCGACCAGCTCGAAAGCAGGATTTTGATTGACCGACCAGCTCGAAAGCAGGATTTTGGTTGCCCGACCAGCTCAAAAGCAGGATTTTTTGAAAGTACCAGCTCGAAAGCAGGATTTTGGTTGCCCGACCAGCTCGAAAGCAGGATTTTGATTGACCGACCAGCTCGAAAGCAGGATTTGTTTGCCCCACCAGCTCGAAAGCAGGATTTTGATTGACCGACCAACTCGAAAGCAGGATTTTGATTAACTGACCAGCTCGAAAGCAGGATTTGTTTGCCCGACCAGCTCGAAAGCAGGATTTTTGGAAGTACCAGCTCGAAAGCAGGATTTGATTGTCCGACCAGCTCGAAAGCAGGATTTGTTTGCCCGACCAGCTCGAAAGCAGGATTTGTTGGTAAAATGATTGGTATTTGTGACCCGAAGGCTTGGAAATGATGGATATTTGATGAAATTGTAACCCGAAGGCTTTGGACTTGAAATACATTGATGAAGTTGTAACCCGAAGGCTTGAAAAGGATATACATTAATGAAATTGTAACCCGAAGGCTTGAAAAGGATATACATTGATGAAATTGTAACCCGAAGGCTTTGAAAGGGATATACATTTGATGTAATTGTAACCCGAAGGCTTTATAATAAAAGACATTTGATGAAATTGATAGACGTTTGGTGAGAATTTAGGATATAATAGACAATGATTCAGGTTTATCCCTTAACCTGAAAGGGAAAGGGGAGATTTTTGAGGATATACTTGAGACTTGAATTTAGAAGAGATATGACCAGATTTATGATTTAGGATTTAGGATTTAGATGGACCAGCACTTTTGGCTGTATGCAGTCCAATTTTCAGGATTAACCCCTTGTCCTGAATAAAATAAAATTTGATAAAAAATTTGATAAAAAATGGAGAAAATTTTGAGGAAATTTATTTACTTTATAAAAGAATTCTCACAAGTAGCATTTGTTGCTCCTATGAGCGATCTCAGGATTATCCCTTATCCTGAGAAAGAATACCTCGAATGTTGAGGTTCAGGTTTATCCCTTAACCTGAAAGGGGAAAGAATAGAATTTAAGAAAAGAAATTTAGAAAATCAATTCTCATAGGTAACATCATGGCCCCTACGAGAGGTCTCGGGATTATCCCTTATCCTGAGTGGGAAACGCAAATTTAGTGAAGGGAAATTGATATAAATCTAGAAAATCAATAAAGATTGATAAAACTTGTATTTACAAAAGAATTCTCATAGGTAGCGTTATTGCTCCTACGAGGGGTCTCAGGATTATCCCTTATCCTGAAATAAAATTTAAGAAAATTTAATAAAGGAAAATTGATATAAATCTACAAAGAATCAATAAAGATTGGCAAAACGGGTATTTACAAAAGAATTCTCATAGGTAGCGTTATTGCTCCTACGAGGAGTCTCAGGATTATCCCTTATCCTGAATGGGAACACCTCGGACAATGAGGGTCAGGTTTATCCCTTAACCTGAGGGGGAAAGATAAGAATAAAGGAAATACCTCATGAGAAAGAGGCATCAGGTTTATCCCTTAACCTGAAATGGTACACCTCGGACAACGAGGGTCAGGTTTATCCCTTAACCTGAAAGGGAAAGATAAGAATAAAGGAAATACCTCATGAGAAAGAGGCATCAGGTTTATCCCTTAACCTGAAAGGTTACACCTCGGACACCGAGAGTCAGGTTTATCCCTTAACCTGAAAGGGAAAAGTTTTGATAAAATTTAATAGGATTGAGGAGAAATTGATAAAACTTTGATAAAACTTGATAAAATTGATGAAAACTTGATAAAAATATGAATAAAATGAATGAAACTGATGAAAATATCAAAATTAACAGAAGATTTACAAGATTTGAGAAAAAGGAGTTTTTCTGATCCTGCCTGCATATGGGATCTGGAAAAAAATGTTTATTTAAAAGATAAGTGAGAAATCATTTTTGGGGGGAAAGTCCATTGTAAGGAAAATGATCAGTGTGAGATCTGATCCTTTTAAAAGGAATCATCATGAGAGATCATCATTAGGGTTAATTTTGAAGATAATGGTTTAAAAACCCATCAATGTAATAGTTTATTTTGAAGAAGATTTGATCAAAATATTGAATTTTTGGTGATCAAGAAGAGGTTTTTGCAGAAATTCTCAAGATTTTTAGGATTTTGAAAATCCTCATAGGTAATATCATTTCTCTCATGATGATGTTTTTAGGATTGTCCCTTAATTTAAAAAGAATAGAAGAAATACAATTTTTTCTAAAATAAATGCCCCATCGTGGCAAAGGATAGAGGTATTTGATATCCACAGGTATGAAGAAAATTTTGACATTTTCATTGATAGGAAAACATTGATAACAATGACTGAAATATTTACAAGCTTGTTGACCAAAGGCCACAAAAGACTAGGAATGGGTTGTCCCTATTAGGTGACTGAAAAAGAGAGAAAGCAGAAAAAGAAACATTGACATGGTTCAGGAAGCTAAGCCAGGACGGGTAGCTACTCTTCTTCTTAATCTTCCACCAGCAGATGTTTATCAATACAGTCTTGGATGATGTTTTTGAAAACAAAGCAGTGCTCGATGTCGTGCCCCATCGCCCGATGGAATTTGCAGAACTGATCTTTGAATCTTCCCATAGTCACAGGAGGATCTGCTACCTTGGGGAGTTTAACCATCTCTTTTGTTGTCATATACTCAAGAACTTCCTCAAGTGTTTGCTCTAAGGGGGTAAACTCGCGGTCATATCCCCAACCATCATGCTTCGGTTTTCCTTGAGGCTTTGACTCTAACTGGATGCTCGAGGGAGGGCTGCCATTCTGCCTGCTGATCCCACTTTTTTGACTGGAACAATCATCTCTGCCTGACCTGCTAGTGTGGTTCTTTTTGCCACCTCTTTTGTTTTTGCCATTGTTGTTGAAGGAACTGGTAGAAAAGGTAAAATTGGTTTTCTTTTTCGCATCCTGACTGCCTCCTGTCAAGGTGATGCCATGATAGGTTTTATTCTCTAAGCCCATTTCGAGCCATTCGACTCGCTCTATTAACTTGATGAAAGATTTAGACGGAGAAGTAGAGATCAGACCCTTCAGAGGTTGAGAGAAATTGTTCGAAATTATTGAGAGCGCATGCCCCTCTGATATCGGATCCTTCATCCGGTTGCAGGTGGATCTCCATCTATGAATGAAATCTTTTGCCCTCTCATTGTCATTTTGCTTTAGGTTGAAAAGATGGTTGAGGGTAGGCGGAGCCTCAGTATTGAAGAGAAACCTTTCAATGAACAAGTTGATGACTTTGTCAAATTCTCGCAGTTCAATCGGGTTGATGTGGTCGGCATACCATCTTGCTGCAACTCCCTCCCGACTGCGTGGAAAGCATAGGAATAAAGCCCTATTGTTCTTTCTGAATCGGTTGCACTCAGCGAAAAATGTAGCCAGATGAGCCTTGGGGTTGCCGGTCACATCAAACTTTATGAATTTACGAGGAAGATCTTCCCAGTTGTCATCCCCTTCTAGGCCGTCATAAAAATCTGCACCGGTGTAGCTCTTTTTGCCTTTGTCCTGGGCTTGTAAGTCTTTGATCGCACGAGTCATTTCTCTCATTTTCTCCTGCATCGGATCTTCTGCTGGGATCTGACCTTTGGCTTTGCTTGCTGACTGGTGCCCCTCATTGACTTTCTTGGGTCGATACAAGGGGTTGTGAAAATATGTCGGCTGCTCTTCCTCTGAGTCCTCCTCTGCTGACTCTGAAGTGCTGTCATACTGAACTTGCTTCTTGCTGACTTTTCCCTTGGCTTTGTTTTTAGAAGATATTTTCTCAGGGTTTTCCTCAGCCTGTTCAGACATCATTTTGGCCATCACTTTCTGAAACAATTTGTATGTAGCTGTATCAACATTGCTTTCTGCTTCTTGGCCGTGCTGCTTGGATGACCTGATGGAGTTCATTTCTTCTCCTTCACTGTCGCTTTGCTGGGGCACTGTTTCCTTTCCAGTCCTTGCCCGAACCATGATGAAATGTCAATGTCCTCTCTGAAGGTAAGAATGGGATATTTAGGAAATCTTTTTGAGGAAAATTATGATAAAGGAAGAAATCAAAGTCTAATAATGAAAATATCCCATTACGAGGGATTGGGTTGTCACCCAAAAATTTGTGAAAACCACATTGTTTTTCTGAAAAAGAATGAACAAATACGTAATTTTGAAAGGGACATATCCTGAAAAAAATTTATTTTATTACAAAAGAATTCGAAAGAGGATATTTTAAGAAAAATTTGAAGAATTGCAAGTAGGATCAAAGAATTTGAATAAATCAGAAAAATAAAGGGAAAATACACCTGGGTTTAAAATAGAGAATTTTTTTGAATAATACATACCCAGGGTTTCGAAGAATATAGGGAAGGTATAAAATATCGTACAATCACAGATATACAAACAAGGATGTATAAGCAGCATTCCCTAAAGCTGACTCTATATGCAATATTTGAAATGGCAAATAGGATCTTAATCCTAACTCTAAGATTTATATCATCTGATTTCAATCAAGGTATGCCGATATACTCAAGCCGAAGCTCGAATTACGTGGCATATAAGATATCTCTTCGGTTCTAAGGTAAAAGGCTTCCCAACATCCTTGAGCACCTACCGATATACCTCGGACTATGGCCCTTAGGTACGTGGTAGGGGGGGCGCAAACCCAAATAAGTGGTCCAGTTGTGAGGCTCTCTCCCGAACTATGGTTCAGTGAGACAGCCCAGCAACGTGAAGACTGGGACAATATAGGTAAGGTTGTTTTCAAAACATGTTCAACATGCAGATAAAACCAGAAGGTTCTAATTCAAGTCCTAAAAGAGATAGATTTAAATAAAGAGAAGCATACACATGCATACATTGTTTACATTCAATCCCTAGAATTGAGGAGAGTTGTATTTAAAACCTAAGTCTAATGTGAACATGGATAATCTCCTCAATATGGTCCTACCAAACCATACTTAGATCCTATATGCAATGATGTCAGCTTAGGACAAAATCTAGGCTTCCTAAGGTTTGCATGAAAATGCAGCTGACATATGTTAGAATAAAGACTTAGATTATATAAAGGCAAAGCAAAGGCACAAATTCGACCGGACGAAGACGGGTCCCATCACGGTCGCCAGAACTGTGATCATCGCAAAAATTTTCCTCTCTCGTTGGTTTCTCTCTCTTCCTTCTCTTTTCCTTTTCTAACCTCTATTTTCCTCCTTTTTGAAGGGAGAAAGATAAAAGAAAGAGAGAAGAGAAAAGAAAAGAAAGAGAAGAGAAGAATTCTTTTACGGGTTTTCACTTGACCTTGATTTGAAAAATATTTTAGAAATTTAACTCGCCTCCGTTTTGAAATATATTGTGGGAAAATGGAGAGACGGGATTCGCTCGTCGGTACGAGGTTCGACCGTTCCTGGCGCCTTTACCAGGGGTAATCGAACCAAGGATCGAATCTATGCCTTTTTGCTTTGCCTAAATGTAATCTAAGAATTTATTCAAACTCTAAATGCATAAAGAGTCATGCTTGTGCTATGCAAAGATGTATGCTTCTTTTGAAAAGATGTTTTGAAAATTTCTAAGTATTCTGAGATGAACTTGATAATGGAGTGAAGACATGTTTGAATCTTAACTTTAGAACTTGAGATAGATCAGAGAAGTTCTAAGTATTTGAAGTAAATCAGAGTTAGAAGAATAAATCTTGATTTTGAGAAAGAATGACTTGAAGCTTTGAAAATGAAAGGAAATGAAGTTTCAAAGTCGGAAATAGACCTTGAGTTTTGAATTTGAATTTAGGAAGAGAAATGAATACTTGAAATGGAATTGAATTTAGCTTTTGAAGTTTGAAATTGGAATGGACTGAGAAATCAAATGGTATTTAAGAATAGAAATGGATTTAAGAGATTCGGATTAAATCCGAAAATGGAATCGAAATCTAGAATTGGAGTTGGATTCCGGATCCTTAAACAGAATGAGATCCGAGATTTAGAATCTAAGATGAACTCGGGTTCTAGATCTTTAAAATGGAGTGGATCTGAAGTCTGAGATCCAAATGTAGAATGGGGTTCTGGATCCTATAATGGATTTGGATCTGAAGTCTGAGATCCAATGTAGAGTTGGATTCTGGATCCTAACATGGATTTGGATCTGTATTCTGAGATCCAAAGTGAAATTGAAATCTGGATCCTAAAGGAGAATTGGATCTGAAGTCTGAGATCCAAAAAGTGGAATTGGAGTCTGGACCTAATAAGAAATTGGATCTGAAGTCTGAGATCCAATGTGAAATTGGATTCTGGATCCTAAAAAGAAATTGGATCTGAAATCTGAGATCCAAATGTGAAATTGGATCTTGGATCCTAAAATAGAATTGGATCTAAAGTCTGAGATCCAATATGAGTGTTGAATCTTGGATCTTAAAATGGATTTGGAGTTAAATCAATAATCTCAAAGTTAAATTGAACTTGGAGATTGGATTGGAGTTTTGAATGAATTTTGGGAATGTCAGAGTCAAATTTGATTTTAAAATCTGATTTGAATCTGAATATGAAATCTCAAAGTTAAATTGAACTTTGAGATTGAAAATAGAAAAAATGAAAGGATGAATCGGATTTGATAAGGATTGAAGATAGATTGAGGAAGATATTTACATTTACTTGGAGTTTTTGGAAAGAGAATTTTGAAAATATGATGCAGTTCCATCCTAAATGATGAATGAATTTAAAGAATTTAAATTTAGATTTTGAAAAGCTATCTTATTCTTGAATTGAATTAAAATAAGATTGAAGATATAATACATCCCTGACTATGGTCATTGAAGGTATTATATAATAATCTATTTTTTAATTCAGGTGAAAAATAAGACACATTTGGTGCTTTTATAGAATTTAAAATGAAATTAACTCTCAATATACCCTGACTATGGCCATTGGTATATATTTTGAATTAATTTTAAGTTAAGTTCTGATAAAAGAAGAAAACATTTAGGGAAAATATGATGAATCTTGAAGCCGGATCTAGTGTGGACCCAATGTTATTTCGTAAAAGTTAAAAATCCTAAGTTTTGTCCATACCCTGACTATGGCCATTGATATGGATCATCAACTTAGGATTAATTACCTTTTACGAAAATGGTGCACGTGCCATTCGTGTTTCACCATTGTGAAAATTTGAGAAATAAAAATGTATATAAACAATTCATGATATTTACAATGCTCATTCATTCTATCTAAAAGCTAAAATGTAAATTCTCATTTAATCCAAACTTATTATAACATGTAAAATTGAGTTTACAACCCCAAGCAATGATATTTTCCACATATACCCTACAAAATATTTGGTTAGTATAACAAAAATGGAGGAGAAATGGCATATATCACATGGATTTCAGAGATGCAGGTGGTGGGACATTCATATGCCATAATGTCCATGATTCAGCATGTAAGATGAGGGATAATGTATACTTACATACATATATATATGCACACCAATAGATATATATATACATATGTATATGTGCGTATATCTATATATATACATACATACATAAGTACATATCATGTACATGACAGAGGTGATACTAACACAGGTGGTAATATGTGAGCCTGGAAATTTATGTAGGGAGGAAGCATCGTTGTATAACAAAATGGCTGAGTGCATGGGGATATGGTAGCAGTCATGGTATATTGGAGTGGATAGAATTTTGAACATAGGATGGAACACAAGTGATGTATAACAGCCACTAGGTTGATGAATGGTAGAGGAAGTGCAAGGGAAACAAGTTTGCAGCAAACAGCTGTTGTAGATAACTTGTAATGGGAAATGGATTACGCCTACGAACAGCAAAGTGAGAAAGGAAAATGCTATGAGCTAAAGTGGGGTTATAAAAGGGTATGCTGACTTGGTGCAGTGATGCTCCTAATGAAGCTATGATGGTGATTGCAGAGAAGGGAATAACAGACAGAGAAATGCTGTGAAGTTTACTAAGGCTCATGTTTTGCCAGCCATTGTCAATGGCTTCAATGTATAGACCCTGCTGCCATAGGTGAGTGAAGGTTGTGATGAGAGATGCATCACCGTATTGATGTTACTGTATGCATAGTTATAACAGATGGATGCTATGAAGGATGCTACTGTGAGCATTAGATATGCTGTCAGTGCTAGGCACGAGTGCAGCAGGTGAACAAATGGAAATGCCACTAAGAATACAACTAGTTAGGGGAAGCATCTGAATAAAGTGGAACAGATTGAATGAATGCCAAATTTTTATGACACTAAGCAAAACCTACCGATTTTGAATAATAAAAAAAATGAAAGATAATACGAAAGAAATCTAAATGACAATTTCTAAAAAATTGATTATTAACTGCTAAACAAATCTAACCATTAACTAAGTAATTACAAAACGAGTGACGATAATAATCATTTTACATTTAATTAACTAATATCCAACGGATGATGAACTAACTATTTGCTTAACTAATCAACTAACTAATCTATTTAACTAAACAACTAACATTTATCATGATTATTCAATCGATATACTAGGATAAAAATCAATGGTTAAAACACTTGGCAAAAAAAGAAAGTTTTAACATTCCAGTAATCATTGCAGTGGAACTTACCTGTTTTCCAAGGATTCTTGAACAGAGATTTCACTGTTTGATTAATGACCCTCGATTTTTAAGGATTTCTGTCAATAACATGTGGAATATCAATGATCTTCAGCTGGACAGATCTCACTGTATTTCCATAATCCAAGGCTCAAATGATTTGCCTGCAAAAATCCTCTTCTTGGACCAGGGCTACTTGAGTCCTCATATTGATTCACAGCAAGAGTCACTTGCTATATATGATGTACAGCCTTCAGAAGCCGACCCTGGTATCTACTTTATTATAGGAAGCACCTTCGGTAATATCAATCCGACTTTCCCACGGCAACTTCGCCTCTGCAGCGGGGTCTAACCATCCGAAAACTGTAGCCTTAGGGCTGTCAGGCTGTAAACATGCTGGAGGCTCTAATATCCTGATATACCGTGAAGATTCAGCAGCAACTGCTACTGCTCTTTGTAGAGACATGCAAATCTCGAGTTGCTAACACAAAACACTTTCACAGACTCATGCAGACGTGCTGTTCCATCCTTTCGATACATTGATTCTAATGACAAAACTCCAAAATAAGACCAAACAATAAACCTAGTGAATGTAGAAATAACAGTCATACTGGATAAAAGAGAAAAAAAATGCTAATAAGCAACAGAAACAGGGAAAAGTATCAGCTTATCACAAAGATCCCACGTCTGACAGATCCCATACGCCCACTTGAGCTCCTCATCAAAGAAAGAAAGCGTGGATTTCTATCCATCTGCTGGTTAGGACTTACAGGGTTTAATGAACCAGACAATGAATTTCCATGGTAGGGCACGCCACGATCTGAGGCAGGACTTCCACATGGTTCCACCTCAATGAAAGGTCGCTCATACTGGTAGCAACCTATGCTGCATAATAGTGCTTTGCAGATACTGCAGATGCATATGGTTCATCACGGACCTCTCAAGACTACTTACTAATGGATTTCCACATCTACAGTCTGACATTTCTTAGATACCGTGCATAACCTGACGCCTCCATAACCTGGCATCTGGTGACATTTCTGCAAGGTTCGCCTTTATCTGGCCCATTGCTAATGAGATGACAAGGATGTAAAAGATGAAGCTAACAGTACTATCTGAGAGGATAAAACTACAAAACGTTTATCCTGCTAAATAGTGATGTAAGTGCTAACGAAAAGCAGAGTATCTTGAATTATGTGGACTGCCAAAAGGGACTTCTGGACTTGAAAACATAGCCCTGCTACACGACTTCTTTTGCAGCACAGTTTTACAGAGGGATGATGCATCAGATATTTTAGGGATAGAACATTAATGAATGAAGCATAAATCCATACCCCATAAAGTATTTCTTGCAATCCAAGAGAGGATTTCGTGAATTATCAAATACACAAAGATAAAACGCAACCCATACGAAGTGAGCCACAAATATCATCAACACTAAAGATCAACTGCAAATAAATAATCGGATAAGCATCTGGGGGGTTAAAACCAGCATAAGAGAGAAAAAATGGGGATTAGAAGTTAGAAAACCTTGATCGATTATTGAAATTAAAATCTAAGGTAAACAGAAAAAGAAAATAGCAATGAAATCAACTATATGGCAGAAAAAATAAAATATAAATGAGGGAAAATATGTTGGAATGGATGCCATTACGATTGATGTTGCACAAGGCGGATCGAGGTTGCACAAGCAACATCAACCTCATCCATGATGCGTAAAAGAAGAGAAAAAAAAAACCAAAAGAAGACGCACATATAAAAAAAAGAAGAAAGAAAAAAAATGCAAAAAAAAAGAAAAAAGAAAATGGGAGATCAAAAAAAGGAAAAGCAAATCAAGGGGTAAAATCTGAAAGGTAAAGGAAAGCGTAATGAAAGAAGAAAAATTTTGCAGGAAGAAAAGGGAAGAAGCCCTTACTCACCTGTGACTGCAGGAGTTCTGAAAGAGGGGAGTTCGGCTGCGGGATTCCCTTCAAGGAAAATGAAGAAAGAGGCGCAATGGAAATCTTGGAGTCGACTTCCTTGTTTTTGACAAGGTATTGAAAGAGGGAGATGGGGGTCCTTCGGTAAAACCAGAATAGAAGCTTGTTGGCTTCTTTTGTTTGTAGAATCCCAGAATTTGAAGAAGGAGATCGAGGTAGAAGAAGGGAGGAAAGAAAAATTGAGAAGAAGAAGTTGTGGCAGGGTGAAGAAGCGGTCTGATGCCGAAAAAAAAGAGGGGTGCGGGGGTGAAAAGCGGGTGACCTTAGGGTTCTCTGTGTGTCTCTTTTTAAAGAGGAAGAAGGAGTTTTCGAGAGGTGAAATCGGTTGAAGATGAAGGGCGATGGAGGATCGGATGGGAGATGGAGGAGCTTGATGGTGATCGAGCGGCTGATTGTGAGCAAGAGGGGAAGAAGGCTCTGGAGAGAGGGTTTGGGAGAGGTGGAGAAGAAGAAAAGGGGGGAGGCGCCAGCTGGCTGGCCTCTTTCCTTGTTTACGAAGGGTTTTTCAAACCCTAAAAAAAAGTTTTGTAGAGAACCCCCCCTGTTTTTCGAGATTTTACAAATAGGGGGCTCCTTTACGAGTTTTTCTGAAAAAGGTGTTTCCTTATAAAAACTATTTATAAAATCCTAAAATTTACAGAAAAAACAAGGATTTAAACTATTTTTTTTTTTTTGTAGTAGAAAAACTAAAATTTAAAAAAAAACAAAGTTTAAACACTACATTTTTGTATTTTTCTGAGAAATATTTACAAAGAGTGTTTCTCCGAGAATTTCATACCATTTTGGAGAAATTTCTTCAAAAAGTGGGTTTGGACCCAGGTTTTGAGAAAATGTTCGAGTTTTGAAACTCGAATCAAGGAATACAACGTAACGGATCCAAACGGATGTCGGATGGACTGTCCGAGCTATTTAAAGGCTATTTTTGGTATTTTCTATAATTTTTAATTTAAAATTTGAACAAGGAAACTCAAATTTGGATCTGGACATTGGATCCAGATCCGAAATCAATTTTAAACATATGAAATGAATTTAATTTCAATAAAACTTGAGAAATGAACTGGAATTTATATTTAAAAATGACACATTTGCTCGAAAAATGAATTTAGGGGCAAGAAGGGAATATTTAAAAGATTTTGAAAAATTTGGGGTGTTCACAGTTGTGCTTTTTTTCATACAAGAAAGGTAATGATAATATGAGAAGGTGACTTTCAAGAAAAGATGATTTCAGCATGAGACCATATTGTTGATAATATCCAGCCAATAACAATTAATTCCTGCAACAATAACACTCAGCCGATGCTTTCAGCAGTAATGAATTGGTTCCTGTTATTGTGAAAAGAAAAAAAGTAATGATTTCAGAAAAGTATCTTCTGATAACATTCATTCTGTATTGATATTCACAGCATCAATTTGCTAATGTTGCCAGGCCACACTTTCGCTCATAGATGTGTTCATAACACATTACTTATAATATGAGTTGTTGTAAATCAGACTTATACAACAAACCGGTATTTCTAGTTATGAATGCTGGCAAATGCACATCCAGTGCATTGTTAGCCAATGCTAATACAGGCAAAAACACTCAGATGCATATTTGAATGAAGATGAGGCTGGAGTGGCAACTTTTCCAGATATGGGTCCTGCATGAGATGCACCTACAGGTGGTGATGATTTCTTAGTTGTGACACTGCTTGGGGGGGGGGGGGGGGGGGGGAGTTGTATGACCATCTGGTGTTACTTCAAGAATCCTTCTATCAGACATCCAATTTTTAGGATGGAATACTAAGGGAGACATGCTGAATGGAGGAAATTATGCAGAAATGCATATAGGTAAGATGGGTGTACACAGGCTGCTGAAATTGAGATGCAGAGGTGTTGGGGTTGTGCACAAATGGGTGCATAGTGGGTGATGTTACAATGCATTGACAGAGCACGTTCGTGCTACTGTCAATGGTGTTGTAGCAGTGGTCGATGAAAATAATGAATGTTGTAAAGAGAATACAACTGGTGGAGATGTATAAATGTAAAAAGCAAATGGTGAAGGTAACATGTAAGTGGGGAAAAACCTGTTAAAACAGAAAATACCAAAGACATGATGGATGAGAATTCTTAACGAGAGCAACAAATATCTTCAGCAAATGAAAATTATTGCAATAGGCATACAGTGAGAATATATTGAGACATTTGAGGATGGAGCAGATACCTCCCTTGCCATTCTCACGGAATAGGATTCAACGACTTTTGTAGTAGATTGACCACACACAATCGACTGATTTGCTGCAAGCTGTACCCTGCAAAACAATGTCACTGTTATGACTGGTTATAAATGGAAATGAAGTAACAGATGATGAGGCGATGAGCACTGAAATATAATAGAAATAAATAGGGAACAAAAGAACTACATAATTGCAGAAAGAATCTTAGTTTCAGTTTCTAATAACTCATGCTTATGACTAAATAACAATTGTTTTGTCTCTTCAATAGATAGCAAAATGTTATCCACTGTCTCAAGCATCAATGATAATACAAACTTTCCATAGCACAAACTCAAGGTGAAAGGTATGATCTCTGCCTTCTTGTCCTGATCAAACCTCTTATCGGGATTTTGTGGCACGAGAAGATCTGCTCTAGAATTTAGAAAAGACTCCAGAATTAACAAAAAGGAATTAGGATACAGAGACATCATCCTCTTTTGTCGCATTGTCGGCTTTTGCAGAATGCTTGGTTGTGTTATAGAACATGCTTCATTGTTAACATGATGAGGAAAACAACACAGGAACTTAATTTGCCAATTGATTTTTGTTTTTGTTTTTTTGTTTTTTTCTTTTTTTTTCTTTTTGGTAACAGAATCCCTGTTATTTCTGCTCTTTTAAAAATACACGGCAATGAACAACAAGGCCTTTCAAGTGTTTCTTACCAATCAGAAAGATGGCAATACTGTAAGCAGAGCATGACTCCATATAATATAATGATCTCCACTTACCAAGCAACTCCTTTTCAAGGACAAATCTGCAATAACACAACAGAAAATGAGCATGGCAGAGTAAAAAAGAGAGAAGGACCACAAAAAATAATCAGGAGTCTTGCGCGTGGTGTCAGGTTCAATCTGTCTTGGAGCTGGATCGAACTGAAGAAATCTCTGCTCCATTGACTCCCCAATCTCCATTATGGGAGTCAGGTTACCACAATGGTAACAATAGTTTGGAGCACTAAAAACAGTCACCACATTCTTATCCTGACACCAATTAAAACCTTCCATCACAAGCTGGTGAGCTCTGGAAATAAGAGTGAAACCATTATTATGATTGAATTGTGCTGCAATATCCTGTCCAAATGTATAGCTTCCTGTATCCGATCCAATACTCGAATGTTATCCAACGAATCTAATGATGGGGAAAGGCCATCATGCAAACAGAAAACCTGACTCTCAATAAGAGTTGTGAGGGGCAGATAATCAAATGAATTCTCTACTCTAATGAAACAAAATGGTATATTAGAAAAAAAAATCAATACATCACCTGCAACTAGTTCCTTTGCTGAAAAGGGGATTAATGTACATGTACTCGGAACATATTTTTACCTACTTTGCTGTTAAACGAGCCTTCTGCAATGACATTCTAAACAATGATACCGGATTTTTGCAACTCTGCTTGCTGCCTTAGCGAACATGTCGAACATCCACCTTAGATCACCCCATTATGCAAATAGTTTTCTGCATCTAAGACCTTCTAGGCTTTTGTACAGGCCAAGAATTATGATGCTTGGAAGGAAGGAAGTACAGTGAAATACATTAGATCAATCGATATAATGATGCAGAATAATAATGAAAAAAAAAGGAAAAAAAAAACTATTCAGATGAAAGGAAAGGGTGCGTAACAGAGAATCAGTAACGCAAGTGGCATCCAACTGATATTTTCAAGACAGATCTAAAGCAAACGATAATATGGAAGTCCTCCATTGGATTAAGCAGGTTGCTTACAGCAGGTCATGCGTGGCTATATCAAGCCTTTAGACCACCAATCTGACGTGTTCATTGTTTGGCACGATCCACTATGGATGATTCTACAAAACTTGCTGGGAGAGGTGGATCAACATTGAGAAACTAAACAATGACTCAGGCAAGCAATGATATTTGCCATATTGCTGACAATCGAGACCATGAAATCATGCCTAAAAAATGTAGCTGAACCAGATTTTTCTACATATAAAAAAAAACGAACTGCTAAAAGGAACTGTATTCACAATGTCACTGATGATGGGATTTATCGTTCCTGAGTAAATGGGTTGCCGAGTGGATCAGCAAAACCCCAAATCGTCATTTACAGAGATGCGATTTTGAAGAATGCCTATCGCCCAGGGCGATTTCAATAATTTCAAATCGCAAATTGCCAAGACCCACAATAGAACAATGCAAAATTTTATAAATAGGAAATGACGACAGGGGGGTTGAAAAGGTAAACTAAAAAAAAGGAAAAGTGATCTATGAAGCAATCTAAACAGGAATTTACTTCTATATAGATTAAGGAAATCTTGATAAAATAAATTATGAAATTAAAAATGAAATATTGGGATGAGGAGATCCCGTTGATTTTGCACGAGATGGGTTGAAATTGCTATAAGCAATCCAACACCACCTATTGTGCGTTAATGGAATCGAAGGCAGAAAAGACTGAAGGGGATGAGGAAGTATTTTACTTGCCTGTAACTCTGCGAAGATTCGGATTTCCTTCGCTCGATCAGAGAGTAAGAGAGAAGATCAGGAGAGATTCTGTGTAAAACCTGCAAAATTTCTGACAATTTTCAAATTTAATAAAGGTTAAAATTGTTGGAATGGATACGATAAAAGGATGAAAAGTCGATCCAAATGGATCAAACGGATCCAACAATCGGATTCGAACAGTATATAGGGATTTAGATCTTGGATGGAGTCGAAACCCACTTAAAAAAAAAAATAAAATCCAGTTTCAAATTGTCAATTTCAACTACATTCACAAAGCGCATCCCGAAAATATCATCTCTTGCGAATATCGCCATCGTCAGAACCATACCCGATTTATACACGCTTTCCGGTAATTCACATGAAATAAAGAGGTTTTTTTTTTCCTCATTTGGGTCCCAAATTCGGGGATTTACTAGTCATGGGTATTTTGAATTTGATTTATAATTCTCGAGACTTGATTCTTCATGAACAGTACGCTCGCCACTTTATACGTCATACTTACGCGATTTAAAACGTCACTCATCATTTAAGTAGTTTTAGTTGCAAGAAGGTGCCAATAAAGAGGAGTTGGTGCATTGGGCAGGATGACGACTCACAGAGTTGGGGTCACAGGTTCAAATACCCTGAGTGACATAACGTTTTATTTTAGGAAAATTATTTAATGGGGTCATTTCGGCATTACAAAGATAAATACATTGACGTTGCAAGGTATTGCAACGAAAAGCAAGTTGGTGCACTGGAGGGGCTCATTACCTCTTGGGATGAGGACCTCAGTTCAAATCCCCGGGGCACCTATGATAAAGTGTATTTTGCAAAATAATTCGATTAACGTATTTTTTTTTAAATTTAATAACAGGGGCGTTTCACCTTTCCCATTTAAGACGACTTAAATGGGGAAGGGGTGGCGCCCAAGGAAAGAGGGCTGGGCGTTTTTCCCAATTGGGAAACCCAACCAAATAATAAATGAAAAAAACAAGAAAGAAAATCTGGGAATTCGGATGGTGGGCTGGGAGGAGTTACGAAAATTGAAACTTTAAGGGGCTGGGAATGGATGGTGGGCTGGAGCTTACAAAAAAATAAAAAATAAAATAATAAAAAGAGAGCCCTTGGAATTCGTTCTTCTCTCTTTACTCTCACAAATCCCCCCCCCCAATTTTCCCCTAGCCAACACATCATCTCCCACCTCAGGTTTTCCCCTCCCTCACGCCTATTCTCCCCAGCCAGCCGTGCAAGAGTTGACGCCATCCACCATTGATTCCGACGAGGAGCTCGTACGTGGGTACCCGACATCCGGAAGGAGGAAGAGCACCATACCTTCGAATACGTAGCTTCACGAAGTAGGTGTTACCGTGCCTTCTTATATATGTGTTTTGTCATTTGATATCGTATGTGAATAAAAATTTTTTATAAATCGTGAAGATAGGTTCGTTTTACTCTTGAACATATACATGGTAGGGGGTACAAATGTTTTTATACATGTACGCAGTGCCATGGAAAAACGGTAGGTGTTTGATTAAGTGGATACCTATATCTGTACTGTGTTACATATATAACTTGTGTGCCTCCTTTTCAACGAATCTGCATAATTCTGGAAAAAAAAAATTATCTAATAAGTCATGTAAGTCTGACTATCATATTTCATATGCACACTATCATTTAAACAGATCTGCACTTTTCTGGATGGGTGGGTCTATTTGCAAAATTGTGTAATAATGGAGAGGAAACAAAGAGAGATGTGGGATGATCATGTTACATCGTCACATGGCCATTATAGCAAAATCTCATATGTACTCAATTAGTTCTATAGGGTTTTTCTTTTTTTTTTATGCGTAAGTAGCTATGAGAAACAATTTTTTTTCATACTGTTGAAATGGTATTTAGAGAACTTGCATTTTCATGTGTATATCATTAGATTTCTGCATCTATAGATAGTTATACATAGGAAAATTTCATACAATCATATGATCATGGGTCTGTATAATCAAGTCTGCATATCCCTAAGAATTTCCTTTTTTTATTTACACATCTTTGAAACTCTGGTTATAGATGTGCATGATGGCTGCTCTCTAACTAGGTGAAGGCACAAATCAGACCAATCAATCTACCCACTTTCAACTATAGATTTGCACCCACCATCATGAGACCTCTTATTTCAACATATGGAAGAGGGTTGTAATTGGAATATCACATGCTTGGACTACGTAAACTTAGTCTAATTACATAATGGTCATAGATTTCATTGTGATAACACCATTTAGCAAATAAATGAGTTCATACATATGGATCTGTACCATGGTGGGATGCTTCATACCACATGTCAAGTCACCTAATTAATTCAGCAATTATATATATATATATATATAGAGAGAGAGAGAGATTGGTAAAATTATTGCATAGGCATCACAAATAGGTAATTACGTAAGCAATGTGTGTATTATTATTCAAGTATATGATTATACACGTTCAGTTCTATGAAAAAATATCCATGGTGTGTGGCAGGGCACCTTGCGCTCTGTTGAGCCTAATCGGTTGGCGGGTCATATTGACTTCAGCCAGGGCATATCGCAACTGTCGATGGGGTACTACACGACCAAAACAAAAACATAGGGGCAGAATCTAGCTGGATTGGACTAATGCGTTGGATAGGGTAGTAGTTGCTACTACCTTGTTGTGATTGGTCCTGACAATAGTTAGTAGATAGCATCTTTTAATAAGAAAAATGGCATGTGAGTGCCATTATGGGGATTCGTTGCATAATCACCAATAAATTTTCTAGTTACGCGTCATCACTCACATATGAAAAGAATATTCATGGCAACAATTGTAATTTTAGCACTCAAGGCCACTACAGTAGATTAGTATGACCTGTCATTAATGAAATTAATGAAGAAACACACACACACACACACACACACACACACACATATATATATATATATATATATATATATATATATATATATATATATATATATATATATATATATATATATATATATATATATATATATATATATATATATATATATATATATATATATATATATATATATATTGGGGTGAGATCTAGGTATACCATGAAAAGGTATATGTTACCAGCTCTTTCCGGATTTTGGGCTCAGGTTGGAGCTTGAATTATATGTCGAGAAAAGACGAAAGAATCATGACTACAGTGGGTATATCTCGAGTTAGAATTTTGAATTATATGCCATGGGAAAGATAAGAATTTTGAGAACTAACTGGCATAAGAAATCTTGGTCGGGTCAGCTGAGCAAAGAATAAAGGTGAGAAAATAAAGAAAGATAATAAATGCGAGAGCTAGGTATACCCAAAAGGGTATATGTTACTAGTTTCTCATTGGGTTTCTGGGTACACCACAACGGTGTATGTTACTGGATTCCCGGATTCTGGGTACACTGGATCACAGTGTATGTTACCGGATCCATGGTCCACTTTGGAGAGAGTGGATGGTACACACTCCATGGGACATTTTTTTCTGTGCTGTGAGAGCGAGGCGTCTCACCCGGTCCCCAGTCCTTGGAGTTAGGGGACCAGGACCACCAATGAGTCCTAGGTGGTGGTTCTGAGTCTTCTGCAGAAGAGTTATGGGTGCATCCAATGCTAGTTCTTGCCAATTGGGGATCTCTCTCGGTCGAGCACCGTGCCCCTTTTGGGTATCCGTACGGCTAGTTATACGGGTCATATGAACCCCCGTATAATCTCGGTCCGCTATGATGTCGAATGCCTGTGCGTACCCACAGGGTAAGAATGAACTGAAGATTCAAACCAATAAAAGTGGTGATAACAAATGAGACCGATAGGGGTCGAGTAGAACAATACATGGGAAGTTGAAATCATAGAAGTTCTCACTCAGCAACCACATTAGACATGATGGACTTAAAAAGAAAAGCATGGTTACATAAGTACTAAATTTCAGTTAAATCATAACTCATACATACTTGTTCACATGACACTGCACATATGTATTTTGGACTGTATCACTTACTCAGACAGTGGTAGTCTGATTCCTTTATGGTTTACTGTTTTCAGGTGAAGTCATAAAGGTACAATCAGAGTGAGGGCGGCAGCATCGTCAGGCAATCATGGCACTATTACTTTTCTGTTTAATGCTTCTGGATATTTGAACTTGATGTAATAAACTTTGTTATGATGGAATAAGATTGAAGTTCTTAGTAGCTCCTCATTTATCTAGTTAAATGTAAAAAAAAAATGTTAGAATTTTCATTAAAAATAAATGGGGTTTTACATTCTGGGTGGAGAAGAAGGAAGAAAGAGGAAATGGGGAGGTGAAACGTGATGAACTTGCATCCCCTGTGTGTTCCCCTTTTAAAGAGGAAGAGGAGGGTTCATGAAAGGGAAGACGATTGAAGATCGATGATGGAAGAAGCTGATGATCCGCGGAGATGAGTCGCACATGGGGGGGGGGGGTAGATGGCGGATGAGGAGGTTAGCGATGGATGGCTCTGGTGAAGCAGGGGGTTTTGGCGGAAGAGAAAGGGGAAAGAAGATGCAGGATGTTTCGAGAAGGAGGGAGAGGTGGATAGAGGAGCTGTCCTCCTCGTTTAAAACCTTAAAAAGATATTTTGCAACGTGCCCCCTTTATTTTCAAGTTTTTACAAAGAGGGGGTTTTTAATAAATTTTGCTAAAAAGTGCTTTTCATAAAACTCGATTTTCAAAAGGGTGCTTTTTAAAAAGCTATTTTTGCATTCTTTTCTTTTTCTATTTTTTTGTTTTTTTCTTGACATTTTCTATATTTTTTGTATTTTTGAGGACAAAACTCTAAAAACTAAGGAATTTAAACTAATTTTGCAAAATTTCAAAATATTTTACAAAAGAAGGGTTTTTCTAAAAAATCAAGGTTATCTTGGAGAAATTTCTTCAGAAAATGGGTTTGGATCCAGGTTTTGAGAAAATGTTCGAGTTTTTGAAACTCGAATCGAGAAATACAACGTGATGGATCCAAACGGATGTCGAATGGACTGTCTGAGCTTTTCAAAAAGTTATTTTGGTAATTTCGAGAATTTGATTTTAAAATTGGACAACGAAGCTCAGATTTGGATCTTTTATCTGGATTCAGATCCAAAATTGAGTCAGATATATAAAATAAATTTAATTTCAGTAATACTTGAGAAATAAAATAGAATTTAGATTTAAAACTGGCTCAATTACTCAAAAAATGGAATAAGGGGTAAAAAGGAAATATTTACAATATTTTGAAAAAATTGGGGTGTTCACAAGTACCCGTCCATGATTGATAGCATTCAAGAAGATGACATAGTCTGGGACTACTTTGATCGACAATTGTCTCCTCCCAGATATACATACGCTTATGGCAAGCGGTTCAAATTATTGGGACCATTCTTTCGCACTTACTACCAACCAGAGAGATGTGTTCGGCAGTTCTCCCAGAGGCAATAATATGTTGAAGCCCGACTACTATCAGGAGCTATGGCAGAATTCGATCTCACTTCTGCACAATGGTCCAGGGTATATCATTCTGCCCACTACAACTGGGATTCCTTTGTTTCTCTCAAATTCTTTCCTGGTCCTAAAGTGTCTGCCAACTATCATGAATGGTGGCAAATTGTTTGTCCTCCACCTCTTTGTCAAGATCAATAAAATCATATTTTTCTCATTCCAAATAAGATTTTCTCTCTTTCTATTGTGGTTTGACGACCTCGCCTAGGTAACAAGGCACATTTTCTGTTGTTTATTTCTCTTTCAAAGAATGACAACACAATTGTCGTGATTCCTGCGATGACTCAATCCCTACTAATGGGATAACTTTTTCAAATTGTTTATCATATTTCCATCAAATATTTCTTCCAAAAACAAATTTTTTTATAATCTAATCAAGTCTTTGCTCTGCAGAGAGCATCCGCAACATTTGATGGTTCAGACAAGATCAGGCAAAAGAACAACGTCTTCTCAGTACTCATCAGCTTCAAAAGAAGAGATGAGCTCCCTGCGATCCGTCAGAAGTCAAGATCAGCAGCAAGAGGATGATGGTATAGATCCAAAAATGTATGCTATGTTCCGGAAGATAATGAACAAGATGATGAGTGAGCAGCCCGGGATCAGTTCAGAAAAGAATCCGTTTAGGCGACAGTTCCACGGTCACAAGGATAAGAAGTCTTCCAAGAAATAGGTTCAGCCAGAGGAAATTTCAGATGAATCAGAATCAGCGGAAGACACTGATGAAGAGTATGAGGTGCCTCTGACATTTCAGAAACATGGCCGAGAACAAAGGAAGATCTGCAAACCAAAAAGACAGGTCGCAGAAGAGCCCCTGCAAGTATAATTCAGAGAAATGGCTAGAGTCGTTAAAGATTTGCAAGCCCGCGACAAGGGCAAGAAAGTCTTCACCAGTGAAGATTTTTATGATGGCCTAGAAGGGGATGATGATCTTGAAAACCTTCCCCAAAAATTCATCAAGTTCGATGGTTCTGGCGACCCAAAATCTCATCTTGCCACGTTCTTTGCTGAGTGCTCAAGATTCAAGAGAGATAATAGAGCACTATTTCTATGTTTCCCCCGCAACTTGGAAGGAGTTTCAGCTAAATGGTATGATGAGCATATCAATCCTATCGAGCTCAAGGAGTTCGATAAAGTAGTAAATTTGTTTATTGAACGCTTCCTGTTCAACACAAAGGTGCTCCCGGCATTAAGTCATCTCTGCAATCTAAGGCAGAATGAAAATGAAAAAGCACAGGACTTTATTCATAGATGGAGATCAGCCTGCAATAAAATGAGGGATCCTATATCAGAAAGGCATGCTTTATCCCTAATCCTCAACAACTTTTCGCAACCACTAAGAGGATTAATCTTCAACGCACCATCCCATACTTTTATTGAGCTGACTGAAAGAGCCGAATGGCTCGAGCTGAGTGTGGAGAATGGAGTCTATGAAGGCTTCACATTTCCCAAGAATAACCCTCAAGGTGAACAAAAGAAGAAAACTCACTTCACCTATTCTGCCAACAACAACAACAATAGTCGAAATCATTACAAAGGGCAGAAGAAAGATTACTGCTACGGCGCGGGCAATTCTAACAACAAAGGAGATCAGAAAGTAAAGCCTGCTTCTCAATACAGCAAGCCTCCTCAGCAGGATCAAGGGCCGAAACTACGTGAGAAGACCAAACATGAAGGATAGAGATACGATAGAAAATTCACTCCTCTCGATCAATCGCTCGAAGATGTGCTCGAGTACATGTTGTCGAAGGAGATGGTAAAGTTGCCAAGACTGGTTGATCCCCCTGTACCTATGGGGAAATGGAAAGATCAATTTTGCAAGTTCCACAAGACAGTGGGACACAATACTGAGAACTGTTTCGTTCTCAAGAACATTGTGCAGGACCTTATTGACAAAAATCTTTTAGTGAAAGGAGATGAAGAAGAAAAAATGGATATTCTCAACCAACCATTTCTGTCGCACACTACGGCAGTAATCACTGAACAATCATTCCAGCCTCAGGAGCACATCAAACCATGCTCCACTCAAGTCCTCCAAGTGCAGCATCAGGTCTTAGTACTGCGACAGGCAACACCAGCCACCAAGAAGGTGGACATAATTTCAGCTTTTGATAAGCTCAAAGTATCAGCAGAGCCAGTCAAAGTATTTCCTATAGCAGCCAGTCAAATTCCTGGGTTCCCAAAACACTTTATCCAATCCATTCCAAAAAAGGGAGAAATTTCAAGTCAAAAGCCTTTGACTGCTCTGTCCAATGTCTCAATTTTGGACTTAGCCAAGAGTTCCTGCAAGCATCAACAGGTACTAGACGATTTGCTCAGAAAAATTAAAGTCAAACCTAGTACCACACCTGAAGACATGGCACAAATTATGAATTTAGCCATGACCAATGTGCAGATCACCTTCTCGGATGAGGACCTTCCAAAGTCTCACTCCTTTCATAACAATGCCTTGTACATTGTCGTTCGAGTAAGAGGAATGACAGTACCCCATGTGCTGGTTGATGGAGGCAGCAGCCTCAATATATGTCCTGAAATGACAGCAAAGGCGCTAGGCATTAAGGAAGAAGAGTACATTCTAGATCCTATCACCATCTACGGATTTTATAATCATGGTCAAACGGCCAAAGGCAAGATATTTTTGGAAGTGTTCATCAATTATTCAGTACATTCAGTGCTTTTCTATGTGGTCAATGTGCCACCCACCTACAATCTGTTGCTTGGAAGGACATGGATTCACAATGCAAATGTAGTACCTTCCACCCTTCATCAATGTGTAAAGTGGTCAAAAGGTGGAATGATTACAACAGTATTGGGAGAGGACCCAGAGAAAAGGCTTCCGCAGCCCATGATCCCTCGACCCTCATTCACCGCAGATATCCCCAGCATCAGGGAAAGTGAAGAAATCAGTCTCGGAGAAAGTCGAGAAATACTCCAGACAACATCAGAATTATCTCTGCACACTGTGGCCATGACCCGATGGAGAGGTCCTAAATTCTTCAAGATTGGAGGCCGGATCAACTACAACACTATCAAAGATCATCCGTTGTTTCCACAATTCATGAAAGCAAGAAAGGGATTTGATTTACTCCTAAAGCATGGTTATCAACCCTTCAAAGGACTGGGCAAAAATGAAGATGGTCGTGTCGAGCCAATGATCCAAAAGCATCATCCCCATAGAGCAGGATTAGGATTTTCTGGCGAAGGCTCGCAAAAGAAGACTGTTTTTGTCAAAGGGGCACATTGAGAACCATTTGTTATTTCCTTTCTATTCTTTCCCAAATAAATGTCTCATTCTATCAATGTATTTAATCAAGTCAAATTAATAAAATGTCAAGTTTCTTTGTCTATATGGATGCCATCCATTTCCTATCTCTCTATCTCCTAATTTCAATGTCATTTTACACATGATTCTTTTCAAATGATTGTTTGTCTTATGATGGGCAATTTTACCTGAATCAAATTTCTTATTCAAAATTTTAGAATGTCTTCTCGAGCAATCAATAAGCTCGTTCTCAACCCAAAGGCTTTCTAGAAATCAACAACAATTCATCGAGTCAAAGCAAGCACAAAAGATGGCAAGGTTGCAAAGCAGTCAGATGATTACGCAGAATTTGATCAGTCTCTTCAGGAATTACCAGAGTTCGCCTCAGTTCAGAAACAGGATGAACCATCTGCTTTAGTACAAGATCCGACTGAAGATGTCAATATCGATTCAAAGGACAATCCCAAGATTCTTAAAATCGGTACCAGTTTGAACCCGAAAGAGAAGGAAAGGCTTACAAAGTTTCTCAAGCAACATGAAGATGTGTTCGCATGGACATATGAAGATATGACGGGCTTAGACCCCAAATTGGTCGAACACCGCCTCGTTTTAAAGCCAGATGCTAAACCAGTTAAGCAGAAATTAAGGAAAATGGATCCCAGAATAGAACAACAAGTCAAAGAAGGACTCGAAGATCTGCTTAAAGCAGGATTCATTCGAACTATTGACTACCCAGATTGGTTAGCCAATATTGTCGTTGTTCCAAAGAAAAGTGGTAAAGTGAGGATTTGCATAGACTTCAGAGATCTCAACAAAGCAACTCCTAAGGATGATTATCCACTTCCAAGCATTGATCTCTTAATTGACACCATGGCAGAACACACCATGTTCTCTTTTATGGATAGATATTTCGGCTATAACCAGATTAAGTTGGCCGCCCGCGACCAATCAAAAACTTCCTTCACTATGCCTTGGGGCACTTTCTGCTATACAGTTATGCCTTTTGGGCTCAAGAATGCTGGAGCAACGTATCAATGAGCAATGGTTGTTATCTTTCATGATCAGATGTGCAAAATCATGGATGCATACATTGATGATATCCTCGTGAAATCCAAAGAGGAAGAAGATCACCTCGAAGCTCTTGATCAAGTTTTTAAGCGACTCATTCTTTATAAGTTAAGGCTTAACCCTCAAAAGTGTGTTTTTTTAGTCGAATCAGACAAACTGTTGGGTTTTCTGGTCAGCAAAAAGGGAATTGAAGTTGACCCAGCCAAAGCGAAGGCTATCATTGATATGCCACCCCCAACAAATCTCAAAGAATTGCGTAGCCTTCAGGGACGCATGCAATCAATTCGGCAATTTATTTCCAACCTGACAATGAGATGCGAACCTTTCAATCACTTGCTCAGAAAAGGAGTGAAGTTCGAATGGGGACCAGAATGTCAGCAATCGTTTGATCGGATCAAGAAATATCTTCTCAATCCTCCCATCCTGAAACCGCCAGAATTGGGAAAACCCCTTTTGTTATATATCTTAATCAATCAAGTCGCATGCGGCGGATTCTTGGCGCAATACAAAGAAGGCAGCTTGATAGAGCATGCCATTTATTATGTGAGTAAGACTTTCGTAGACTATGATGTGTCAAAAGCTAAGACACTACCTGCTGGCATCTGAAGTCAAAATCTTGTCCAAACTCAATCCTCTCAAGTACATCCTAGGGCAACCTTTTCTCAGCGGACGAGTCGCCAAATGGCAAGTCTTACTGATGCAGTATGACTTAGAATATGTCTCTCAGTAATCAATTAAAGGACAAGCAATCATCGATCAATTGGCTGAGTTTCCTTTAACAGAAGAAGTAAAAGCTGAAAATGATTTCCCTGATGAGCAAATTTGCAATATCCAGCAATCTCCAATCTGGAATTTATTTTTCGACGGTTCCAAGAATATGGCTGGAATAGGCATTGGGATCTTATTAATCACTCTTGAGAAGGAGATGATTCCATTTTCTCTGAAGTTAGACTTTCAATGCACTCACAATATGGCTGAGTATGAATCCCTGATTCAAGGTCTAAAGATTATATTAGACTTCAATGTCAAGAGAGTGCATGCTTACGACGACTCCTTACTCGTTGTCAATCAAGTTTGAGCCAAATGGCAAGTCAAAGATCAAAAGCTATTTCCCTATCAGAAAATTGTTTCAGCTCTTACCAGCAAGTTTGAAGAATTTCAGCTATTCAATATCAAGAGAGATTTTAACCAAGTGGCTGATAGTCTAGCCAACCTAGGCTCCATTATGGCATTCAAGAACGAAGAATCCTATCGTTCATTTGAAATTGGCAGACTTGACCAACCTGCCTTCCTTCCAACAGAACAAGTAAACCAAGCTGAGCAAAAGAAGAAGCCTTGGTATTACAATATCAAAACTTTTATAGAAACTGGTGAATTTCCTCCAGAATTTTCAAAGAAAGAGCAGCGAGCAATTTAACGCATGTCTACCCGGTATTTCATTCTGGCCAATGTCCTCTATCATCGCAGATTCAGTTCAGAATATTCTAGATGCTTAGACGAAGACGAAGCCAAAGAAGTCGTGCGAGAAGCACACAAAGGCATTTGCGGTGGCCACGTCGGCTACCAAACCCTTGTCAAGCAGATCATCGGAGCAGGTTATTATTGGAAAACTATGCAGCAAGACTGTTACCATTTTGTGAAGAAGTGTGTTCAATGTCAGATACATGCACCTTCTATTCATGCTCCAGCAACATATTTGCAATCTGTTGTTTCTCCATGGCCATTTTCCATGTGGGCCTTCGATGTCGTAGGTCCCATCACTCCCTCTGCTTCAAATGGCCACAAATACTTTCTCGCCGCAACAGAATATTTCACCAAGTGGGTAGAAGCTATCACTCTCTGCACTGTGGAAGGCCGACACGTGGTCTCTTTTATTCACAAGAGCATCCTTTGCCGTTTCGGCATCCCACATGACATTGTGTCAGATAATGGCAGTCATTTTAAGAATGAAAAAATGAAGACATTCTGCTCAAAATTCAAGATCTATCATCATTTTTCTGCTCCCTATTATCCTCAAGGGAATGGTCAGGCAGAAGCCACCAACAAAATTTTAATTTGTATCTTGGAGCGAACTGTAGAAACAGGCCGTGACTGGCATGAGAAGATCCACGATGCACTATGGGCCTACCGAACCACCATTCGCACTCCAACGAATGCTACTTCATCAGAATTGGTCTATAGAACAGAAGTAGTATTGTCTCTGCAAGTCCAGAAGCCGGCTTTGAAATTTGCTTCGCTTCTAGAATTACCTCTTGATCAATATCAACAGCAACGACTGGTACAGCTAAACTTGCTCGATGAGAGAAGGTTAAAAGCAGCAGAACATGCTCAATCCTATTGCCAGAGAATAGCCAGGCAGTACGCGAAGTCTGTCATCGAAAGAAGATTCAAAGTTAATGATTTAGTACTTCGATCCACAACCTATCTCAAGCATCATCTCTGCGGGAAATGGTCGCCAAATTGGGAAGGTCCCTTTGTCGTCAAAGAAGTATTGCCCCACAACTCATATTGGCTCATCAATGCCGATGGGGTAGAATTACCAGATCCCATTAATGCTCGACACTTGAAAAAGTTCTATACTTGAAGCATCTATTCTTCCCTTGTAGTCCTCCTATTTTCTTCAATAAGGATCAAACTTTCTTTTCCCAATTACACTCGGGCATTTTTAAAATTTTGTTCTGTATGAAAGCAGGATAAACAAATCTCTCATTTTACACACTTGTGCGTTTCATGTGCATCAATTTACATTCATTTGCATTCAATTGCATTAGCATCAATTTGGTCAGTATTAGGATTTCAACAAACAATCCCATCACAATTCCTAATTGTTATTCAGACAATCGCCAGTACTGAACCAAAATCCAGTACTCGAACTGGTATTATTTCAAAATCCAGTGCTCGAACTGGTGTATTTTCAAAAATCTAGTGCTCGAACTGGTACATTCTCAAAATCCAGCTCTCGAACTGGTACATTTTCAAAATCCAACTTTCAAGTTGGTCTATATTTTCCTTTGGAAAACTGAGTTCCGACTTAGGTTTTCCTTTAAATTATTTTTCCTTTGAAGATCCGAGTTCCGACTCGAGTTTTCCTTTAAATTATTTTTCTTTTGGAAAATCGAGTTCCGACTCGGGTTTTCCTTTAAATTATTTTTCCTTTGAAGATCCGAGTTCCGACTCGGGTTTTCCTTTAAATTATTTTTCCTTTGAAGATCCGAGTTCCGACTCGGGTTTTCCTTTAAATCATTTTTCCTTTGAAAAACCGAGTTCCGACTCGGGTTTTCCTTTAAATTATTTTTCTTTTGAAGATCTGAGTTCTGACTCGAGTTTTCCTTTAAATCATTTCCTTTAAAAAACCGAGTTCTGACTCGGGTTTTCCTTCAAATTATTTTTCCTTTGAAGATATGAGTTCTGACTCAGGTTTTCCATTAAATTTTTATTTTTTTTTCTTCTTTGAAGATCCGAGTTCCGACTCGGGTTTTCCTTTAAATCATTTTTCTTTTGGAAAATCGAGTTCCGACTCAGGTTTTCCTTTAAATTATTTTTCCTTTGAAGATCCGAGTTCTGACTCGGGTTTTCCTTTAAATCATTTTTCCTTTGAAGGTCTGAGTTCCGACTCGGGTTTTTGTTTAAATCATTTCCATTAAAAAACCAAGTTCCGACTTGGGTTTTCCTTCAAATTATTTTTCCTTTGAAGATCTGAGTTACGATACAGGTTTTCCTTTAAATTATTTTTTTTCTTTGAAGATCCGAGTTCCGACTCGGGTTTTTCATTAAAATATTTTTCCTTTGAAAATCCGAGTTCCGACTCGGGTTTTCCTCCAACTCATTTTCCTTTGATGATCCGGGTTCCGACTCGTGATCTCTTTACTTTATTCGAGCTCTGATTCAAGCTCTTTATTCTCTTTTGTTGATCCGGATTACCGACTCATGATCTCTTTACCTTATTTAAGCTCTGACCCGAGCCATTTCTGCTCCTATGTTGATCTAAGTCATTTCGATCCTCAGGGTCAGTCAATTTCTCAAATCTGACATTTTGCCCACCAATTTCAATTTAAATTTTCAGATCATTCAAATTCTCAATTTTGACCGTCAGGTCATCCAATTTCCAATTTCGACCTTCGGGTCAATCAATTTCCAACTTTGACCTTTCGGTCATTCAATTTCCAATTTTAGACCTTCGGGTCACTCAATTCTCAATTTCGACCTTCGGGTCACACCATTTCGACCTTTTGGTCAACCAATTCTCAATCGTTAGATCATCCAATTTCAAACCTTCAGGTTATCCATTCTATCTCAATCATTTTCGACCTGCGGGTCACCTTTTGCCAATCTAGGTCATATTCATTCCGCCTATTGGCTCAATATCCAAATTTCAATCATTTTCTCTTGCGAGAGACCCTTTCTATAGGGAGAGTTCGAGGGAGCTCGCTCTTTTTGCATGCTATCTAATTCGTTCACTTAGCCCCTTTTTAGGGAGAGTTTGAAGGGACTCGCGTCTTTGTGAGCCATTTGCAAAACAATTTCCGATTTCACACAAGGAACCCTTTTCATAGGGAGAGGCTCGACGACGACTCGCTTTTCTTGTGCCCCCCCCCCCAATTTTTCATACTAGGCCATTTTCGTCATGAAGGACCCTCTTTTCAGGGAGAGTGTGATGGACTCGTTCCTTCAGGACCCAATTTTCCGACCTCACTATTATCGACCCCTTTTCATAAGAGAAGCCTAATATTAAGGAGCTTTGACGAAAGCTTAATTTCTCTTCGAAAGTTCATTTTGCAAACACCTCCTCTTCAGGGAAGAGAGGAGTATTTTCCATTTCCCATTCAGGTAAGGGCTAAGTCTGAGTCTCTCTTTTTGGGGAAAAAGAGAGGAGAAATTTTGTCATGGATGTGTTGAACCGGACCTCAAATGCTCTCTCTCACCAAGGATTTCAAGAAAATTTTGTCAATTTATCAATCAGATTCTTTGTTGATTTCAAAAACTTTATTACACAAACCTTTACCTCCAAGTACCTTCAGCATTACTTCCAAAAGAGTGAAGCTTTTGCGAAAAGAGATTCAAAATTCAAATTCTTTCTATTGGCCAACCAAAAGGATGAAGGATAAATCCTCGATATGGCCAGCAAAGAAGATTCAAGGTTATTGCAAAGCCATAGATGATTGATATTGATCGCAGTCGATGGCACATCTCTAAAGATTATTCTTGTAAAGATGAGGCAGTGAAAATATCCTGAGCGCTAGAAAAAGAGAGCAATCACCCAAGCCTTGTCTCCTCAAAATCACACAAGCTGGAATTAAATATCCGCAAAAGGGATCTCTCAATTGTCGCCAAGATGAAGGCAAATTAAGCGAGTAGACCCTCGAGGCCAAAGAAGATTTGAAACATCTCCAAGATGATAGAGTTTGTGACAGATCCTTCCAGGGAAAGTCCAAAGCACTGTCGAGATGAAGGCAGATGCGATGAACCTCCCGACAATCCCTGAAAGATATTTAATTTCCGCTATCATCCAAAAATCTCCAGCTAATGAGCCAATACCGTCAATATAATCCTTGAGGCAAAGAAGGATCGAAACATCTCCAAGTTAAAGGAGTTTGTGACGTACCTTTCTAAAAGAGAGAAAGAGAGGAAAAAGAAAGAGAGAAAAAAGTCAGGACATCTCCAAAATAAAGGACAATGTAATAAACTCTCCCGAAGCCCAAAAGAGTGCAAAAAGATTATCATGAGAGAAGCTCCCAGGATATCAAACTGCCAAATCTATCAATAATCTTCTTTAAACTTGTGAAATTCTATTATCAATATCCTTTCATCAATTGCTTTCATAATAACAAATTCTCTTTCCTGTTCATATCAAGGAAATTGATAACTTCCTTGAAGAAGGCCAATCACAAGTAATTTGGATTCCCAATCTTGATTCTACGAAGTAAATCTCGTTTGGAGGTAAGGCTTCAAGTAGAAAAAGAGGGATAATTTTGCAACAATGTGCATCAATTTCAAATACTTTGAATCAACAACAGAATTCTCAATATTTTGACAATATTTTCTAGCTATCCGAACGTGAAGTGAGAGCTTGATGTCCGTTTTTGATACATCCTGACACCAAATTTTAAATCCCTCCTAAGGACTTGATTCCTTTCCTTCTTTGAGAGCGTGAGCTCTTAAGTTCGCACACTTCCCTGTGTCCCCACTGTCCCACCATAGACAGTCTCATTTCGGTTCGAGGTCGAACCACCAATCATTTTCTCGCAAAAGGCAATTTCAAAAGCTATTTAGTCTCAGAAATGAGACATCCAAAATCAATCCCTTTTCAAGCTTTAGGGACCCCATTTTCCTTCCTTTTGCAAAACCCCTATCAGATTTATTGTGCAAAATCCAAAGGCTCCATCATGGTCTCTTCTTTCGAGGATTCCATTCATTTTCCGCCCAATCAGGATAAGGGTACAAACTTGAGCCTCCTTTGATGAGGTATTTCATTTTCCACCCAATCAGGATAAGGGTACAAACCTGATCCTCCCTTGATGAGGTATTTCGTTTTCCGCCAGATCAGGATAAGGGTGCAAACCTGAGCCTCATTGTGATCATCACAAAATTTTTCCTCTTGTATCTTTCTCTCTGTGATCATCGCAAAATTTTTCCTCTCTTGTGGTTTCTCTCTCTTCCTTCTCTTTTCCCTTTCTAATCTCTTTTTTCCTCCTTTTTGAAGGGAGAAAAATAAAAGAAAGAAAAGAGAGAGAGAAGAAAAAAAGAAAGAAAGAGAGAAGAGGAACTCTTTTGCGGGTTTTCACTTCACCTTTATTTGAAAATATTTAGAAAATTACTCGCCTCCATTTTGAAAAATGTTGCGGGAAAATGGAGAGATGGGATTCGCTCGTCGGTACGAGGTTCGACCGTTCCTGGCGCCTTTACCAGGGGTAATCGAACCAAGGATCGAATCTATGCTTTTTGCTTTGCCTAAATATAATCTAAGAATTTATTCTAACTCTAAATGCACAAAGAATCATGCTTGTGCAATGCAAGGATGTATGCTCTTTTGAAAATTGATTTGGAAATTTCCAAGTATTCTGAGATGAACTTGGTAAAGGAGTGAAGAAATTATTGAATCTAACTTAGAACTTGAGATAGATAAGAGAAGTTCTAAGTCTTCGAAGTAAATCAGAATTGGAAGAATAAATCTTGATTTTGAGAAAGAATGACTTGAGGCTTTTGAAAATGATAGGAAAATGAAGTTTTAAAGTCGGAAATGGACTTTGAATTTCGAAATTGAATTTAGGAAGGAAATGAATACTTGAAATGGAATTGAACTTGAAGTTTGAACTTTAGAATGGATCTGAGAAATCCAAATGGTATAGAAATGAATTTAAGAAATCCAGATATGATCTGTAAGTGGATTTAGATTTGAAATCTGGAAGTGAAATGGAATTGGTTTTGAAAGTTGGAATTGAAAATAGAACTTGATTTGAAATCTAGATTCCAAGATGGAATTCAAAGTCTAGATCTTTGAATCTGAAATCTAAATTGGATCTGAAATTTAAAATGGATATTGGATCTGAGAACCAAGACAGAATTGAATTCTGGATCCTAAAATGGGTTTGGATCTGAAGTCTGAGATCTAAAGTGGAATTGGATTCTAGATCCTAAAATGGATTTGGATCTGAAGTCTGAGATCCAAAAGTGGAACTGGGTTCTGGATCCTAACATGGATTTGGATCTGAAGTCTGAGATTCAATGTAGAATTGGGTTCTGGATCCTAAAATGGACCTGGACCTGAGGTCTGGAATCCTAGATGTGGTATGGATCTGGAGTCTAAGATCCAAAAGTAGAATTGTATTTTAGAAGACTGGATCCAAGTTGATCTGATTTTGGATTTGGAATTTTCAAAATTGATTTGAGAATTTGAATTTTGAATATGCAAACGAATTTCAAAGTCAAATTGGACTTTGAAGCTTGAATCTGGAATTTAGAAGATGAATCCATATTTCCAATTTTGAATTGAATTTGGAAAATGAAATTTAGGAATTGAATCTTGAATATACAAATGAATTTCAAAGTCAAGTTAGACTTTGAATTTGAAGTTTGAATTTGAAATTTAGAAGATGAAGGGAATCTCAAAGTTAAATTGAACTTTGGATTTGATTTGGATTTTTTTAATATAAATGAATTTGGAATTTCAAAGTCAAATTGAACTTTGAAATCTGATTTGAATTTGAATATAAAATGAGTTTGAAATCTCAAAGTTAGATTGAACTTTGAGATTTGAAAATGAAATAGAATTTTGAAAATTGAAAGAATGAATTGGATTTGATAAGGATTGAAGATAGATTCGAGGAAAATATTTACTTGGAGTTTTTGAAGAGGAAATTTCGGAAATATGATGCAATTCTATCCTAAATGATGAATGAATTTAAATTTTTGAAATTGGATTTTGAAAAGCTATTTCATTCTTTAAATGAATTTAAAATAAGATTGAAGATAGAATACATCCTTGACTATGGTCATTGAATGTATTATATAATAATCTATATTTAAATTCAAGAGAAGAATAAAATACATTTGGTGCTTTTATAGAATTTAAAATGAAATTAACTCTCAATATACCCTGACTATGGCCATTGGTATATATTTTGAGTTAATTTTAAGTTAAATTTTGATAAAAGGAGAAAATATTTAAGGAAAATATGATGAATTTTGAAAACGGATCCAGTGTGGATCCAGTGTTATTTCGTAAAAGATAAAAATCCTAAGTTTTGTCCACACCTTGACTGTGGCCATTGATGTAAAACATCAACTTAAGACTAATTACCTCTTACAAAATGGTGCACGTGCCATTCGTGTTGCCATTGTGAGATTTTGAGAAATAAAGGCAAAAAGCATGAGAACAAGTAATTCATGGTATTTACACTGCTCATTCATTCTATCTAAAACTGAAAATATAAATTCTCATTTAAAATCTAACTATTACAACATATAAAATCGAATTTACAACTCCAAGTAATGATATTTTCCATATATTACCTGCAAAACACTTGGTTTAATATGAAAGCAAAGGAACATTGCATTGATTTCAGAAATGTAAGTAATGAGACACTCATATACCTACTTTATACTTAATGCTTGATGAAATAACATTGATAATCTAGGTATGAAAGGATAGCCATTAATATGTTTATATACATATATATACATGTGCACATATATATATATATAACATAAACATGAAGTAATTACATGATATGAGAAAATAACATAAACATGAAGTAATTACAAAATCAATAATGCAAATAATACCAAGAGTTTCTGTAGATGTTGCAATATAGGCCTAGTTAAAGAAAATCACCTGATTCGACGATCAGGCTTTTGAAGTAAAATATTCTCAAGATAATGGGGAGATCAACCATCCCCTGTATCTATTTCAGGAATCTAAGGTGAAATGGACACTCTTTTTATCCACAATTGAGGCAAATTCCTTAATGCCCACAGTTTCAAAGATCCTGCATCTGTAAATCCAAAGATATATTATACACACACACACACACACACACACACACATATATATATATATTGCCATTGGTAACAGACGTCTCTGTAGCCTGAAAATCACATCCTCAAGAGGCAAATTGGTACTGGGTCTTCAATAACACCCAAGAGGTGACTTCCTCTTACCTGAACCTAACGAATTCCCTGTTGTACAGGCCATGACACGAGATGCTAAAAAAATATAGCATGGAGGATAAAACAGGAGATTAACATCCAAAGCCATAGCATCCTGCCAAGACGCAGGATGCAAGCAAAATGTGGGCCTTGTGAGGGAGTCACGCCCAAATGGGAAAATTTATAGCAGACAAGGTAAATCAGCAGGATCAATATGACGGATCACAAGGATTATAGACAATAACATTCAGAAATGGTGGTGAATGAATGAATCAAAGCATATGACGGATGATATGAGGTGCTCTGCAGGAAGAAAACAAAAAACTTGACAAACTGTGAAAACTTGATAAATAACATAACTGCATTTCGCAGGGGAGACATGAAGTCGACTGAGGACCTCTGCTAAATAACTCTGATCCAGGTTTGGACCAGATCTAATGTTATTATGAAAGGGGGGGGGGTATACAACAGGACAAATACATGATGCACAGTAACTTGTCCAATGTCTAATCGATTCTATGAATGTGATCAGAACAGGAAAAAGGTGAGGATCACGGTATTATGGGTCAATCTGGGACATATGGAAATGGATAATAAACATGGTTTGATCATGAGAGATAACATGGTCTCCTGCAATAGTGGATGTTAAACTGAATATTGTGTATGATAGATGCTAATACGTGAAATACAATGAGGGAAATGTATATAACTCTTAAGCGATGGGCAAAATGCATGATGGAACCACACGGAACAGATGAACTAATTGATCAGGACACACGAGATTACTGAGGGACGCATAATGCTCCATAGATGCAGAGAGAACAGAACATATTCATGCAGACATTACAGACGTTAAAACTGAAGCATGTGTTTATGCTATAGCAAAGCATAAACACATTGCTTACAGTGGCTTTACCGGATTTTCGGAGATGATGACAATGAATCCACAGTAGAAGATGGATGTTATTGAAACAATAATCAGATACAAACAGAATATCAGAATAAACAAAAAAAGAAAGAGAAAAAAAAAACGTTGAAATTGAGAAATTGTGCTCCATACCTGAATTTGATAGAAAATAACAAAATGGGTGCAGAGGTGCCGTGAATTAAGAGAGGATAAAAATAAAAAAAAAATAGAAAGGGGAAAACTTAGGTGATGGATTAGCATGCTGAAGATACAAGATATATCTGGAAAGGGGCGTATTGATATACACCATCATGAACACATACTGTGAAATAGTCAATTGAAATAGAGAGTAGCTAACACAACAAATAATAATAAACAGAACAAAGCAAAATAAAATCAAAAAATGTCGGAACACCTTGGTTCCCTTTTTATATTGCTTGCCTGTGATCTCGATTTGCTATATGCAAATCGAGGTTGCAGAGGGTGCATCAATAGGATCAAAATAAGAAAATCAAAAGATCTATAAAAATAAAAATAAAAAAAATAAAAGGGAAGGGGAAATGATCAGAAGAAAACCTTCGAACAATAAGGAGAAAATGCAATAGGTGGAAGGAGGATTTAGCGGGGAATCGAATGGAATGAGAAGTATCCACTTACCTGTAGTTCCCGCACTTCACTGATGTTCGACCAATCGGATTGCTTGGAAATCCTGGGGTTGGAGCGATTCCCTTTAGTCGATGAGAAAGAAGAACAGAGAAAAAATGGGGAAGAAGAAGAGTAGAAGTATGGAGGGATAGAAGATGGATCAGAGGATGGGGTAAATGGAGAGGTAGGAGACGGATCCTTTGAAGAGGCTCAGAGGCCTCTTCTTAAAGGGGAAATCGAGAGTTTGAGCGGGAGATTAGTTGAAGATGGAAGGCTCAGAGAAGAAGAAGTTGTTGAAGATAGAGGGTATGAATGAGAGGGAGGAGCGTGCGGGAGATGGCCGTTTCCCCTTTCTGAAATTTCCAAAAGAAGGATTCCTTCTTTTTAAGATTTTTATAAAATGGCTCAAAATGAGGTTTTTGGCAAAATCTTTAAAAATCACTTATTTTTCTCATAGTTTTTCCGATTTTTTTGGTTTTTTGCATGATTTTTCCATTTTTTTATATTTTTGGAACAAAAATCTAAGTTTTTACATGAAAACCAAGATTAAATACTAATTTTTTTGTATTTTTCTGAGAAATACTTACAAAAGTATTTTTCTGAGAATTTCAGACCATTTTGGAGAAATTTCTTTCAGAAGGAATGGGTTTGGACCCAAGTTTTGAGAAAATGTTTGAGTTTTTGAAACTCGAATCGAGAAATACACGTGATGGATCCAAACGGATGTCGGATGGATTGTCCGAGCTATTTAAAAACTATTTTTGGTATTTTCTATAATTTTAATTTAAAATTTGGACGATGAGACTCAGATTTGGATCTGAACAATGGATCCAGATCTGAAATCAATTTAAACATATAGAATGAATTTAATTTCAGTAAAACTTGAGAAATGAACTGGAATTTATATTTAAAAATGACTCATTTGGTCAAAAAATGAATTTAGGGGCAAGAAGGGAATATTTAAAAGATTTTAAAAAATTTGGGGTGTTCACAGATGCCCCTCTTTGCTACTAAGCTGGTTGAAAGCCTAGCTTAGTGGCAAAGAAAACACTCCAAATTTTGAAAAATGCCCCACTCAGTAGATCTGAACTGGGTGTGGAAGAATTTGATTTAAAAGACATGGTTTTCAGATTTAAAACTTTATCCTTGAATGGCTTTTGGAAGACAAAATCCTCGAAAGTGATATGACTGAGTAGAAAATGAGGAAATCGTGATGGGATTTTGGGTGAAGATCCCGAAATGATGAAAGATAAGAATTTTGATTAAGTCTCATGGGTGAGACAAAACCAGCTTTTCAGAATGACTCATGTTTAGCCCTTAACCTGGATGGGACGAATATATCTCAAAATAACGTGAATGGGGAAAGGAATATGTGATGACCTTGATGGGACATTTTGGAAAATGCCTCGCGAGATGAAGTTCAAATATGACCCTGTCCTGGATGGATATACAAAGCATGGATTCCTCGATAGGAGGAATCATGATGGGACTTTCGGAGTTTGGACGAACAAATCCGAAAGGGGTTTGCGAAAGGAGGAAGGAAATGGGGTTCCCTAAAGCTTGAAAAAGGGATGAACTTGGGCGTCTCATTGCTGAGACTGAAACCAACTTTTGAATTTAATGACCTCTCGCAGGAAGTACATGTTTTGACCCTTAACCTGAGTGGGAACAACCATACGGATTTCTTGAAACCGTGATGGGACAGGAGAGATACTTCAACTGAATGGGGTAACTCTTCTGGAAGATATGAACAATGCTAGGTTGCATCAAAATGGATATTGACTACTTATTTCATTCTTAGAATATCTAGAAAATTTTGCCAATAAGATAAATTTATAGTTGACTTCAACGCTTGAAAATGTTTACATGTGTGCAAAGATATTCCCTCTTTTACCCAGAGTATTTCCCCCAACGAGGTTAACCTCTTGGTCTTTAAGAGTCAAATTCAAAATTTTAGCGCTGATGATTTTCTTTAAGGAAGCTATCCATTTCCCTGATATGAGAAAAGAAGAAATATTCTTAATTTCATAAAAGCAAGTAGTGAAAACATATTGATAACAGATATTTTGCATAAGAAAAGATGACTTCTGGCAATTTTGGCAGTTTGATATCTGAGTGTTTTCTCATGGTGATCTTCTTGCACTCTTTTTGAGTCATTGGGCTTTTCGGGCTCTTTACATCATCCTTCATTTTGGAGATGTCCTGACTTTTCTCTCTTTTTCAGGGAAGGGTACGTCACAAACTCCTTCATCTTGGAGATGCTTAGATCCTTCTTTTATCTCAGGGATTATATATGATGGTATTGGCTCAAAGGTCTTTAGATGATAGCTGAAATCAAATATCATTTAGGATTTGTCGGTAGGTTCATCGCACTCACCTTCATCTCGACGGTGATCTGAACTTTCCCTGGAAGGATCTTTCACAAACTCATTTATCTCGATAGATGATCCAAATCTTCTTTGGCCCCGGGGGTCTGCTCGCCTATTCGCCTTCATCTTGGCGACAATTGAGAGATCCCTTTTGCAGATATTTGATTGCAGCTTTAGAATGATAAGATATGGATTAAGTGGATTCTTTTTTGTAGCTCGGGATATTTCCACTGTCTGATTGCCAGAAAATCATCTTTAAACACACGTCATAGCCATGATCAATATCAATTCGCTTCTGGCTTTTCAACGTCATCGAATATTTCTTTCGCTAATCATACCGAGGATATTTCTCTCATCCTTTTGGTTGATCAACAGGGAAAAGATTTGAATTTTACCTTTTTTCGCAAAAAGTTTCACCTTTTGGAAAAATACTAGAGGTAATCCGAGATAATTCTTTTGTGCATTTAAGAATATTGGAATCAACAGATACTTTTAGCAGGTTGGCAAATTTTTCATGACTTCTATGTGAAATATTTACTCAATATAGATTTTGATACGACCTTTAGTTGCAATTTATGGTTTTTGGACATTCTGACCAGTAAAACTGGAACCTTTCATTTAACGACTAGCAAAGTAGCTGGGACGTTTCATTTAATGACCAGTAAAAACTGGGACCTTTCATTTAACGACCAGCAAAGCAGCTGGAACCTTTCATTTAACGACCAACGAAGTAGCTGGGACATTTCATTTAACGACCAGCGAAGTAGCTGGGACATTTCATTTAATGACCAGCGAAGTAGCTGGGACCTTTCATTTAATCATTTTAATGACCAACGAAGTAGCTGGGACTTTTCATTTAATCATTTAATGATCAGCGAAGTAGCTGGGACATTTCATTTAATCATTTAACGACCAGCGAAGTAGCTGGGACATTTCATTTAATCATTTAACGACCAACGAAGTAGCTGGGACATTTCATTTAGCGACCAGCGAAGTAGCTGGGACATTTCATTTAACGACCAGCGAAGTAGCTAGGACATTTCATTTAATCATTTAACGACTAGCGAAGTAGCTGGGACATTTCATTTAATCATTTAACGACCAACGAAGTAGCTGGGACATTTCATTTAATGACTTGATTTAAGATTGAGACTTTTGAAAGACAACCAGTATGAGGACTGAGTTTTGTGACTGAACTTGATCTTTAGATTTTGAAAATCTAGCAAAATAGCTAGCGCGAACACTAGGTTTTCCAACTGAGAGTCGGGAAAGAGATCGACCTATTTAAGATATTTAGAGATCGAAGCAAGAAGAATGGCTGGGGTTTCAGGATTATCCCTTATCCTGAAGGGAAAATAGAATAGACATTTTGAAGAGAATTTAGAAAAAGAATGATTCAGTTTTATCCCTCAACCTGAAGGGGAAATGGAATAGACATTTGATGAGAATTTAGGAAAAGAATGATTCAAGTTTATCCTTTAACCTAAAGGGGAAATGGAAGATCTTGTGACGAGATAACTTGAAACTTGAATTTAGAAGGGATATGACAAGATTTAGAATTTATGATCTATGATTTTTAGAAAGACCAGGTATGTGGTCCAATTTTCAGGATTTAAACCCTTTATTCTGAACGGGGAAAATAGAAGGAATAGAATTCTGAGAAGACAGAAGGATATAGAATTTTGATGAAAAAAATGGAGAGAATTTGAGGAAATTGATTTATTTTGTAAAAAGAATTCTCACAGGTATCATGGTTGCCCCTATGAGTGGTCTCAGAATTATCTCTTATCCTGAAATGGGAAAAAGAATAGAATTTAAGAAGGTGAAGAGAAATTGATATAAATTTAGAAAATCAATAAAGGTTGACAAAACTTGTATTTACAAAAGAATTCTCAAAGGTAGCATTGTTGCTCCTACGAGGGGTATCAGGATTTTCCCTTATCCTGAATGGGAACAAGAATAGAATTTAAAGAGATTTAATGAAGGGAAATTGATATAAATCTAGAAAATCAACAAAGATTAACAAAACTTGTATTTACAAAAGAATCCTCATAGGTAGCGTTGTGGCTCCTACGAGGGGTTTCAGGATTATCCCTTATCCTGAATGGGAACAAGAATAGAATTTAAAGAGATTTAATGAAGGGAAATTGATATAAATCTAGAAAATCAACAAAGATTAACAAAACTTGTATTTACAAAAGAATCCTCATAGGTAGCGTTGTGGCTCCTACGAGGGGTTTCAGGATTATCCCTTATCTTGAATGGGAAGCACCTCGGACAACGAGGGTCAGGTTTATCCCTTAACCTGAAAGGGTACACCTCGGACAACGAGGGTCGGGTTTTTCCCTTAACCTGAAAGGGGTATAAGAATAAAGGAAATACCTTATGGGAAAGAGGCATCAGGTTTATCCCTTAACCTGAAAGGGTAATAGAAAATTTGATAAAATTTAATAGAATTGAGGGAAAAACTTGGTAAAACTTGATAAAATTGATGTAAAAAAAATATATATATGAATAAAATGGATGAAACTGATAAAGATATCCAAATTAGCTGAAAATCTGTAAGATTTAAGAGAAAAAGGAGTTTTTCTGATCCTGCCTGCACATGGGATCTTAAAAGGAAAAAGGTTTATTTAAAAGATAGGTGAAAAATCATTTTTGGAAAGAAAATCCACTGTAAGGAGAATGATCAGCGCGAGATCTGATCCTTTAAATCAAACATGAGAGATCATCATGGGGGTCAATTTTTGAAGGCAATGGTTTGAAATCTAATTTTTGAAAAAGAAGATCAATAACAGATTTGATTTCTAAAAATAACAGTTTGAAATTTGATAATAAGATCAACACCAGGGTTGATTTTTGAATATTTTAAAATCAATCTTGGAGGATAAGACAAACACAGGGGTTGATCTTTGAATATAATGATTTAAAACCCATTTTTGGAGGATAAGACCAATGCAAGGATTGATCTTTGAATATGATGATTTATAACCCATTTTAGAAGATAACATCAATGCAAGGGTTGATCTTTAAATGTGACAGTTTGAAAAACCACTTTTGGAACATATGATCAACACAAGATTTGAGGCTTATTTTTGGAAGACAAGACCAACACAAGAGTTGATCCTTCAATGCAATGGTTCAAACACCTATTTTGGAAAACATGACCATCACGAGGGTTGATTTTTCAATGCGATGGTTCGAAAACCTATTTTTGAAAACATGGTCAACACGAGGGTTGATTTTTCAATGCAATGGTTCAAAAACCTATTTTTGAAAATATGATCAACACGAGGGTTGATTTTTGACAAAGGTTGGACCAAAGAATATTTGAACTCTTTGGTCATAACGAATTTTTTCAAAATTTCTAGATTTTTTAAAAGCCCTCATAGGTAATATCATTTATCTCATGAATGATGTCAGGATTGTCCCACATTCTGAAAAGAACAAGAATTAAAATGCCCCAGTATGGCAAAGGGAAAAGAAGCATTGAATATAAAAGATATAAAGGAAATGAAAATTTCATTTGATAAGCAAAGGTTTGATAACAACTGAATATTTACAAGAATTTAAAAAGGAAAAGACTCATAGAAGACTGGGCTGACTAGCCCCTACAAGACAACTGACAAAAAGAGACGAAAGCAAACAAAAAACTTTGGCTTTATTAGTTCTTCGAGTGGTCCGAGAATGGTTCTGTCAGGACTGCTGGCTGCTTTTCTTCCTCGTCCTCTATCAGCTCACTTCTGTCGATGCAGTCTTGTATCATGTGCTTGAAGACAAAATAGTGCTCTGTGTCATGCCCCGTTGCCCTGTGGTACTTGCAGAACTGGTCCTTGAACTTTCCCAAGATTACGGGAGGATCTGCGATTTTGGGGAGTTAGATCATCCCGTGCTTCAAAAGGTAATCCATAATTACTTCTAAACTCTCAGATAACGGAGTGAAGACTCGATCTTTCTCCCACTTGATATACTTGGGCTTCTCTTGAAGATCACCCTTTTGCTGAAGGCCAATTGGAAGTAGTTTATCATTGTTTTTAAAGGATTTCTCCTTCTGCCCCTTGTTCTGATCTATTCTCGGGCCGCTGCCACTGCTGTTCTTGTTTCCTTTACTGCTGCTGCCAAGATTATTGCTGGAGGCATCAACTAAATGAGCGAACTGCGCCTTCTTCTTTTGGTCTTGGACATTCTTGACCAGAGGCGTGCCCTCGTAAAGCCCACTTTCTATCCCTCCTTCAAGCCATTCAGCTCGCTCGATCAACTTGATGAAGGATTTCGCCGGGGAAGTGGCGATGAGCCTCCTTATGGGCTGAGAGAAATTGTTGAGGATCACCTGCAATGCGTGCTCCTCTGGAATGGGTACCTTCATCTTATTACAGGTGCTTCTCCACCTGTGAATGAAATATCCTGCTCTTTCATTCTCTCCTTGCTTCAGGTTGTAAAGATGATTTAGTGTAGGTGAGGCTTCAGTGTTGAATAAGAAGCGCTCGATGAACAAATTTACTACCTTATCGAACTCTCGTAGTTCGATAGGATTCACATGATCAGCGTACCATCTGGCTGTTACACCCTCCAGACTGCGGGGGAAGCAAATAAACAACGCTCTGTTGTCTTTTCTGAAACGACTGCACTCTGCATAAAATGTGGCCAAGTGGGCTTTAGGGTTGCCAGTCCCGTCAAATTTGAGAAACTTGCGAGGAAGATTCTCCAGGTTATGATCCCCATCTAGACCATCGTAAAAATCTTCGTCAGTATAGGTCTGCTTGCCCTTACCCTTGGCTTGAATGTCCTTGATTGCTCGATTCATCTCCTTCATCTGCTTGCTCATTAGGTCCTCTGCTAGAGCCCTAGACTTGGGTTTGTTGACGGATTCGGGCACTTCTGCGGTTATTTTTATGGACTGTCTCAGAGGATTCTGTTTGTAGACAATCTGCTCTTCCTCTTCCGATTCTTCCTCGACTGACTCTGATTCCTCAGAAGTAGTGTCTGGCTATACCTTCTTCCTGATGATTCTAACTTGCTTCTTTACAGGCTTCTTTCTCAGCTTGCTTTTAGGAACTGTCTCTTTCAGCTTGGCCTCGGCTTGTTCCGACATTATCCTCACCATCATCTTTTGGAACATATCATACATGGCGGGGTCGATGTCATCTTTCTTGTTCTGACCCTGTCCTCTGACTGATTTAGGAGAGCTCATCTCTTCCGCCTCACTGTCGCTGTGTTAAGGAACTGTTTCTTTTCCAGCTCTTGTCTGAACCATTTTTGAATATCAGCGCTCTTTGTGTGGAGGAAAAGTGGAGGTTTTTAGACCCAAGAAATCTTTTGGAGAAGTTTTGAAAAGAGGAGGAAGGATTTAGGTTGAAATCTAAAAAATTTGTATCTCATTACTAGGGATTGAGTCACCACAAAATTGGTGACAATTGTATTGTTTACTTTATGAGGGAGAGTAACCAACTAAAATATGAAAGAAAATATCATTTTGAAAAGGATATCTCTTGACGGAAAGAGATTTTTATGAAAATATAAACGAGAATATAAAATCAGAAGAAAATAAGAGAATAAATGAAATTTGAGGATAAATGGTAAAGATTTAAATTTTGAAGAACTTGCAGGCTGGATCAGAAGAATTTTTTTGAAGAAATTTAGAAGGAGAAGAGAAAAATACACTTGGTTTTAAAAACAAAGGAGAAATTTTGAAATATATATACCCAGGGTTTTGGAAAATATAAGAAATATATAAAATATCATACAATCACAAATGTACAGACAAGGATGCGCAAACAACACTCCCTAAAGCTGACTCTATATGCAACATTTGAAATAGTTGATAGGACCTTAATCCTAACTCTAAGATTTAGATCATCTGATTTCAATCAAGGTATGCCGATATACTCAAGCCAAAGCTCAAAGTACGTGGCATATAAGATATCTCTCCGGTTCTAAGGTAATGGTTTCCCAACATCCTTGAGCACCTACCGATATACCTCGGACTATGACCCTTAGGTACGTGGTAGGGGGGCGCGAACCCAAATAAGTGGTCTAGTTGTGAGGCTCTCTCCCGAACTATGGTTCAGTGAGACAACCCAGCAACGTGAAGACCGAGACAATATAGGTAGGGATGTTTTCAAAATATGTTCAACATGCAATAAAATCAGAAGGCTCTAATGCAAGTCCTAAAGAGATAGAATTTAAATGAACAGAAGCATACACTTACATACATTGTTTTGCATTCAATCCCTAAAATTGAGGAGAGTTGTATTTAAGACCTAAGTCTAATGTGAACATGGAATAATCTCCTCAATATGGTCCTACCAAACCATACTTAGATCCTATATGCAATGATGTCAGCTTAAGAAGAGAGTCTAGGCTCCTAAGGTTTGCATGGAAAATAAAGCTGACATATGCAGAATAAAGACTTAGATGATATTAAAGCAAAGCAAAGGCATAGATCCAACCGGACGGAGACGAAGTCCCATCACGGTCGCCAAATCTGTGATCATCGCAAAATTTTTCCTCTCTTGTGGTTTCTCTCTCTTCCTTCTCTTTTCCCTTTCTAACCTCTATTTTCCTCCTTTTTGAAGGGAGAAAAATAAAAGAAAGAAAAGAGAGAGAGAAGAAAAAAAGAAAAAGAGAAGAGGAACTCTTTTGCGGGTTTTCACTTGACCTTTATTTGAAAATATTTAGAAAATTACTCGACTCCGTTTTGAAAAATGTTGCAGGAAAATGGAGAGACGGGATTCGCTCGTCGGTACGAGGTTCGACCGTTCCTGGCGCCTTTACCAGGGGTAATCGAACCAAGGATCGAATCTATGCTTTTTGCTTTGCCTAAATATAATCTAAGAATTTATTCTAACTCTAAACGTACAAAGAATCATGCTTGTGCAATGCAAGGATGTATGCTCTTTTGAAAATTGATTTGGAAATTTCCAAGTATTCTGAGATGAACTTGGTAAAGGAGTGAAGAAATTATTGAATCTAACTTAGAACTTGAGATAGATTAGAGAAGTTCTAAGTCTTCAAAGTAAATCAGAATTGGAAGAATAAATCTTCATTTTGAGAAAGAATGACTTGAAGCTTTTGAAAATGACAGGAAAATGAAGTTTTAAAGTCGGAAATGGACTTTGAATTTTGAAATTGAATTTAGGAAGGAAATGAATACTTGAAATGAAATTGAACTTGAAGTTTGAACTTTAGAATGGATCTGAGAAATCCAAATGGTATAGAAATGAATTTAAGAAATCCAGATATGATCTGTAAGTGGATTTAGATTTGAAATCTGGAAGTGAAATGGAATTGGTTTTGAAAGTTGGAATTGAAAATAGAACTTGATTTGAAATCTAGATTCCAAGATGGAATTCAAAGTCTGGATCTTTAAATCTGAAATCTAAATTGGATCTGAAATTTAAAATGGATATTGGATCTAAGAACCAAGACGGAATTGAATTCTGGATCCTAAAATGGGTTTGGATCTGAAGTCTGAGATCTAAAGTGGAATTGGATTCTAGATCCTAAAATGGATTTGGATCTGAAGTCTGAGATCCAAAAGTGGAACTGGGTTCTGGATCCTGACATGGATTTGGATCTGAAGTCTGAGATTCAATGTAGAATTGGGTTCTAGATCCTAAAAGGGATCTGGACCTGAGGTCTGGAATCCCAGATGTGGTATGGATCTGGAGTCTAAGATCCAAAAGTAGAATTGTATTTTATAAGACTGGATCCAAGTTGATCTGATTTTGGATTTGGAATTTCCAAAATTGATTTGAGAATTTGAATTTTGAATATGCAAACAAATTTCAAAGTCAAATTGGACTTTGAAGCTTGAATATGGAATTTAGAAGATGAATCCATATTTCCAATTTTGAATTGAATTTGGAAAATGAAATTTAGGAATTGAATCTTAAATATACAAATGAATTTCAAAGTCAAATTAGACTTTGAATTTGAAGTTTGAATTTGAAATTTAGAAGATGAAGGGAATCTCAAAGTTAAATTGAACTTTGGATTTGATTTGGATTTTTTGAATATAAATGAATTTAGAATTTCAAAGTCAAATTGAACTTTGAAATCTGATTTGAATTTGAATATAAAATGAGTTTGAAATCTCAAAGTTAGATTGAAATTTGAGATTTGAAAATGAAATAGAATTTTGAAAATTGAAAGAATGAATTGGATTTGATAAGGATTGAAGATAGATTTGAGGAAAATATTTACTTGGAGTTTTTGAAGAGGAAATTTCGGAAATATGATGCAATTCTATCCTAAATGATGAATGAATTTAAATTTTTGAAATTGGATTTTGAAAAGCTATTTCATTATTTAAATGAATTTAAAATAAGATTGAAGATATAATACATCATTGACTATGGTCATTGAATGTATTATATAATAATCTATATTTAAATTCAAGAGAAGAATAAAATACATTTGGTGCTTTTATAGAATTTAAAATGAAATTAACTCTCAATATACCCTGACTATGGCCATTGGTATATATTTTGAGTTAATTTTAAGTTAAATTCTGATAAAAGGAGAAAATATTTAAGGAAAATATGATGGATTTTAAAAACGGATCCAGTGTGGATCCAGTGTTATTTCATAAAAGATAAAAATCTTAAGTTTTGTCCACACCCTGACTATGGCCATTGATGTAAATCATCAACTTAAGACTAATTACCTCTTACGAAATGGTGCACGTGCCATTCGTGTTGCCATTGTGAGATTTTGAGAAATAAAGGCAAAAAGCATGAGAACAAGTAATTCATGGTATTTACACTGCTCATTCATTCTATCTAAAACTGGAAATATAAATTCTCATTTAAAATCTAACTATTACAACATATAAAATCGAATTTACAACTCCAAGTAATGATATTTTTCATATATTACCTGCAAAACACTTGGTTTAATATGAAAGCAAAGGAACATTGCATTGATTTCAGAAATGTAAGTAATGAGACACTCATATACCTACTTTATACTTAATGCTTGATGAAATAACATTGATAATCTAGGTATGAAAGGATAGCCATTAATATGTCTATCCTTTCATACCTAGATTATCAATGTTATTTCATCAAGCATTAAGTATAAAGTAGGTATATGTGTGTCTCATTACTTACATTTCTGAAATCAATGCAATGTTCCTTTGCTTTCATATTAAACCAAGTGTTTTGCAGGTAATATATGGAAAATATCATTACTTGGAGTTGTAAATTCGATTTTATATGTTGTAATAGTTAGATTTTAAATGAGAATTTATATTTTCAGTTTTAGATAGAATGAATGAGTAGTGTAAATACCATGAATTACTTGTCCTCATGCTTTTTGCCTTTATTTCTCAAAATCTCACAATGGCAACACGAATGGCACGTGCACCATTTCGTAAGAGGTAATTAGTCTTAAGTTGATGATTTACATCAATGGCCATAGTCAGGGTGTGGACAAAACTTAGGATTTTTATCTTTTATGAAATAACATTGGATCCACACTGAATCCGTTTTCAAAATTCATCATATTTTAATTAAATATTTTCTATTTTTATCAGAATTTAACTTAAAATTAACTCAAAATATATACCAATGGCCATAGTCAGGGTATATTGAGAGTTAATTTCATTTTAAATTCTATAAAAGCACCAAATGTATTTTATTCTTCTCTTGAATTTAAATATAGATTATTATATAATACATTCAATGACCATAGTCAAGGATGTATTATATCTTCAATCTTATTTTAAATTCATTTAAATATTGAAATAGCTTTTCAAAATCCAATTTAAAAAATTTAAATTCATTCATCATTTAGGATAGAATTGCATCATATTTCCAAAATTTCCTCTTCAAAAACTCCAAGTAAATATTTTCCTCAAATCTATCTTCAATCCTTATCAAATCCAATTCATTCTTTCAATTTTCAAAATTCTATTTCATTTTCAAATCTCAAAGTTCAATCTAACTTTGATATTTTAAACTCATGTTATATTCAAATTCAAATTAGATTTCAAAGTTCAATTTGACTTTGAAATTCTAAATTCATTTATATTCAGAAAATCCAAATCAAATCCAAAGTTCAATTTAACTTTGAGATTCCCTTCATCTTCTAAATTTCAAATTCAAACTTCAAATTCAAAGTCTAACTTGACTTTGAAATTCATTTGTATATTCAAGATTCAATTCCTAAATTTCATTTTCCAAATTCAATTCAAAATTGGAAATATGGATTCATCTTCTGAATTCCAGATTCAAGCTTCAAAGTCCAATTTGACTTTGAAATTCGTTTGCATATTCAAAATTCAAATTCTCAAATCAATTTTGGAAATTCCAAATCCAAAATCAGATCAACTTGGATCCAGTCTTCTAAAATACAATTCTACTTTTGGATCTTAGACTCCAGATCCATACCACATCTGGGATTCCAGACCTCAGGTCCAGATTCCTTTTAGGATTCAGAACCCAATTTTACATTGAATCTCAGACTTCAGATCCAAATCCATGTCAGGATCCAGAACCCAATTCCACTTTTGGATCTCAGACTTTAGATCCAAATCCATTTTAGGATCTAGAATCCAATTCCACTTTAGATCTTGGACTTCAGATCCAAACCCATTTTAGGATCCAGAATTCAATTCCGTCTTGGTTCTCAGATCCAATATCCATTTTAAATTTCAGATCCAATTTAGATTTCAGATTCAAAGATCCAGACTTTGAATTCCATCTTGGAATCTAGATTTCAAATCAAGTTCTATTTTCAATTCCAACTTTCAAAACCAATTCCATTTCACTTCCAGATTTCAAATCTAAATCCACTTACAGATCATATCTAGATTTCTTAAATTTATTTCTATACCATTTGGATTTCTCAGATCCATTCTAAAGTTCAAACTTCAAGTTCAATTCCATTTCAAGTATTCATTTCCTTCCTAAATTCATCTTCGAAATTCAAAGTCCATTTCCGACTTTAAAACTTCATTTTCCTGTCATTTTCAAAAGCCTCAAGTCATTCTTTCTCAAAATCAAGACTTATTCTTCCAATTCTGATTTACTTCGAAGACTTAGAACTTCTCTGATCTATCTCAAGTTCTAAGTTAGATTCAATCATTTCTTCACTCCTTTACCAAGTTCATCTCAGAATACTTGGAAATTTCCAAATCAATTTTCAAAAGAGCATACATCCTTGCATCGCACAAGCATGATTCTTTGTGCATTTAGAGTTAGAATAAATTCTTAGATTATATTTAGGCAAAGCAAAAAGCATAGATTCGATCCTTGGTTTGATTACCCCTGATAAAGGCGCCAGGAACGGTCGAACCTCGTATCGATGAGCGAATCCCGTCTCTCCATTTTCTCGCAACATTTTTCAAAATGGAGGCGAGTAATTTTCTAAATATTTTCAAATAAAGGTCAAGTGAAAATCCGCAAAAGAGTTCCTCTTCTCTCTTTCTTTTTTTTTTTCTTCTCTCTCTTTTCTTTCTTTTATTTTTCTCCCTTCAAAAAGGAGGAAAATAAAGGTTAGAAAGGGAAAAGAGAAGGAAGAGAGAGAAACCACAAGAGAGGAAAATTTTTGTGATGATCACACTCTCTCTTCCTTCTCTTTTTCCTTTTTGACCTCTATTTTCCTCTTTTTTAAATGGAGTAAAATAAAAGACAAAAGAAAGAAGAGAGAAAAGAAAAGAAGTGAGAGGAACTCTTTTGCGGGGTCTCACTTGACCTTGATTTGAGAATATTTAGAAAATTACTCGCTTCCGTTTTGAAATATTTTGCGGGAAAATGGAGAGACGGGATTCGCTCGTCGGTACGAGGTTCAACCGTTTCTGGCGCCTTTACCAGGGGTAATCGAACCAAGGATCGAATTTATGTCTTTTGCTTTGCCTAAATATTATCCTAAGTCTAAATGCACAAAGAATCATGCTTGTGCAATGCAAGCATGTATGCTCTCTTTGAAAAATGGTTTGAAAATCTCCAAGTGTTCTGAGATGAACTTCTAAATGGTTGAATCTAACTTAGAACTTGAGATAGATTAGGAAGGATATTTTAAAGTTTCTAATTCTTTGAGATGATCAGAGTTGGGAAAATAAATCTTTGATTTTGAAAAGAATGATTGGAAGATGAGTGAAAATGAAATGAAGCTTCAAAGTCAGAAATGGACTTTGAATTTAAATTTTAAACTTGGATTTAGGAGAAGGAGATGAAATTTTGAAGTGAAATTGAATTAAGGTTGGAAATCAGGATGGAATTTGGACTTAAGCAATCCAAATGGAAAAAAATAGAAATAAATTTAAGAAGTCCAGATGGGTTTTGAAAGTGGAATTGGATTCAAAATCCGGAAATCAGGATAGAATTTGAATTCACAGTCTGGATCCTAAAATGGAATTTGAATTTGAAATCTAAGATCCAAGATGGAATTGGATCCGAAATTTGTAATGGAAATTGGATCTGAAATCTAAGATCCAAGATGGAATTGAATTCTGGATCCTAAATGAAATTTGGATCTGAAGTCTGAGGTCCAAGATGGAATTGGATTTTGGATCCTAAAATGGGTTTTGGATCTGAAGTTTGAGATCCAAGGTGGAACTGGATTCTGGATCCTAAAATGGAATTGGATCTGAAGTCTGAGATCCAAAGTGAAATTGGATTCTGGATCCTAAAATGGATTTTGGATCTGAAGTCTGAGATTCAAAGTGGAATTGGATTCTGGATCCTAAAATGGAATTGGATCTGAAGTCTGAGATCCAAGATGAAGTTGAATTCTGGATCCTAGAATGGATTGGGTTCTAACTTTGGATTTGGATTTTGAAAGTCCAAATGGGACTTTTGAAGATGGATCTGGGTTTTGAAAACCCAGATTTGAATTTAAAATTTAGAAAAGACTTGAATTTTGAGAATCTTCAAAACTTTGATTTTGAGATGTTGATTTGATTTTTGAATTTGAATCCTGAAGATGAATTTAGAATTCCAAAGTTTGAATTGGACTTTGAAATTTGATTTGAATTTAGAATTTGAATTTTTGGATATACAAATGAATTTCAAAGTCAAATTGGACTTCGAATTTAAGGCTTGAATTTGGAATCAGAAGATGAATCAGAAATTTCAAAGTTTAATTGAACTTTGAAATTGGGTTTTTGAGATATTGATTTGAATTTGAATTTTGAAAATAAATTTGGAATCTCAAAGTTGATTTGAACTTCGAAGTTTGATTTATATTGGAATTTTTTGAAGTTTTGAAATGAATTTGAAATTTCAAAGTCAAATTGGACTTTGAAATCGAATTTTGAATCTTGAAAATGAGATAGAATTGAATTTGAATTTATACAATAGAATTGATTGAAGAAGATACTCTAAATCACTTGGACTTTTGAAAAGAAATTTTGAAAATATGATGCAATTTTATCCTAAATGATGAAATGAATTTAAAGAATTTGAAATTGAATTTTGAAAAGTTATTCTATTCTTTAAATTAATTAAAATGTGATTGAAGATAAAATACATTCCTGACTATGGTCATTGAATGTATTATATAATAATCTTTATTTAAATTCAGGTGAAGAATGAAACATTTTTGGTGCTTTTATAGAGTTCAAAATGAAGTTAACTCTCAATATATCCTGACTATGGCCATTAATATATATTTTGAGCTAATTTTAAATTAAACTCTAATAAAAGAAAAAAATATTTGAAAATATGATGATTTTTGAAGAGGATCTAGTGAGGATCCCGTGTTATTTCATAAAAGATAAAAATCCTAAGTTTTGTTTACATCCTGACTATGGCCATTGATGTAAATCGTCAACTTAGGATTAATTACCTTTTATAAAATGGTGCACGTGCCATTCATGTTTCACCATTGTGAGATTTTCAGAAATAAAAGAGAATAATGAAACAAACGATATTTATATGCTCATTCATTCTATCTAAGACTGAAAATGTAGAATTATCATTTATATCTAGCCTATTACAACTTTGGGAGTGCAAAGAAATAATAAAATCCTAGATTTAAGGCAATTTCAACAATTCCTGAACATTTTCTGCAAATCACTTAGTTAGGATAAAGTGAGAAAAAAATGGAAACAGCAAAATATTTATATTGAACCCAAAGATACTGATAATTAGATAAACATGCCTAAATAGGTATTCATATTTAATTAAGAAGAGAATGCATATATGAGAGGCAATGGCATATACTGTATTTATGAGAGACTGTGTATATATACATGTATATGTATATGCATATATGTACATATATGTGTATATGTAGCACCATGGGTAAATGAAAACCTATGTGAAAGGGGATATGCAACGGATGAAGACAAGAGCCCAGATGGTTCAAGGTAAACCATCACGAAACACAACAGCCATCACTGCTTGTGATGAACTATTCATGGAAATGGAAGATCATAGTGGCTTTTGTGAGCCACTGAGAGACATCACAGCTTGTGGTAGTTCTTTTGGTAAATTGACATGAGGAAGAGAAGCTACAATATCTTTTCCTGTGGGTTGCTAAAGAAAAGAAAATTTAACTCCGTGGGACTACCCCGAATAGAGGGCTGGGGATGTAATGCTATTGGTGGCAACAGCAAGGGTTGTTGAGATACCTACTATAGGTGGAAGGAGGCAGCAAGGACCTACGTGATGCAATATTAATTACAGGGCTGATATATGCTAAATGCTTAGATATGCTCTATGCTAACTATTGATGCCCATGTTAACCAATAACTTATGATCTTAACAAACACTAATGCAGGTTTTTGAGAGAAATAGATGCTTTAGATGAACCATCAACACATGCCCACATAAGCATAGTCTATTTGGCAAGGACTGAACCTTCTACTTTTTGACACCTCTTGGAATTCAGTTTTACCATTAACTTGCTAAGATAAATCATGCAAAATTCATTGGTTACCTAAACGAGCAATATACACCATCTAATCTAACATCCATTCCAGCCCATCAACGATAATCATAAAAAAATGACATTTGATTCAGACTGTATATCATTCAAGCTAAGTTGAACATCCAACTAATTTGTCAACATGACTATTGGCAGGACTAGTATTTAACATTTTGGATATTCCTTGCTTCTGGAAGATCAAAATATTTCAATGGGTCAAAATCGTTTACTAGAGTCTGAGTAGCATAACTACATGTGACTTGCTAGAGACCGATTCCCCACCTTCCCAGAAGAACCATAGCAGTGAAATTTCAATGGAAAAACGATGTAAAGCCTGGTATGATTTAGATATAATGATTGATCACCATGATCCCGTACACAGACATAAAAAATGTAACTACCAAACGTACCTGGCTGAGAAGTGGTGACCGATGATCAGATAGCTGGTAATGCCACCTCCACCCTGTGAATATTAGATTGCACTGTTTGTTCTGAATCCAAAACAAAGAAATCATCATGGTTAATATGGCTGCATCTAATCCCCCCAAAATAAAAGAAAAAGAAGGGTTTATTACTTATTGTCAAATCACACAGATCCTATGTAAAATCAACAGAATTTCACAACTTCTGTTCTAAATTAACAACAGATATAGGTTAGATGTGTGAATGATGTGGGCATAGTATATGGGAGAATGGATATGCTCTGACAAATGTATGATGGTATGATGAGAACTGGTGAAGATGCTGCTGCAAAGATGAGAACTGGGTGGATATGTTAGCAAGTATAATGAATGTTAAATGCAACAGCCACATGCTCCTATGAGAAAAAAAAATCAACTGTCTAGTATGAAACTTGTGGGTCCTTATCAAACACAAGATCTTCATACTGTAAACAACATTCATGCTGAATGTTTTCTACTGAGATCATCCAGATACTTAACACTTGCAATGGTTCCATTGCAGTACTGTGAAAACCATGATTAATGTAAGCATAAAAAAAATGTAATGACAAGTAGTAGGATCAGGTTGAACTTTCCCCAGGTGCATCTGCCCAATAATAAGCTCAATTATGCTGAATCTTATACAAAAGTTAATATTGTTAGTACATGCTACAAGACAGAAAGAAGAGAAAAAAAAAAGTAACAATAATTTTATGTCAATTGCTGCTGAAAGCAGGGCCTTAAAGATAACCTACCTGTGCATTAGAACATGGAACTGTCAATTGGCCATTACAAGGAAAGAATGGAAATAATTTATTCATTTCAACTTCAACTAATGCACAACATAGAAAGTTGATTACCTCAGGTGACACTGAAGAAGACGAGAAAATATAACAAGCAATCTCATTGCCCTACATATTCCGTTGGTCAAATTCCAAGAAATTGAATATGGTGTAGCCAAGGCTCGCTCATTTAATTGCTCAGAATAAAGGGACAAGCCATACTTTTTGAAATAGGCTTTTTGCAAGGATTGCATTGAAAAGTATAACATCAGATTTAATCCCCATGGAGCTTGCTTGATCCAAAAGGTGTAGTGTTTCAACCAAATCTTTGCCCGCCACTGTCTCTATAAGTGAAGCAAAAGTGTGAATAACGGGTTGGAACCCATCATGTAACATCATAGCTAACAGGGGACAGGCTGAATGATAACATTTAATCATACTGCAACAGTGTATCGTAATATCATATGTCATTGTGGTTCTGGTCATATGACAAGGGTGGGTTGTTGTGCAAATATAGCAAAACAAAGGAAATGATACACGACACTTAAATCAGACTATGCGCCCAGGCTCTTCTCTAGGTGTTGGATCGAATATTAAGTCTAAACTCCCCTTTCCTATTTACAGGTATTGGATGCCATAAAGCCTAATAGATATTGATTATACGCTGCAACAGGAATATAAATAAGCATATTCCTGAGTTCAAGGACCTGAATGCTACATGATATGATGAAACAAACAGAACACGAAGTGATAACGTAGAGGATGTAGTAGAGTATATATGGAATGTATGGTGAACTTGCAAAACACTAAAGAAAATCTGTAGATATTAATGCAGGAACAAAAGAAGATGTCTACACTAAGTAAATTTGATTGCTTGTCCGTGTACAAGCATGCTCCAGGCTCCAGATCCTTTGGGGAACCACCAACAATTTCTGCAAGTTGGTCAGCTCCACATTTGGAGATACATTGAAGAAGTTATCATTACTAGAAACAACATTGTGAGAAATGCATAGACTATTCATGGAAGCTCATAATACAACATTAAACCCACCTTCAAGGAATATAATGCTACTGAAAACAAAATTTGACCTTAAAGGGATTTTAGAAAAAGGTTTTGAACATATGAAAATATGTAAAGATGCCTATCATACAAAATTAATACCAGAGTAATACACCGGCTGCTATTGCTCTTCGGTTTTCTGTGGAGGTCATCCTGTAGAAGCGGGCAGGTACTCGAATTGGATCAATGATTCTTCTAGGAATGCATGCTCCCGTGTGTGTCAGTTGAAGGCAACATCATTTCTTTCCCTACAGGCATCCATGAATCTAATTGTGAGTGAATGAAAATGAATATAAATAAAGACAAAAGGTTGGGATCATCGGCTCCCTAGTGCTCCTCAGAATGTTGGGTACATAGCCTTCATTTCGTCAGAAAAAAAAAATATTTCCAAACTTCAATTCAAGGCTCTCGAGTGGGTTGTAGCGGAGGTAGGACTGATATTCATTTTGCAGAACAACTTCCAATCTTCATAAGTGAATATTCCACAGTGAGCGTGGATGCTTCAAGCGGCTAATTTATCAAGTACCACAGAGAAAGATTCAATGTCTATCAGATTTTTTTTTACTATATCCCTTTGTAATTCACAGATATCATCAAACTCTCCAGCTCTTCATTCTCGGTTCTCATGCAGATCAAAACAAGCAAGTCCAGACAGGGGAAGAAACCAGTGAAACAATAAAGTAAAATAATAAAAAAAAAGAACACATACAAGATGCAAGAAAGATTAACATTTTAACAACAATTAAATGCAGCTATACCCCAAGGAATCTAACGCAAAAGATAAACGAGTGGGCTATGGTGGCTGGCTGAGACGTGAAGAGAACCAGATCGGTTCTAAGGATTGGTATTTAAACTAAACTGAAGAAAAAAAAATGAATGATATGAAGTAAAATGAATGCATGCCTTGAAGAAAACTATGGCTAGCAAGGTGAGCAAACTAAATTAATTAATGAAATGAGTTAGTGGGAAAACAAGGTCGAAAAAGAGACAATGCATAGGAATCATGGAATGTTGTTGATCGTGAAAATACAGAGATGATGAAATGAGGGTTGAAAAAGGTAAACTAACAGAGGAAAGTTAACTATGAAGCAATATAAACAAGAATTTACTTCTATACAGGCTGAGGAAATCCGATGAAATAAATTGTAAAATTTAAAACGAATGTTGGGATTTAGAAGATCCAGTCACTTTTGCACGAGATGGGTCCAAATTGCTATGAGCAATCCAACACCACCTATGGTGCACTAATGGAATTGAAAACAGAAAAGACTGAAGGAGATGGGGAAGTGTTTTACTCGCCTGTAACTCTACAGAGATTCCGATTTCCTTCGCTCGATCAGAGAGGAAGAGAGAGGATCAGGAGAAAATGGAAGGGGCGGGTGATAATGGACCAAGAGATCGTAAAAAAAAAGTGTCGTCGCGAGAGGCGGTCTTGCGCTCCTTTTTAAAGAGAGAAGGGGAGATTCTGGAAGATGAGGAGTCCGTTGAAGATGGACGGGAGGAGAGTGAGAGTAGGTGATGAAGGGTTTGGAAAAAGGGGCGTGGCCATGGAGGGGCTCGATGGGGAGGATCCTTCTGGAAGAGGGGAGTGCGGTTGATGGAGGTTTCGAGAGTGTGTGAGAGAGGGAGAGAGAAGAGCGAGAGGCCGAGAAACCCTAACTTGGTTAAAAAGGAATTATTCTAAAAATTTTCCAAAAAAAGGTCTTTTAAAACAATTTTTTCTCAAAACGGGTCTTTAAAGCCATTTTTTTGTCATTTTCTTCATTATTCTGATTTTTTTCATTCTTTTCTCGGTATTTCTTGATTTTTTTTGTTGTTTTTTTTTTAAATAAAATTCTAAAACCTAAGCAGTACGAGAGATAAAACTATTTTTTTGTATTTTTAGGAAAATATTTACAAAAGGAGGGGTTTTCTAAAAATTTGGGTTTTGATTTCTTAAAAAAAAATGGGTTTGGACCCAGGTTTTGAGAAAATATTCGAGTTTTAAACCTCGAATCGAGGAATATAACACGATGGATCCAAACGGATACCGGATGAACTTGTTTGAGCTTTTCAAAAGTTATTTTGGTAATTTTGAGAATTTGGTTTAAAAATTGGATGACAAAGCTCAGATCTGGATTCTAATATCGAATCTGGATCCGAAATCGAGTCAAATATATAAAATGAATTTAATTTCAGTAAAATTTTAGGAATAAAATGGAATTTAGATTTAAAAGTGACTCAATTACTCAGAAAATGGGATCAGGGGCAAAAAGAGAATATTTATAAGATTTTGAAAATTTTGGGGTGTTCACACTCATTCAATGAGGTATTTCATTTTCCGCCCAATCAGGACAAGGGTACAAACCTGAGCCTCATTCAATGAGTTATTTCATTTTCCGCCCAATCAGGACAAGGGTACAAACCGAAGCCCCATTTGATGAGGTATTCCATTTTTCGCCCAATTAGGTTAAGGGTACAAACCTGAGCCTCATTTTGATGAGGTATTTCATTCCCCAATCAGGTTAAGGGTCAAACCTGAGCTCTTTCCCATGCAAAGCATTTTCTCTCCCATCCAAGATAAGGGCAAAACCTGAACTTCACTCTCGCAGAGTGGATCTATTTCTCTTTATTCTTCATTTCATATCTATCATCTTCACCAGGCTAATATTGCTATACCCAGTCAGATCCTTCTAACTGGAGCATTTTATATATAGCCCAAATTTGGTGTGTTTTTCTTTGCCACTAAGCTCGGCGACAAGCTGGCTTAATAGCAAAGAGGGGCATCTGTAAACACCCCAAATTTTCACTCACCTCCCTGACATCTCTCTCAATTATCACATCTCAGTTCTCCGAAATTAATGAAGGGCAAAATGGTCATTTTCTGAGATTAAACCTTATAGAAAGTCCTAAATTCCATGCTCGAGTCTTAAAATTTCTCTATTTAGACTCAGAAATATCTTCAAAATGCAAAATTTCAAAATCCTGCTCTTGACAAGAAGCTATAATTTCCAATCCCTAATTCAGAGGGGCATTTTAGGAAACATATCTTTGCATAGCATTGCATGAGCATTTCATATCACCGCACTGCACAACATATCATTTCGAGGTCCAGAACTCTCGATTTCAAAATCCTTAATCCAGATTCGAATTTTAACCCTTTTTCAAAATTGATTTCAAAACCCTGGGTCTTCAAAATTGCCAATTCTTTCCATTTTACCCCTAGGACTCTGAATTACAAAAGTTTTCTCAAGAAAACAATCTGGTTAGTTTTGACATTGATTTTTAAAATTTTGTAAGTTGGAAAGAAGGGGACACAATTTTAAATTTAGAGGACTTTATTTCAAACTTTTGCAAAAGGGCTCTGAATTTCTCTGTATCTTGTTATTTTGCCCGGAAGAACCATTTTCTTCTAAGTTTTAAAAATCAAGCCTATTTTTACTTCGTGTTTTCTAACTAGCCTACTATTATAAAAAAAATCCAAAAAGAACTTACTTTGCTTTTATTTTCAATAAAACGACATGGGACCCACCCTGAAGTGGCGTCACACTCAACTTCTCAAAGTGCTTCTCTTATTTTCAAGCAGTGCCCATCTGGAGGAGGCACCAATTTATAAAACTCTTTCTTTAATTTAATTTTTAATAAAATAATTAGTGGGCCCACACATTGGTGGCGCCTCACTAAAGCTCCTTGATAAGAAAAACAAAAATGTTTTTTTTTATTTTCAAAAAGTTTTCAAACCTGGTTGAGGTGGCATCACCAAAACAAAATCCATTTTTTTACTCATTTTCTATTTTTACTTTATTTTTATTACTTTTCAGTCCCAAAAAGGAGCTACCGTGAAACCCTACCCAAAATCCCATTTTTATTTAAGTTTTTCAAAAGTCCTCTTGAGAAAAGGAGCCATCCCCCTCTCAAAACGGTGAGCTTTTCAAAATATTTCAAAAAGTTGTTTTAAAAGAGTTATCAAAACCGGTTGAGAAGGAGGGAAAAAGATCAGATTTTTTGGGGAAAAGGGGAGGTTGTTCATTAAAAAACCCAATCTGCGATTTTTTGAGGGGAGGCCGATCTACGAAGCCATCAGCCATCCACCCCTTATCGCTCCACTTCCTCTCCTCCCAGCCAGAAAATTTTTCCTATTTCTAGTGAACTCCATCGCAGTGGGCTTCTCCCATCTTTCTTCAAGAGGACAGTCAAAGAGCAATCGAGAGATCCATCCTCGATCCTCTCTCTAATTATTTACCCTTCATTTGCTCTCCTCTTTAATTTCAGCTCACGACTTCATATTGGGAAATCCTTGATAAGTCTCGGCTTTCCACGACCTTCAACCGAGTAGTCCAAGAAGGTTGATTTGATCAGGGGAGTGTGCCAGAGGATCAACATCAAAGGGGCGTCCAGTTCAAGGAATCAGGTAAGAAATCTTATTATATTGGCTATTTCTATGAATTAAACGTCATTTTTTTATGTCTCTTGCCCTGTAAATCCATTGCATCCGTTGGTGCAATTTACATTGGCAGTCGTTTGTGCATCTAGGATCGAGGATGCCTTTCAATGGCATCCTCGATCTCTCAAAAGAACAGGTTTTAGCTGCATTTGGGCCCGAGTATTTTTTTTTTCTTTTAAAGATCATAACCTTTATAAAATAATGGTTGTTTTCCAAAAAAAGAAAAGAAAAGAAAGGGTTTTCAGATTCATACACAGGTCTTTCCTTCATTCTATGTCATTGCTTTTATCGAAGTTATCATAAAATCAGTTTATGCAAAAGCTTCTTTTATGTTACAGATAATTTTGTTTTGCTGAAGTTCCAGTCTCATCACCATGACATTTTCATGGGTTTTCCTTACCTTTCCTACACGTTCTCTCACCCGACTTTAAACTGGCATAACTCCTTTACACTTTATACATACCTACCTTTCTTTGGGTTAAACACCTGTAGTCCTTAATATCAAGCGACATCCATGAGGATGAATCGTACAGTGAAGAATGCCGATAACCAAGGCATTACATTTTTTTATGGAAATAGTTCCTGTCAAAATTTGCCTTACATATATATTAGCCACTACAATAATCCAATTCCTATGTATTCTATGCATTTTATATCATGTTTTTTTTCTTCGTATGTATTCCCCTTTGTTTTGCTAATGCTCTGTATATCACTTTATCGTGTTTGCTTATTGTTATGTCAGTTTTCACTGGAATCGGTTCAATCTTGCAGTAATTGATGTACAAGGTGCAGTTTTCCCCTTTTCAAATGGCCATCGGATGCTGCCCTTGCTCCCCCTTTTATCATGATATATTTGTCTTTTCTCTCGTGAACTACAGGGTTATTTGCAGCCAGATAATGTGTTCTGCTAATTTTTTTATTAAAGATCGTTTATATAGTCAATAGATTCCAGTCGTATATGATGAGATCTAGTTTAGTTAAGAATGACTTGTAGGCTCAGGTTGTATGGAGTTTGCACTGCATTAGAATGGGCCACTTAGCACACACACATCATTTGTTTTAATTCCTGCGCATGCCAATATAGCTGGCTTCTCTCTTATGAACTCATGTTCAGCATCTCGTAGTTGTAGCCATCCTTCATTGTCACTTAGCCTTCATTTTACTGTGTAAACTGAGATATGTCCTGCCATGTATGATGCAACCAAGTTGTTAATACTAATCTATGGCTGACAGTCTATTTGAGAGGTGTTCATTGGCATTTATAAGTCTCACAACAGGCATGGATTTCAATGTGACATACCATCAATTAATCATCATACTTGCAGTGGTTTTGTTTTGTTTTTTTTTATTATTATCTGCGTTTGCTTTTATGTATCGTTCACCCGATAATTAATCCATCTGTGTTTCATTGGATTAAGGCATCTAGCTATATCATGCTATTATCTGCCCTCTAATCTCTTTTACAGTTCATAATATCATGCTGCTATTAATACTGTATCTGTAGCATATCAAAGCATGCATTTTTTTGGTAGATTGATCTTTGATATATTAGTCTATTTTTAAACTTCTGTAGCTTCATCTATAATTTAGGTGCATTCATTGCCTCCATCTGCCACCTTTCCATTAGTCCCTATTGGAACATCAATGCCCCAATCTCTCCATCCTGTATATCAGCATTTCCAGCCTATATAGCTGCATTCTTACCTATGCCCTACCATTCCCCCACGCCACTCACACTCAGCATTGTCTCATATGCCTTTTCCCATATGTATTTTGTTTCATCACGTAACATATGTTTTGCATTTTTATATAAGGCAATACAGTTTTTAGCCCCAATTTATTTTAGGCATTCAACGTCTGTGGTTTAGATTTTTTTTCCTCCATATTTGTATATTGATACTTTGACTCATGCATTGTTAGTAAATTTTCTTTATTCAGCACTCATTATACATTCGGTGTGCATGTAGTCATGGTTGCCTTCTTAACTGCTACACATCTATTGTAATGTTTACTTGTCTCATCACTTATCTACCATCTGTAATGTTTATATTATCATGGTTGTAGCCCTATTGAGTTTAACATTTCCACCATCATGCTTCATCCTCAGCTTACACTGCTTTTGCTCTATCATCTAGTAGCTTCATGCATGGCCTCTTTTGCATGGAATCTAGTATAATGTTTTAATGCATCTTATGCACAATATCCATTATTTGAGCTTTTCACAATACATCCGGAAGTATGTCACAATACTTGTATACATAGATATATTATACACGATAGGCACAAGCACCAACTCTTAGGGAGTTGATGAACTCGGTGGAGTCCATATTTATGGCTCTAGTTGGAATATGGACAAGACCCAGATTCAGCATCTTTCTACTAGTCACACAGAGCCTACACTCTTAGGCTATCTTCAAAATTGCACATCATATTTCCAATTTTGCAAAATATTGTGAATTAACTCAATTAAACTCTGAACATATTCATGGCCACAGTCAGAATATGTGAAGATTTTTTTTTGGCTTTTAATACACATTTTTTCAACAAATTTCTCAGAAAATCTTTTCAAAGTGCATTCATTCATTCAAATCATCTGCATCATGAAATCACTTGCATTTCTCATGATTTTCTCAAGAAAATTTCACTCCATGGAAATCGATTCCTCAAGAAATTCTGAAAATTTTCAAAATTGGATTTTCCAAATCAAGTTTCCCATGATTCTCCCTGGAAAATATTATTTTCTTAAAATTCCTTTTCAAAAGGAGTTTTTCAATCTTTCTCAAGAATCAAAATCGATTTTCAAATATTTCAAGTCTAATACTCTCAGGATTTCAGTTTCCCGAGTTTTGCTTTTCCTGCTCCTAAGAGTTTTCCGACGAATTTCAATCATTTTCCAAAGAAAATTCTCAAAGATAGAGCTTTTCTGACGAATATTTTCTTCTTCAAATATTCATCTTTTCTCAAGAACTCTTTCTCTTTTCCCAGGATCTTCATCCATCCATGATTTTCCTAAATCTTTCTAAACTTTCTTGAGATTTCAAATCTTTTCATCAGAGTTTCCTGAGAGATTGATTTCCATCCTTTTCCTGAGAAATATTTTCTAACTCCAAAGCATTTTCTGAACATACATCATGTTTTCCAACTTGCATTTTACCAAATTTCATAGCACATGCCTGAATTCTCTATGCATTTAGGATAGAACAAGATTTTGATGATTTAACTAAGTTAAGCACACTTTTGGTCCTTGGTTTGATTACCCCTGTTAAAGGCGGCAGGAACGGTCAAACCTCGTACCGACAGGTCGAGCCCCATCCCATGGATTTTCCCGCTATTTTAAAAAATGGAGGCGAGTATTTCAAAACAAATTTTCAAAACTTAGGTCAAGTTTGACTCGCGAAAGCGTTTTCCTCTCGCTTCCGCAGGGAAGGGAAGACGGAAAAATTTTGCGACGATAACAGGTTTGGCGACCGAGATGGGACCTGTCCTTGTCTGGTCAAAAGTGTGCTTGACTTAGTTCAATCATCAAAACTGTGTTCACAAAATGTCAACTCTTTACTTCCTGATATAATGCAAAACCTAGGAGCCTAGATTCTGACCTAGCTTACATTGACTGCATATAGACTAGGCATGGTGTGGTAGGACTATATTGAGGAGATATTTTCATGCTCACATAGACTTAGGTCTAAACACAACTCTCCTCAATTTAGGATCTGAATGCAAACAATGTATGCTTCTTCAAAAGTTTTCAAAAATCTATCTCTCTAGGACTTAGAGCCCTCTATTTCTTGCATGTGATCATTTTTTCAAACCTCCCTTACCTATCTTTACCCGGTCTTTACGTTGCTGGGCTCTCTTCCAGAACCCTAGTTCGGGACAGAGCCTCACAACTGGGCCACTTATTTGGGTTAACGCCCCCCTACCATGTACCATAAGTTTTGTTTGAATCCAATGTTATTCCATAAAAGATGAAAATCATACATTTTGTTTACACTCTAACTATGGCCATTGATACAAATCGTCAACTTAGGATTTAATCACCTCTTATTATAATGGTCCACGTGTCATTCGTGATTTTTTTTTTTAAATAAAAGGGAAGGATGATATAAAAACAAGCAATTTCTAAGATATGTACATGCTCATACATTCTATTCTAAGCTTGTAAATTAAAATTCTCATTAATACCTAATTATTACAACCTTGAATTGCAAATATCAAAAAAAAAAAAATTCTAATCTAAGAAAGAAATTCAAGCTTTTCATATATTCCTACAAAACAAAGTTAGCACAGGGCATGAAATATACAATAGACGGAAGTTGTATTAAGAACCAATATGCATCTATGTAGGCAATATATATATATGGAGAATATATATATATATATATATATATATATATATATATATATATATATATAGAATAATTGTTTACATTTTAACAAAAAAAATGAAAATGCCCATCCTACTTGCTAGATGGAAATTGTATATGACATAATGCATATGTTGAGACCTATTCATGCATTTATGCATCTAATACAAATGTGAACATAGGGTTCATAGCAATGATGATGGCAAATGAAAGTAAATGCTGAAAATATAAAGTAAAAAAAAAGGAACCTGCAAGTATGCAGCAGGTGCGCTATAACAGTTAAGAAAAGGAAATAACACTGGGTAACATGTAAACATACTAAGAATGCACAACATTTTATTTATGGGAACTCAAACAAAGCATTGTGAAAATATAAAGCATCTTACTGAGAAGATTCAGGTGTTGTGAAAATACACAACACTTTATTTGTGAGAACCCCATGAGGGTGCTGTAAGTGACTGGTGATATGGAGTATTACTGTAATGTGGCAGCAGCAAGGTAAAAGTGAAGATGATCAGACGATGGGTATTGTGAAGTGCAGTGGGCTGACATCAAAGATATAATACAGGTGATATTTTTTATGTTCAAGTACTGAGTGCAAAGGTGGATGGACATTATGCAGCAAGTGTACCAAGTGGGAAATACACGTTACAATGAAAATATAAGAATCAACGCTATACAGGGGGGATGAATATATGATGTTGTGACAGAGTACAAAAAAAAAACACAACTCAATTATAAAGGTGCTATACAAAGTGAACCAGACATCTAATTTCAAGTCAACCTCATGTGCATTAGGCAGAAAATCTATGATCTCAACAACTCTACACAGCTCACTTGGGAAGTCTTCCCTAACACGCAATGGTGATTTGGCAATAAGCATGTCCAGATGATTTTAGTCGACCCATTAAGATATCTCTAGTCAGTACATTGTGCTAAACTCAGTTCAGTCATATCAACATGATTCTACCTGGTATATCAAGATTTCTGAAATATGTGGAGTAATATGACCAAGTTTGCTATTCAACTTATCTTCATAGCAAATCGGATCTTATTACAGTGGATCAAACCGACCATCATATTCTCTCTCTCAACCAATTAGATCTGCTATTACGATAGATCAGAGATCCATTTTATTGTCAATCCATGTGCATCAGGAAGCTAATAAAAGAAAACAAAATGTTGGCAAGGCATAGATGAACAAAAATTAATACAGTAAAAGGAAATCAGACATTCTATGAAGTGAACATGCAGGTTGTGCTCGGCTGGAGATGAAATCAAATATCCCTTCAGCAAATTGGTACTCGTTGGTCCCCAATGCCTGTAACTCATGAAGATTGCTGAATGTCTGAAGGGTTCTTCTTGCCCCTTTGGTTCCAGCTTTGCTCGTGCACGATTACCCCAAACAAAGGGACTTGAGAAGGGTATTAGTAGCAATTCAGTATTACCTGGTATTAAAGAATTTCCTAATTTCTCTAGAACGATTCCAGAGACCCCCTTTGTACCAAAGACCAAGTATATATAGCATTTAAATTTGCCAAGGAATGCAGGTATGAATGATTGAGGTAAAAGAAAGGAAGAGAAAGAAAATAAAAGGCAGAGACATATACTCTAAATGTCGATGTACAGAGATGACAAAGAAAGAGAAAAAAAAAGAGAAAAAAAAAGAAAAGAAAAGAAGAAAATAAAAAGGGGAACCAAACATTATGATGAAGGGCGTAAATAGATATTGGAACGATATTTTGATAAACTAACAAAGGTTAGTGAACATGATTTGATGAATGAACTGCTATCACGATATCATTGACGATGGAAGCTATTCATCCAAAAAAAAAAAAGAATTGCTGAAATGAATTGACAAACTGTAGAGTGTCATTTACAGAAATGTGACCTTGGAGAATGCTTATCGCTAAAGCGAATTCAGTCACTCTAAATTGCAAATTGTCGAGACAGAAAAATGCATAACAAAATAAATGATAACGAGAGACAAAATTTACAAATAGAAAATGACAATAAAAAAATTGGAAAAAAAACTATAAGGGAAAGCTGAATTTGAAACAACATAAATAGCAAACTATTCTTACATACACTAAAGAATTCCTATAAAGCAAATCAGAAAACAAGAAAAACAATGAAGATCAAAAGAGGAGTTCAAATATAAAACAAACTATCTGGAATGGGACCAGAAGTCAGATGTCTAATCATAGATCAGCGAAATAAACCAGATGCAAAAGATTGTCGGAACGTAATTATTCCTTTTGCTATAGCACCAAGATGGATCAATGTCGCACAGGCACCATCAGGACCACCAGGAGTGCGTTAATGGGGATAAAAAAAAACAGAAGCTCCAAAAGAAAATTTCAGAGAAAGCTAAGAAGGAAGAGGGATACTTGCCTGGTATTTGCAGAGAAATTTGACCTCCTTCAAACAACTACAGAGGAGGCGCCTTGGGGGATTGCTCTTCAGCTATTACAGGGGAAGCCTCGGAGAGAAGAAGGAGCAGAGGTTTTGAGGTGAACAACGGATGTCCAGGGGTGATGAAGCTAATTGATGGATGTCTTTAATGGGTGCTCCTCGATCGATAGGCTAACAATGGATCAGAGAGGATCAATGGTGGGGGAGGTAAATCTCCTGTGTATTGCAGCAGGGACAATCCCCTTTGCTTCAGCTACTTCCCAGGAATCGGGAAGAGGGCGACTGAGAGCCCTGCGGTAGGATCTGCTTCAGGAATTGAAGGAGCGGGAGGCCAGGCAGAAGGAAAATGGTGATCTGCTTCAGGAATTGATTTTTTTTTTTTCTTTTCTTTTCTTGGTATTTTTTGTATTTTTTTGTATTTTTGAAATAAAACTCTAAAGTTTACGAGAAAACAAAGGATTTTTGACATATTTTTGTAAAATTTGAAAATATTTACAAAAGAAGGGTTTTTCGAAAATTCAAGGCTATTCTCTGAAAAATTCTTTAGAAAACGGGTTTAAGTCCAAAATTTGAGAAAATTTTTGAGTTTTGAACCTCGAATCGAGAAATATAGAGCAGTGAATCCAAACGGATGCCGGATGAACTGTTTGAGCCATTCAAAACTATTTTTGGTATTTTGTAATTTCAATTTGAAAATTGAATAACGAGTCTCAGATTTGGATTTTGATACTGGATCCGGATCCAAAATCGAGTCAGATATATAAAAATAGAGTTTATTCCAAAAAATCCAAAGAATAACTGGAATTTAAATTGGAATTGACTTGATTTACTCAGAAAATGAGGGTCAGAGGCAAATAGGGAATATTTACAAAATTTTGAAAAATTTGGGGTGTTCACAGCTTCATCTTCACAACACAACACTCGAGCTTCTCGCCATATATTGCTATGCATCCTTATATCACAACACCTGTTGTTTCCCCAGCATCATCTATTGTTTTTCACTGCATATCACTTGCCACCTTCACAATATCTTCACACTTTCCTACTGCTTCATGTGCACACAACACTCCCATGAATGGTTGTAACTTCATAAACACCTACAGCAGCTCACAAGTTGTTGTAGCCTCCTAGCAACTCATGAGAAGTACTCAACAAACCAAAGCTAGTGACATACATGTCAAGTTGTGCCAAAGTGCATGTGCGAAAACAAAGAAAACCACAAAGTTTCAAATTCGCACAAGTATCATGTAATAACACAACAATATATATTTAATTGGCATAATTCACTATTTTTGAGCGACATGAGGCTCAAAATGCATAAGCGATAGCCAATGTACATGCGAGAAGTGTCCAGAGCCTTGAATACATATTTTCCCAAATACGTGTATTCCAAGCCTCGCATCGCGGCAAATCTCACGTAGCGAAGCCTTCTGCGAAGGACCTTCATGCAATTGACACTCACGAGTGTCAAGCATTAATCATAACCTAACCCCATACTTATGGGGATAACATTAGCATATCCAAATGCGTGGTCGTACTCTACCCGCACAAGCGGAGCACAAACGATGCCATCTGTCGGAGGCGTCCGATGAAGGCGGGAAAACACGTGCGAGTGTGTAGCGAGACACATGTCCCAGCTCATCCATTTCACTGCCACGATGGGACAATGGGGTATGAGCATCCCAAGCTCAAGACCGCAACGACCTCGTTGCTCGCAAGCGAAAATCCTTGCTTAAGCTAATTTTTCTGTTTGTAGGTTGGCAGCAACGAAGGGGCAGTTACCGCCACCGGTGAGCTTTCGTGAAAACTCAACGGGTGTTAGGACAACCCATTCTGAGCCTGCTAGTGGCTCGGACTGGGAGCCGGGGTCCAGCTCGAGTTGCCCAAGTGGCAGCAGGGTTGTCGGGTGCCTTAGCACCTGGTGTTGATCTTGGCGCCAAAAAGAGTCAAGGCCCGTATGGGGTCTGCTGTTGATTGGGCCATTGGGCCCAAGTCAACCTTGGTTTGCACCTCATATGCAGACCAAGTGCTGCTGGTTGCAACACTGGCCCAAGTGTTGAGAAACTCTGTTTTGATGTCACATAATATGATACACTGTCTCATTTGATTTTATATGATATGATAATATGTCCTCTTGAAAAATGTTATATTATGACTGAATATGTTTTGCTATGAATCTAACGAGTATTTGATGCAAGGATATCTCACCCAATAAGGATGGAGACTTTCTGTTCAAGTACAAATATGGTGCAATCATACTCCTTGAAGAAAAAGCTTGATGAGCCATGCATTCTTAAAGTTCAAATGAAGAGATCGGCTACCTCAAGTTGAAGACTTCTTTCTTCTTTAGAGTCATATGTAACAGAACCTTCAGGAACTTGCATATTGCATATTACATACTCATTCATAAACACTATATCATCAAAGTATACGATAGTTTCAAAAAGCTCCTTTTTGAAAACTAATAAATGTACCTTCTTACAACCTTTTATGAAAAAAATATTTTGTCATGTAATAATTGTACCTTCTTACAACCTTTTATGAAAAAGACATTTTGTCATGTAATAATTGTACCTTATACTATATACAAGACAACATGAAAAAAAAGGAATGTAGGAAAAAGACAAAAACATAAAATCGGCTACATGGAGAAAACAAATATAATATGTTTTTGAAAAGACTCTAGTTACCTTCTTTAAAGAAATATTTCTAATACAAGAAGACAAAAACATAAAATCGGCTACATGGAGAAAACAAATATAATATGTTTTTGAAAAGACTCTAGTTACCTTCTTTAAAGAAATATTTCTAATACAAGAAGAAGACAAAAACATAAATCGGCTACACAAAAGAAAAACAAATAAAATATGTTTTGAAAGGACTCTAGTTACCTTTTTTACAAAACCATAGAATGTCGACTTACTTGAAGTCATCATTCTCTTTACAAAGCATTAAATACCTCCTGTAACAAATCCTTGTTAAAATCCTTCTCAAAGAATGCCGACCTTCTTTTGGTCCTCATTCTCTCTAAAGACTTTGAAAAACACAACATAAAGAAAACACTTGACATGACTATGTACAAATAAATATCTCAAAGCACTTATAGTACTTACACTCATTTAAAGCAAAGAAGTACTAATGTACCTCAAATCATTAATTAGAATAAAGGCAAAACTACAACCCAACGTTCAATGTACTATTGTAAGAAATAGACTTTTTACATAAAATATGTATTACCTAAAATATTACAACGACTAGTGTACCCTCTATTTCACTTTTATGGAAAAAGGTATTCTCGAACTTCTCTAAAAGATGTTTTTGAAATGACATAACATTTCACATTTCAAAAAGTTACAATTCTAAAATGTAACGACTACTTTTTAAAAGCTATATAAACACACTCAAATAAACTATTCAGACAATGGAATGGAATAGACGTGTGAGCTTACAACGAGAAAAATTCCTATTCGATATTTGAAAAGAGAGCCTTGAAAAAGAAAGAGAAAAAGAAAAGAAAGAAAAGAGAAAAAGTCAAGTCCAGCTCTTTAACAAAGAGTATCCTCTGAGTGACAAACAGAACATTCTGAGAATCCTTCATTCGTGCATTCATATCATTCTGAAGGTTCTATAGGAAGTATTGTAACTCTGTTATTCACTGTATTCATTCTTTGTTGAAAGAAGTAGACCTCTGAGAAAGAGGGTGTTGCCCTTCTCTGTTGAGAGAAGAAGACCTCTGTGAAAGAGGGTGTTGTCCTTCTCTGGTGTGAGAAGAAGACCTCTGTGGAAGAGGGTGTGCCCCTTCTCTGTTGAGAAAAAAAGACCTCTGAGGAAGAGGGTGTTGTACTATTTATCCGGTGACTCGGATGTTATAGTGGAAAGCTCAAGTGGTTTGCTTGGGGACTGGATGTAGGTCTGGATACTGACCGAACCAGTATATATTCTGTGTTTTATGTGTTGTGCCTTATTGCTTAATTATTTTATTTTATCGATCTCTATTATATTTCACTATTCACCCCCCCTCTAGTGGAATTTCATTTGGTATCAGAGCAGGTTTGCTGGTTTCGACGTAACAAGTCTTCCAACACAAATGGCATCTACCTCCTATGCTCGTGATATTGAAGGTCAACACGCATCTCGTCCACCTTTCTTCAATGGCTCCAACTATGGATACTGGAAGTGCAGAATGACTATATTTCTCAAATCCATAGATTTTGCTGTATGGAAAATTGTTGAGCATTCATACACATCTCCATCCGCAGACTATAGCTTATGGTCTGATGAAGAAAAGAAAATGGCAAACCTAAATGCAAAGGCTATGAATGCCTTATATTGTGCCATTGATCAAAACGAATTCAATAGAATATCTATATGTGAATCTGCATATGATATTTGGCATTCTTTGGAAGTGATTCATGAAGGAACCAACAAAGCGAAAGAAGCCAAAATTTCATCTCTTGTTAGAAAATATGAGTTGTTCAAAATGAACAAAGATGAACCCATCACAGAGATGTTTACTAGATTCACCAACATCACCAACGATCTGAAATCTCTGGGTGTAACATATTCCCAGACTGAAAAGGTGAAGAAAATCTTGAGATCTCTCACAACTGATTGAGAGAAAAAGACTACTGCTATTGAAGAAGCTCAAGATTTATCTAAGCTTACTTTGGACGACTTAATAGGCAATCTTATTGCCTATGAAGTCCACATGAAAGAAAGAAGGAAAGAAGAGCAACCAGTAAAAAAACTCTAGCTTTCTCAGCCCTATCTGAGAATGAAGACTCAGATAAAGAATCAGAAATTGCGCTACTTACCAGAAAATTCCAGCGCTTCATGAGAAGGAACCGGCTTCCAAACAGGCACAAGGAAAGAAAAGATCCTAAAGAAGATCCCATGTGCTTTCAGTGTAATAAGCCAGACCACTTAAGACGTGATTGTCCCCTTCTCAAAAGAAAGTCCAAGACTGAGGAACCAAAGAAGAGGTTCTTCAAGAAAAAGGCTCTGCATGCTCAATGGGATGATTTAGAACCATCCACTAGTGAAGAGTCAAGTGATGATGAAGCTGAAACTGCAAATATGTGCTTCATGGCAAACGAAAGTTCGGTAAGTGAAATCTCTGATTTTTCCTTTGAAAAACTTCTAGATGCTTTTCAAGAACTATTTGAAGAATCTAGAAAATTGAGTTTCAAAAATAAAGATTTAAAATCTGAAAATCTAAAGCTTTCCCAAGAGAATGAAAAACTTAGTAGTAAAAATTCTGAGTTGAAAAAGGAAAATCTTATGCTTATGTCTGAAATTTCTTCTACTAGCTCCAAAACAAAAAATCTGCAAGTAGAAATTTCAGAGCTAAAAAGTAAAACTGAGAACCTCATGAAAACGGTTTTCAAGTTTACTAAAGGTAAAGAGAACTTTGATAAACTCTTATCCTCTCAGAAAGTCTCTTTTTACAAGAATGGTATTGACTATTCTCATTTCAAAAAGCCTTCTTGTATGAATCAAAAGACCACGTTTATGAAAAGTTCATCTGAACCAAATAAGGAGTATTATAATGATAATCTTTTTAACTCCTCTAAAGATATAGACAAACCCAAATCCAAATGGATATGGGTTCCAAAGTCTAACAAAAAAGGACCCGATTGGGTACCAAAAAGGAGATTTACTAAATGTTTTGCAGGCTCCAAAGAAGAAGAACAGATGGATACTAGATAGTGGATGTTCAAAGCACATGACAGGACATCCAGACCTTTTTGCTGTTCTTCATCATAAAGAAGGAGGAACCGTCACCTTTGGTGATAACAACAAAGATTTGATAATTGGTATTGGAAATATTGGTAACATAGATAAACCTCTTATCAAAGATGTTCTCCTTGTTAAAGGATTAAAACATAACGTACTAAGTATCAGTCAAATGTGTGATATAGGTTATAATGTTAGCTTTAATCATGATGCATGCCTCATAGCAGACACCAATGAAAACATCATCTTAAAAGGTATAAGAAAGAATAATATATATGAACTATACCTAGAAAACATCACAGAACATTGTCTTATAGCTAATAATGACTCTCAACATTTATGACACTTGAGAATGAGTCATGTAAATTCTAAGTACATGTCTAAATTAGCTAAACATAAGTTAGTACGTGGGTTACCCAAAATTTCTTTTAAAAAGGATTACTTTTGTGATGCATGTCAATTAGGAAAATTATCAAAATCATCTTTCAAATCAAAAAATATCATTTCAAGTAAAAGACCTTTAGAGCTTCTCCACCTGGATCTTTTTAGTCCTTCTAGAGTAGCTAGTCATAATCACAATAAATACGTTTTTGTTATTGTAGATGACTACTCAAGATTTACTTGGATAATATTTTTGAAAAACAAAAGTGACACGTTTTGTCAATTTGAAATCTTATGTAAAAAATTACAAAACGAAAAATCTTGTTCTATTGTTAAAATCCGTAGTGACCATGGAGGAGAATTTGAAAATGATCTTTTTGAAAATTTTTGTAACTTGCATGGTATTTCTCATAACTTTGCCTTTTCTAGAGCTGCACCTCAAAATGGTGTAGTAGAAAGAAAGAATAGAACCCTTCAGGAATCTGCCAGGACTATGCTCCAACACAATAATCTTGCAAAATCTTTTTGGGCAGAAGCTGTTAATACTGCATGCTACATAACAAATAGAGTTCTCATTAGACCTTTATTAAATAAAACTCCCTATGAACTATTCTATGACAGAACTCCAAGAATAGACTATTTCAAAGTCTTTGGATGTAAATGCTTTATTCTAAACACAAAAGATAGTTTGGATAAATTTGATGCAAAATCCGTTGAAGGCATATTCTTAGGATATTCAAGTCATAGTAAAGCATACAGAGTTTTCAATAAGAGTCATAATACTATTGAAGAATCTATGCATGTTAGTTTTTTGTGAATCTATTGATCAATCTGTTCATATACAAACTAATGATGATGATGTTGAAAGTACATATTTACTTTTAGATAACACAGCTAAGTCTAATGAAGATGATCATCAAAGAACCTTTGTCGATATCAAAGATCATCCTCAAAAGCAGATTTTGGGAGAACTAACAAAAGGGGTTCAAACTAGAGCTCAGCTAGAACGGATTGCAAACATGGCATTCATTTCTCAACTTGAACCAAAGAAGATTGATGAAGCCATCATTGATGAGTTCTGGATGCTAGCCATGACTGAAGAACTGAATCAATTCCAAAGAAATGATGTTTGGGATCTTGTACCTAGACCAAAGGATCATCCAATCATTGGGACAAGATGGATCTTCAGAAACAAGCTAGACGAAACAGGTAATGTTATAAGAAACAAGGCCAGACTAGTAGCTCAAGGATACAACCAGGAGGAAGGTATTGATTTTGATGAAACATTTGCTCCTGTTGCTAGACTTGAATCTATTAGAATGCTCTTAGCATATGCAAGCTATATGGATTTCAAATTATATCAAATGGATGTGAAAAGTGCTTTCTTAAATGGTTTTATAAATGAAGAAGTTTATGTAAAACAACCTCCAGGATTTGAAAATGAACAATACCCAGATCATGTTTTTAAACTCAAACGTGCTTTATATGGTTTAAAACAAGCACCTCGTGCTTGGTATGATAGACTCAAAACCTTTCTATTAAAAACTGGCTTTTCTGTTGGCAAAGCAGATTCTACATTATTTGTTAAAGTAGTGAATAATCATACCCTTATTGGTCAAATATATGTCGACGACATCATCTTTGGATCTTCTAACAACACTCTTTGTGAAGATTTTTCTAAGTCCATGCAGAAGGAATTCGAAATGAGTATGATGGGAGAACTCACCTACTTTCTTGGATTGCATATTAAGCAAACCAAGGATGGAGTTTTCATCAATCAATCTAAGTATGCTCGTGAACTTCTGAAGAGGTTCAACATGAACTCAACTGCTTCAAAATCTACTCCTATGAGCACTACTACTATGTTGGACAAAGATGAAGATGGTAAGTCTGTTGATACAAAGGTATACCGAGGTATGATAGGATCACTTCTTTATTTAACTGCTAGCCATCCAGATATTATGTTTAGTGTTTGCTTGTGTGCTAGATTTCAGTCAAATCCAAAAGAATCACATCTTAAAGCTGTAAAAAGAATAATGAGATATTTAAAAGACACAATTGATTTTGGATTATTCTATTCAAAATCCTCTACATTTGATCTAATCTCATACAACGATGCTGACTTTGCTGGAAGTAAATCTGACAGAAAAAGCACAAGTGGAACATGTCACATGCTAGGGTACTCACTAGTATCATGGTTCAGTAAGAAACAAAACTGTGTATCCTTATCAACTACTGAAGCCGAATACATTGCTGCTAGCCTAGCCTGTACACAAGTCATCTGGATGAAACAAACTTTGAAAGATTTTGGTTTAAAATTCGAAAATACAACTATTTTATGTGATAACACAAGTGCTGTTAACCTTTTCAAAAATCCTGTTTTACATTCACGAACTAAACACATTCAAATTAGACATCACTTTCTAAGTGAACAAGTCTTAAATAATATAATTAAACTAGAATTTATACCCACAGATAAACAACTAGCAGACATCTTTACTAAACCTTTAAAAAATGAAGATTTTATAAGAATAAGAAGAGAACTAGGTATATGTAAATTGAATGATATATAAAACTAAAATATTGAGTTCACTCGAGTTCATAATATTTACTAAATTCATCTTAATAAGGATAATGAAAGAACTTTAAAAATTTTCGTGTCTTCATTTTTCAATTTTTTATTTTATTTTTACAAAAGAATCATTTCTAAGGGTCTCGAATACCACACATTGCCTTAAAAGTTGAAACTTCATGTCAAAGTACATTCTACCTCTTGTCACAACATCTTTCACATCACTTTCATAATTATTATTTCTCATAACTTGACTTTCTCTTTACTATATAGTTACTTTAGTTACTTTTCTCTCTCTCACAATACGATTTGAATCTCCATTCATAACTTTGACTTCTTTACTATTTTCCTAAAGAAACTATGAACTCCTTCAATCGAATTCCTCCAAAAACCTTGTTCCTCAAACCAAAACTTCTATGAATAACAACACATTCTTTATGTCTTTCATTTTGTCACCTTTCAAGTACACATTAATAATCACACTTTGTCCTATCCTCCTCCACGCATACCCATGAGTACTACCTTCTTTAAATATAAGTAATTATGACACTCTTTCATATCACTCATCTCATAACATCCTTTCATCACCTTTTGTCCTCTTGTGAAAACCCCTCATACGAATAACAATCTTCTACACTTCAACCCATGCATTATAACACCCACTTGTTTCGTGTTTTAGTAGGCCATCATTTCTCACTTTCTCTCTCTCTCTCTCTCTTCACGAGTTTCTCTTTGTTTCTCTCAAAACAACTTTATGTCTAATCGAAATATTTTTTTCATTATCACTCCTCTCTCTCACGATAGGCTAGCCGATCTCCAACAAAATAGTATATTCCTCATATTCAAATGATATATCTCTTTCTTTGACCTATTAATATACTTCTCTAAACCTATAAAAAATTTGCTACATTTCACGTAAATTTTTACTATATCATCTACTATATCATATGCTATGTACAATCAATTATCGTCTTTAGCAATCATGACCTTTTTCATATTGTATATCTTTCTCTCCAATCAAGATTCAGTAAAAACTTGTCCTCAAGAAAAACTTCATCTTATATCACTCACACATCTCTATTTGTCTTATTCCAAACACATTCTTCACGAACACTCTCCATAAAGCAGAAACATCTTATAAAAGGATATTTGTTTTTATTAGGCCATTATTTCACCTCATCTCTCGAAAATCTTTAAAAACCATAGAAAAATTCACTCTTTTGACTTTATCTCACATCAAGTCACTCCATACATGACACAAACTCAAAATTCGATAAAAATCTCACATGATAATTCTTTCTTATATAAAAGAATAATTCAAAACCATGTCCTCCTTGACTTCTTCTCCAATATAATACACTATCCTCCAAACTTGATTTGATTTGTCATTCACAAGCCTCTTAACTTACTTCTCACGGATTTCCTTATTTGATTAAATTCTAAAAATCACTCACTTCCAATGTCATTCAAAAACCTATTAAAATTATTTTCCTTCTTCTATTTAATGGATTGGTTCATCCCATACCAATTCCACTCGTATCTATCAATTCTCCTACAAACTATTACCCACTTCAAACTCGCTCTCCTTAGTTCCTTTTTTTCTTACAAACTCTTGCAATGGCCTCTTCCTCCTCCAACAATGTGATTACCGCAGCAGATCTAAGGTATCCAGACTTGTTTCACACTTACAACTTACTATGCTCTCGCCCCATTCATGAAGGTAAATTAGTTAACTTTGACGACTTCATGCTCCTTGACTTAGACACCTATCTCCCTGAACTCAAACATCTACTAGGATCTTCATCCCCAGCTGCCTATTATCCCGAACTACTTCGACTGTTTTATATCAACTTCTCTACTGATCATGAACAGACCTCAATCACCAGCAAAGTCCGTGGACAACTGATGATTTTCGATGCTTCCGACCTAGGTAGAATTCTAAACCTACCTTCCACCGGTACCGACCTTAACACCATAGTACCAATCGAACGATCGGTACTTCGAAAAATGCTTCTCTGCACCAACTGCTACCAACTTCTGTGGCACATGAGGAATCTCCAACCTCATGCTCAGCTATTTGCCCAGATTCTTCTCCACAACATCTATCCCAAGCTTCCCCGCCAGGAATTAGTTCCTCGAAAAATCTCTCTTCTTATCTACGCAATCTTTTCTTCTCTTCCGATAAATTGGTCATCCATTCTTTTCGACCTTTTTATTCGGTATCAAAAATTCGAGCCTTTTCTTTATGGGTGTTTCATAACTCCCATTCTCAAATACTTCCAAGTACCACTTCACAACGAAGTCATCCTCCGTCCCTCGCAAGTCCTCGATGGTACCACCTTTAATCTAAGGTCCCTGCACATGCCTGGCTCTGATGAAGCAGATCCAACATCCTCCTTCAATTACTCTTCTGCTATGATGGATATCAAGCACTCTCAGGATCGAATCCTTCGTAATCAAGCCCTGTTGCAGCAGACTCGCAAGCGGAATCGTGCCGACCGAACATATTCACCTCCTCCACCTTCGAGATAAACTCATTTTTTTTGGTCTGTAATAACTTTTAATTACTTTTGGACTGTAATATTTGGTCTGTAATAACTCTCTTACTCTGATCCCTTCCTTTTTGTCCATGACAAAGGGGGAGAAAACCTGTCTCCATTATTGGAGAAATACTCTCTTTAAAACATTTTTCAAATTTTTTATCATATTATTATTTCTATGCATAATGTCTTTTTGACAGGGGGAGCATATTTTGTCATCATCAAAAAGGGGGAGAATGTTGAGAAACTCTGTTTTGATGTCACATAATATGATACACTGTCTCATTTGATTTTATATGATATGATAATATGTCCTCTTGAAAAATGTTATATTATGACTGAATATGTTTTGCCATGAATCTAACGAGTATTTGATGCAAGGATATCTCACCCAATAAGGATGGAGACTTCCTGTTCAAGTACAAATATGGTGCAATCATACTCCTTGAAGAAAAAGCTTGATGAGCCATGCATTCCTAAAGTTCAAATAAAGAGATCAGCTACCTCAAGTTGAAGACTTCTTTCTTCTTTAGAGTCATATGTAACAGAACCTTCAGGAACTTGCATATTGCATATTACACTCATTCATAAACACTATATCATCAAAGTATACGATAGTTTCAAAAAGCTCCTTTTTGAAAACTAATAAATGTACCTTCTTACAACCCTTTATGAAAAAGATATTTTGTCATGTAATAATTGTACCTTCTTACAACCTTTTATGAAAAAGACATTTTGTCAAGTAATAATTGTACCTTATACTATATACAAGACAACATGAAAAAAAAAGGAATGTAGGAAAAAGACAAAAACATAAAATCGGCTACATGGAGAAAACAAATATAATATGTTTTTGAAAAGACTCTAGTTACCTTCTTTAAAGAAATATTTCTAATACAAGAAGAAGACAAAAACATAAAATCGGCTACATGGAGAAAACAAATATAATATGTTTTTGAAAAGACTCTAGTTACCTTCTTTAAAGAAATATTTCTAATACAAGAAGAAGACAAAAACATAAATCAGCTACACAAAAGAAAAACAAATAAAATATGTTTTGAAAGGACTCTAGTTACCTTTTTTACAAAACCATAGAATGTCGACTTACATGAAGTCATCATTCTCTTTACAAAGCATTAAATACCTCCTGTAACAAATCCTTGTTAAAATCCTTCTCAAAGAATGTCGACCTTTTTTTGGTCCTCATTCTCTCTGGAGACTTTGAAAAACACAACATAAAGAAAACACTTGACATGACTATGTACAAATAAATATCTCAAAGCACTCATAGTACTTACACTCATTTAAAGCAAAGAAGTACTAATGTACCTCAAATCATTAATTAGAATAAAGACAAAACTACAACCCAACGTTCAATGTACTATTGTAAGAAATAGACTTTTTACATAAAATATGTATTACCTAAAATATTACAACGACTAGTGTACCCTCTATTTCACTTTTATGGAAAAAGGCATTCTCGAACTTCTCTAAAAGATGTTTTTGAAATGACATAACATTTCACATTTCAAAAAGTTACAATTCCAAAATGTAACGACTACTTTTTAAAAGCTATATAAACACACTCAAATAAACTATTCAGACAATGGAATGAAATAGACGTGTGAGCTTACAACGAGAAAAATTCCTATTCAATATTTGAAAAGAGAGCCTTGAAAAAGAAAGAGAAAAAGAAAAGAACGAAAAGAAAGAAAAGAGAAAAAGTCAAGTCCAGCTCTTTGACAAAGAGTATCCTCTGAGTGACAAACAGAACATTCTGAGAATCCTTTATTCGTGCATTCATATCATTCTGAAGGTTCTATAGGAAGTATTATAACTCTGTTATTCACTGTATTCCTTCTTTGTTGAAAGAAGTAGACCTCTGAGAAAGAGGGTGTTGCCCTTCTCTGTTGAGAGAAGAAGACCTCTGTGAAAGAGGGTGTTGTCCTTCTCTGGTGTGAGAAGAAGACCTCTGTGGAAGAGGGTGTGCCCCTTCTCTGTTGAGAGAAGAAGACCTCTGAGGAAGAGGGTGTTGTACTATTTATCCGGTGACTCGGATGTTATAGTGGAAAGCTCAAGTGGTTTGCTTGGGGACTGGATGTAGGTTTGGATACTGACCGAACCAGTATATATTCTGTGTTTTATGTGTTGTGCCTTATTGCCTAATTATTTTATTTTATCGATCTCTATCATATTTCACTATTCACCCCCCTCTAGTGGAATTTCACCAAGGGCCAGCACCTAGTTCACCCGGGTGCACCAGCACCCGGCTAGGTCTAGAGCCCCAAAATGGGCTCGGTTGGGCTTGATGCCCAAGGGGCGAGGCGAAGACCCACTTAGCAGGGTCTGGTCTAGCAGTGACCAGACCCAGCTGGGTCCTAAAATGTGACTCTGGTCTGAACTTAGGGGGTTCAGACCAGGGTGGCACGCCCAGCCAACTACCTAAAGGGGAAGCGGCTAACCCAAACCCCTAATCGGGTGGGTTCCCAACGTAGCAGGGTCTGGACCCTACGGGTACAGACCTTGCTGAGCCAAAAGAGAAAGGGCACACCAAAGGGTGCCCAGCAGGTGCCCCTGGTCTGACCCAGAGGAGGGCTCAGACCAGGGCGCCGGTTGGGCCTGCACTCACACCAAGGTGCGCCCAAGGTGGGAACAACGCCCGGTTGGGTGATGTCGACCAACCTGCATGGTTTGGACAATGTAGGTCCCGACCATGTAAGGCCAAGGGGAGGGCTACAGACCGAGGGTCTGTACCCCCTGGTCTGACCCAGCCGTGGGTCTAGACCAGGCCCAAATGGGTTCCAACACCCCACGGTGCACCCAACAAAACAAACCCGGGTGCTTTGAGCACCCGGTTCTAAAGTGCTGCTCAGCAGCAAAGGAAGGGGGAGGTCCCCAAGGGGGAGGGGGGGGGGGGGGGCGACACTAGCTAGAGGGGACTGCCCTCCCTCTGGTCTGACCCCAAAGTGGGTCCAGACCACCCTCAACCCAAGCTGGCACCCCACAAGGTGGGTGCGCCCAGGGGATGAACCCGGGTGCCATTAGCACCCGATTTAAGCTGCCATAGGGCAAGACGGGTGGAAGATGGCCCCCATTGGTGGCCTTCCTGAGTGGGTCTGGGTCCCTCCGTGCCTCAGACCAACAGGTCACCACCAGGGCTGCAGCAGCAGCCCAGACCCCAAACCGCACCAAAAAAAAAAGAAAAAGGGCGCTCAAGCAAATGGCCCGGATTGACCGTCCCTTGGTCAGTCCGTGGCCTCGCTATTGGGTTTGCAGCAAGACAAAAAGGGTGTGGGACCCATCAAAACCCCACAAGGGCTTGGGTTGGCTGTGGAAGAGCTTAGCCCAACAGCACTATGATCATCGCAAAAATTTTCCTCTCGTAATATTCTCTCTCTTCCTTCTCTTTTCCTTTCCATTCTTTATTGCCTCCTTTTTGAAGGGAGAAAATAAGAGACAGAAAGAAAGAGAGAAGAGAAAAGAAAAGAAAAGAAGAGAAGAGATAATCTTTTGCGGGGTCTCACGTGACCTTAATTTTGAAAATATTTTGAAAAAAATAACTCGCCTCCGTTTTTTGAAATATTTGCGAGAAAACTGGGAGACGGGATTCGCTCGTCGGTACGAGGTTCGACCGTTCCTGGCACCTTTACCAGAGGTAATCGAACCAAGGGTCGAATTTATGCCTTTTGCTTTGCTAAGAGATTATCTAAGAACTTATTCTAAGTCTAAATGCACAAGGAATCATGCTTGTGAGAATGCAAAGATGTATGCTCTTTTTGAAAATGATTCGAAAATCTCCAAGTATTTTTTAGATGAATCTGATAATAGGGTAAAGAAAATGGTTTCTAACTTTAGAACTTAAGAATTAAAGTTCCGAGTTTTTAGAATAGTCAGGGCTTGAAAAAATAAATCTAGACTTTGAAATGAACGACTTTGAAGTTGAGATAAAGAGAGAGGAAAGGAAATTTCAAAGTCAGAAATGGACTTTGAAATGAATGATTTTTGAAGTTGAGATAAAAGGAGAAGAAAGGAAAATCCAAAGTCATAAATGGACTTTGGTTTAGGATTTTGAATCAAAATGGAGATGGGATTTGAAATGTAATTTGAATTTCATTTGTAAAGTTTGAAATCAGAGAAGTCTAAATAGAATTGAGAGATGAAATTGGTTTTTGGAAATTTTGGAATCTAAACTTGGATTTTTGAAATCTAGAAGAAAGGGAATTGGATTTGAGAATAGAAATTGATTTGAGATCTGGAATTCAAAATGGAATTTGAATTTAAAGTCTGGATTCTAAATAGAGTTGAGATTTAAAATTGAATTCTGGATTTAGAATCTGAAATGGGAGTTGATCCTGAAATTTGAAATCTGAGATGGAATTGGATTCAGAATTTCGAATGGAATTGGATCTGACACTAGCTAGAGGGGACTGCCCTCCCTCTGGTCTGACCCCAAAGTGGGTCCAGACCACCCTCAACCCAAGCTGGCACCCCACAAGGTGGGTGCGCCCAGGGGATGAACCCGGGTGCCATTAGCACCCGATTTAAGCTGCCATAGGGCAAGACGGGTGGAAGATGGCCCCCATTGGTGGCCTTCCTGAGTGGGTCTGGGTCCCTCCGTGCCTCAGACCAACAGGTCACCACCAGGGCTGCAGCAGCAGCCCAGACCCCAAACCGCACCAAAAGAAAAAGAAAAAGGGCGCTCAAGCAAATGGCCCGGATTGACCGTCCCTTGGTCAGTCCGTGGCCTCGCTATTGGGTTTGCAGCAAGACAAAAAGGGTGTGGGACCCATCAAAACCCCACAAGGGCTTGGGTTGGCTGTGGAAGAGCTTAGCCCAACAGCACTATGATCATCGCAAAAATTTTCCTCTCGTAATATTCTCTCTCTTCCTTCTCTTTTCCTTTCCATTCTTTATTGCCTCCTTTTTGAAGGGAGAAAATAAGAGACAGAAAGAAAGAGAGAAGAGAAAAGAAAAGAAAAGAAGAGAAGAGATAATCTTTTGCGGGGTCTCACGTGACCTTAATTTTGAAAATATTTTGAAAAAAATAACTCGCCTCCGTTTTTTGAAATATTTGCGAGAAAACTGGGAGACGGGATTCGCTCGTCGGTACGAGGTTCGACCGTTCCTGGCACCTTTACCAGAGGTAATCGAACCAAGGGTCGAATTTATGCCTTTTGCTTTGCTAAGAGATTATCTAAGAACTTATTCTAAGTCTAAATGCACAAGGAATCATGCTTGTGAGAATGCAAAGATGTATGCTCTTTTTGAAAATGATTCGAAAATCTCCAAGTATTTTTTAGATGAATCTGATAATAGGGTAAAGAAAATGGTTTCTAACTTTAGAACTTAAGAATTAAAGTTCCGAGTTTTTAGAATAGTCAGGGCTTGAAAAAATAAATCTAGACTTTGAAATGAACGACTTTGAAGTTGAGATAAAGAGAGAGGAAAGGAAATTTCAAAGTCAGAAATGGACTTTGAAATGAATGATTTTTGAAGTTGAGATAAAAGGAGAAGAAAGGAAAATCCAAAGTCATAAATGGACTTTGGTTTAGGATTTTGAATCAAAATGGAGATGGGATTTGAAATGTAATTTGAATTTCATTTGTAAAGTTTGAAATCAGAGAAGTCTAAATAGAATTGAGAGATGAAATTGGTTTTTGGAAATTTTGGAATCTAAACTTGGATTTTTGAAATCTAGAAGAAAGGGAATTGGATTTGAGAATAGAAATTGATTTGAGATCTGGAATTCAAAATGGAATTTGAATTTAAAGTCTGGATTCTAAATAGAGTTGAGATTTAAAATTGAATTCTGGATTTAGAATCTGAAATGGGAGTTGATCCTGAAATTTGAGATCTGAGATGGAATTGGATTCAGAATTTCGAATGGAATTGGATCTAAGATCTGAGATCCGAAAGGGAATTGGGTTCTGGATCCTAGAATGGAATTGGATCTGAAGTCTGAGATCCAAAGTAGAATTGGGTTCTGGATCCTAGATTGGAATTAGATCTGAAGTCTGAGATCCAAAGTAGAGTTGGGTTCTGGATCCTAAAATGGATTTGGATCTGAAGTCTGAGATCCAAAATGAAGTTGGATTCTGGATCCTATAATGGAATTGGATCTGAAGTCTGAGATCCAAGGTGAAGTTGGATTCTGGATCCTAAGATGGAATTGGATCTGAATTTGGAGTTTGAATTTGGAATTTAGAAAATGAAGCAAGAATTTCAAAGTTAAATTGAACTTTGAAATCTGATTTGAATTGGAGTTTTTGGAAATAAAATGAATTTTGAAATCTCAAAGTTAAATTGGATTTTGAGATTGAAAATGAAATAGAATTGAAGATGAAAAGTTGAATTGGATTATACAAGGATTGAAGATTGATTGAAGAAGATATTTACATCATTTGGGTTTTAAAGAAGGAATTTTGAAAATATGATGCAATTCTATCCTAAATGATGAATGAATTTAAAGAATTTGAATTTGGATTTTTGAAAAGCCATTCCATTCTTTAAATGAATTAAAACAAGATTGAAGATATAATGCATCCTTGACTATGGTCATTGAATGTATTATATAATAATCTGTATTTAAATTCAGGTAAAGAATAAAACATATTTGTGTGCTTTTATAAAGTTTAAAATGAAATTAACTCTTAATATACCCTGACTATGGCCATTGGTATATATTTTGAGTCAATTTTAAGTTATACTCTAATAAAAGAAGGAAATATTTGAAAATATGATGATTTTGAAGAAGATCCAGTGTGGATCCAATGTTATTTTATAAAAGATAAAAATCCTAAGTTTTGTTTACATCCTAACTATGGCCATTGATGTAAATCATCGACTTAAGATTAATTACCTCTTATGAAATGGTTCACGTGCCATTTGTGTTCCCATTTGTGATTTTTTATTGAAAATGAAGATAAAAAGTATGAAAATAAGCAATCTATGATATTTACAATGCTCATTCTAATTTAAAACAAAAAAAAGGAGAATTTTCATTGATATCATTGGATTTTAAGAAGAAAAAAGAAATAAAAATAAATAAATAACATTCTCTATTTCCTGCAAGACAAAGTTATCGCAGTGCAAAGATAAAATAAAAGGGAGTAAACTTCATTAGGAAGATGTACAAGCATCATGTACACAATAGAAGATACAATATTTTTCTGAGTAAGATCTGATCAAAACATCTTACCACAACTAACCTCTTTCTTCTCCTTTGAGACAACCGAAAAAGGGAGCAGTGATAAAGATCTATAACTCTTTGCGGCAGTTCGCTTACAAGCACCATATATGTCAAAAATAGTTGAACTCAATCAACAGATAATGTGCCAACATACAGATCATTTCGCCATATAACCTATCAACAGGTTCTAGACTTTGTACATTCATTAGACAGCCTTAAATGTCCAAACATGTTGGAACGTGGATGATACCTTTAGGAGGTTGAAGCTGGATGACACTCAGACAGTCTAGTATCTTTGTTGATCCACCCATCTATACGAGACTTCTGGAGCGCCTTGAAGACAAGGCTGCAAGCTCTTCAAACAACATTTATGCAGGTGAAAGAATAAGAGGCATGGTTCTCCAACCATGATCAAGGTGAATTGACACCATTTTCCAATTTTGGCATTGTTTTGCACGTGTTAATTACTTGTGAGTTTCCTCCAGAGTTACATAACCGTACACAATCCTTCAAGAAACATTAACATATGACCCAGTCATCTTTTTGAAATGACTCTTTCCCCCACATTTTCAGATGAAACTAATGTTGCTGAAATCTTCAAAAATGAACACTGGATGCTCTAAACGAGTCATTGAGATCTGGGATTCCAGAATGGCACATCACAATCCCATTGTAAATCTCTCCGCCCGGCCAAAGCTAGGCCATAATTTCCAGTAAGAGAAGAAGTGGCTGGCATGTTATCAGGAAGATGCTGGTGCATCAAATGGAAATGAAAGTGTGGACGCCAGTGAAGGTGTGAAAATGGTGGTGCTGTGAGCATGTGCCAGGTGAAATGAATGAAGTGGAGATATAGCTGAGAGACAATGTCAGCCATATATGCTATGGCTGTAGGTGTGAAAAAGCAATATAATGGTGTTTTTGTACTACTGTAGGCTCAAAGAAGTTACAGGGGTGTCTTGCATGGTTTTAAATACAAGGAAAGACTCTTGTAGTAAGTGTAACAATCGTGGTAACAGCTGACGCAGGGTACGCTGCTGGTAATGAATGTGACCATGTGATGACGAACCGTGTGATTTGCAGAAAAAGTTTTAACAGCAAATTGTACTGCGTGAAAGTGGAGGTGATGACTGGATGGAACTTTCAGATAGCAGGTGGGTAGATGCTGGAATACAAGGATTTAATAACTGGTTGTGGGAAAGAAAAACATATGAGTCTTCTAAAGACATTCACATCACAAAAATATCTCATCAATTTCAAAGAAACATTTATATGTATATATATAACAAGTATGGATTTTGCAGAATTTAAAACAAACACTAACTACCAAATTATTAAAATCAACACCAAAATAAAACTTTTTTACAAATTGTCAATCAGATGGAATTCAAAATTCTTCCAAATGGCAGGACGTTCATTACAAGTACCAGATCTCATATTATTTAACTTGAAAACAACGATATCAAAAAGTAATGTTCACCATAAGTATGAGATCTCAGATTATCAAAGTCAGTATCCAAATGCATCTGCAAATATATTACCTCTCTTTGATGTAATACAACCTTTTTCCTGTAAACAAATCACCTAATTTTTGACAAAACAAATTGGCAAGTAAATCCAATACAAATTTTAAAATTTACCTGCTCTGCCACACGCAAATCCCAGATCTTACCTGCGCAATGAGCTAGCCTCCAATGACACACCTTCTCCGAGGGCAGCAACCTGTTCCTCAAGCTCTCTGGTTCAAACTTCTGCTCTTCCATGTCTCTCTTCCGCAGGTCGGAACTTATCCATAGTGCCTTTATTCTGGTGCCGCCGATGGGGTTCCTGAGATAAACCACTGAATTGCTCGGTTTTGGATGTCCCTATTGCAGAGCCTATAGCTGAAACTGGGGTCTTTGAGTGAGAATGGATGCTGGAGATGGTGACTGCAACATAGATTTGGGAAATTGAATGGTGTTGTAACGGGGCAGCAAGAGCATGATAGCACCAGCATCATCAAAATTTTGCTACAATGGTCGGATGCTGAGAATATTATTAGGAGCGGTCTGTTCTCAACCTCATCATTCATCACTGGGTATCCTTTGCTTGGGTCGGATCACGTAACCAGCCCAAGTTGGGCATATTTTATTATTGGGCTCCTAGTTGCAAAGTGGGATTCAAAAGCACGAAACAAATATTCAAGATAATCAAACAAAGCAGGGAATTGAGTCAAGAGAGATTATCGTAAATCAAAATGCTAAATCCAAATGAACAACATAATGATCAAATATACTGGTGTGATGCAACGAAATAGCATACGAAATCAAGATCGACAGACAAAAAAAAAAAACTTGCATCAATGAATCGACTCTCATAGATCATTTTTTAGCCGAGCATGCCACAAAATTACAGCAGAACCGATAATTCATAAGGAATATCAATCCTCTTATGTTCTATTGATGGATCACAAAATCTTCACAGTGAAACCGAAAATCGAAATCCTCGATAGATCCAACTGGCTTCCTGGTAGACTGATGCTAGATTGATTTAATGCTTTACAAGAGTTACTAAATATGTTTATGCTATAAATGATGATAGTCTTAAAACTGAAATGAAACATGTTAATATATAGAAACAACATAATGAAGGGAACAAACAAGAATAGTGAGGCTGATTCAAGGTAAAGATAAAAAAAAAGGCGAGTTGATGGTGGTAAATAACAAATGATCCGAAATCAAAGGAGGAAAACATCATGTGAAATAGGAAATCCAGATTCAAAAGACAACTCAATATATAAAGTCCTGAATCGACAGGAGAAACAGGTTGAGGTTCAAATGAATCTCATGAGAACAAGAAAAAAAAATGCAGAGAAATGTTGGAACCTATTAGTTCCTTTTACTGTTACATATTTACATAGATCGACGCTTGCTATACGCAAGATCGATGCTATGTGAATGTTCCAATGGGGGAAAAGAGAAGAAGGAAGATGAAATAAGGGGGAAAACCATGAAAAACTAAGCGATAATGTTAAAATAGAACTGCCAAATAAAATAAAAGAGAATAGCTAGAGGGAGGGTAGATGGCAACTTACCTGATGGCCTGGTGTTGCAGGAGGAAGGAGAGATTTTCCTTTCGCTTATTATGATTGCCCTGCATTCCAGGAACAAGAAGGAGTGAGTCCTCCTTTTATTGTTATGGAGATTTCCTGTGTATATGAAGCTGGTTCCGCTGTAGGGAGGGCTGTCCTCTTCGCTCGATCTGTGAGAGAAGAAACTGTAACCACCGGGATATTCAAACTCCTTTCGATCACTTGGGAAAATCAGAGAAGATAAGAAACATAAAAGGAAGATTGATGAAGAAAATATACAGAAGGGTGTAGGGGTGAGAGGCGATGGTTGGAAAAGAGGCCTTCCGTGCCTTTTTAACGAGAGAGAAGAAGAATCGGGAAGGGATTTCTGTTGGAGATGAAGGGTTTAGGGAGTATCCAGGCGATGGAGGAAGAGGATCGGAGGGTGGAGGCCGATGGCCGTGACGATGGAGGGTTTGAGAGATGTTCGGTTGGCAATGAAGGGGAGATACCAGAGTGAGGGAGGCGGCTCTCTTTCGCCTTTTTCTCACTTACGAAGGGTTTTTCAAACCCTAAAACAAGCTTTTACGGAGGACCCCCTTGGATTTTCAAGATTTTACCAAGAGGGGCTCCCCTTTAAAGAAATTTAAAAAAAACTTTTAAAATCATTTGATTTTTTCTCGTAACTTTTCCTAATTTTTTTTTTGTGTTTTTGCAAAAATATTTACAAAAAGGATTTTTTCTGAGAATTAAAAGCTATTTTTGGGAAAATTTCTTCGAAAAATACGTTTTTGATCCGAATTTCGGAGGAAATATGGATTTAAAGTACTAGATTCGGATCCGGAATTGAATTTGAATATATCAATATGGAATTTAATTCAGAAAATCTGAAGAATGACTGAAATTTAGCTTTGAAATCACTTTGATCTTCTCAGAAAATGGAGTCAGGGGCAAAAGGGTCATTTTTACAAAACTTTGAAAAATTTAGGGTGTTCACAGATGCCCCTCTTTGCTACTAAGTCGGTTGAAAGCCGAGCTTAGTGGCAAAGATAACACTCCAAATTTTAACAATGCCCCAGTCAGCAGATCCGAACTGGGTGTGGAAGAATTATTTTGGAAACATGGCTTCTCAGGCTTAGAACCTTATCCTGAATGGTTTTGGGGAGATGAAATCCTTGAAATGATATGATTGAGTAAAAGATGAAGAAATCGTGATGGGACTTTGAGTGAAAATCCTGAAAATGGTGGAAAATCAGAATTTTGATCAGGTCTCATGGGTGAGACAAGACTCTTTTTTTTTTGAATGATTCAGGTTTAGCCCTTAACCTGGATGGGACGAAGACATATCAAAATGAACTAAATAAGGAAAGGATTATGCAAAGACCTTGATGGGACATTTTTGGAGAATGTCTCATGGAATGAAGCTCAAATAGGATCCTATCCTGGATGAATTTACCAAACATGGATTCCTTGATGGGAAGAACCATGATGGGATTGAAAGGAAACATCTCGTTAGAACGAGGAATCTCGTGGGAACGAGTCTCAGGTTTAACCTAAACCTACAAGGAAGATACCTCGCAAAGCGAGGTTCCGGGTTAACTCTTAGCCTGAATAGGAAATCTACCATACGAGTTTCTCAAATGGAGAAACCATAATGGGACCTTCGGAACTTGGACGAACAAATCCGAAAGGGGTTTTACGAGAGGAAGAAAATATAGGGTTCCCTAAAGCTTTGAAAAGGAGAAGAAATTGGGCGTCTCATTGTTGAGACTGAAATAGCTTTTAAAATCTATGACCTTTCGCAGGGGGTTCAGGTTTGGCCCTTAACCTGAGTGGGGGAAATCTACCATAGAGATTTCTCAAAAATAGAGAAACCATAATGGGGCCCTCGAAATTTGGATGAACAAATCCGAAAGGGGTTTTTGCGAAAGGAGGAAATATAGGGTTCCCTAAAGCTTTGAAAAAGGAAAGAAATTGGGCGTCTTATTGTTGAGACTGAAATAGCTTTTGAATTCTATGACCTCTCGCAGGGGGTTCAGGTTTGGCCCTTAACCTGAGTTTGAGAAATCTACCATACGGATTTCTCAAAAATGGAGAAACCATAATGGGACCTTCGGAATTTGGACGAACAAATCCGAAAGGGGTTTTTGCGAAAGGAGGAAATATAGGGTTCCCTAAAGCTTTGAAAAGGGGAAGAAATTGGGCGTCTCATTGTTGAGACTGAAATAGCTTTTGAAATCTATGACCTCTCGCAGGGGGTTCAGGTTTGGCCCTTAACCTGAGTGGGGGAAATCTACCATACGGATTTCTCAAAAATAGAGAAACCATAATGGGACCTTCGGAATTTGGACGAACAAATCCGAAAGGGGTTTTTGCGAAAGGAGGAAATATAGGGTTCCCTAAAGCTTTGAAAAGGGAAAGAAATTGGGCGTCTTGGTTGATAATTTTTGAAATGATCTTTTTAAGACAATTATTTTCAATAAAACTTTGGAAAATCATCAACCAAAAGTATAAAAACCGACTTTCCACAAAGTGGTAAGTACGGGTCGAATCCTCAGGGAACAAGAATTAATCAAGATATTTCTGTAAAATTTAATTTATTAATTACAAATATGAATCAACAATTACAAAGCTAATACAACTACAATTAATCACTCAAATGAAAATGAAAAAACACTTAAGTCTTCTGATCCACGCCAAGGGTAGTTCCATCTTTTCACCAATTATTCACTCTTCGCACTTGGACACTAACCCTGGATAATGATTATGCTTTTCAACCTAAAAATAAAGGAAAATGCAGAGTTAGCAATTTATTCTAATAATGCAAGTTAAAAATGCAACTAAACCTAATTTTCAAGCAATTAGCAAAATAATTCCTAATTATACTAAAGTAATTAATTAAAATATTAAACTAATTCAAAAATCAACTAATTTAATTCTAACAATACTATATGATGCAGATGCAGTACCTAATATGCAGAAAATACTAAAAACAGTCCTAAAATGCCGAAACTAAGGAAATTACGAAAATGCCCTAACTAGTGTAAAATAGATTTCTGATAGGTTATCGGAAAACCACTGTTTGACAAGGAAAACGAGGTCCGATTTTCCCGAAAGTTGTTTTGTTCTGTAACTGATAGATTAAAGAATCTGACAGTTTTTACAGAATGAAAAAAAGATATCTGGAACTCCAGATATAAACGTTTCAAAACTGGGAAAAATCAGGATATCGAAAGTCCTGTAATTTAAAAACCAGAAAAAGCGGTTTTCGCAAAAAGCCTAAAATCAGAACAAATCAACTCCGAAAGAGCTGAAATTTGGTCTGCAGTCAGATAACACATCAATAAAGTGAACAGAAAAAGAATTTTTGGAAAACTCGAAATTTTTGCACATAAAATAACGATTGTGCGACAGGGCAAAAATTGGGTTTTTCTGTGAGTACACTATTCACTTTATAAATCTATTTAAACTCTAAAAAAATGCAGATTGAACCTAATGCAATCTAAATGACACTGAATGACAGTGTATATGCAGATGAGTATTACAATTATGCTAAATGCATGACGAACGAAATACGATGAGCAAATTATGACTAAAGCTACGTTAACTAACGATGCAAATGCAACTATAATAATCAAATGGATACAAACCTATTTACATAAATTAAAATATGCAGTCATTACCAACTAACTACAATTAGAATAGTTGAACTACAAAAATTAAATACAAGATTCAATTACAATTTGAACAAACGTTTCTACAATCTAACTAGATCAATGAAGTAAATAACTAAACTAATTATTCTAGAGTTAATATGAATTAAAACCAAATGAAATGAATCCACTAAAGACCAAAGGGACTGTGGGTTTAGGATGGGACTAGGGTTAGGTTTACTCGGTTGACTCAACTAGGCCCGAGTTGGGGTACGGTAGGCTCGGTTGACTCAACAAGAATCGGTCTTGACTTAACTAGGTTCGGGTTGACTTAGCTAAGGTCGGTTTGGTTTAGGTGGGCTCGGTTCCTATGCTTAGTCAAGGGAATTGACTATGTTAGGTTGGGTGAGATAGACTCGGACTAAGGTTGACTCGACCTAGGTTTGACTTAGATTAGGTTAGGCTAGGTTAGTTAGACTCGGTTGACCTAAGCTTAGGTTAGGTTTGACTTGGGCTAGGATTCGAGTTGGGTTAGGCACACGGCACACCTAACTAAGTCAACTAGGTTGACTAAGTTAGGTTAGGTTTCAATAGGTAGGTTTGGTTGACTCAAGGTTGGGTGAGGTTTGGTCTATGATTTGACTTAGGCTAGGCTCGGTTTTGACTAGACTCAGGTGGGTTTAGACTAGGGTTTGACTCACTTAATTAGGTCGACTAAATTAGTAACCTATTAATTATCCTAAAATTAATTCAAAGCTAACGATTTTAATGTAGAAGGTTGGAAAAATAAGGTAATAATTATCAATGCTCAAAATTTGAAATGATTTGGATTCTCAAAAATCGCTCCACTTAATGAGGGAGTTACACTCCTTAATTATATTTAAAGGCTCACTTTGGAAAATGAAAAGTCCAACTTAGAAAACCCCATGATTTTTTTTGCTTTCCCAGATTGAAGTAAATGGTATTTATTTCTTTCTGAAAATCGTGGAACCTAAATTGGAAATTAATTGAATTTCAAAAACAGTTTCCAAAACCAAAGAGTAACTCCTTTTTTAATGCACACTCAAAATTTAATTCTCCCTTAAATGCTCCACACGATTTTTGAAGAATCCACTATTTCCAAAAACTTTTCAAATTCAAGTACCTTAATTACCTTCCTTCTCAAAAATCGCCAACCCTAATGGTGCTACTTTCTAAGCTAATGTAATTAAAACTACCTAGGGAATAAAAAGACTTAAATAGAAATACGATTTTCTAGGATTAAATGCTACCCTAATTCCAAAACTTACTTAAATGGCCCCTAAAAATGGCTAAGGCAATAAAACCCTAATACATTGAATCTAGACACCTTCCTAACCTACCTAATTGCAATTAATACCTTCTAAAAAAATCGACCTAGAGCTCAATTGGAGCTCTAATGGCTGCCGCCCCTCCTTGGGGAAGAAGAAGAAGAACTAACTAAAAAAAATGGATTTAACCTAAATAACAAGCAAATTGCGAAAATTAAAGTATTACCTAATAAAAAATCCTAACTATATGAATGAAACATGAACAAACTATGCATCATGAATATATCACTGAAGTAAACATCAAACAATGATCTAAGTTAAAATCATAAAACACCTAAAACTACAAATTAGCTACACGACTATTCTAATGACAAAACATAAAAAAGAAAATTTCAACTACTTAACCTCTTTCAACAATAAGCTCGAACTAACATCATATGGCACACCAAAATAACAAAAATTTCTGACAAAACAAACTATCTAAGACTCTACAGTCGGCTGAACAATGCTATAAAACAAAGACACTAAGAAAAATCGATTTTGATAATTTTTCCAATATGCTTAAAACACACAAACAATAAAACAATAAAACAATCCTTAGAAATATCCTAAACTACTGAATTTAACCCCACACAACTGTTACGAGACTGTAAAACTATCAACCACACAAACAAATCACAAATTGAAATTAAAAATCACACGCATAAACTCAATTTTACCTTTAACTCAACAAATATTCCAAAACAAGTCACACGACAAACCTTTAATCCTATCCTTAACACGAATCTAGATCACACAGGAAACAAATAAACAAACTCAGATCATGAAATAAAACTTCAGAAAAATAATAAAAACAGCAAAGACTAAACTTCCTAAAACACAAGGATCGGCTAGAAGTAGTCTAGCCGATATTTTAATTTTTTTTTTATTGATTAAAACAATACTCAATCACAACCAATGACTAAACGAAATCAACATGAACTTTTTCGACATTTTTTCTGTAAAAACAACTTACTGAAACTCGTTGGACAGAATAAAAATAAAATAAAAAAAATCGGCTAGATGAGGATCTAGCCGATTTTCACAATTTGACTGAAAAATCTTTAAAAATCAAAAGACAAACGAATCAAGCAATGACTCAAACCTAATCTAACATGCTGGTCTGTGCACGGGTCTATGCTAAGATTGAAAACAAGAAGAAAAACAAGAAACACACAGAAAAATAATAAAATAAAATCAAACACACAATTTCGGTTTTAGCTAAAAGAGAAGGGAGAAGAAGACCTACCTCTTGGGTGATTCGACGACTGGGGGGATGAAAGAAAAGCGGACCGTGGTTTAATCTTGACGTCCCAAATGGTTCGAGAATGCTGGACTTCACCAAAAACAACACTTTTGCAGCTGCTACACGTTGGAGATCCACTGAAGATGGAGTATGTGTCGATTCTCGATCGGAGGGTGTAGAAAACCGGATGGAGGTAGGGTCGGCTCACCTTGTTGGTGTGCTTCGCACACCCACACAAGGTTAGTAGTCTCCACCTCTGCTACACCTGCAAAAAAACAGAAAAATGGTGAAAACACAACAAGGAAAAAGGAAGAAACATATAGAAATCACAAGAGAGATCGAAGTATGCTTGGAAACCAAGCATGAACCGGTCTTCAATGGCCAAAACGTGGGAGAATGGAGGGGAAGGAGGTGCTGGAGCTAGAGGCACTGCAGGGGGCGTCAATTCCAAGCCAAAGACATCTAGGGCTTCTCTAAAAATTGTATTTATAATTTTGACATTTTTCAGAAAGAAGGTTAAAAAAATATATTTTGCTAGGCGCCACTTTCTGGGGGGTTTTTTGCAAAACTTTTTGAAATGGATATGGATAGGCGTGTGGGTTGGGTTTTGGGATTTCTAAGGGTTGATCCAAAGTCCAAATAACCTAATTGGGTCGGATATGGATCCGATCCACCTTGAAATCTGTGCCCAAACACTGAAATAGCCATAACTCTCCCATTTTAACTCCGATTTTTCTGAAATTCGAACCATAACCCCTTACTATCAAAATACATCTAAACATGGGTTTAAAACCTTAAACTTGTTACAAAATGCATGAAAAACGTGTTTACATGATGTGCATTTCATGCATCATCAAATACCCCCATGCTTGAATGTTTGTTAGTCCCTTAACAAACCCTAATTATGCTATGCAACAAAGACAAGAAATGCTAAACATGAATGCAACAACACTAACTCACTTTCGTAGGAATCACGGTTGCATTTAGCCTATGCAACAAGCCCTTTAAACCCCTAGCTTACACTAGTGGACGAGTAAGGTCTCGTGAGGGTTTGCACAGATGTTACCCACAAACATCAATGAAATGCAAGGATGATTTTTTTTTCAAAAATATGAGGCTCTTAGGAATGCAGTTGGAACAAATATTTCATGTAATTGACATTCTCAAAACAAGTTTAAAATCTCATGCCACCACAATAAAAATTCTTTTTCCTTCACTTTTCTAATATTGTAGTTATTTTATGATTTTTCTCAGAAAGTCAAGTATTCTCATGTTCTACTCATTTATTTTCACTTGTATATTTTCTGCACAGTAATACACATATATGCCTAAGCAATGAAAATTTTCTCATTCAGCACATTCTTTTTCTTTCATTTTCACTCCTTTTTTCAACTTTTGTTCTCTTGAGCATTCTTCTCATATGAGCACTATTTCGAATAGTTAGTTTTCGTGACCCATGTAGCGAGCTTTGGGTCAGTGACTCCCAGATTGGCCAACCTTAGGGCACTAGATACAAAGTATCCCTCAGACTTAATTGCTCGAGTCACTAGACCTTCTATTCTAATAGTTTACGTATAGTTTTTCCTCTCGTCATGTGCAATGTCTCTATCTCTTAGGCTTCTTATGTAGTCCATGTAACAAACTTTCGAACCGGTGGCTCTCAAACCAGCTGGCTTTGAGGCACCAGGTGTAAAACACCCTTCAGATTCTACTTACTCGAACTACAAAGGCCATAGATATCAACTAGACAAGAAGATGATCTCCTTCGTTATTCTTTTCGTTAAAAGACTCAAACACTTCATCTCGTGTCTGAGTTCCACTACTAGGATTCACGAAGACATCAACAACTAAACGTAGCCCTATTCTTTTTAAGCTCATTTTTTTTTTCAAAAACATCTTTTCATTGTTTATTTCTTTTCATAAAACATACTGTGCATACTTATACAAAAGTGATTCAAAATTTTCTAACAATCAAATACTATCTTTTCTTTGAATTTTCTCATAAATAACTACTCTATTTGAATTAGTTCAGAAGAAAAAAAATTTCATGGGGCTTAAAAATTTGTAAACTATTAGATTATGCCAAAAACAATCATATATGCTACAACTCGTTCTCAAATGCCTACTTTAATTACCAGAAAAAAAAAATTAAATTTTTTTTTTGTGCATCTAAACCACCCCCCATGCTTGAGTGACACTGTCCCTAGTGGCATACAAAATAAGTAAAAATGTAATGCAAATGTACACTAAAAGATACTAACAAAAATATGGGAGAAAGGATAGATACAACCTGATTTGCTTTGAGCTTCTGAAGTTGAATTTCATCTGATCTTTGAATTCTTTGAAAGCTCTTCTCTGTACCTGGTAACTGATACACTAAGTGTTAAATTCATCCTGCATGCATCAAAACAAAAGTTAGCAAATATGAAATAAAATACTGAATAAAGAAGACTACTGAAATGAAAAACTAGCTAGTGTACATATGATACATCCCTCTGATTGAATCCTCATGCCTTCGTGAGATGCACTATCTCACACTCACCATCCTGCAAGGAATCTGAAATCAAGGGCTTCAGTCTTTGACCATTCACCTTGAATGTACCTTGAGTCATAGGATCGAATAATGTCATTGCTCCATGGGGAAATACTTTTTTCACAATGTAAGGACTTGTCCATCTCGATCTCAACTTCCCTGGGAATAAATGCAAACGAGAATTGTATAACCACACTTTCCTGACAATATGCTTATCATGAAATGCTTTCGTGCGAGCTTTGTATAATTTGGCATTCTCATACGCATCATTCCTGAGTTCCTCTAATTCTGAGAGCTGGAGTGCTCTCTCTTTGCCAGCCTGGGTGAGGTCAAAATTCAATTTCTTGATAGCCCAATACACTCTATGCTCTAGTTCGACAGGAAGATTGCATGCTTTCCCGAATACAAGGCGATACGGGGACATGCCAATGGGAGTCTTGAACGCAGTTCTATATGCCCAAAGTGCATCATCTAAGCGCTGGGACCAATCCTTGCGGTCTGAGCGAACTGTCTTTTCTAAAATCCGCTTAATCTCCCTATTGGACACTTCAACCTGTCCACTAGTTTGCGGATGATACGGAGTGGTGAATCTATGATTGACAGAATATATTCTCAGAAGAGAAGCTATCTGTACATTCCTAAAATGCTTGCCACCATCGCTAATCATCGCACATGGCACACCAAAACGACTGAAAATGTTGTGCTTAATGAACTTAAGCACTACTCTATGATCATTGGTCTTGGTTGCCACAGCCTCGACCCATTTGGACACATAATCAACCGCCACCAGAATGTATAAATTTCCGAATGAAGGCGGAAATGGTCCCATGAAATCAATGCCCCAAACATCAAAAATCTCGACTATCAAAATCGGAAGTAAGGGCATCATGTCCCTCTTGAACATGTTCCCAAGCTGCTGACATCGAATACAACGCCTACATAACTCATGAGCATCCTTGTGGAGTGTAGGCCAATAAAATCCCGACTGCAAAACCTTTGCAGCTATCTTCCTACTACTAAAATGCCCTTCACAGGCTAATGAATGAGAAAAATTAAGAATTGACTGGTACTCCTCCTCCGGAACACATCTCCTAATGATCTGGTCTGCACAGTATTTGAACAACTCTGGTTCATCTCAATAATAGTGCCTCACCTGAGATAGAAATCTCTCACGCTCATTCTTGTTCCAATGCTCAGGTATCTGCCTCGAAACCAGATAGTTCACAATATCTGCAAACCAGGGTAACTGCGGTGTACTGACTGTCATGATCTGCTCGTCGGGGAAAGAATCACTGATCGGTCTCTGATCCTGCGTGGTCTCTACGATCAGTCTGGAAAGATGGTCTGCTACTACATTCTCGCTTCCCTTCTTATCTCGAATCTCGAGATCAAACTCCTGTAGTAGTAGAACCCAACAAATCAATCTCGGTTTGGTGTCTTTCTTATTCAACAGATATTTCAATGCAGCATGGTCGGAATAGACAACCACCTTAGAACCGAGTAAATAGGACCTGAATTTGTCCAATGCGAAAACTACCGCAAGTAGCTCCTTCTCTGTCGTAGTATAATTCATCTGAGCATCAGACAGAGTTCTACTCGCATAGTAGATCACATAGGGCTTCCTATCAATGCGTTGTCCTAAAATAGCTCCCATAGCATAATCAGATGCATCACACATAATCTCAAATGGGAGAGTTGTGAACACCCCAAATTTTTCAAAGACTTGCAAAATGACCCTTTTGCCCCTGACTCCATCTTCTGAGAAAATCAAAGCGATTTCAAAACTAAATTTCAGTCATCCTTCAGATTTTTTGAATTAAATTCCATATTAATGTATTCAAAATCAATTCCGGATCCGAATCCAGTGTTTTAAATCCAAATTTCCTCAAAACTCGGATCCAATCCCTTCTAGGATCCAGATCCTCATTCCACTTTGGATCTCAAATTACAGATCCAAATTCCATTTAGGATCCAGATCCTCATTCCACTTTGTATCTCAAATTACAGATCCAAATTCCATTTAGGATCCAGATCCTCATTCCACTTTTGGATCTCGAATTACGGATCCAAATTCCATTTAGGATCCAGAACCCAATGCTACTTTGGATCTCAAACTTCAGATCAAAATCCATTTTAGGATCCAGAACCCAATTCTACTTTGGATCTCAGACTTTAGATCCAAATCCATTCTAGGATTCAAAACCCAATGCTACTTTGGATCTCAGACTTTAGATCCAACTCCATTTTAGAGTCTAGAATCCAATTCTATCTTGGATCTTAGACTTCAGATCCAAATTTCATCTTGGATTCCAAATCTTGAATCCAATTCCATTCAAAATTTCAGATCCAAATTTCATCTTGATTCCAATTCTTAGAACCAATTCCATTTCATTTCCAAATTTCAAATCAAGTTCCCATTTCGGATCCTAAATCCCAATTCAACTTTGAACTCTATTCAGAATCCAGATCTTGGATTCAGATTTCATCTTGAAATTCCAACTTTTAAATCAATTCCATTTTTCAATTTTATTCAGATTTTCCAATTCCATCTTTCCTTCTGATTCAATTCCATTTTCATTTCTATTCTGATTCAAAGTCCATCTATGACTTTGAAAATTCTTTTCTTCTTCTTTTATCTCAAAACTTCAAAATCATTTTCCAAAAATCCAGATTTATTTTCTCAAGCTCTTGATTATTCTAAAAACTTAGAACTTTAATCTTAAGTTCTAAATTAGAAATCATTTCTTCACTTTATCAGATTCATCTCAGAAACACTTGTGAATTCTTCAAAACATTTTCAAAAAGAACATACATCTTTGCATTTCGCACAAGCATGATTCTTTGTGCATTTAGACTTAGAATAATTTCTTAGATAAATTCTTAGCGAAACAAAAGGCATAAAATTCGATGCTTGGTTCGATTACCCCTGGTAAAGGCGCCAGGAACAGTCGGACCTCGTACCGATGAGCGGATCCCGTCTCCCGGTTTTCCCGCAAATATTTCAAAAATGGAGGCGAGTTATTTTAAAAAATTTCAAAATTAAGGTCAAGTGAGACCCGCAAAATAATTCCTCTTCTCTCTTCTTTTCTTTTCTCTTTCTGTCTTCTATTTTTCTCCCTTCAAAAAGAAGAACATAGAGGTAGGAAAGGAAAAAGAGAAGGAAGAGAGAGAATATTACGAGAGGAAAATTTTTGCGATGATCATAGTTTTGGCAACCGTGATGGGACCCGTCTTCGTCCGGTCGAATTTAATGCCTTTTCTTTTGCTTTGATATTATCTAAAGTCTTTATTCTTCTATGTCAGCTTCATTTTTCCATGCAAACCTTAGGAGCCTAGATTCTGTCCTAAGCTGACATCATTGCATATAGGATTTAAGTATGGTTTGGTAGGACCATATTGAGGAGATTATTCCATGCTCACATTAGATCTAGGTCTGAAATAGAACTCTCCTCAATTCTAGGGATTGAATGCAAACAATGTATGCAAGTGTATGCTTTTCTTCATTTTAATCTATCTCTTTAGGACTTGCATTAGAGCCATCTGATTTCTTGCATGTTGAGCATATTTTGAAAACCTCCTTACCTATATTGTCCCGGTCTTCACGTTGCTGGGCTGTCTCACTGAACCATAGTTCGGGAGAGAGCCTCACAACTGGACCACTTATTTGGGTTCACGCCCCCCTACCACGTACCTAAGGGCCATAGTTCGAGGTATATCGGTAGGTGCTCAAGGATGTTGGGAAACCATTACCTTAGAACCGGAGGAATATTTTTATGCCACGTACTTCAGGCTTCGGCTTGAGTATATCGGCGTATCTTGATTGAAATCAGATGATCTGAACCCTAGAGTTAGGATTAAGGTCCTACAAGCCATTTCAAAATATTGCATTTAGGGTCAGCCTCTAGGGAGTGCTGTTTTTGTATCATTGTTTGTACATATATGATTGTATGATATTTTATATTCCCTATATTTTTCAAAACCCTGGGTATATATTATTCAAAATTTCCTCTTTGTTTTAAAACCTAGGTGTATTTTCCTTTTTTTTTCTTCTCTTAATTTCTTCTAATTCTTTTTTATCCTGCCTGCAATTCTTCAAAATTTTTCTTTTCTATATTCTATTCCTTACCCTCATTTACAATAAAAACATCTTTTGTCAGGATATGTCCTTTTCAAAATTTATCTTTATTCACATTTTACTTGTCTATCCTTTTTCAGAAAAACAGTGCGGTTGTCGCAAATTTTGGTGACAACCCGATCCCTCGTAATGGGATGTTTTCATTTTCGGACTATGATTTCTTCCTTTATTAAAATTTCTTCCTAGATCTTTTCTAAAAACCCCATTTTTGCCCTACAGAGAGAGCATCAGCATTATCAGTTGATTTGGGGCAAAGCTCAGAGATTACACTACTCTAACATCCCAGTTATAAGCAGAAAGAGTAAGGAATGGATTCTCAAAAATCTGTTAGAAAGGGAGTTCAGGACAGCAAAAGTGAGATCGATCCCGCGATATACCAATTATTCAAAAAGATGATGGTCGAGATATTGTCTGAACAAGCTGAAGCCAATTGCGGAAAAGCTCCCACAGAAGGAAAGGCACCTGTCACTTTCTCCATGAATGAACACAGCAATATCGGTATAGGAAATTCCAAAGCCAGCAGGAGCAGCAATCAAGGCAACCAGGGGAGCAACTTGAGAGAGCACAAAAGCCAAATTGGGAAATATTGTGAAAACCATGATAGACCCCTTCAATACAGTCCTCAGCAAAAAGGCAAGAAGTAAGAAGAACCAGAGCGCAAGGATTGGAGCAAGGGTAGAGATTTCACTCCTTTGGATGAACCGCTCGACAAAGTCCTCAAATACATGATGTCTAACGGATTACTCAGGCTCCCAAAAGCCGCCAGCCCTTCCACAATCATGGGAAAATATATAGACCAGTTCTGCGGGTATCACCGAGCAATAGAGCATGACACTGAGCATTGCTTCATCTTCAAAAATATAGTTCAAGATTGCCTTGATAAGAATCTCTTTATCAAAATCGAAGAAGAAAGGCGTCCAGATCTCCTAAACATGCAAGCTCAGTCCAGCTACCAGGTAGGGGTCAGCACTCGGCAGAAGTCAAGCAAGCCGAAGAAAGCAAAACATGAAGGTTGGGGTTATGATCGTCAGCTTACCCCTCTATGTCAGCCGATCGAAGAAGTTCTCCAATACCTACTCGAAAAAGAAATGATCAAGCTCCCAAAGCAAGATGATCCCTCTGTCACCAAAGGGAAATGGAAGAATCGCTTTTGCAAGTTTCATCGAGCAAGGGGGCATGACACGGAGCGCTGCTTCGTCCTCAAAAACATTGTGCAGGACTACATTGATAAAGAGCTTCTGGTACCAGAGGGAGGAGAAGAGCAGCCTGCAGTTTCAGCCGAACCATTTCCATATTACTGAGAGAATTGAGAATGCCAAGAGTTTTTTGCTTTCATCCCTTTTTGTCAGTCACTTTATAGGGGCAAGTCAGCCCAGTCTTTGTGACTTCTTTTAGTTAAAATACTTGTAAATATTCAATTCTGTTATCAAACTTTTGCTCATCAATGAAATGTCGATTTTCTTTATATCTTTGATATTCAATACTTTCTTCTTTTTGTTATATTGGGGCATTAAAATTTCTTTTTCAAAATTCGGGACAATCCTGACATCATTCATGAGAGAAATGATATTACCTATGAGGGTCTTTCAAAAATCATGAAAATTTTAGTTCAAATATTTTATTACAACCTTTTTCAAAGATGAACCCTTGCATTGATCATATTTTCTGAAAATTGATTTCAAATTATTGCATTTCAAAGATCAACCTTTGTGTTGATCATATTTTTCAAAAATTGACTTTGATTCCATTACATTCAAAGATCAACCCTTGTGTTGATCTCATTTTTCAAAAATTTGATTTCATTACATTCAAAGATCAACCCTGGTGTTGATTATGTTTTCTAAAAAGTTGATTTCAAATCATTGCATTCAAAGATCAACCCTGATGTTGATTATGTTTTCTAAAAAGTTGATTTCAAATCATTGCATTCAAAGATCAACCCTTGCGTTGATCATATTTTCTGAAAATTGATTTCGAATTATTGCATTTCAAAGATCAACCCTTGTGTTGATCATATTTTTCAAAAATTGACTTTGATTTCATTACATTCAAAGATCAACCCTTGTGTTGATCTCATTTTTCAAAAATTTGATTTCATTGCATTCAAAGATCAACCCCTGTGTTGATCATATTTTCTAAAAATTGATTTTGAATCATTGCATTCCAATATCAACCCTCGGGTTGATCATATTTTCTACAAATTGATTTTCAAATCATTGCTTCAAAAAATTAACCCTCATGATGATCTCTCATGAATGATCCCCTTTCAAAAATTAGCTCTCGTGGTTAATCCTTCTTTCTAAAAATAATTTTCTCATCTTCTTCCCTCATTTTAAAGATCCCACATGCAGGCAGGATCAAACTCTTTTTCTCAACTTTTATCAACCTTTTGTTTATCCATCTTTATTAGTTTTATCATTTTTTATTCATTTTTTTCATCCATTTTATTAATTAATTCTTCTTGATTCCTATTTTCAAAAATTACCCTTTCAGGTTAAGGGATAAACTTGATGCCTCTTTCCCATGAGGTATTTTCTTTTTCCTTCTTTTCTTTCTTTCTCCCCCCCTTCAGGTTAAGGGATAAACCTGAAACCTCATCCCACGAGGTCCTTATTTCTTCAGGATAAGGGATAGTCCTGAATGTCTTTTTCTTTTAAAGCTTCGTTAATCTCTACTAAATCTTTTTCTTCATCCAAATTTTATCAATTTTATTTCTTAATTAAATTTTAATTCTTCCAATTCTTTATCAAAGCTTTTTCAAAAAAAATTTCTTAAATTTTATTCTCTTCCCATTCAGGATAAGGGATAATCCTGAAACCCCTCATAGGAGCAATAATGCTACCTGTGAGAATTCTTTTACGAAGATTCTTTCCATAAAATTTCCTTGATTCTTCTCTTTTGTCAAATCTTCCATCAATTTCTATCTCTTCTCATCAATTCTTTTTTTCCCCAGTCGAGATAAGGGGGCAATTAGATCACATGCAAATAAATTTAGTCCTCTAAATGGTCATTCTCAATCCCAGGTCCGGTCCTTGCACTGGCAAATTTCCAAAACTCAATCTCTTGATTAAAAACTTTTTGTCAAGAACCCGAGTTTTCACTCGGGCATCTCCCTCTATATCTTTCATTCGAAGTTCTGAGTTCCGACCAGGACTTCCTTTTGAATCCAATCCTCGCATTGGAAATTCATCATTTCTTTAGATATTCGAGTTCCAGCTCAGGTTTTTCTTCTATTATTTTTCATTCGAAGTTCTGAGTTTCGACCAGGACTTCCTTTTGAATACAATCTTCGCATTGAAAATCAATCATTTCTTTAGAAAACCGAGTTCCAGCTCGGGTTCTTCATCTATTAATTTCGTTTGAAGTTCTGAGTTTCGACCAGGACTTCCTTCTGAATCCAATCCTCGCATTGGAAATCAATCATTTCTTTAGAAAACCGAGTTCCAGCTCGGGTTTTTCATCTATTAATTTCGTTTGAAGTTCTGAGTTCCGACCAGGACTTCCTTTTGAATCCAATCCTCGCATTGGAAATCAATCATTTCTTTAGAAATCCGAGTTCCAGCTCGGGTTTTTCTTCTGTTATTTTTTGTTCGAAGTTCTGAGTTTCGACTCAGGCTTCCTTTTGAATCCAATCCTCGCATTGGAAAACAATTGTTTCTTTAGAAATTTAAGTTTTCAAAACTCGGTTTTCTCTTTATCTTTTATTTTCTGAAGATTCGAGTCCCAACTCGGACCCTCTTCTTTTTCAAAAAATCCCAACTACCAGGCGGGACCTTCTTCCAAATTCCAGCCTTCCGGCTAATCCATTTCAAAATTCAAAAATTCAGGTTTATTCTCTTTGAAAGTTCTTCTGCCCTTTCAGGATAAGGGATAAAACCTGATGCCTCCTACTAACGAGGTATTTCTTCCTTGCCCCCTTCAGGTTAAGGGATAAACCTGATGCCTCCTGCTAACGAGGTATTTCTTTCCTTTCTTCCCAGTTCAGGATAAGGAGATAAATCCTGAAAACAGACCACACGCAGTTAGGATGTGACGGTCCATTGAATTCAGAATCTTTCATCAAAATTTTACTTTCCTAGCTCATTTTATTTCTCAAAATTCTCAATCATATGTTAAGCTTATTTGGAAAATCCGGTTCTCGCGCCGGTAACCTTCTAAATTCAGTGCTCTGATCAAATTCTTTCCTTTTACAAAAATTCAAGATCTGACTTAAATCTGATGTATTTCCAAAAGATCCAGCATCTCACTGGTTATGTATTTCCAAAAGATCCAACTTTCGTTGGTCATGTATTTCCAAAAGATCCAGCTTTTACTGGTCATGTATTTCAAATGTTCCAGCTTTTGCTGGTCATGTATGTCAAACGTTCCAGCTTTCGCTGGTCAGATATTTCAAACGTTCCAGCTTTCACTGGTCATGTATTTCAAACGTTCCAGCTGCTGCTGGTCATGTATTTCAAAGGTTCCAGCTTTTGCTGGTCATGTATTTCCCAAAATCAAAAGATTGCAACTCAAGATCTCATCAAAATCTATATTGAGTGATTATTTCACGAAGAATTCATGAAAACTTTGCCAATTTGCTAAAAGCATTTGTTGATTCTAAATATTCTTACTCCACAAAAAGAATTTTCTCAGATTACCTCCTGTATTTCCTTAGAAAAGGTGAAACTTTTTGCGAAAAAGAGGTAAAATTCAAATCTTTTCCTGTTGATCAACCAAAAGGATGTAAGAAATGTCCTCGATATGATCAATGAAAGAAATCTTCAATGATGTTGAAAAGCCAGAAGCAAATTGATATTGATCTTGGCTGTGGCGCATGTTTTAAAATGACTTTCTGGCAATCAGGCAGTGGAAATATCCTGAGCTACAAAAGAATTCACTTAATCCATATCTTATTTTTCTAAGCTGCAATCAAATATCTGCAAAAGGGATCTCTCAATTGTCGTTAAGATGAAGGCAAATTAAGCGAGTAGACCCTTGGGGCCAAAGAAGATTTGAAACATATCCAAGATGACGGAGTTTGTGACGGATCCTTCCAGGAAAAGTTTGGATCACCGTCGAGATGAAGGCGGATGTGATGGGCCTACCGACAAACCCTAAAAGATATTTGATTCCAGCTATCATCTAAAGACCTTTTGAGCCAATATCATATATAATCCTTGAGAGAAAGAAGGATCAGAGCATCTCCAAGATGAAGGAGTTTGTGACGTACCCTTCCCTGAAAAAGAGAAAAAAGTCAGGACATCCAAATAAAGGATGATGAGAAAAACCGAGAAAGACTAATGACTCAAAAAGAGTGCAAAAAGATCATTGTGGGAAAACACCCAGATATCAAACTGCCAAAGTTGCCAGAAGTCATCTTTTCTCATGCAAAATTCTTTTATCAATATCTTTTCATTACTTGTTTTTATGAAATTAAGAATATTTCTTCTATTCTCATATCAGGGAAATGGATAGCTTCCTTGAAGAAAATCATCAGTGCTAAAATTTTGAATTTGACTCTTAGAACTGAGAAGTTAACCTCATTGGAGGAAATACTCTAGGTAAGAGAGGGAATATCTTTGCACATACGTACACATTTCCAAGCGTTTGAATCTACTATGATTTTATCTTATTGGCAAAATTTTCTAGCTATTCCAAAAAAGAAATAAACATTCAATATCCATTTTTTGATGCAACCTAGCATTGTTTATATTTTCCAAAAAGAGTTGCCTCTGAAGGAAGTATCTCTTCCTGTCCCATCACGGTTTTCTCATTGAAGAATTCCGTATGGACGACCCGCTCAGGATAAGGGTCAAAACCTGATTTTTTTTGCGAAAGATCATAGATTTCAAAAGCTATTTCAGTCTCAGCAATGAGACGCCCAATTTCTTCTCCCTTTTCAAAAGCTTTAGGGACCCTATATTTCCTCCTTTCACAAAAATCCCTTTCGGATTTGTTCGTCCAAATTCCGAAGGTCCCATCATGCTTTCTCCATTTTTTGAGAAACCTGTATGGTAGATTTCCCCCACTCAGGATAAGGGTCAAACCTGAACCATTTGCGAAAGATCATTTGATTTCAAAAGCTATTTCAGTCTCAGCAATGAGACGCCCAATTTCTTCCCCTTTTCAAAGCTTTAGGGAACCTTATATTTCCTCCTTTCGCAAAAACCCCTCTCGGATTTGTTCGTCCAAATTCCGAAGGTCCCATCGTGCTTTCTCCATTTTTGAGAAACCTGTATGGTAGATTTCCCCCACTCAGGATAATGGTCAAACCTGAACCATTTGCGAAAGATCATTTAATTTCAAAAGCTATTTCAGTCTCAGCAATGAGACGCCCAATTTCTTCCCCTTTTCGAAGCTTTAGGGACCCTATATTTCCTCCTTTTGCAAAAATCCCTTTCGGATTTGTTTGTCCAAATTCCGAAGGTCCCATCATGCTTTCTCCATTTTTTAGAAACCTGTATGGTAGATTTCCCCCACTCAGGATAAGGGTCAAACCTGAACCCCTACGAGAGGTCATAGATTTCAAAAGCTATTTCAGTCTCAACAATGAGACGCCCAATTTCTTCCCCTTTTCGAAGCTTTAGGGAACCCTATATTTTCCTCCTCTCGTAAAACCCCTTTCGAATTTGTTCGTCCAAGTTCCAAAGGTCCCATTATGGTTTCTCCATTTGAGAAACCCGTATGGTAGATTTCCTATTTAGGTTAAGAATTAATCCGAAACCTCGCTTCGCGAGGTATCTTCCTTTCAGGTTTGGGTTAAAACTGAGACACGTTCCAACGAGATTCCTCGTTCTAACGAGTTGTTTTCTTCCAATCCCATCATGGTTCTTCCCATCAAGGAACCCATGCTTTGTATATCCATCCAGGATAGGATTCCACTTGAGCTTTATTTCACAAGACATTTTCCAAAAATGTCCCATCAAGACCCTCGTGTATTCCTTTCCTCATTTCAAATTCATCTTGATATATTTTCGTCCCATCCAGGTTAAGGGCTAAACCTGAATCATTCCAAAAAGAGTATCTCGTCTCACCCATGAGACCTGATCAAAATTCTCATTTCCCACCATTTCAGAATTTTCATCCAAAGTCCCATCACGATTTCCTGATTTCTATTATTTAATTACATCATCTTCGAGGATTTCGTCTCCCCAAAAAAGAAAAAAAACATTCAGGATAAGGTTTTCAAATCTGAGAAGCCATGTTTCTAAAAAAATTCTTTCACACCCAGTTCAGAGCTGTTGACTGGGGCATTTTTAAAAAAAGAAATTTTTTTGGAGTGTTATCTTTGCCACTAAGCTCGGCTTTCAACTGGCTTAGTAGCAAAGAGGGGCATCTGTGAACACCCCAAATTTTTCAAAGACTTGCAAAATGACCCTTTTGCCCCTGACTCCATCTTCTGAGAAAATCAAAGCGATTTCAAAACTAAATTTCAGTCATCCTTCAGATTTTCTGAATTAAATTCCATATTAATGTATTCAAAATCAATTCTGGATCTGAATCTAGTGTTTTAAATCCAAATTTCCTCAAAACCCGGATCCAATCCCTTCTAGGATTCAGATCCTCATTCCACTTTGGATCTTAAATTACAGATCCAAATTCCATTTAGGATCCAGATCCTCATTCCACTTTGGATCTCAAATTACAGATCCAAATTCCATTTAGGATCCAGATCCACATTCCACTTTTGGATCTCGAATTACGGATCCAAATTCCATTTAGGATCCAGAACCCAATGCTACTTTAGATCTCAAACTTCAGATCCAAATCCATTTCAGGATCCAGAACCCAATTCTACTTTGGATCTTAGACTTTAGATCCAAATCCATTCTAGGATCCAGAACCCAATGCTACTTTGGATCTCAGACTTCAGATCCAACTCCATTTTACAGTCCAGAATCCAATTCTATCTTGGATCTTAGACTTCAGATCCAAATTTCATCTTGGATTCCAAATCTTGAATCCAATTCCATTCAAAATTTCAGATCCAGATTTCATCTTGATTCCAATTCTTAGAACCAATTTCATTTCATTTCCAGATTTCAAATCAAGTTCCCATTTCGGATCCTAAATCCCAAATTCAACTTTGAACTTTTTTCAGAATCCAGATCTTGGATTCAGATTTCATCTTGAAATTCCAACTTTTAAATCAATTCCATTTTTCAATTTTATTCAAATTTCCCAATTCCATCTTTCCTTCGGATTCAATTCCATTTTCATTTCTATTCTGATTCAAAGTCCATCTATGACTTTGAAAATTCCTTTCTTCTTCTTTTATCTCAAAACTTCAAAATCATTTTCCAAAAATCCAGATTTATTTTCCCAAGCTCTTGATTATTCTAAAAACTTAGAACTTTAATCTTAAGTTCTAAATTAGAAATCATTTCTTCACTTTATCAGATTCATCTCAGAAACACTTGAGAATTCTTCAAAACATTTTAAAAAAGAGCATACATCTTTGCATTTCGCACAAGCATGATTCTTTGTGCATTTAGACTTAGAATAATTTCTTAGATAAATTCTTAGCGAAACAAAAGGCATAAAATTCGACCCTTGGTTCGATTACCCCTGGTAAAGGCGTCAGGAACGGTCGGACCTCGTACCGACGAGCGGATCCTGTCTCTTAGTTTTCCCGCAAATATTTAAAAAATGGAGGCGAGTTATTTCAAAAATTTTCAAAATTAAGGTCAAGTGAGACCCGCAAAATAATTCCTCTTCTCTCTTCTTTTCTTTTCTCTTCTCTTTTCTCTTTCCGTCTTCTATTTTTCTCCCTTCAAAAAGGAGGACATAGAGGTAGGAAAGAAAAAAGAGAAGGAAGAGAGAGAATATTATGAGAGGAAAAATTTTTGCGATGATCACAAGAGTCCAATCCGGAGGTCTCAAAATGGGTGCAGTAATCAAGGCCTCTTTGAGAATCTCAAAGGCCTTCAAACAATCCTCGCTAAAAACAAAGGGTTGGTCATTCTCCAGTAAAGTACATAGCGGTCGAGAGATTTTACTGAAATCTTTTATGAACCGCCTATAAAAGCCCGCATGCCCTAAAAATGACCGAATCTGCCTCACAGAGGTGGGTGGAGTCAAACGGGAAATGGATTCCACCTTCGCTCTGTCAACCTCAATACCTCGCTTGGACACAATGTGTCCAAGCACAATCCCCTCCTGGACCATAAAATGGCTCTTTTCCCAACTTAAGACAAGATTTGTCTCCGCACACATACTCAGTACTCAAATAAGTTTTTGGAGGCAATCTTCAAAAGAAGAGCCATAAACTGAAAAGTCGTCCATGAAAACTTCCATCACATCATCAATCATGTCCGAGAAGATAGCAAGCATACACCTCTGAAAAGTTGCCGGGGCATTGCAGAGCCCAAACGGCATACGTCTAAACGCGAAGGTGCCATAAGGACATGTAAACGTAGTCTTCTCCTGGTCGTCAGGATGGACAGCTACCTGATTGTATCCTGAGTATCCATCTAAAAAGCAGTAGTAGCTCTGTCCTGCGAGTCTCTCTAAGATCTGATCAATGAATGGCAATGGGAAATGATCTTTCCTAGTTGCCACATTCAGCTTCCGATAATCGATACAAACTCGCCATCCTGTAGTGGTCCTCATCGGAATTCTCTCACCCTTCTCGTTCTCGACCACAGTGAGTCCTGACTTCTTTGGCACAACCTGAATCGGACTGACCCACTGGCTATCAGAAATAGGGTAAATGATTCCGGCATCCAACCACTTCACCACCTCGTTCTTCACCACTTCCTTCATGTTGGGATTTAGCCTTCTCTGCATATCCCTAACTGGCTTGACTTTCTCATTACAATGGATTCTATGCATATAGAATGAAGGATCAATCTCCTTCAGATCAGCAACTCCCCAGCCAATCGCTGCCTTGTGCTCTCGAAGAATAGTCAGCAATCTCTGCTCCTGCTCCTCAGTGAGCAGGGACGAGATGATCACAGGCAGAGTCTCATCATCTCCGAGGTATGCATACTTGAGTGAATCTGGTAAGGGTTTCAACTCAAGTTTCGGAGGTGACTCGATCAAAGATTTGGCGGGGGTCTCCGCAAGTGGTGGGAGAGTCTCAATGATGGCTCCCCAAGGTGGTCTCTCTGACGCCACTCTAGACACATCTACGCTATCTATACAATTATTCTTCTCTACATGGTACAAATCTAAAGAATCCTCAGTAATATACAACTCGGGCTGCTCTTCCACTAACTCATGTGCAATATCTACATGAAAGCAGTCCATGTCTCCCGCTGGTCCCATCGCGGCATTGAAAATATTCAGCTTGACCTTCCTATTGCCGAATGAGAGATCCATGGCTCCGGTCCTACAATTGATACATGCATTGGCAGTCACCAAGAATGGTCTGCCCAAAATGATCAGAGTTTGGTGCTGGCTATCCACTCCTTCCATATCCAGAATAATGAAATCAACTGGAAAATAAAAGTCATCCACCTTAACTAGCACGTCCTCCAAGACACCTCTTGGTACCTTGACAGAACGATCTGCCAGCTGCAGTGTAATCGGAGTCGATCTCATCTCTCCTAGCCCGAAAGAATCAAAGAAATACCAGGGCAGAATGTTCACGCTTGCTCCAAGATCGAGCAATGCGCGTTCTATCCGGATGTTCCCTATAGTACAAGCAATGATAGGGGCTCTAGAGTCCTTGAGCTTTGGTGCTGTCTGATGCTGAAGTACTGAACTCACCTGCTCAGTCAGATGGACCCTGTTAGGAACTCTCTCTCTAGATTTCCGCTTCTGCGTACATGGCTCCTTCAGGAATTTGGCATATGCCGACACCTACTGAATCGCATCAAGCAAAGGTAAGTTGATCTGCACATGCTTGAATATGTCAAGCATGTCATGGATCTTCGCACCCTGCTTCCCTCTAAACTCAGGAGACTCTAATGCTTTGGGATAGGGTGGTGGGGGAATATACTCTGCTGGCTCCTCCTCTTTATGAGAAGGCTCACTCCTATCCTTCTTCTGCACTGAGGATGAAGATGATGATGATGAAGATAATGAAGATGATGATGCGGATGAGGATGATAATGATGGCTGAGCCGACGTAGGTGAAACAATGGTCGCTGGCTCCTCTATCCTCTCTCTACTGTCTCTCTCTCTGCTATCGACGTGATACTCACGTCCACTCCTCAGGGTCATAACAGATTTGGCCTGCTGCTGTGTCTTAGTATGAAACAGGCCTCCAGTCATCTGGTCCTTGCCCTTCGGGTTCATGACAGCCTGACTCGGCAATGTACCCTCGGGTCTCCTACTAATAGCCTCAGCTAACTGTCCCATTTGCGACTCTAACTTCGCAATGGACTGCATATGTGAGCTCAATATCTGGCTACACTTCTCGAAGGCATTCTTATTAGAGGTTTTCACCTCTTGGAATGCCTGGAGAAGTCTCTCCTCGAAAGATATCTGTGGGGCAGACTCCTGCTGAATCGGGGGAGGGACTGAAGAAGAAGACTGAGAATAGCTCGGCCTCTGGAATGGCTGAGTAAAAGATGGCTGCCGAGCTGGCTGAGAGGATGTAGGCATCTGCATGGAAGACTGTGGATTCTTCCATGAAAAATTGGGATGGTTACGCCAACCCGGATTATATGTCGATGAAAATGGGTTATTTGGCGGTCTGACGTAACCCTGAGCTGCCTGAACTTGTTCTTGAACAAATTCAGGGTACTGAGCTGCCGAAGGGCACTCAGTGATATCGTGTGCCGGACTGGCACAAAGAGTACACACCTGATGTGTAGTGGCCGGTCCTGAGAGAAGCTGGTCCAGCTTCTGAGCAATCATGTCTACTTTGCACTGTAGTGCAGTAGATGGACCAATCTCAAGAACACCAGCTTTCTTCTGAATGCTGGGTGTGGCTCTATTAGAATGAGAGCTCGAAGCATGGTGGAAGGAATTCTCGGCCAATGTATCAAATAACCTCCATGCTTCGTCCTCGCTCTTCAACATGAATGTTCCTCCACATAAAGAGTCAATCATCTGACGATTCTTGTCAGACAATCCATCGTAGAAGCTCTGCACCAGTTGCCATTTCGGCACCTGATGATGGGGACATTTCCTAAGGAGATCCTTCATTCTCTCCCAGGTCTCATGAAAGTGTTCACCATCTAGCTCTGAGAAGCTAGTGATGGCTCTACGGTATTGGTTCGTACGACCAATGGGAAAGTATTTCCGAAGAAACTCCTGTTGCAACTGATCCCATGACTCTATTTCTACTGAATCTAAGGACTTTAGCCAATACTTGGCTTTGTCCTTCAATGAGAAAGGGAATAGAGTCAACCTCAAAGCATCATCATCGAAATTCTGTATCTTTACCGTAGAACAGATTTCGAGGAATTCATCTAAATGCCGGTAGGGATCCTCATGACTAAGGCCATAAAAAGATGGGAGCATCTGAATAATGCTGGCCTTAGTCTCATAATGCGGCGCTCCTACATCGGGTCTCCGAATGCAGGATGCCTGAACATAGTCTGTGGGAATGAAGTATTCCCGCAGAGGACGTGGATGAACTGGGGGTGGAGGTTGAGGATCCATATCAGCCATTGTTGTCGAACTTCGATGAGAATGTAAAATTCTCTCTGGGTTGTCAACAAATGGATGTAATGGTGTTCCTAGACCTCGTCACCCCTGCATACACTGGTACTAAGACCAGATGTAAGCAAACAACCTAAATCTAAATCTAAACTAACACAAGTACTAAAACTTAAATAAAACAAATAACAGTAACTAAGAAACATATATACTAACTATCTATGTCAAAGTTCTATAACTAATTAAATAAATAACAAAGTAAACTATTCTAGAATACTGAAAAAATACAGGAAATCACAAACTAAGTTTTTCTAAAACCCACCTGTCTAATCGCTCCTTGCAGAATGAAAATTAAGTGAATCCTAGAAAGAACAGTACGTGAATCCTATATTTACTAACTATGTTAATCCTATATTCACTTACTAATCCTAAAAAATAAAACAACTAATTAACTAACTAAAACAAATTAATAAATCAAACTCTAAGAAATAAAGTGATTAATTCGCCGTTCCCCAGCAACGGCGCCAAAATTTGGTTGATAATTTTTGAAATGATCTTTTTAAGAAAATTATTTTCAATAAAACTTTGGAAAATCGTCAACCAAAAGTATAAAAACCGACTTTCCACAAAGTGGTAAGTACAGGTCAAATCCTCAGGGAACAGGAATTAATCAAGATATTTCGGTAAAATTTAATTTATTAATCACAAATATCAATCTACAATTACAAAGCTAATACAACTACAATTAATCACTCAAATGAAAATGAAAAAACACTTAAGTCTTCTGATCCACGCCAAGGGTAGTTCCATCTTTTCACCAATTATTCACTCTTCGCACTTGGACAATAACCCTGGATAATAAATATGCTTTTCAACCTAAAAATAAAGGAAAATGCAGAGTTAGCAATTTATTCTAATAATGCAAGTTAAAAATGCAACTAAACCTAATTTTCAAGCAATTAGCAAAATAATTCCTAATTATACTAAAGTAATTAATTAAAATATTAAACTAATTCAAAAATCAACTAATTTAATTCTAACAATACTATATGATGCAGATGCAGTACCTAATATGCAGAAAATACTAAAAACAGTCCTAAAATGCCGAAACTAAGGAAATTATGAAAATGCCCCTAACTAGTGTAAAATAGATTTCTGACAGGTTATCGGAAAACCACTGTTTGACAAGGAAAACGAGGTCCGATTTTCCCGAAAGTTGTTTTGTTCTGTAACTGATAGATTAAAGAATCTGACAGTTTTTACAGAATGAAAAAAAGATATCTGGAACTCCAGATATAAACGTTTCAAAACTGGGAAAAATCAGGATATCGAAAGTCCTGTAATTTAAAAACCAGAAAAAGCGGTTTTCGCAAAAAGCCTAAAAATCAGACCAAATCAACTCCGAAAGAGCTGAAATTTGGTCTGCAGTCAGATAACACATCAATAAAGTGAACAGAAAAAGAATTTTTGGAAAACTCGAAATTTTTGCACATAAAATAACGATTGTGCGACAGGGCAAAAATTGGGTTTTTCTGTGAGTACACTATTCACTTTATAAATCTATTTAAACTCTAAAAAAATGCAGATTGAACCTAATGCAATCTAAATGACACTGAATGACAGTGTATATGCAGATGAGTATTACAATTATGCTAAATGCATGACGAACGAAATACGATGAGCAAATTATGACTAAAGCTACGTTAACTAACGATGCAAATGCAACTATAATAATCAAATGGATACAAACCTATTTACATAAATTAAAATATGCAGTCATTACCAACTAACTACAATTAGAATAGTTGAACTACAAAAATTAAATACAAGATTCAATTACAATTTGAACAAACGTTTCTACAATCTAACTAGATCAATGAAGTAAATAACTAAACTAATTATTCTAGAGTTAATATGAATTAAAACCAAATGAAATGAATCCACTAAAGACCAAAGGGACTGTGGGTTTAGGATGGGACTAGGGTTAGGTTTACTCGGTTGACTCAACTAGGCCCGAGTTGGGGTACGGTAGGCTCGGTTGACTCAACAAGAATCGGTCTTGACTTAACTAGGTTCGGGTTGACTTAGCTAAGGTCGGTTTGGTTTAGGTGGGCTCGGTTCCTATGCTTAGTCAAGGGAATTGACTATGTTAGGTTGGGTGAGATAGACTCGGACTAAGGTTGACTCGACCTAGGTTTGACTTAGATTAGGTTAGGCTAGGTTAGTTAGACTCGGTTGACCTAAGCTTAGGTTAGGTTTGACTTGGGCTAGGATTCGAGTTGGGTTAGGCACACGGCACACCTAACTAAGTCAACTAGGTTGACTAAGTTAGGTTAGGTTTCAATAGGTAGGTTTGGTTGACTCAAGGTTGGGTGAGGTTTGGTCTATGATTTGACTTAGGCTAGGCTCGGTTTTGACTAGACTCAGGTGGGTTTAGACTAGGGTTTGACTCACTTAATTAGGTCGACTAAATTAGTAACCTATTAATTATCCTAAAATTAATTCAAAGCTAACGATTTTAATGTAGAAGGTTGGAAAAATAAGGTAATAATTATCAATGCTCAAAATTTGAAATGATTTGGATTCTCAAAAATCGCTCCACTTAATGAGGGAGTTACACTCCTTAATTATATTTAAAGGCTCACTTTGGAAAATGAAAAGTCCAACTTAGAAAACCCCATGATTTTTTTTGCTTTCCCAGATTGAAGTAAATGGTATTTATTTCTTTCTGAAAATCGTGGAACCTAAATTGGAAATTAATTGAATTTCAAAAACAGTTTCCAAAACCAAAGAGTAACTCCTTTTTTAATGCACACTCAAAATTTAATTCTCCCTTAAATGCTCCACACGATTTTTGAAGAATCCACTATTTCCAAAAACTTTTCAAATTCAAGTACCTTAATTACCTTCCTTCTAAAAAATCGCCAACCCTAATGGTGCTACTTTCTAAGCTAATGCAATTAAAACTACCTAGGGAATAAAAAGACTTAAATAGAAATACGATTTTCTAGGATTAAATGCTACCCTAATTCCAAAACTTACTTAAATGACCCCTAAAAATGGCTAAGGCAATAAAACCCTAATACATTGAATCTAGACACCTTCCTAACCTACCTAATTGTAATTAATACCTTCTAAAAAAATCGACCTAGAGCTCAATTGGAGCTCTAATGGCTGCCGCCCCTCCTTGGGGAAGAAGAAGAAGAACTAACTAAAAAAAATGGATTTAACCTAAATGACAAGCAAATTGCGAAAATTAAAGTATTACCTAATAAAAAATCCTAACTACATGAATGAAACATGAACAAACTATGCATCATGAATATATCACTGTAGTAAACATCAAACAATGATCTCAGTTAAAATCATAAAACACCTAAAACTACAAATTAGCTAAACGACTATTCTAATGACAAAACATAAAAAAGAAAATTACAACTACTTAACCTCTTTCAACAATAAGCTCGAACTAACATCATATGACACACCAAAATAACCAAAAATTTTGACATAACAAACTATCTAAGACTCTACAGCCGACTGGACAATGCTATAAAACAAAGACACTAAGAAAAATCGATTTTGATAATTTTTCCAATATGCTTAAAACACACAAACAATAAAACAATAAAACAATCCTTAGAAATATCCTAAACTACTGAATTTAACCCCACACAACTGTTACGAGACTGTAAAACTATCAACCACACAAACAAATCACAAATTGAAATTAAAAATCACACGCATAAACTCAATTTTACCTTTAACTCAACAAATATTCCAAAACAAGTCACACGACAAACCTTTAATCCTATCCTTACTTAACACGAATCTAGATCACACAGGAAACAAATAAACAAACTCAGATCATGAAGTAAAACTACAGAAAAATAATAAAAACACGCAAAGACTAAACTTCCTAAAACACAAGGATCGGCTAGAAGTAGTCTAGCCGATATTTTAAAATTTTTTTATTGATTAAAACAATACTCAATCACAACCAATGACTAAACGAAATCAACATGAACTTTTTCGACATTTTTTCTGTAAAAACAACTTACTGAAACTCGCTAGACAGAATAAAAATAAAATAAAAAAAATCGGCTAGATGAGGATCTAGCCGATTTTCACAATTTGAGTGAAAAATCTTTAAAAATCAAAAGACAAACGAATCAAGCAATGACTCAAACCTAATCTAACGTGCTGGTCTGTGCACGGGGTCTATGCTAAGGTTGAAAACAAGAAGAAAAACAAGAAACACACAGAAAAATAATAAAATAAAATCAAACACACAATTTCGGTTTTAGCTAAAAGAGAAGGGAGAAGAAGACCTACCTCTTGGGTGATCCGACGACCGGGGGGATGAAGAAGAGCGGACCGTGGCTTAATCTTGACGTCCCAAACGGTTCGAGAATGCTGGACTTCACCAAAAACAACACTTTTGCAGCTGCTACACGTTGGAGATCCACCGAAGATGGAGTATGTGCCGATTCTCGATCGGAGGGTGTAGAAAACCGGATGGAGGTAGGGTCGGCTCACCTTGTTGGTTTGTTTCGCACTCCCACACAAGGTTAATAGTCTCCACCTCTGCTACACCTGCAAAAACACAGAAAAATGGTGAAAACACAGCAAGGAAAAAGGAAGAAACGGATAGAAATCACAAGAGAGATCAAAATATGCTTGGAAACCAAGCATGAACCGGTCTTCAATGGCCAAAACGTGGGAGAATGGATGGGAAGGAGGTGCTGGAGCTAGAGGCACTGCAGGGGGCATCAATTTCAAGCCAAATACGTCTAGGGCTTCTCTAAAAATTGTATTTATAATTTTGACATTTTTCAGAAAGAAGGTTAAAAAAATATATTTTGCTAGGCGCCACTTTCTGGGGGGTTTTCTGTAAGACTTTTTGAAATGGATATGGATAGGCATGTGGGTTGGGTTTTGGGCTTTCTAAGGGTTGATTCAAAGTCCAAATAACCTAATTGGGTCGGATATGGATCCGATCCACCTCGAAATCCATGCCCAAACACTGAAATAGCTATAACTCTCACATTTTAACTTCGATTTTTCTGAAATTCGAACCATAACCCCTTACTATCAAAATACATCTAAACATGGGTTTAAAACCTTAAACTTGTTACAAAATGCATGAAAAACTTGTTTACATGATGTGCATTTCATGCATCATCACGTCTCATTGCTGAGACTGAAATAGCTTTTGAAATCAAATGATCTTTCGCAGATGGTTCAGGTTTGACCCTTATCCTGAGAGGGGGAAATCTACCATATGGATTTCTAAAAAATGGAGAAAACATAATGGGACCTTCGGAATTTGGATGAACAAATCCGAAAGGGGTTTTTGCGAAAGGAGAAATATAGGGTTCCCTAAAGCTTTGTAAAGGGAAAGAAATTGGGCGTCTCATTGCTGAGACTGAAATAGCTTTTGAAATCTAATGATCTTTCGCAAGAAATTTCAGGTTTTGACCCTTATCCTGAGTGGGTCGTCCATACGGAATTCTTTAATGAGAAAACCGTGATGGGATAGGAAGAGATACTTCCTTCAAAGACAACTCTTTTTGGGAAATTTAAACAAAGCTAGGTTGCATCAAAAATGGATATTGAATGTTTATTTCATTCTTAGAATAGCTAGAAAATTTTGCCAATAAAATAAAATTATAGCTGATTCAAACGCTTGGAAATGTGCACGTATGTGCAAAAGATATTCCCTCTTTTACCTAGAGTATTTCCCCCAAATGAGGTTAACTCCTCAGTTCTTAAGAGTCAGATTCAAAATTTTAGCACTGATGATTTTCTTCAAGGAAGTTATCCATTTCCCTGATATGAGAAGTACAAGAAATATTCTTAATTTCATACAAGCAAGTAATAAAGAGATATTGATAAAAGAATTTCACATGAGAAAAGATGACTTCTGGCAACTTTGGCAATTTGATATCTGGGTGTTTTCCCATGATGATCCTTTTGCACTCTTTTTGAGTCATTGAACTTTCTCGGGTTTTTACATCATCCTTCATTTGGATGTCCTGCTTTTTCTCTCTTTTTCATGGAAGGGTACGTCACAAACTCCTTCATCTCAGAGATGTTTCGATCCTTTATTTATCTCAGAGATTCTATTGATGTCACTGACTCAAAAGGTCTTTAGATGAGAGCTGGAATCAAATATCTTTTAGGGTTTGTTGGTAGGTTCATCGCACTCGCCTTCATCTCGACGGTGATCTGAACTTTCCGTGGAAGGATTCTTCACAAACTCCTTCATCTCGGAGATGATCCAAATCTTCTTTGGCCCTGGGGGTCTAGCTCGCATATTCGTCTTCATCTTGACGACAGTTGAGAGATCCCTTTTGCGGATATTTGATTACAACTTTAAATGAATGAGAAGATATGGGTTGAGTGGATTCTTTTTATAGCTCAAGATATTTCCACTGCTTGATTGTCAGAAAGTCATTTTTAAACATGCACTATCGTCATGATCAATATCAATTCGCTTCTGGCTTTTCAACATCGTTGAAGATTTCTTTCACTGATCATATCGAGGACATTTCTTACATCCTTTTGGTTGATCAACAGGAAAATATTTGAATTTTACCTCTTTTCGCGAAAAGTTTCACCTTTTTAGAAAGAATACTAGAGGTGATCTGAGGTAATTCTTTTGTGTAATCAGATTTTTAGAATCAACAAACATTTTTAGCAAATTGGCAAAGTTTTCATGAATTCTTTGTGAAATAATTACTCAATATAGATTTTGATGAGACCTTGAGTTGCAATCTTTGATTTTGAAAATACATGACCAGCAAAAAGCTGGAACCTTTGAAATACATGACCAGCAAAAACTGAAACGTTTGAAATACATGACCAGTGAAAGCTGGAACATTTGAAATACTTGACCAGCAACAGCTGGAACGTTTGAAATACATGACCAACGAGTGTTGGATCTTTTTGGAAAAACCTGATCAGCAAAAAGCTGGAACGTTTGAAATACCTGACCAGCAAAAGGCTGGGACGTTTGAAATACATGACCAACGAGTGTTGGATCTTTTGGAAATACCTGACCAACGAAAGCTGAAACGTTTGAAATACCTGACTAGCTAAAGCTAGAATGTTTTGAAATACATGACCAACGAGTGTTGGATCTTTTTTAAAATACATGACCAGCGAGATGTTGGATCTTTTGGAAATACATCAGATTTAAGTCAGATCTTGAATTTTGTAAAAGGAAAAAATTTGATCAGAATACTGAATTTAGAAGATTACCGGCGCGAGAACTGGATTTTCCAGATGAGCTCAACATATGACTGAGAATTTTGAGAAATAAGATGAGCTAGGAAAGTAAAATTTGATGATAGATTCTAAATTCAGTGGACCGTCACATCCTAACAGCATGTGGTTTGTTTTCAGGATTTATCTCCTTATCCTGAACCAGGAAGGAAGGAAAGAAATACCTCGTTATCAGGAGGCATCAGGTTTATCCCTTAACCTGAAGGGGAAAGAAGAATTTTTAAAGAGAATAAACCTGAATTTTTGGAAATGGACTAGCCGGAAGGCTAGATTTTAGAAGAAGGTCCCGCCTGGCAGTTGGGTTTTTTTTTGAAAAAGAAGAGAGTCCGAGTTGGGACTCGAATCTTCAGAAAATAAAAGATAAAGAGGAACCCGAGTTTTGAAAACTTGAATTTCTAAAGAAATGATCGATTTCCAATGCGAGGATTGGATTCAAAAAGAAATCCTGGTCGGAACTCAGAACTTTAAACGAAAAATAATAGAGGAAAAACCTGAGCTGGAACTCGGATTTCTAAGAAATGATTGATTTCCAATGCGAGGATTGGATTCAAAAGGAAGTTCTGGTCGGAACTCAGAACTTCGAACGAAAAATAATAGAGGAAAAACTCGAGCTGGAACTCGAATTTCTAAGAAATGATTGATTTCGAATACAAGGATTGGATTCAAAAGGAAGTCCTGGTCGGAACTCAGAACTTCGAACGAAAAATAATAGAGGAAAAACCCGAGCTGGAACTCAAATTTCTAAGAAATGATTGATTTCCAATGCGAGGATTGGATTCAAAAGAAAGTCCTGGTCGGAACTCAGAACTTCAAACGAAAAATAATAGAGGAAAAACCCGAGCTGGAACTCGGATTTCTAAGAAATGATTGATTTCTAATGCGAGGATTGGATTTAAAAGGAAGTCCTGGTCGGAACTCAGAACTTCAAACGAAAAATAATAGAGGAAAAACCCAAGCTGGAACTCGGATTTCTAAGAAATGATTGATTTCCAATGCGAGGATTGGATTCAAAAGGAAATCCTGGCCGGAACTCAAAACTTCGAACGAAAAATAATAGAGGAAAAATCCGAGCTGGAACTCGGATTTCTAAAGAAATGATTGATTTCCAATGCGAGGATTGGATTCAAAAGGAAGTCCTGGTCGGAACTCAAAACTTCAAATGAAAGAATAAAGGGAAGAAGCCCAAGTGAGAATTCGGGTTTTTTGACAGAAAGTTTTTAATCAGAAGATTGAGTTTTTGAAAATTTGCTAGTGTGAAGACCGGACCTGGGATTGAGAATGACCCTTTAGAGGACTGAATTTATTTGCATGTGATTTGATTGCCCCCTTATCTTGACTGGGGAGGAAATAAAATCTGAGAAAGAACTCATGAGAAGAGATAGAAATTGATGGAAGTTATGACAAAAGAGAAGAATCAAGGAAATTTTATGGTTTTATTTTTGTAAAAGAATTCTCACAGGTAGCATTGTTGCTCCTATGAGGGGTTTCAGGATTATCTCTTATCCTGAATGGGAAATGAATAAAATTTAGGCAAAGGTTGATGAAAAGCTTTGATAAAGAATTGGAAGAATTAAAATTTAATTAAGAAATAAAATTGATAAAATTGGATGAAGAAAAAGATTTAACAGAGATTAATGAAGCTTTAAAAGAGAAAGACATTCAGGACTATCCCCTTATCCTGAAGAAAGAAGGACCTCGTAGGATGAGGTTTCAGGTTTATCCCTTAACCTGAAGGGGGAAAGGAAAAAGAAGGAAGAAGAAATACCTCATGGGAAAAGAGGCATCAGGTTTATCCCTTAACCTGAAAGGGGTAAATTTTGAAATAAGAATTAATAAAAATTAAGAAGAATTAATAAAATGGATGAATAATTAATAAAAATGAATAAAATTGATAAAACTGATAAAGATGGATAAACAAAAGGTTGAAAAGTTGAGAAAAAAAGTTTGATCCTGCCTGCATGTGGGATCTTTAAAATGAGAGAAGAAGATGAGAAAATCATTTTTGGAAGGAAAGATTAACCGCAAGAGCTAATCTTTGAAAAGGGATCATTCATGAGAGATCATCATGAGGGTTAAATTTTTTGAAGCAATGATTTGAAAACCAAAGTTCTAGAAAATATGATCAACACGAGGGTTGATATTTAAAATCAATTTTTAGAAAATATGATCAACACAAGGGTTGATCTTTGAATGTAATGATTCGAAATCAATTTTTTTAGGAAATGTGGTCAACACAAGGGTTAATGTTTGAATGTAATGAAATCAAATTTTGGAAAATGAGATCAACACAAGGGTTGATCTTTGAATGTATGTAATGGTTCAAAACCAATTTTTAGAAAATATGATCAACACATGGGTTGATCTTTGAATGTAATGAAATCAAATTTTGGAAAATGAGATCAACACAAGGGTTGATCTTTGAATGTAATGGTTCGAAACTAATTTTTAGAAAATATGATCAACACAAGGGTTGATCTTTGAATGTAATGAAATCAAATTTTGGAAAATATGATCAACACAAGGGTTGATCTTTGAAATGTAATAATTCGAAATCAATTTTTAGAAAATATGATCAACATAAGGGTTGATCTTTGAAATGCAATGATTTGAAATCAATTTTTAGAAAATATGGTCAACACAAGGGTTGATGTTTGAATGTAATGAAATCAAATTTTGGAAAATGAGATCAACACAACGGTTGATCTTTGAATGCAATGGTTCGGAACTAATTTTTAGAAAATATGATCAACATAAGGGTTGATCTTTGAATGTAATGAAATCAATTTTTTGGAAAATGAGATCAACACAAGGGTTGATCTTTGAATGCAATAGTTCAAAACCAATTTTTAGAAAATATGATCAACACAAGGGTTGATCTTTGAATGTAATGAAATCAATTTTTTGGAAAATGAGATCAACACAAGGGTTGATCTTTGAATGCAATGGTTCGAAACCAATTTTTAGAAAATATGATCAACACAAGAGTTGATCTTTGAATGTAATGAAATCAATTTTTTGGAAAATGAGATCAACACAAGGGTTGATCTTTGAAAAAGGTTGTAATAAACTATTTGAACTAAATTTTTCATGATTTTTGAAAGACCCTCATAGGTAATATCATTTCTCTCATGAATGTTGTCAGGATTGTCCCGAATTTTGAAAAAGAAATTTAATGCCCCAAAAAAAGAAGAAAGTATTGAATATCAAAGATATAAAGAAAATCAGCATTTCATTGATGAGCAAAAGTTAATAACAAAACTAAATATTTACAAGTATTTTAACTAAAAGAAGTCACAAAGACTGGGCTGACTTGCCCCTATAAAGTGACTGACAAAAAGGGATGAAAGCAAAAAACTCTTGGCATTCTCAATTCTCTCAGTAATATGGAAATGGTTCGGCTGAAACTGCAGGCTGCTCTTCTCCTTCCTCTGGTACCAGAAGCTCTTTATCAATGTAGTCCTGCACAATGTTTTTGAGGACGAAGCAGCGCTCCGTGTCATGCCCCCTCGCTCGATGAAACTTGCAAAAGCGATTCTTCCATTTCCCTTTGGTGACAGAGGGATCATCTTGCTTTGGGAGCTTGATCATTTCTTTTTCGAGTAGGTATTGGAGAACTTCTTCGATCGGCTGACATAGAGGGGTAAGCTGACGATCATAACCCCAACCTTCATGTTTTGCTTTCTTCGGCTTGCTTGACTTCTGCCGAGTGCTGACCCCTACCTGGTAGCTGGACTGAGCTTGCATGTTTAGGAGATCTGGACGCCTTTCTTCTTCGATTTTGATAAAGAGATTCTTATCAAGGCAATCTTGAACTATATTTTTGAAGATGAAGCAATGCTCAGTGTCATGCTCTATTGCTCGGTGATACCCGCAGAACTGGTCTATATATTTTCCCATGATTGTGGAAGGGCTGGCGGCTTTTGGGAGCCTGAGTAATCCGCTAGACAACATGTATTCGAGGACTTTGTCGAGCGGTTCATTTAAAGGAGTGAAATCTCGATCCTTGCTCCAATTCTTACGCTTTGGTTCTTCTTGCTTCTTGCCTTTTTGTTGAAGACTGTATTGAAGAAGTTTATCACTGTTTTCGCAACGTTTCCCAATCTGGCCTTTATACTCTCTCGAGTTGCTGCCCTGGTTGCTTTGGTCGCTGCCCCTGCTGGCTTTAGAGTTTCCTGCAATTATATGGCTGCGTTCATTCATGGGGAAGGTGACAGGTGCCTTTCCTTCTGTGGGAGCTTTTCTGCAATTGGCTTCAGCTTGTTCAGACAATATTTCAACCATCATCCTTTTGAATAATTGGTATATCGCGGGATCGATCTCACTTTTGTTGTCCTGAACTCCCTTTCTGACAGATTTTTGAGAATTCATTCCTTACTCTCTCTGCTTGTAACTGGGATGTTAGAGCAGTGTAATTTCTGAGCTTTGCCTAACACAACTGATAGCGCCGATGCTCTCTGTAGAGCATAAATGGGTTTTTTAGAAAAGATCTATTAAGAAATTTTAATAAAGGAAGAAATCATAATCTGAAAATGAAAACATCCCATTACGAGGGATCGAGTTGTCACCAAAATTTGCGACAACCGCACTATTTTTCTGAAAAAGGATAGACAAATAAAATGTGAATAAAGATAAATTTTGAAAAGGACATATCCTGACAAAAGATGTTTTATTGTAAATGAGGGTAAAGAATAGAATATAGAAAAGAATTTCAAAAATTTTGAAGAATTGCAGGTAGGATCAAGAAGAATTAGAAGAAATTAAGAGAAGAAAAGGAAAATACACCTGGGTTTTAAAATAGAGAGGAAATTTTGAATAATATATACTCAGGGTTTTGAAAAATATAGGGAATATAAAATATCATACAATCATAGATATACAAACAAGGATGCACAAAGAACAATCCCTAGAGGCTGACTCTAAATGCAATATTTTGAAATGGCTTGTAGGACCTTAATCCTAACTCTAGGGTTCAGATCATCTGATTTCAATCAAGATACACCGATATACTTAAGCCGAAGCTCGAAGTATGTGGCATAGAAATATTCCTCCGGTTCTAAAGTAATGGCTTCCCAACATCCTTGACCACCTACCGATATACCTCGGACTATGACCCTTAGGTACGTGGTAGGAGGACGCGAACCCAAATAAGTGATTCAGTTGTGAGGCTCTCTCCTGAACTATGGTTCAGTGAGACAACCCAACAACGTGAAGACCGGGACAAATATAGGTAAGGAGGTTTTCAAAATATGCTCAACATGCAAGAAATCAGATGGCTCGAATGCAAGTCCTAAAGAGATAGATTAAAATGAAGAGAAGCATACACTTGCATACATTGTTTTCATTCAATCCCTAAAATCGAGGAGAGTTATGTTTTTAGACCTAAGTCTAATGTGAGCATGGAATAATCTCCTCAATATGGTCCTACCAAACCATACTTAAATCCTATATGCAATGATGTCAGCTTAGGATAGAGTCTAGGCTCCTAAGGTTTACATGGAAATGAAGCTGACATATGTAGAATAAAAACTTAGAAAATATCAAAGCAAAAGAAAAAGGCATCAAATTCGACCGGACGAAGACGAGTATCATCACAGTCGCCAAAACTGTGATCATCGCAAAAATTTTCCTCTCGTAATATTCTCTCTCTTCCTTTCCATTCTTTATTGCCTCCTTTTTGAAGGGAGAAAATAAAAGACAGAAAGAAAGAGAGAAGAGAAAAAAAAAAAAAAAAAGAAGAGATAATCTTTTGCGGGGTCTCACGTGACCTTAATTTTGAAAATATTTTAAAAAAAATAACTCGCCTCCGTTGTTTGAAATATTTGCGGAAAAACTGGGAGACGGGATTCGCTCGTCGGTACGAGGTTCGACCGTTCCTGGCACCTTTACCAGGGCTAATCGAACCAAGGGTCGAATTTATGCATTTTGCTTTGCTAAGAGATTATCTAAGAACTTATTCTAAGTCTAAATGCACAAGGAATCATGCTTGTGCGAATACAAAGATGTATGCTCTTTTTTAAAATGATTCGAAAATCTCCAAGTATTTCTGAGATGAATCTGATAATAGGGTAAAGAAAATGGTTTCTAACTTTAGAACTTAAGAATTAAAGTTCCGAGTTTTTGGAATAGTCAGGGCTTTAAAAAATAAATCTAGACTTTGAAATGAACGAATTTGAAGTTGAGATAAAGAGAGAGGAAAGGAAATTTCAAAGTCAGAAATGGACTTTGAAAGGAATGAGTTTTGAAGTTGAGATAAAAGGAGAAGAAAGGAAAATCCAAAGTCATAAATGGACTTTGGTTTAGGATTTTGAATCAAAATGGAGATGGGATTTGAAATGTAATTTGAATTTCATTTGTAAAGTTTGAAATCAGAGAAGTCTAAATAGAATTGAGAGATAAAATTGGTTTTTGGAATTTTGGGATTCTAAACTTGGATTTTTGAAATCTAGAAGAAAGGGAATTGGATTTGAGAATAAAAATTGATTTGAGATCTGGAATTCAAAATGAAATTTGAATTTAAAGTCTGGATTCTAAATAGAGTTGAGATTTAAAATTGAATTCTGGATTTAGAATCTGAAATGGGAGTTGATCCTGAAATTTGAGATCTGAGATGGAATTGGATTCAGAATTTTGAATGGAATTGGATCTAAGATCTGAGATTCGAAGGGGAATTGGGTTCTGGATCCTAGAATGGAATTGGATATGAAGTCTGAGATCCAAAGTAGAATTGGGTTCTGGATCCTAGAATGGAATTGGATCTGAAGTCTGAGATCCAAAGTAGAGTTGGGTTCTAGATCCTAAAATGGATTTGGATCTGAAGTCTGAGATCCAAAGTGAAGTTGGATTCTGGATCCTATAATGAAATTGGATCTGAAGTCTGAGATCCAAGGTGAAGTTGGATTCTGGATCCTAAGATGGAATTGGATCTGAATTTGGAGTTTGAATTTGGAATTTAGAAAATGAAGCAAGAATTTCAAAGTTAAATTGAACTTTGAAATCTGATTTGAATTGGAGTTTTTCGATATAAAATAAATTTTGAAATCTCAAAGTTAAATTGGATTTTAAGATTGAAAATGAAATAGAATTGAAGATGAAAAGCTGAATTGGATTATACAAGGATTGAAAATTGATTGAAGAAGATATTTACATCACTTGGGGTTTTAAAGAAGGATTTTTGAAAATATGATGCAATTCTATCCTAAATGATGAATGAATTTAAAGAATTTGAATTTGGATTTTTGAAAAGCCATTCCATTCTTTAAATGAATTAAAACAAGATTGAAGATATAATGCATCCTTGACTATGGTCATTGAATATATTATATAATAATTTGTATTTAAATTCAGGTAAAGAATAAAACATATTTTTGTGCTTTTATAGAGTTTAAAATAAAATTAACTCTCAATATACCCTGACTATGGCCATTGGTATATATTTTGAGCCAATTTTAAGTTATACTCTAATAAAAGAAGGAAATATTTGAAAATATGATGATTTTAAAGAAGATCCAGTGTGGATCCAATGTTATTTTATAAAAGATAAAAATCCTAAGTTTTGTTTACATCCTGACTATGGCCATTGATGTAAATCATCAACTTAGGATTAATTACCTCTTATGAAATGGTTCACGTGCCATTCGTGTTCTCATTTGTGAATTTGTTTTGAAAATGAAGATAAAAAGTATGAAAATAAGCAATCTATGATATTTACAATGCTCATTCTAAATTAAAACAAAAAAAAGGAGAATTTTCATTGATATCATTGGATTTTAAGAAGAAAAAAGAAATAAAAATAAATAAATAACATTCTCTATTTCCTGCAAGATAAAGTTATCGCAGTGCAAAGATAAAAAAAAGGGAGTAAACTTCATTAGGAAGATGTACAAGCATCATGTACGCAATAGAAGATACAATATTTTTCTTAGTAAGCTCTGATCAAAACATCTTACCACAACTAACCTCTTTCTTCTCCTTTGAGACAACCGAAAAAGGGAGCAGTGATACAGATCTATAACTCTTTGCGGCAGTTCGCTTACAAGCACCATATATGTCAAAAATAGTTGAACTCAATCAACAGATAATGTGCCAACATACAGATCATTTCGCCATATAACCTATCAACAGGTTCTAGACTTTGTACATTCATTAGACAACCTTAAATGTCCAAACATGTTGGAACGTGGAGGATACCTTTAGGAGGTTGAAGCTGGATGACACTCAGACCGTCTAGTATCTTTGTTGATCCACCCATCTATACGAGACTTCTGAAGCGCCTTGAAGACAAGGCTGCAAGCTCTTCAAACAACATTTATGCAGGTGAAAGAATAAGAGGCATGGTTCTCCAACCATGATCAAGGTGAATTGACACCATTTTCCAATTTTGGCATTGTTTTGCACGTGTTAATTACTTGTGAGTTTCCTCCCGAGTTACATAACCGTACACAATCCTTCAGAAAACATTAACATATGACCCAGTCATCTTTTTGAAATGACTCTTTCCTCCACATTTTCAGATGAAACTAATGTTGCTGGAATCTTCAAAAATGAACACTGGATGCTCTAAACGAGTCATTAAGATCTGGGATTCCAGAATGGCACGTCACAATCCCATTGTAAATCTCTCCGCTAGGCCAAAGCTAGGCCATAATTTCCAGTAAGAGAAGAAGTGGCTAGGATGTTATCAGGAAGATGCTGGTGCATCAACTGGAAATGAAAGTGTGGACGCCAGTGAAGGTGTGAAAATGGTGGTGCTGTGAGCATGTGCCAGGTGAAATGAATGAAGTGGAGATATAGCTGAGAGACAATGTCAGCCATATATGCTATGGCTGTAGGTGTGAAAAAGCAATATAATGGTGTTTTTGTACTACTGTAGGCTTAAAGAAGTTACAGGGGTGTCTTGCATGGTTATAAATACAAGGAAAGACTCTTGTAGTAAGTGTAACAATTGTGGTAACAGCTGACAGGGTAAGCTGCTGGTAATGAATGTGACCATGTGATGATGAACCGTGTGATTTGCAGAAAAAGTTTTAACAGCAAATTGTACTGCATGAAAGTGGAGGTGATGACTGGATGGAACTTTCAGATAGCAGGTGGGTGGATGCTGGAATACAAGGATTTAATGAGTGGTTGTGGGAAAGAAAAACATATGAGTCTTCTAAAGACATTCACATCACAAAAATATCGCATCAATTTCAAAGAAACATTTATATATATATATATATATATATATATATATATATATATATATATATATATATATATATATATATAACAAGTATGGATTTTGCAGAATTTAAAACAAACACTAACTACCAAATTATTAAAATCAGCACCAAAATAAAACTTTTTTACAAATTGTCAATCAGATGGAATTCAAAATTCTTCCAAATGGCACGACGTTCATTACAAGTACCAGATCTCATATTATTTAACTTGAAAACAACGATATCAAAAAGTAATGTTCACAAGAAGTATGAGATCTCAGATTATCAAAGTCAGTATCCAAATGCATCTGCAAATATATTACCTCTCTTTGATGTAATACAACCTTTTTCCTGTAAACAAATCACCTAATTTTTGACAAAAAAAATTGGCAAGTAAATCCAATACAAATTTTAAAATTTACCTGCTCTGCCACACGCAAATCCCAGATCTTACCTGCGCAATGAGCTAGCCTCCAATGACACACCTTCTCCCAGGGCAGCAACCTGGTTCTAACTTCTGCTCTTCCATGTCTCTCTTCCGCAGGTCGAAACTTATCCATTGTGCCTTTATTCTGGTGCTGCCGATGGGGTTCCTGAGATAAACCACTGAATTGCTCGGTTTTGGATGTCCCTATTGCAGAGCCTGTAGCTGAAACTGGGGTCTTTGAGTGAGAATGGATGCTGGAGATGGTGATTGCAGCATAGATTTGGGAAATTGGATGGTGTTGTAACGGGGCAGCATGAGCATGATAGCACCAGCATCATCAAAATTTTGCTACAATGGTCGGATGCTGAGAATATTATTAGGAGCGGTCTGTTCTCAACCTCATCATTCATCACTGGGTATCTTTTGCTTGGGTTGGATCACGTAACTAGCCCAAGTTGGGCATATTTTATTATTGGGCTCCCAGTTGCAAAGTGGGATTCAAAAGCGCGAAACAAATATTCAAGATAATCAAACAGAGCAGGGAATTGAGTCAAGAGAGATTATCGTAAATCAAAATGCTAAATCCAAATGAACAACATAATGATCAAATATACTGGTGTGATGCAACGAAATAGCATAGGAAATCAAGATCGACAGACAAAATAAAAAAAAAAACTTGCATCAATGAATCAACTCTCATAGATCAATTTTTTGCCGAGCATGCCATAAAATTACAGCAGAACCGATAATTCATAAGGAATATCAATCCTCTTATGTTCTATTGATGGATCACAAAATCTTCATAGTGAAACCGAAAATCGAAATCCTCGATAGATCCAACTGGCTTCCTGGTAGACTGATGCTAGATTGATTTAATGCTTTACAAGAGTTACTAAATATGTTTATGCTATAAATGATGATAGTCTTAAAACTGAAATGAAACATGTTAATATATAGAAACAACATAATGAAGGGAACAAACAAGAACAGTGAGGCTGATTCAAGGTAAAGATAAAAAAAAAGGCGAGTTGATGGTGGTAAATAACAAATGATCCGAAATCAAAGGAGGAAAACATCATGCGAAATAGGAAATCCAGATTCAAAAGACAACTCGATATATAAAGTCCTGAATCGACAGGAGAAACAGGTTGAGGTTCAAATGAATCTCATGAGAACAAGAAAAAAAAATGCAGAGAAATGTTGGAACCTATTAGTTCCTTTTACTGTTACATATTTACATAGATCGACGCTTGCTATACGCAAGATCGATGCTATGTGAATGTTCCAATGGGGGAAAAGAGAAGAAGGAAGATGAAATAAGGGGGAAAACCACGAAAAACTAAGCGATAATGTTAAAATAGAACTGCCAAATAAAATAAAAGAGAATAGCTAGAGGGAGAGTAGATGGCAACTTACCTGATGGCCTGGTGTTGCAGGAGGAGGAAGGAGCGATTTTCCTTTCGCTTATTATGATTGTCCTGCATTCCAGGAACAAGAAGGAGTGAGTCCTCCTTTTATTATTATGGAGATTTCCTGTGTATATGAAGCTGGTTCCGCTGTAGGGAGGGCTGTCCTCTTCGCTCGATCTGTGAGAGAAGAAACTGTAACCACCGGGATATTCAAACTCCTTTCGATCACTTGGGAAAATCAGAGAAGATAAGAAACATAAAAGGAAGATTGATGAAGAAAATATACAAAAGGGTGGAGGGGTGAGAGGCGATGGTTGGAAAAGAGGCCTTCCGTGCCTTTTTAACGAGAGTGAAGAAGAATCGGGAAGGGATTTCTGTTGGAGATGAAGGGTTTAGGGAGTATCCGGGCGATGGAGGAAGAGGATCGGAGGGTGGAGGCCGATGGCCGTGACGATGGAGGGTTTGGGAGATGTTCGGTTGGCAATGGAGGGGAGATACCAGAGTGAGGGAGGCGACTTTCTTTCACCTTTTTCTCACTTACGAAGGGTTTTTCAAACCCTAAAACAAGCTTTTACGGAGGACCCCCTTGGATTTTCAAGATTTTACCAAGAGGGGCTCCCCTTTAAAGAAATTTAAAAAAAACTTTTAAAATCATTTGATTTTTTCTCGTAACTTTTCCTATTTTTTTTTGTGTTTTTGCAAAAATATTTACAAAAAGGATTTTTTCTGAGAATTAAAAGCTATTTTTGGAGAAATTTCTTCAGAAAATGCGTTTTTGATCCGGATTTTGGAGGAAATATGGATTTAAAGTACTGGATTCGGATCCGGAATTGAATTTGAATATATCAATATAGAATTTAATTCAGAAAATCTGAAGAATGACTGAAATTTAGCTTTGAAATCACTTTGATCTTCTCAGAAAATGGAGTCAGGGGCAAAAGGGTCATTTTTACAAAACTTTGAAAAATTTGGGGTGTTCACAAGCCCACAAAAATCCAGCCCCCTCATGGGGAATTTCTTACCGAAACACGGAAAACGATAATATAAAGGGGCAAAACCATACATATGCCAATGATTCATGACTTCAAAATGAAAATATAGAGTTGCAGACCATGTGCTTCCGCTTAGCACCTTCGTGGCATGAAGCCACCATGGATCGGTTTGCACATTGCAAGAGCAAACCGACTCCATGCCTTAGCAAGCCAACCATGCTTAAACCACAAAAAGACAAGGTAGGGGGGGCTTACTCACCTTGGAACGTGGAGGAGATGGAGCTGGGGCTGTGTCCTCAGCTGGAGGGGCTGCAGCTCCAAGGCACTCACACACACTCCACTAGGGGAAGACGGGGAAACGTGAGGAAGAAGGGAGAGAGGGTGTCGACCCTCTCTCTCCTCCCTTTTTCCACTTAAAAAGGGGTGAGAATGATGGAGGGTGGGGAGAGAAAAGAGGGGGATGGAGGGTCCTCCTTAATCCCCTCCCTAGGTCCTATGGAGTCAAGGGCCTGGCCCTCAACCACTCCCCTTTATTCAAGGGGAGTGGTTGGCTTTGACTTTTCAAAGCCAAGCCACCCACAAGGAAGTCGCCCTTTTTAAAAATTTCAAACACATTTTTTTTAAATGAATGCATTTAATGCAGTTGGGGCTACCCCCTAAGGGGCGCCCAGCTGACCCCAAAAATCATGGGCCTTTGCCCACCCACTTATTGAAATTCCATTCTAAGCCCTCAAAGAGTGCTTTTTGCAAACTTTTTAAAACTCCATTATAAGGTGAGTTTTTTTTTGAAAGATTTATTTGTTTTTATTAAAGTAACTATGGGCTGAGGTGGGGCCCATGAGAACCACCTCTCACAAATGCCCAAAATAAACCTCTTTTTAAAATTTTTAGAAAAAACTCTTTTAGGTTTTGTGAAAATTATAATTCACTTTATTTAAAACCCATTTGCTTCATTTTTAATTAGATAGGTTTTAATTAATTCAAATGTTTTATTTCCAAATTATATTTCATGAATTAAGAACTAAATTTTAATATTATGTATTTAGATTTCCAATTCTGAGGAATTCGGGCCTCGCCATGACTCGTATGTACCGATATACCTTTTTTCATCAAAATACATAAAATAACGAGCTATTTTTCTCGTTTAAGCTTCAAATTTGGAATAAGTCCAATTAGATATAATATAAATGAAGTCTAAAAATATGGGGGTTCAATTCATCATGGTTTACCCTGAATTGCCTCGTAAAGCAAATCTACGCGATTCAGAACCTCATAAAGCAATATACGCAAAATTTACGACCAATACTCACGATCAAACAAGATATTTCCAACACTAAAATATATTACATATAAAATTTCTTCAGAAATACAACGAGTCTTACAATTTAGGTATTGCATATACATATGCATTGCACTTAGGCATTGCATATGCATTCCTTCATTAATATAAGCATCACATCTAGGTAAATGCATATACATTTTCCCATTTAGCATAAGTATTGCACTTAGGCAAAGGTGCATGCATTCCATTCATGCATTAAGCATTACATCTTCGTTAATATATGTGTTTCCATTATAGCTTAGGCATGGCCATACGCATATTGGTTTTGACATGACATTTTTCATTTTCTTCTATATTTTGCATTTTTGCTTTGTGCTAACTCAGTTTTGCAGGGAAGCTTAGAAAATGTTGATTCACTTTCCTAGATTAGAAATTTTGATATTTCAATTTCAATTTAAGACTGTAATAATTTGATATTAATTAGAATTTCTATTTTTTAGTTTAGAATAGAATGTATGAGCATGTAGTTCTCATAATTGCTTGTGACATCTCATTTTATTTTTATTTTTATTTCAAAAATTTACTGTGGTATAACACGAATGGCACATGCACCTTTCTAATAAGAGGTAAATAACCGTAAGTAAATGATTCACATTTATGGCCATAGTCAAAATGTGAACAATACTTAGGATTTTTATCTTTTATGGAATAACATTTGATTTCCATCATATTTTTCTGAAATATTATTTTCTTTCTCTATCAAAATTTAAAATATAAATTAACTTGAGATATATTTGTGGCCATAGTCATGGATATATTAAAAGTTAATTTTATCTTAAATTCTATAAAGGCACAAAAAATTATTTTATTCTTTATTAGAATTTAAATATAGATTTGATTATAATATGTTTATGACCATAGTCATGAATGTATTATGATTAAATTTTATTTCAATTCTATTAAATAATAAAATTTGTTGTTTAATTCTAATCTTTAAATAAATTTCAAAGCATTCATCATTTAGTATAAAATTGCATTCCTTTTTAAATTATTTCAAATCATCTTCAAAATTCCCAGTGATCTTTGAAATAAATTCTCAAAATACAGTTTTCATCTCTAAATTCAAAATCCTTTTTCAACTCTTATTTACAAATTCAAATTCATCTTTTACTCTCAATTCCATCTTATTTCAAATTCCAACTTTCAATTCTTATTTCTAAATTCCACCTTTCTGAATTTCACATTTTAAAACTTCAAATCTCATTTCAAATTCAAATGTTAAGTCCAATTTCTTCATTTCTTTTCAAAATTTCAAATTTCTAATTATACTTTCATTAGAAAATTCAAATTTTAAATTTTGAACCTTATTTCAATTCTCAATTTAATTTCAGTTTCAAATTCCAAGTTTGATTTCAAGTTCTATTCTCAATTTCAAAATCCATTTTCAAAGGTTATTTTTAAATTTCAAATTCTGACTCCTAAGTTCAATTTTGAATTCCAATTTAAAAACCAGATTTCAATTCCAAACCTCAAATTCAAAATTTTCAATTTCAAGATTCTATTTCACTTTCAAAATTCTGATTTATCAATTTCAAGATTCCTAATCCAGTCTTTATTTTTCAAATTTCACTCTTTTCCAAATTTCCTTCCTTTTCAATTCAAATTTCAATTTCAGAAACTCTCAAAATCTCAATTCTATTTCAAACCTTTGATTTCAGTTGCAATTTCAACTTCCAAAATTCAAATTTCCTTTTCAAAATCTCAAATTCACTTCAAATTCCAAGTTTAGATTCAAATTTCAGTTTTTTCAAATCAAGTTCAATTTCTGAACCACTTCTTCAAGGATATTTTCAAAATTGTTTCAAAATCACTTGGAACATCCAAATTTTTGAAATATTTCCAAAGCATGCATCATATTTTAAATAATCATTTTCAAAGTTCATTGCACAAGCATGATTCAATGTGCATTTCAGGATTTTAGAATAATCACTTAGATAAATTTAGGCAAAGCAAAAGGCATAGATTCGATCCTTGGTTCAATTACCCCTGGTAAAGGCGCCAGGAACGGTTGAACCTCGTACCGATGAGCGAATCTCAACTCTCCATCTTTCCCGCAAAATTTTCAAAATGGAGGTGAGTTAATTTTTCAAAACAAATCTTTTTTAAAAAAAGGTCAAGTGAGACCTTGCAAAAGAGTTTCCTTCCTTCTATCTCTCTCTTCTTTCTTTTTCCCCTTCAAAAAGGGAAAAAAGGCTGAAAGAGAAAAGAAAGGAAAGAGGAAATTTTTTTTGCAACGATCACACAAGGGTGAGGCATCAACATCCCACCAATTTGATAAGAAACAGAACTTCAAGAAGAATAACAACAACAACAAGGGAGCAACTATTACTTGTTGGTTTTGTAGCGATAGGTATATCGCCAAGCAGTGTCCAAAATGCATTATAAAGGACGATGGGCAAGCCAATGTAGCACAGGCAGAATGTAGTGATACTGAGACCATGCAACCAAGGATGGGTGTCATGCGATCAATTAACGCAGCTAGAAGTTGCGCAGTTGAAAACATGCAGGTGAGTAAGGAACTCATGTACCTAGAAATCATTATGAATGAAAAGTCTACTTCAACAATGGTAGACTTCGGGACCACACACAATTTCGTCTCGTGGGAAGAGGCAGAGCGGTTGGGCTTGAAGCTCGGGTCAAAGCAGAGGACCATCAAAATGGTGAACTCTGAGGCCAAGCCCATCCTTGGTGAAGTAAGGGATGTGGCTATTCAAATTGGGAGTTGGGTCTGCAAGGCCAACTTCTATGTGGTGCCCCTGGACGATTTTAAGATGATTTTGGGTATGGAGTTTCTGCACAGCCAGAATATGATGTTGCTACCAAAGTTTAACTCATTGACGATTACGGGGCCAAACATTTCACACACAGTTCAGTGCCTTACTCAGAAAGCCAAGACTTCAGTGTTATCAACAATGCAATTGAAGAAGGGTGTCAAGCTTGGGGAGCAGACATTCTTAGTTGCCATGCGCACAGAAGAAGGGAAAGTGCAAGCAGCAGTTTTGCTGACCCTAGCTCCACTGTTGGCAGAGTTTTGGAGGGTGATGCCTCTAGAATTGCCAAAGCGTCTACCACCAAGATGTGAGGTCGACCATAAGATTGAGTTGATTCCGGGAGCGAAACCTCCCATAATGGTTCCATATCGCATGGGGCCAGTTGAGCTGAAAGATCTATGCAGACAGTTAGATGAGATGTTGGATATAGGCATCGTTCATCCATCAAAAGCACCATTTGGCACCCCAGTCCTATTTTAAATAAAAAATGACAGCTTCAAGCGGTTGTATGTGGACTACCATGAGCTAAGGTCACGATAAAGAATAAGTACTCGTTGCTACTAATAGCGGACTTGTTCGATCAGTTGGGCAGTGCCTGAGTCTTTTCAAAGCTAGACTTGAGATCGAGTTACTGGCAGGTGAGGATTGCAGATGGAGATGAGCCGAAGACAATTTGCGTCACTCACTATGATGCTTAAGAATTCTTAGTAATGCGATTCGGGTTGACAAATGCTCTAGGTATGTTCACGACCCTAATGAACCATATTTTCTACCCTTACTTGGACAAGTTCGTAGTAGTCTACTTGGATGACATCGTGATCTATAGCAGCAACATGGAGGAACATGTCGGGCACTTGTGAACAGTGTTTCAGGTGCTAAAGGTGAATGACCTTTGTGTTAAACGAGAGAAGTGTCTCTTCGGTTAAGAGGAGATCAACTTCTTTGGCCACGTTGTGGGGCGTGGGGTGCTGCGCATGGATGGATAAAAGATAAGAGCCATCTAGGAATGAGTTTTGCCATGTAAAGTGTCAGAGTTGCAGTCATTCCTTGATTTGGCGAATTACTATCGGCGGTTCATTGAATGTTACTCCCTCATTGTTGTGCCCCTCACTGACCTGTTAAAGAAGAATCGGGTATGGCTCTGGACAGGAGCATGTCAAGATGTCTTTGACGGTTTGAAGAAAGCCTTAGTGAGGGCGCCAATGCTGCTACTGCCCTATCACTCGAGTCCCTTTGAGGTCCACACAGGCACCTCAGACTTTGCCATCGGCGGAGTTATTATGCAAGACGACCATTCGATCGCATATGAGAGTCGTAAGCTAAAGGATGTAGAGAGGCATTACACGATGCATGAACGTGAGATGACAACCATCGTGTATTGCCTCAGGACCTGGCGACACTACCTTCTGGGTTCCCAATTCATCGTCAAGATGGACAATGTCGCCATGAGCTATTTTCATATGCAGAAGAAGCTGACGCCCAAGCAAGCTCTGTGGTAGATGTTTTTGGCTGAGTTCGACTTTGCCTTAGAGTACAAGGTTGGGAAGACCAAAGTAGTTGCGGACGCCGTCAGCCTCAAGGCTGAACTGACTGTTGGATGTGTGGAGCCTTTCAAAGTGCATTTGGAGGGGGCTTTGCTGAGCCTCATCTGTGAAGGTATGCAGCAGGATCCGACGGTGCAACACCTTGTTTCTCTGGCGCAGGTAGGGGAGACTCAACGATTTTGGCTACAGGATGGGCTCCTCGTGACAAAAGGGGGATGTATCTTCATGCCGCGGTGGGAAAGCCTCCACCGAGAATTGCTTAAGGAGTGCCATGATACATTATGGACCGACCATCCTGGTCAAGAGCGGACCTTAGCCCTCCTTGAGCATGGCTACTATTGGCCGCAGATAAGGGATGATGTGGAGGGGTATGTGTGAACATGCCTTGTCTGCCAACAAGACAAGAGGATCAACCAGAAGACTGTCGGCCTCCTTGAGCCTCTATCGATTCAAGAATGTCCTTGGGAAAGCATCTTAATGGACTTCATCGTTAGTCTGCCGAAGGTAGATGGCACCAACTCAATCTTAGTAGTGGTTGATTGTTTCTCAAAGTATGTCACTTTCATCCCAGCTTCTAAGGAGTGCCCTGCAGAGTTGTTTGTAAAGCATGCGATGAAGCACTAGGATATACCAAAGAGCATTGTAAGTGATCGCGATGCTCGCTTCATGGGCAAATTTTGGCATGAGGTATTTCAGCTATTTGGTTCTGATTTGCTATTTTCAACAAGCTTTGATCCGCAGACCGATGGGCAAATAGAGCGCATCAATGGGATACTTGAGCAGTACCTTAGGCACTTTGTTAGTGCCAATTAGAAAAATTGGGTAAAGCTCCTTGATGTGACACAATTCTGTTACAATCTACAGAAGAGCGAGTCTTCAGGCTACAACCTGTTTGAAATAGCCATGGGGCAGCAACCGCTGACACCGCACACTCTTGCCGCTTAAGAAAAGGGAAGGCCATCCTTCGCTTATCTATTTGTTCGAGACTAGCATGAGCATGGCGAAGGCATTCCTACACAAGGCGGCAAAGAAAATGAAAAAGTGGGTGAACAAGCATCGTCAGCCCGCTGGGTTCCAAGTTGGGAACCAAGTTTTGTGAAGATTTATGTAATACCCATGATTTTTATCAGATAAATAAACTTGAAATTTATATCTTTAAGCTAGTACAAGGATATTTTTAGTATGGTATTTGTTTATTCATAATTGGATCTCAGATATCCTATTGGGATTTTCAATGTTGGACCCCTAATATCCTGTTCAGAACTCTGACATTCCATTCAGATATTAGATATTGGATCATGAACCTTAAATTGAATATTTAATAATAGATTTTGGTCAAATGGATCGGGTCTCTGGTTTCGGATCCTCAGTATCAGGGTCAAATTTGACATTGGATTCAGGTCGAATTCAGTGGATCCGCGAAGTTTAAATAAAATGTTAATGAGAAAATTTTTATATTAGACCTATAACACTTTATTGGGATCTGTAATAGCCTAGGTGATGTTTGGATCCACATTACTTCATTTGGATCTTGGACATTAGATCCTCAATTTTCAATGTCAATTTTACATCGGTAGTACTCGGATCCCGTTAAAATTCTTTTTGGATCCAAAATAAGATTACTTGGGATCCATAGTACCTTATTCAAAATCATATCAAAAATTTTATAGTGTTTCAGATCCTTGGGTGGATCCAGATTTTCTTGGTTGGATCCATAAATGTATTGGGTCATAAACCCATATCATCCATTAGGACGTGGTCCAAATCAAAAGTTTCAGATCCGGGAACCACAAGGGATCCGCTAATCCAGATCGCGGCAGGTTCGTGGGTCTCAGACCCAGACCCGAGCCATGCCCCATGTTAAGAGTACGTTAAAAAACACACACACACACAACATTAAAGTTATGCTGGCCCAATAAAATGGGCATTAGGGTCCTCTCAGAACCCTAACACAGCCTAAGAGGGGGGGGGGGGTATGTGCGCAGCCGCCTGGTGAAGGGAGGGAGGTAACCAACCTCCTTCCGTTTCGAGGCACCCTCCTAGAAAGACTCCTCCCACACCCCTCTTCCTCTCACACTCTCTCTTTCCCTCTCGTGCTCTCTAGCTCTCTCTCCCTCAACTTCTTGCTCTCCCTCTCGAATCTCTTGCTCAGTAGCAGAGCAACCAAAGCCTGGGACCTCTCCTCTCACGGCAGCAGCCACCATCACGCTGAAAGAGGTAGGTTTTTACTATTTTTCTTCTTCGGGTGTACCGTATGTTCGAGCATGCTGTGTGGGCGACCGAAAATCCCTAATTGAAAAAGGGGATTTTGGGCTTATGGTGCCGGAAATCCCAAATCTCAGATTTTTTTTTTGGGGGGGGGGAGGTAGATTTTGGATTTTTGACTATAGGGTCTCGGTATACTTGTTTCTTTCTTGGTTGTAGAGGTAATACCCTTCATATTTGTTGTAGATGTCGACAAAAAGTGTTAAGATTTTGTTTTGTCAAATGTATGGTTTCACTATGTTCTACGGGTATACCCCAAAGTTGAGAACATCGTCTGTGAGATTAGTTGTTTACACGCAGGCTGGAAAATATCGAGTAACCCATTCGGACAACCCAGTGTCCCACTTGGAGGATTAGATTAATATTGAGTTTATTTCCCTATGCTTTTAACCCTTACTTTCGTATATGGTAGCCTGAGTAATAGTTTTCAGTATAGAGATTTATGACAAGAAAACCTAATACGGGGTACGATTCTGAATCAGTGTGTGTGTGCATACATTGTCTAACTTCTCTATGAAGCATCGATGATAATAAAGGATGTCATTTTTTTTTTGTTCTTTCTTTGTATCAAGTCCCCTGACAAGGAAATTGGTTGTTGCGTTTATTACAATAGTGGTTTCCTTCTGTGTTAAGTTCAATAAGATGTATATACCTATATCAGAACTCCCGTGTGACAGCAGCTAGAAGTAGTATTTCCTGGGTATAATCAATAAACAAACAAAAATTTTGATTATCAGCCCGCTTGTTACCTTAATTAACAGTCTGCACATTTTGTTATTGGGCTTGATTTCGTACTGTTTGTATTATGCAATGTCAAAGTCATTACTTGTATAATCTATTACTTCCTGCATAAAGAATAATTGGCAAAAATCAATGAATCACATGTTTGCATAAGACACCAGTTTTTGTGTTAGGACTATGTGATAAAATTGCAAAATATGTGGTCTTGGGAAAGGTGATGCATGGTTAAGCATATTAAAGATTTCCTGTACACTGCAATATTAGATAGCAATGCATGTGTTTTAATTGATCACCAGATTGTTAAAGTATGTGCTAATTTATGAAATTAAAAAAAAACTTAATGTTGGTTGCGTTTTTGAAAGATGGTTGCAAATTTAAATGGTTAAAATCCTTCTGTGTTATATTAATAACATAAATAGAGGTTTGTACTTATAAAGTAGTTTCTTTTTGGGGTTCCAAGGTCGGAAGTCGATGACTGGAGTCCATCGACTGTTTATATAGTATTATGTTCAATGGAAAATAAACATTTGTATCAGTCTTTGCATGCTACAACCATAGATTCTGCATGTTACTATAACTTTTATTTTTATGTAAATCCCAAACTCGAAATTAGTGTCGGGGAAATCCACGTTAGTAGACTTTTTATTATAGCAAATTATGGACCGAGTACATGCAACAGAATATTTCTTTGTAAAGTTCCATGAACATAATCTGCTTTTTGTATCCTAATCTATGCACTGTGGATGGGTAATACTTTGAATCCTCATAACAATGGCAAAACACGTTTGGTTTGTAGCTCGTTCCCAGAAATAAAAAAATCGGTATGTACTTGCCTTCTTGAAAAAAAAATCTTGCCTTGCTTAATCATTAAACTGTTACTGTTTATTCCCTGCTGAAAATCATGATTCATAGGTTTTTGAGAATATGTGTTTTGTTTGGAAATCAAAATGCCTTGTAAAATTGTCATTTGATACATGAATTATGATATATGCACTTAATCAGAACTGTGTGGCAGCATGGTCTGTCTGGCTGAGACAGAGGGACAAAATTGTTTTGTTTGAGAAACTGTCCAACCGGTGTATATTGGTAGGTCACCCAGGAAATTTTTGACGTGTGAACACCCACATCATACGTATATGCCATGTTCAAAGTATGGTTCCATGGTCACCCTACCACATGTTCTAACAAGTTAATACTCAGATCATAGCGTATGTTGAGAAACTTTGGGTTTTGGCACAGGTCAGGGTACATGACATACATAAGTTATTTCAATGTTAACAAATATAAGTTGATAACTCTATTTGTTATTATATATATACAACTGAGTTTTGAATATTTAAATGGAACATGTTAGTATGCTTGTATGTTTTGCATATTTCCACTTAGACTCGTTATGAAATGGGTTCTGAAATATTGACCATGCCTGCGATGTTTTTATTTGTTAAGCTGCATAATTTTGATGCTTACATACCTATCAAGATGTATACATGCTGAAATATTATTAAACCACCTTATACAGTGATCGGATTTTTGCAATGGTATTTTTAAAATATTATTTTATCGTTGAAAGCGTTTTGGAAAATCACCAATCAAGTAATAATAAAAACCGACTTTCCACGGATGTGGCAAGTACGGGTCAAATCCACAGAGAACGAGATACATTCAGATTAAATCTAAACTTTGCATTTTATTGATATTGAACCTGTTCAATTACAGAAAATATTACAATGAATTAAAAAATGAACAAGAACAGAAACGAGGTGCGCAGTGACTTAAGCCTGCGAACACAAGGGCATTTTCGTCAGTTCACTTGATATGACAATCAATTGCGGAGACGAGATGCTCTTACTGCAACTTAATATCACCTGCACGACAGAGAAACAAAGTTAGTGAAACTATTTATACAAATGGTTATTTCTACATTAATTCTAAAATTAATCGCTAACCTAATTCTACGTAAAACGATAAATTACCAGAGCTAATTTCCTAAATTATATGTCCTAACGCTACAATTAACTCTGAACTAATGTTAGAAACCTAATAAAACACTAAAAATTAGAATTAGAAAAACTATGTAAAATTGCCAATGACTATTTTGCCCTTGCGCTATGTGAAACCCTAATTTCTGATAGGCAATTAGAAAATGAATCATAGATGGCTTAGACGGAGTCCAAATGGAGTGATTTTGGTTATGTTGGATTTCTGACAAAATCAGGAATTTAGTGCAACTTACGAATTCCAAAAATTGCTCTGGGAGCTCTGGATATAAGCGTCACAAAATATGTCAAAATACCCGATGAGCCTATCTAGAAATATCAAGAAATGCCAAGGGCAAGACTACGACGAGCTCAACCCTAAAATACTGAGAACAACATGAACTGGCTAACCTACATTAGCTATACTACCCAGCACATAGTATTAGTTATGCTAATCATCAACTGCAAACATCAACCTAGCAACCACTAAACATACCTATTCTATTAAGTTACACTAGAATCGCATAACATAATACTATCTTTGAACAAAGCAAGATTTTAGAACTAAACTAATTGTCTAACAACATTCAACAAAATATAACTACTTTATGCTAAGTTAGCTTGCTGCACAACAACTAAACGACCAAAGACATACGGCTAAGACCAAAAATAATAATCAATTTATTCCTTAGCAGAACGCCTAGAATGAAATATACTAAGCAAAACTAAAGTTACAATTAACTAATATGCCCAAAAACACTTAACAGATCAACTAATAGTTACTATGAACCATCAACACGATGTAGCACACAGGGCATTAGCTAATCAGCATCTACACATATGCTAAAAACAGGAACCGTGTCACCCCTACACAATGTTAATCTACTTTATCCTAAGAAAATCGATTAGAATTAAAACAACTTCTAACTAATGCTAATTATTTAAAAGTATACTGTCATATGAATAAAACTCAGCAAATAAGCAACCTAATAATGAATTGACCCTGCTAATTAACATATAACCTAACTAAATCTAAGTACGAAAACAACACAGCTATTCAACTATATCTTACTCACACAAACCGATAATCTCCTAAAATGTGAAAACAACTAAAGAACACCAAGACATGAACTGAATTAGTTATACACAATTCCACAAATAATCCTAACTAATATTGGCCTGGTTCACGAATCAACAGATTAGATAACCAAATATACTAATGGATAGTAGAATGCCTAAGTATGCTTTTTGCACAACAAGGCCTAAATTAGGTGGAGAGGCCCCAACCGATTTTAGGCATTTGGGTGAGAAGGCATCAAAGATTGGAAATTCAATTGCAATGCAAGCTAGCTATCCAATTTAAGCTACTGACCAACACTAAGAACTAAGCTCAATTATGTAAAACAAATATTAACTGCCTAACATCAGATTAGTCCCGATCGGCTAGAATGACTCTAGCCGATTTAGGCGCAAGAGCAAAACCAATTGATAAAGATATCGATTCAAAAACTTTTGAAACAGCAAAAAACCAATAAGCAGAATAAATTTAGACTCGACCTATGGTGTGGTTTGACACACCAGCTACACACTAAGGCTGTCACAAACTTAAAATCGCATACAAATAAAAGAAAAGAAGACCACACGCACATTGGGGTTTTATGCTAGAAGAAAAGAAGGGAGGAAGATGCACCTAAATCCGGGCGTTCGAGGAATGGAGGGGTAGACGGGGAGCAGAATCTTGCTTAGGTCATGCGCAAACAGCCTTCGGTGGTGCCGTAGGGGTGTTCTCATTGCTGCAAATTGTTGTAGCACGCAGGTGGGGATTGCTTTGAGAGGTGGCGTGAAGAACGAGCCTAGCTCGAGTTGTAACGCCCCAGAATCCCAGCTTGGAAAATCCTTTAGATTTTTAGGATAATTTTTTTTTTAAATACATTATGCGAAGCGGAAAAACCAAAAGGGAAAAACAAGTAAAAATTCTGAGCGAGTTACAGAGAACAACAAGAAGAAACATTTTATTAACCACATTTTATAAGACGATAAACATTTCCCTTTTTACAAAAAACAACTGCCAAGATCTTTGACGTTCTAGAAGTGTGGGTTCAGTCCTCCACCGCACATCGAGCTCCATCGCACCACGAGAAGTCAAAACACCTGTAGCCCCATAAAACGGGGTCAGTACTCTTGCGGGCTAGTGAGAAATCAACCACAACAATTCATTTATGCAAATCATAGCAGTCATAACATGATATGCATCTAATAACATAATTAACCAGAGCAATAGCAAAAGTGAATTTATCATGACAGAATAGGTAAAATATCGCAATCAATGCATATATACAAGTGAACATATATGTGCATCATGGTGAGACAATTAACATAATTGAAGTGATTAAATAAGTATAACTGCAATAAGTAGAGAATAATGCCAAGAAATAAACAACAATGTCAACCACTAACATACTTAGGCAGTAACATCAAATATCTAGCAAGTGAGCAAGAAAGATACAGCTCTAGCATTATGATAAAAGATAAGCAGTACGATCATGATCAATCAACTAACATGATTGACATTAGCATTCAATAATAAATATTTCATTAATTATCTAACCAAAGGAAGACCTCTCTAGAATTATATCGCATGAGATATTTATAAGAAAAAAAGTATGGGTAACTGCACATTTCTGACATAAGTGAGCTCAACTCACAAGGTGGGTCCATTACCCACACTAACTCACCACGGAGTTTTTAGCATTCCATAAAATCTCACAGATAAATGCCCCCTTACAAGGTGCCTCGAGTCCCCTTTATACTTACGGGACAGATCAAGTGCCCAAAGGTGAATCGTGTGATCAATGCAAACGTACACGAAACACAATCAAATATTCATTAAATACTAGGACACTTAAATTATTAATACGATTCATGCAATTACTCTAAGTTTGGTGACATGATGTGCAAGTATAAGTACTTATTCGTGTTATAGCATTTATGTCACATTGTTCTCATGTAGTGTGTAAGCGTACATAAATCAAAATAATATGAGCATAATATCGCATGTTAGCTAATCTCAATTTTGACCATATTAGATGGTAAACAAGCTTAATCAGGTCGTTTGAGATCAATGACTTGGTGTCTCAGCTGGGCCGTACCCAACTCGGCCCCAAAAGGAGAGAGATTTAAAACAAGTTAAAAGTAAATCATGACTTCCTATAATTAGCAAAAAGATAAATATTTTTGAGATGTTTAGGCGAAGATTCAGCCCTGACCCTATACACAAAAGTTGTAGCATTATATATTAGCTTTCTACAGAATCAAACCAATCGAATTTGCATGAAGGGAGTCAGGAGAAACTTCAAAAATACAGAACACTGTCTAGAGCATTCTTGACTGAACAAGGACTAACAAAAATCTGAATGTTCTATATTATGACAAAGGATTTGGGGGACCTTGCAGACCGAATCAAGAAATTTTCTCAACTAAAAAGTTGGAGGACTATGTCTTGACTTTCTAAAATGTCCAAGAACACCAAAATATGATTTGTATCCAAGGAGATACAGTTGGTTTATCAGATGTGTCTCTGTCAACTCTGAATTCGGGAAAGAATCAATGCATGCAAAAACAACATTTTTAACAGAGTTTTTCTAGGATGACGCAAACTGAATCACACAAAACCTTTAACTACAAAGTTAGAGGTCTGCGTTTAAGATTTCCAGAATGTCCAAAAATACCATAATTGGACATGTATTTAGAGCAATACAGTCTATTTATCAGAGGTGTCTATGACAAATCGCGATTCGAGAAAAACTAATGCATGCAAAAACAATATTTTTAACAGAGATTTTAGAGGATCATGCGGACCGAATCAGACCAAACCTTCAACTACAAAGTTAAAGGTTTGCATCTGAGATTTCCAAAAAGTCTAAGAACTCCAAAATCGGACATGTATCCAGAGTGATACAATCAATTTATTAAAGGTGTCTCTGACAACTCTGGATTCAGGAAAGCATCAATACATGCAAAAACAACATATTTGACAGAGATCTTAAAGGATCATGCGTACCCAATCAGGATAAACATTTAACTAGAAAGTTAAAGGTCTACGTATAAGCTTTCCAAAACGTCTAAGACACTAAAATCGTACATGTATCCAGAGCAATACAGTCATTTTATCAGAGGTATCCCTGACCACTCTGGATTCGGGAAAGAATCAATGCAAGCAAAAACCATATTTTTGATAGAGATTTTATAAGATTCTACAGACCGAATCAGGCTAAACCTTTAACTACAAAGTTAGAGGTCTGAGTCTGAGCTTTTCAGAATGTCTAAGAACACAAAAATTGAACTTGTATTTAGAGCGATACAGTCATTTTATTAGAGGTATCTCTGACCACTCTCGATTCGGGAAAGAATCAATGCATGCAAAAACAATATTTTTGACAGAGATTTTATAAGATCTTACGGACCAAATCAGGATAAACCTTTAACTACAAAGTTAGAGGTCTAAGTCTGAGCTTTCCAGAATATCTAAGAATACCAAAATCAAACTTGTATCCAGAGCGATAAAGTTATTTTATCAGAGGTGTCTCTGACAACTTTGGATTCGGGAAAAACTAATGTATACAAAAATGACATTTTTAACAGAGATTTTAGAGAACCATAAGGACCGAATCAGACCAAACCTTCAACTATAAAATTAGAGATTTGCATCTGGAGTTTTCAAGAACACCAAAATCGGACATGTATCCAGAGAGATATAGCCAATTTATCAGAGGTGTCTCTGACAACTCTAGATTCGGGAAAAACCAATGTATGCAAAAACAATATTTTTAACAGAGCTTTTCTAGGATGATGTAGACCGAATCAGACAAAACTTTCAACTATAAAGTTTAAGGTATGCGTCTGAGCTTTTCAGAATGTCCAAGAACACCAAAATTGGATATGTATCCAGAGTGATACAGTTGATTTATCAGAGGTGTCTCTGACAACTCTGGATTCAAGAAAAACTAATGCATGCAAAAATTCCATTTTTCATAGAGCTTTTTGAGGACTTTTCATTCCTAATCTGGAAAATTTCTCAACTACAAAGTTATAGGAATAGGTTTGGGCTTTTTAGAACGTCCAAGAACACAAAAATCCGACCAGTATCTAGGGAGATATGGTCAATTTTTTAAAAGTGTCTTTGATAACTCTAGATTCGGGAAACTCGTTTTGACAAAATACATATATATTTTTTTTAAACATAAGTGCGTGTGTGTGTGTTCACGTGATGCATCCACATAAGTGCTATAAACTGAATATAAGGAACAACACACAAATCTAATATACATGCAACTCACACACATGCATTTGGAAAATTCGGTTTCATGAAGAAAGAAGATACAAATGGACAATGAAAGAAATCTCACCTTCAATGGCTTCCGGAATGATGGAGAGGATCTCCTCCTGCTTGGGTGTGTAGGATGGAGTCCCACGTGGTACCCAACCCTACACACTAGCAAGGTGGAGAGAAAGAAGGTTGGCTAAGGTGGGAGCCCCACAATTTTGGGAGAGAGAGAGAGGGGAGAGAGGAGGGAGAGAGAAAGAAGAGGAGATAATGACTTTCTCTCTCTTCTCAAAGGTTAAATATGCTAGGGTTTTAAGTGGATGGCTGGGATTAAAAGTTAGAAATGAATGGCTAGGATGTATGTCACACCCTTCTAGGTGATGGCATACTTGTAATACTTTAGTTCTACTTTTTCTGCACCCAATAGGCTTATTTCATTTGAATTCTCTAAAAAGTCTTTCAAGAATGTCATTAATTAAGGTCTATTATAACCTCTTGCCTTTAAAATTTTTCAAGAAGTGTCTCATGGCTGGAACCAATCAGAATCATTTCTAAGAAAAGTCTTTTCTTAAATTACAAAATAGCCACCTCCTAGCTTGGTCAACTTGACCAGCTAGTCTCCAGGGTTATCCATGTCTACCTATGGTCGACCATGGGCTAGGTCAACCCCTTAGTTGGTCTCAAACCCGACAAAGATTCAAATATAACCAAAATATTAAAATATATTCTAAATCATTATTTTTCGTGAAAAACCATCTTCGGTATGACCCATACCTCTTTAAAATTTACATTCCTTATTAATTTACATAAAATGATGAGGTTTTAACATCGTTTAAATTTCTCGATTTGAGATCCGATTGATGTCATGTAATTTGGATAAAACTTAGGGTTTTGATGACTGATGCATCGAAATATGCATGCATATGCATTTATTTCAATATGTATATAAACACTTGTCCACATTAGGGTTTCTGATATATATATATATATATATATATATATACAAATACACATACACACATGCATATGCATATACATATTTATATACAAATACATAGATAATGACAACTATGAAATTTCATCTTTTATTGGATAATTTTCTCAGAAAATTTGTGGGTCTTACATTCTACTCTCCTTAAAAAGGATTTTGTCCGTGAAATCACAAAACACTAAACAACGACTAAATGGTCAGATCTCCTCTGACGGTGCCTAATTCGCAACAACTGAGTCTCTAGTAGACTTTCTTGGACAAAACTTGGCAATATGCCCGGTTGTCCACACTTGAAACACTTGCCATCATAGAGAGGGCAAGCTCCAAAAGGATGATCTTCATTGCATCGTCGACACTTCTGCTGAGCATTTGGTCGCTGGGATGGCCTTTGCTGGTGGTTCTGATGTCCTTTTTGACGCTTTCGCTTTCTAGTAAGTGGTGAGGATTTCTTTCTACTGGGATTCTTTTCACTAGCAATCGCAAAAACCTTGGTCTGCTGCTCGGCTTGGTCTTCTTCCAATAGAGTAGCTATCTCAATAGCCTCCTCGAGCGACTTTGGTCCGCTAGTGAACACTTTGGTTCTTAGAGTAGGCCTCAAACCACGAGCGAACTTCATTGCTCGTTCCTTCTCCGCGACTTAAATATTTGGACAATATTGCTCCAAACAACAAAACTTAGTAATATAGTAAGACAGGGTCGTCGTCCCCTATTGCAGGTCCAAAAATTCTTGCATCTTCTTACTTCGTTCATGCTTAGGAAAATACGCCGAGTTAAAAACTTTGACAAATTCATCCCACGTAACATTCTTGTCTTTGAATTTAACCGAAGAGATTGTGTCCCACCACTTCTCAGCGTGGTCTTTCAAACGATAGATACCAAAGTTCACTTTCAGTTCCTCTGGGACATCCAAAATACGAAAAATGCGCTCTATCTCACGTATTCATGACTCCGCAGCTTTAGGGTCTGTCTTGCCCACAAAAGCAGAAGGATCCAATTCCATGAAGCGCTTATAGGTAATCGTACCTACGCTCTGCCTATCTTGGCACACGAAGTGAAGATTCACACTCATTTGTTGCATCGCAACCACCTGCTATTGCACAACCTCCGCAAGGTTGCTCACAGTGCCCATAATATCGTTGCATCTAGTCTTTCAAGTCATCTATCATGACAAAAAGACATAATAATTAATCTATAGGTCTGACAACCATGCTCGCTAAACGATAATCACAACAATCATTCAAAATTCATCGGGCGCACTACACATAATTCAAGCAAAATACACCACAACTGAATTATGTAGCAACACGACATATAAACACGTTCCTCGAACAATCTCCAGCGACACACACAAGGTCGCTATCGCTAGAAAGTCACCATTCTAGATGACCAACATTAGAGAATCACCAATCTAACACATCAAAACAAAGAGAATTGCTAATCATATAACATTGTTAGGGAATCACCACCCTAGAGGAATCGTTAGAGAATCACCACTCTAACAACATTGTTGAAGAGTCACCACTTCAACAACATCATTAGGGAATCACCACCCTAATGGCATCATCAGAGAATCACCACCCTGACGGCATTACTGGCGAATCACCACCCCAGCAGCATCATTAGAGCATTACCACCCTAATGGGGTCATCAGAGAATCACCACCCTGACGGCATCGTTAGAGAATCACCACTCTAACGGCATCGCTGAAGAGTCACCACTCCAACGGTGTCACTGGAGAATCACCACTTCAACGACCTTCATTAGAGAATCATCACTCTAATGGCATCGCTAAAGAATCACCACCCTAGCGGCATTACTGAAGAATCACCACTCCAGTAGCATCATTAGGGAATCACCACCCTAATGGCATCATCAGAGAATCACCACCCTGATGGCATCGTTAGAGAATCACCACCCTAACGGCATTACTGGAGAATCACCACCCCAGCAGCATCATTAGAGCATCACCACCCTAATGACATCATTGGCACTACCAGAATTTACCACCTGAGCCAACTCACCACAATCCTCCCGACTGTGGTTGTGAAACAAGAATTCCCACAATGCTCTCTCAAGAGCAACAACACCCTGAAGATCGGTGTTATGCTATCCCCAAATACGACCCTCTCAAGAGTCAAATGCCATCTTCGGCAACACAAAAGCGACTTGCTAAGTGCATAACATCAGATACGTCCTCATCACCAAGAACAACGAGGATCTACAGCATCCTCGAATGGGATACACAGAGGCTCAACTGACAAAGACAAGGCTTTAGCCTTCTGTCCAAAAAGGTCATATCCGAAAAGATACCCTTCATCAAAGACAGGGTTACGAATAATTCCAACAAGTTGGAAAAGAGGAAAAACACTCACTTAGAGCCTCACACGACGATTCTCATCAAAACCACATCGTCTTTAACACGATTCGGATAAAAGTTTCGATTATCGCTATGATTCTTCAATCGTCTTTATCAACACAATATGGAACGAGAAGGGCGAACTATGCAAGTAGTTCTCTAGGTCTCAGTCACGAACGTCAACTCTCGCAGGAGTTGACTCGAACTAACTTGGGAAACTATATCCACCAGCATAAACAAACCCCTTGGTTTCGACATTCGATACCTTAAGCCAGATATACAAGGCCTAAACACAAAATTGTGTCCCGCATCGGACTACACTCGAAAAGCACACCATTTTATCTAAACATGCAGAAGAAGTAACTAAGCAACAAAAACATAATTCAACTGAGCTAAGCATACTTACACTGCAATGGTCGATGCGTACAGAGACTTGAACCACACTTTAAAAAAAACCTGGCTCTGATACCAAAACTTGTAACGCCCTAGAATCCCAGCTAGAAAAATCCTTTAGATTTTCAGGATAATTTTTTTTATATGTATACATTGTGCGAAGCAAAAAAACCAAAAGTGAAAAACAAGTGAAAATTTTGGGCGAGTTACAGAGAACAACAAGAAGAAACATTTTATTAACCACATTTTATAAGATGATACAATATTTCCCTTTTTACAAAAACCAACTGCCAAGATCTTTGACGTTCTAGAAGTGTGGGTTCATTCCTCCGCCACACATCGAGCTCCATCACACCACGAGAAGTCAAAACACCTGTAGCCCCATAAAACAGGTTCGATACTCTTGCGATCTGGTGAGAAATCAACCACAATAATCCATTTGTGCAAATCATAGCATTCATAACATGATATGCATCTAATAACATAATTAACCAGAGCAATAGCACAAGTGAATTTATCATGACAGAACAGGTAAAATATCACAATCAATGCATATATACAAGTGAACATATATGTGCATCATGGTGAGATAATTAACATAATTGAAGTGATTAAATAAGTGTAACTGCAATAAGTAGAGAATAATGCCAAGAAATAAACAACAATGTCAACCACTAATATACTTAGGCAGTAACATCAAATATCTAGCAAGTGAGCAAGAAATATACAGCTCTAGCATTATGATCAAAGATAAGCGGTACGATCATGATCAATCAATTAACATGATTGACATTAGCATTCAATAATAAATATTTCATTAATTATCTAACCAAAGAAAGACCTCTCTAGAATTATATCGCATGAGATATTTATAAGAAAGAAAGTACGGGTAACTGCACATTTCTGACATAAGTGAGCTCAACTCTCAAGGTGGGTCCATTGCCCACACTAACTCGCCACAAAGTTTTTAGCATTCCATAAAATCTCACAAATAAATGCACCCTTACAAGGTGCCTTGAGTCCCCTTTATACTTACAGGACAGATCAATTGCCCAAAGGTGAATCGTGTGATCAATGCAAACGTACATGAAACACAATCAAATATTCATTAAATACTAGGACACTTGAATTATCAATACAATTCCTGCAATTACTCTAAGTTTGGTGACATGATGTGCAAGTGGAAGTACTTATTCGTATTATAGCATTTATGTCACATTGTTCTCATGTAGTGTGTAAGCGTACATAAATCAAAATAATACAAGCATAATATCACATGTTAGCTAATCTCAATTTTGACCATATTAGATGGTAAACAAGCTTAATCAAGCTGTTTGAGTTCAGTGACTTGGTGTCTCAGCTGGGCCGTACCCAACTTGCCCCCAAAAGGAGAGAGATTTAAAATAAGTTAAAAGTAAATGATGACTTCCTATAATTAGCATAAAGATTGATATTTTTGAGATATTTAAGCGAGCATTCCGTCCTGACTCTAAACACAAAAGTTTTAGAATTATCTCTTATCTTTCCATAGAATCAAACAAATCGAATTTGCATGAAGGGAGTCAGGAGAAACTTCAAAAATACAGAACATTGTCTAGAGCATTTTGGACTGAACAAGGACTAACAAAAATCTGAATATTCTATATTTTGACAAAGGATTTAAGGGATCTTGCAGACCGAATCAAGAAATGTCCTCAACTACAAAGTTGGAGGATTGTGTCTTGGCTTTCTAAAATACCCAAGAACACCGAAATATGACCTGTATCCAAGGAGATACAATCGGTTTATCAGAGGTGTCTCTGACAACTCTGAATTTGGGAAAGAATCAATGCATGCAAAAACAATATTTTTAACAGAGTTTTGCTAGGATGATGAAGACCTAATCAGACCAAACCTTTAACTACAAAGTTAGAGGTCTGTGTCTGAGATTCTCAGAATGTCAAAAAACACAAAAATTAGACATGTATCAAGAGCGATACAGTCCATTTATCAGAGGTGTCTCTGACAACTCTGGATTCGAGAAAAACCAATGCATGCAAAAAACAATATTTTTAACAGAGATTTTAGAGGATCATGTGGACCAAATCAGACCCAATTTTCAACTAAAAAGTTAGAGGGTTACATCTAAGCATTCTAAAAAGTCTAAGAACACTAAAATTGGACATGTGTTCAGAGCGATATAGTCAATTTATCAGAGGTTTCTCTGACAACTCTGGATTCAGGAAAGCATCAATACATGCAAAAACAACATATTTGACAGAGATTTTAACGGATCATACGTACCCAATCAGGCTAAACATTTAACTACAAAGTTAGAGGTATGTGTCTAAGCTTTCCAGAACGTCTAAGAACACCAAAATCGGGCTTGTATATAGAGCGATACGGTTGTTTTATCAGAGGTGTCGCTGACCACTCTGGATTCGAGAAAGAATCAATATATGCAAAAACCATATTTTTGACAGAGAATTTATAAGCTCTTACGAACCGAATCAGGCTAAACCTTTAACTAAAAAGTTTGAGGTTCGCGTCTAAGCTTTCCAGAATGTCTAAGAACACCAAAATCGAACTTGTATTCAGAGCGATACAGTTGTTTTATCAGAGGTGTCTCTGACAACTCTGGATTCGGAAAAAACTAATATATGCAAAAATGATATTTTTAACAGAGATTTTAGAGGATCATGATGACCAAATCAGACCAAACCTTCAACTATAAAGTTAGATATTTGCATCTTATATTTTCATAATGTCCAAGAACACCAAAATTGGACATGTATCCAGAGCGATACAGTCAATTTAACAGAGGTGCCTCTGACAACTCTGGATTCGGCAAAAACCAATGCATGCAAAAACAATATTTTTAAAAGAGCTTTTCTAGGATGATGAAAACCGAATCATACCAAACTTTCAACTATACAGTTAGAGGTCTACATCTGAGCTTTCCATAATGTCCAAGAACACTAAAATTGGATATGTATCCAGAGCGATACAGTTGATTTATTAGAGGTATCTCTAACAACTCTGGATTCGAGAAAAACCAATTCATGCAAAAATGTCATTTTTTATAGAGTTTTTTGAGGACTTTGTATTCCGAATCTAGAAACGTTTTCAACTACAAAGTTATAGGACTGGGTCTGGTCTTATCAGAATGTCCAAGAACACAAAAATCCGACCAGTATCTAGGGAGATATGATCAAATTTTTAAAGGTGTCTTTGACAATTCTAGATTCGGTTAGCTCGTTTTGACAAAATACATATATATATATATTTTTAAAACATAAGTGCGTGTGTGTGTATTCACGTGATGCATCTCACATAAGTGCTATAAACTGAATACAAAGAATAACACACAAATCTAATATACATGCAACTCACACACATGCATTTGGAAAATCCGGTTTCATGAAGAAAGAAGATACAAATGGACAAATAAAGAAATCTCACCTTCAATGGCTTCCGGAATGATGGAGGGGATCTCCTCTTGCTTGGGTGTGTAAAATGGAGTCACACGTGGTACCCAACCCTACACACTAGCAAGGTGGAGAGAAAGAAGGCTATGGTGGGAGCCCCACAATTTTGGGAGAGAGAGAGAAAGAAGCGGAGAGAATGACTTTCTCTCTCTTCTCAAAGGTTAAATATGCTAGTGTTTTAAGTAGATAACTGAGATTAAAAGTTAGAAATAAATGGCTAGGATGTATGTCACACCCTTCTAGGTGATGGCATACTTGTAATACTTTAGTTCTACTTTTCCTGCACCCAATAGGCTTATTTCATTTAAATTCTCTAAAAAATCTTTTAAGAATGTCATTAATTAAGGTCTATTATGCCCTCTTGCCTTTAAAATTTTTCAAGAAGTCTCCCATGGCTGGAACCAATCAGAATCATTTTTGAGAAAAGTCTTTCCTTAAATTACAAAATAGCCACCTCCTAGCTTGGTCAACATGACCAGCTAGTCTCCAGGGTTATCCATGTCCACCTATGGTCGACCATGGGCTAGGTCAACCCCCCCCCCCCTAGTTGGTCTCAAACCCGACAAAAATTCAAATATAACCAAAATATTAAAATATATTCTAAATTATTATTTTTCGTGAAAAACAATCTTCAGTATGACCCATACCTCTTTAAAATTTACTTTCCTTATTAATTTACATAAAATGATGAGGTTTTAACATCGTTTAAATTTCTCGATTTGAGATCCGATTGATCTCATGTAATTTGGATAAAACTTAGTGTTTTGATGACTGATGCATCAAAATATGCATGCATATGCATTTATTTCAATATGTATATAAACACTTGTCCACATTAGGGTTTCCGATATATATATATATATATATATATATATATATATATACAAATGCACATACACACATACATATGCATATACATATTTATGTACAAATACATAGATAATGACAACTATGAAATTTCATCTTTTATTGGATAATTTTCTCAGAAAATTTATGGGTCTTACACGAGTGGGGTAGAGAACCGGGGTGGTAGAACCGACTAACCGTGGAGGGGCAGACGACACCCCATCCATGGCTGGCGCATCCTACAGTTGTAGTACCTGCAAACATGAAGCAAACAACATTAGCCCCAGCATGGTGACAATAAAGGAAGATATGAGCGAAGGGAAATGGAAGGGGTTAGAAAGGGTGACTAAATAGAAATGCTTGGAGTTCCATGCGTAACCAAGGAAGAAGGAGAGGTGGGGCGTAGGGGCGACTGAGAGGGAAGATGGTGGTTTGAGATTCAGGCTGGAGGCGCACTTCCCATGGCAAGAGACGCCCTCTTAGGGTTTCTCTATGTGTTTTATGCAAATGACCTCTTTTCTGGAAATTTCAGAAAGAGGATTAAAATGATTTTATTGGCTAGGCGCCTCTTCTAGAGGGGTTTTTATCAAATGTCTTCTAAAAAAATGTAAATGGGCTGGAATGTGGCGTTTTGGACAAAATCCACGGCCCAAATGGGCCAATTGGTTCCAAAATGTCCCGGTTTCCCCTGAAGTCCGACCTGTTTCACTAAAAATGTGATCTCTCTCTCGTTTTAAGTCTGATTCGAACAAAATTCGAACCATAGCTGAATGACATCTAAATGCATCTAAGTGAGGGTTCTAAACCTATAAATGATGTGTTTATACAATAAAGATATATTGTGTTTATGAGTAATTAACGCATCATCAAATACCCCCATGCTAGAATAATTGCTAGTCCCTAGCAATACACCCTACCCTTGCAATGAGGATATGGACTATCTGAATAAAATGCAAGTTCTTATTAGACTAACTAACTCACTTTCGTAGGAATCATGGCTGCATTTATCACATGCAACAAGCCCTTTAAACCCCTGGGTTACCCTAGGGGATGAGCAAGGTCTCGTGAGGGTTTGCAGAGATGCTACCCACAAACATAAAAAATCATGCAAAAATTTAAAATTTTCTTCTAAAATGTTAGGCAATTCCAGAAATCAAATTTAGCAGACATTTCATGTAATTTTTCACTTCTCAGAACATAATTAGAGATTTTTTGCCTTCACGATAAAAATTTTCCTTTCACTCTTCTAAAAATCGCATTTATCTATAATTGTTTCTCAGAAAATCGTGTATTGTCATGCTATTGTTCATTTTTCCTCACTTGTATCTTTTTCTGCACAGTCTTTCATTCTACTTCTAAATAGTGACTTTTTCTTTTTATTTAAGCTCTCATTTTCTTTGGATTTTCAATTTTTCCAATCTTTTAGATTCTTTTCTTTTTTTTTTTTCCATTTGATAGCTTGTGTGTGGTATGCTTTTGTGCCCTGTGCAATGTTAATGCCTTCTTATACCACTATTTGTATGTCGAGGGTGTTAACTAGGCACAAAAGTGACTTCCTTCATTTATCCTTTCGACATGAGATTCAGACACTTCAACTTGTATCTGGTCTCAGCTTTCGAGGCTCACAAAGTTTTCACTCTCCTTTAAGGGTGAAATTCAAACGCTTTAACTAGTGTCTGAACTCGTCTTACTCGACATTGTGAAATCATCCAAACAACCTAACGTAGGCTCTTTTCTTTTGAGCTCGAGTTTTTTCTTAATGTTTTTCATTTACTTAGTAGTTTATTTCAGACTGTGCTTACTTATACTTTGTGATTCAAAATTATCTTTTCACATTCGAATACAGTCTTTTCTTTGAACTTCACATAAATACTCGCTCTTTTTAGCTTTGTTCAGAAAAAAAATTTCCTCATGGGGCTTCTAAAATTTTCTAATATGTCAGATTATGTAAAAAATATTCATATATGCTAAAAAAAATTTTGAAATGCCTAATTTATGAGTTTTAGTTACTAAAACAGGATAAATAAAACAAAATAGTGTGTATCTACTCAACCACCCCCCATGCTTGAATGACATTGTCTTTAGTGGCATGTAGAGATATAAAAATGAATATAGATGCACACTAAAACAGTAATATAGATATGGGAGAAAGAATAGATACAACCTGATATGCCCAAGCCTCTGAAGCTGATGATTGACTTGACTTTGCACCACCACTATGCATATACGAATACATAGTTTTCTGCTGATCTGATTAATGGTCTGCTTTTGGAGGCGTGCTGCATGTCTGGTAACTTGAACTAATGCATTGAAGCATCAGATGGAATGATGTTCATGCATGACAACAATGAAATCCGAAACAAAAATCAAAACAAAACACATAAACAAATAACAATTTTATTTCTAATATACCTATATATGTTACACCAAGAAAAACAATGAACAAAATAAAAACACTAACACATTAAGCAACTAAACTATGTCAGAATTACTCTATGTGATGAAAATAGCAAACATAAATCTAGATCTAAATCAGTAAATTTATCAAATACAGAAAAGCACAAGCTATGTTCTCTAAATTGATCTGTCTATTCGCTCCTTGAATCATGTAATTCAGTGAATCCTAAGAAAAACAGCATGTGAATCCTATATTTGCTAACTATATTAAATCCTACTGACTAAAACAAATAAAAACAACTAACTAAACACATATTAATAAACTAAAATCTCAGAAATAACAGAATATAATCGCCATTCCCCAGCAACGGCGCCAAAAACTTGATCGGATTTTTGCAATGGTATTTTTAAAACATTATTTTATCGTTGAAAGTGTTTTGGAAAATCACCAATCAAGTAATAATAAAAATCGACTTTCCACAGATGTCGCAAGTACGGGTCGAATCCACAGAGAACGAGATACATTCAAATTAAATCTAAACTTTGCATTTTATTGATATTGAACCTGTTCAATTACAAAAAATATTACAATGAATTAAAAATTGAACAAGAACAGAAACGAGGCGCGCAGTGACTTAAGCCTGCAAACACAAGGGCATTTTCATCAGTTCACTTGATGTGACAATCAATCATGGAGACGAGATGCTCTTACTGCAACTTAATATCACCTGCACGACACAGAAACAAAGTTAGTGAAACTATTTATACAAATGGTTATTTCTACATTAATTCTAAAATTAATCGCTAACATAATTCTACGTAAAACGAGAAATTACCAGAGCTAATTTCCTAAATTAGTTGTCCTAACACTACAATTAACTCTGGACTAATGTTCGAAACCTAATAAAACACTAAAAATTTGAATTATAAAAACTATGTAAAATTGCTAATAACTATTTTGCCCTTGCGCTACGCGAAACCCTAATTTCAGATAGGCAACCAGAAAATGAATCGTAGATGGCTCAGACGGAGTCCAAATGGAGTGATTTTGGTTATGTAGGATTCCTGACAAAATCAGGAATTCAGAGAAACTTACGGATTCCAAAAATCGCTCCGAATGAGCCTATCTAGAAATATTAAGAAATGTCAAGGGCAAGACTACGAAGAGCTCAACCTTAAAATACTGAGAACAGCATGAACTGGCTAACCTACATTAGCTATACTACCCAACACATAGTATTAGTTATGCTAATCATCAACTGCAAACATCAACCTAGCAACCACTAAACATACCTATTCTATTAAGTTACCCTAGAATCGCATAACGTAATACTATCTTTGAACAAAGCAAGATTTTAGAACTAAACTAACTGTCTAACAACATTTAGCAAAATATAACTACTCTATGCTAAGTTAGCTTGCTGCACAACAACTAAACGACCAAAGACATACGGCTAAGACCAAAAATAATAATCAATTTATTCCTTAGCAGAACGCCTAGAATGAAATATACTAAGCAAAACTAAAGTCAGAATTAACTAATATGCCCAAAAACACTTAACATATCAACTAATAGTTACTATAAACTATCAACACGATGTAGCACACAGGGCATTAGCTAATCATCATCTACACATATGCTAAAAACAGGAACTGTCACCCCTACACAATGTTAATCTACTTTATCCTAAGAAAACCGATTAGAATTAAAACAACTTCTAACTAATGCTAATTATTTAAAAGTATACTGTCATATGAATAAAACTCAGCAAATAAGCAACCTAATAATGAATTGAGCCTGCTAATTAACATATAACCTAACTAAATCTAAGTATGAAAACAACACAGCTATTCAACTATATCTTACTCACACAAACCGATAATCTCCTAAAATGTGAAAACAATTAAAGAACACCAAGACATGAACTGAATTAGTTCTTATACACAATTCCACAAATCATCCTAACTAATATTGGACTGGTTCACGAATCAACAGATTAGATAACCAAATGTACTAATGGATAGTAGAATGCCTAAGTATGCTATTTGCACAACAAGGCCTAAATTAGGTGGAGAGGCCCCAACCGATTTTAGGCATTTGGGTGAGAAGGCATCAAAGATTGGAAATTCAATTACAGTGCAAGCTAACTATCCAATTTAAGCTACTGACCAACACTAAGAACTAAACTCAATTATGTAAAATAAATATTAACTGCCTAACATCAGATTAGTCCCAATCGGCTAGAATGACTCTAGCTGATTTAGGCGCAAGAGCAAAACCAATTGATATAGATATCGATTCAAAAACTTGCAAAACAGCAAAAACCCAATAAGTAGAATAAATTTAGACTCGACCTATGGTGTTGTTTGACACAGCAGCTACACACTAAGGCTGTCACAAACTTAAAATCGCAGACAAATAAAAGAAAAGAAGACCACACGCACATTGGGGTTTTATGCTAGAAGAAAAGAAGGGAGGAAGACACACATAAATCCGAACGTCCGACGAATGGAGCGGTTGACGGGGAACGGAATCTTGCTTAGGTCATGCGCAAACAGCCTTCGGTGGTGATGTAGGGGTGTTCTCATTGCTGCAAATTGCTGTAGCACATAGGTGGGGATTGCTCCGAGAGCTGGCGTGAAGAACGAGCCTAGCTCGAGTGGGGTAGAGAGTCGGAGTGGTAGAACCGGCTAACCATGGAGGGGCAGACGGCACCCCATCCATGGCTGGTGCATCCTACAGCTGTTGTACCTGCAAACATGAAGCAAAAAACATTAGCCCCAGCACGGTGAGAAGAAAGGAAGATATGAGCGAAGGGAAATGGAAGGGGTTAGAACGGGGGACTCCATGGAAATGCTTAGAGTTCCATGCGTAACCAAGGAAGAAGGAGAGGTGGGGCGTAAGGGCGGCTGAGAGGGAATATGGTGGTCTGAGATTCAGGCTGAAGGCACACTTCCCAAGGCAAGAGATGCCCTCTTAGGGTTTCCCTATGCATTTTATGCAAACGACCTCTTTTCTGGAAATTCCAGAAAGATGATTAAAATGATTTTATTGGGTAGGCGCCTCTTCTGGAGGGGTTTTTAGCAAATGTTTTCTAAAAAAACGTAAATGGGCTAGAATGTGGCATTTTGGCCAAGATCCACGGCCCAAATGGGCCAGTTGGATCCAAAATGTCTCGGTTTGCCTCGAGGTCCGACCTGTTTCACTAAAAATGTGATATCTCTCTCGTTTTAAGTTTGATTCGAACGAAATTCGAACCATAGCTCAATGACATCTAAATGCATCTAAGTGAGGGTTTTAAACCTATAAATGATGCGTTTATGCAATAAAAATATATTATGTTTATGAATAATTAACGCATCATCACACATCTTAGAAGTGTATCGATAATGTTAGGAATTTTATCATAAGTGTAATAAAATTGAATTGTGGTTGTCAATTTCTATAACTTGAAATGTCTATACCTAGTAGGTTCAAATTCTGTTTTGCTCTAGCTACAAATAGTTAATCATTCAAGATAGATGTTGCTCATATGAATTGTTGTTGTTTGTCTTTGAAAATCTCTGAAATTTCATAAACTGAGTTATGTCCTAAATGATTTTCTGAAATATTCAACGACCAATATGTTTTGAAATTAATAATGCTCAAATGCGTATTAATTTGCAGATGCCCTAATGCTCAGATGTCTGTTTAGCGGCATAGTAAATTGATGATTCAAATGAATATTAAGAGACATAACTTCTAATGTTCAAATACATATTTACTTAAATATTCCAAATGCCCATTAAGTTGTATATCATCTAAAACCTAATGGTAGGTTGTGGCAATTTGCTATTGAAAAATATATATATATATATGTATATATATATATATATATATATAATGATGAAGAATGATGATCTGGTAACTGAACCTACAGGTCACTTTGTTGTGGACATTGAGTGTCAAGCCAGGGAGCGATGCCCCAAACCCCAACCTTGTAAAAACCTTTGGTTTTTTAGCAATTTTTTTTTTTTGAAGATAAGTAGTTTAAAATCAACCAGCAGAAGTACAGAAGGGAAAACAGGGGTAAAACAAAGGCCGCAAGTCTGAGCGAGCCACAGTAAGAAAGTCAAACCACGAGTCAAACAAAATACATTTCATTACCATAATGTTTACAATATTACAAAAGGAGACTGAGTACAAAAAGGAACAGTCTCTCAAAAAGAGAGGAAAAACCCCTCAAACTCCAAAACTAGAAGAAGCCAGGATCCGCTGCTAAGTGTGGGTCTCAAGCATTCTGTTGTGCACCGTCGCATCACGTTGTGTCTACTTGTCACTTGTATCCCCATAAAACGGGGTCAGTACTCTTGCGAGTTGGTGAGACAAACCATCCATACATTGTCATTTCTATGGAAAGCATAAGGTAAACAACATGCTACAGATATGCTAAGCAACAAGCCACAACTAGCATGATGAAACAATTAAAAACATTTAAATAAAAGTACCCGTGCATGTCAGGTAGGTGCACGTGCTACAAGACTATAAAACTATGAAATAACAAGTTCAACAACTACTGTAACAGAACGGGAAATGAAATAACAAGTACAACAACTAACAAAACTACTAGCAGTGCTAAAGTAAACAATTAACCACTATTGTACGTCAGCCTGTTTGGTTAGTACTTATGTTCTTCTGATTACTCCTTCGGGTACGTGAAGGAACCCTCGTATTCTGTGAGACATGCACTCAGTGTCTGTTATTCAATTTCTAATGTGATAACCGGGGATGCTACAGACCGAGTCAAAACCACCTGCGGGTAGCACGCGACTAGGAGAAACCTTTCGCAGGGGCAATGGATTGCAATTCATACTACTGCAATAGCAGAGGTCCCTGAAGAGGGCAACCTCAACCTCCCTAACTCCTAGTGACAAAAGGTCAGAGGGCGCTTCAGCTCCTCAAAAGAACGGGTCGTAGTAACGACGTGATATTCAGGGTTGTACCATTCATCCTCTCCCTGGGTGACCAACCTGTGAATGGGGCGTGGCAAGCTTATCTTTTTTAGGCTCATTCTTCAAGTCATACCTCCTCTCAAGGTAGTTATGCCTTGTGGTGCCCGCAAGGTACGCAAACGAGGACTTCGCCTGCCCATCCACGTGCTCAGCCTCACACGGGCACAAAAGAGCACATTGCCTGTGAAGACGATTCCAACACCATTTTCATTTTATGCCTAGGGTAACACAACATGTGAGCACTCTCTCACGAACTCAGACCATTGCCCGAAGACTCCAACCGAGTTCCAAAACCTCAACAGGTCAACAGTGTCATACCCTATGGTGTTTTCAGTTTTTTAAGTGCATGTCATGTCGAGTGTGAAGCACGCCTCTGGTGCATAGTATATCTATTGATATACGAAGGTGAGCCAAACAAGAAGTACTCGACCAACCAAAGCTAGTGACATACGTGTCAAGTTGTGCCAAAGTATTTGAAAAACCACAAAGTCATAATTTCGCACAAGTATCATGGAATGACACAATAATATATATGTAAAATTACACAAATCATTGTTTTTGAGAAGCACGAGGCTCAAAATGCTTGTACAATAGCTATTGTATACGCGAGGGGTGTCCAGAGCCTGGAATACGTATTTTGCAAATACGCGAATTCCAACTATCGTAACGCGGCAAATCTCGCGTAGCGAAGCCTTCTGTGAAGGACCTTTGCAAAATCGACACTTACAAGTGTCAAGAATGAATCATAACTTAATCTCATACTTATGGAGATAACATTAGCATATCCAAATGCGTAGCTGCATTCTGCCCACACAAACGGGGCACAAACAAGGCTATCTGTCAGGAGGGTCCGATGAGAGCGGCCAATCACACGCAAGCATGTGGTGCGACCAAAGTCGCAAACACTACCACCTCGCTGCCACAATGGGACAGTGAGGTACGAGCATCCAAGGCCCGAGATCGCAATGACCTTGTTGCTCGCAAGCGAACATCCTTGCTTTACACGTGCCCTTGCCTCGGGGGTTGGCAACAACGAAGGGGGAGTCGTCGCCACCTATTGAGCTTCTGTGGGAAAATCAATGAGGCCTTGGCAATGGGTTTAACCCAAACATGGGCCACCAACCTGGTGCAGTCAAACTCAGATTCGTACCGGTGGCAACAAGGTTGTCGGGTGCCTTAGCACCCGGTGCCAACCTGGGTGCCAAGTAGGAAGCCAAGACCCAAGTGGGGTCTGCTTGTTGACTTGGCCACCGGGCCTATGTCAACCCTGGTCTGCACCTCAAGTGCAGACCGAGGACTACTAGCTGTAGCCCTGGCCCAAGGGCTAGCACCTGGTTCTCGCGAGTGCGCTAGCACCTGGTTCTCCCGAGTGCGCTAGCACCTGGTTCACCCGAGTGCGCTAGCACCTGGTTCACCTGGGTGCGCTAGCACCTGGCTAGGCCTAGAGCCCCAAAAGAGTCTCGGTTGGGCTAGATGCCCAAGGGGTTGGGCCAAAAGGGCAGGGGCACACTAAGGGGTGCCCAGCAGGTGCCCCTGGTCTGACCTAGAGGAGGGCCCAGACCAGGGCGCTGGTTGGTGTAAACACCCCAAATTTTCATCATCCATTCTCAAACAATTTCCCTTGTGCAATGCCAACCCTGTTAGGTCACTGTAGGAGTCCAACCCCAAGTTTATGTCAGAAAACTACCATTTTACCAACTTTTGTTAGAAAAATTACCATTTTACCCCTAGGTCATCCCGGACCTCAGTCAATCGGAGTCAACCAAGCTCATTGGTTAGTTTAGAACAGTTAAAATATCAGTCATTTCAAGCTCATTTGAGCTCACAGTGAGAATGCCATTTTCATTTCTGACCATTCTTGCCAAAATGGGATCATTTCTTAAAAAATGAGCTCATTTATCACTTAAATCCAAGCCAATTGTATCTGAGTCAGTCATTCCCAGTCAATTTTATTTCCAGAGTCTAGATTGAGCTCACCAAGAGTTCAAGTGCTCCAGTTTCAGTTCAAATCCACTTTCAAGTGTCTAGGAGCCTATTTTAGCCCATTTCAACTCATTTAGCTGAAATGGAGTTGAGTCCAGTCAGTTGAGCTAGTGTTTAAGCTTCAATTTTTAGTTCATCTCAGTACTACCAATCTTTATCCCAGCTCAAACCCAGCTCAGATTCGGAATTCACTTCACTCTAGTGACCATTCTGTACCATTTCTCTAAAAATGACAGCTTTTCTTGATAATTCAGTCAAGGAGTTCAGTCGAGTCAGTGTCTTGTCAGTTTACTTGAGTTCTGAAACCCTAAAACCCATCTCAATCCAGTTCATTTCAGTTCTATCAAGCTCAAACCCTAATTTTTAGTGTCACTCTGGCCCGGTAGAACCCGAAAACCATTTCTTGAACCATTTTGCAAATTTTATCCATTTTAACACTTTCTGAACTGGTACAAGTGCCAATCGGGGTCTAATATCCAAATTTCTTCATTCAGGATTAGCATTTTGCATAGTATTTTATGTCATTTCTCATTAGCATTTCTCAGCATTTCATACCATTTCATCATATTTCATTTCATTTTCGATGTTCAGAACTCCAGTTTTATAAATTTCGATCCAGATTGAGTTTTAAAAGCTTTCAAAAACAAATTTCAAACCTTGGGTTTCCAAAATTAACATTTTTACCCCCAAGAATCTAAATTTGGAAATATTTTCCCGAGAAAAACAATTTGGATTTCTTTCAAACTCAAATTTTCAAATTCTATACTGGATTTGCTTCGCAATGGGGTATTGAACATTAAATTCTGAGCTCATTTCAAAAACTGCCAAAAATAGCTCGTTTCGTCCAGAAATTTTTTGAAAAGACTATCCAACCCCTCTAATCTTCAAAATGAATTTCAAATTTGGAAATTGAGCTCGCTCTGAGATGACTCATCCATTTGCATTTCTTTTTAACAAATATATATATATATATATATATATATATATATATATATATATATATATATATATATATATATATATATATATATATATATATATATATATATTTCCTTCATTTTTTATTATTTAAGTTTATTTATTATTATTTCATTTTTTTTATGTGGGACCCACAAGGGGGTCGACCCCCCCTAGCTCCTTTCTCTTTCCTTTTCCACTTCCCACTTCCCTTTTCTTTTCCATTTTCCTTCCTTTTTTTCTCCTTTTTTCTTTCCTTTCTTCTTCCCTTTTCTTTCTTTTTCTTCCTTTTCTTCTTCTTTCTTCCCTTTTCTTTCCTTCTTTCTCATTCACGTATCCCCTTCTTCCCTCTTCTTTTCTCCCTTCTTTCTTTCCTTTTTTTCCCTCTTCCCTTCTCCTTCTTTTCTTTCCTTCTTCCTTTCCCCCTTCCTTCCTTTTCCTTCTTTCTCTCTTTCCAAATAACTACTCCATGCGGCTGTTGCCTCCCCTCCCATTCACACACCTCTCCTCTCTCATTAAACCTATCTCTCCTTAAAACTTAGGGAGGCATTTTATTTTTTTCTAAGTCATCAATCTAATTGTCATACAGCTGAAGAAGCATTACACGCATAGCACATCTTATCCCCTTAGCTCTCCTCTCTCTCTTTTGCTACTCATTTTTTTTTATGCCTAAGAAATTTCCAGATCTCTTTTCACTCACCAACCTTCAGTAGCCCCTTAGCCGCACCCCTTCAACTGATTCACACACCTTCACCCCTTCAATCTTCAACTCTCTTTTGTGCTCTTGCAATAATATTGAATCTTCTTTGCTGGCCATCTCGAGGATTTATCCTTCCTCCTTTTGGTTGGATGATATAAATGAAATTCCACTAGAGGGGGGGTGAATAGTGAAATATGATAATGATCGATAAAATAAAATAATTAAGCAATAAGGCACAACACATAAAACACAGAAGTTATACTGGTTCGGTCAATATCCAGACCTACATCCAGTCCCCAAGCAAACCACTTGAGATTCCACTATAACATCCGAGTTACCGGATAAATAGTACAACACCCTCTTCCCAAGAGGTCTTCTTCTCTCAACAGAGAAGGGCAACACCCTCTTCCCAAGAGGTCTTCTTCTCTCAACAGAGAAGGGCAACACCCTCTTCCCAAGAGGTCTTCTTCTCTCAACAGAGAAGGGCAACACCCTCTTTCACAGAGGTCTACTTCTTTAAACAAAGAAGGAATACAGTGAATAAACAGAGTTACAATACTTCCTATAGAACCTTCAGAATGATATGAATGCACGAATGAAGGATTCTAAGAATGTTCTGTTTGTCACTCAGAGGATACTCTTTGTCAAAGAGCTGGACTTGACTTTTTTTCTCTTTTCTTTCTTTTTCTTTTTCTCTTTCTTTTTCAAGGCTCTCTTTTCAAATCACGAATAAAATATTTTTCTCTTTGTAAGCTCACACGTCTATTTCATTCCTCTTGTTTGAATAGTTTATGTGTGTGTGTTTATATAGCTTATAAAAAGTAGTCGTTACATTTTGGAATTGTAACTTTTTGAAATATGAAATGTTATGTCTTTTCAAAAATATCTTTTAGAGAAGATCGAGAATGCCTTTTTCCAGAAGAGTAAAATAGAGGGTACACTAGTCGTTGTAGTGTTTTAGGTAATACATATTTTATGTAAGAAAGTCTATTTCTTACAATAGTACATTTGAACGTTGGGTTGTAGTTTTGTCTTTATTCTAATTAATGATTTGAGGTACATTAGTACTTCTTTACTTTAAATGAGTGTAAGTACTATGAGTGCTTTGAGATATTTATTTGTATATAGTCATGTCAAGTGTATTCTTTATGTAGTGTATTTTAAAGTCTCCAGAGAGAATGAGGACCAAAAAGAAGGTCGACATTCTTTGGGAAGGATATTTAGAAGGGATTTGTTACAGAAGGCATTTAATGCTTTGTAGAGAGAATGATGACTTCAAGTAAGTCGACATTCTATGGTTATGAGAAAAAGGTAACTAGAGTCCTTAAAAATTTTAATTTATTTTTCTTATGTAGCCGATTTTATGTTTTTGTCTTTTTCCTACATTCCTTTTTCATGTTGTCTTGTAAGGTACAATGACAAAATGTCTTTTTCATAAAAGGTTGTAAGAAGGTACAATTATTATATGACAAAATATCTTTTTCATAAAAGGTTGTAAGAAGGTACAATTATTATATGACAAAATATCTTTTTCATAAAAGGTTGTAAGAAGGTACACTTATTGGTTTTCAAAAAAAGAAGCTTTTTGAAACTATCGTATACTTTTATGATATAGTATGTATGAATGAGTATGTAATATGCAAAATGCAAGTTCCTGAAGGTTCTGTTACATATGACTTTAAAAAGAAAAAAATCTTCATCTTGAGGTAGCCGATTTCTTCATTTGAGCTTTAGGAAAGCATGGCTCATCAAGCTTTTTCTTCAAGGAGTATGATTGCACCATAGTTGTACTTGAACAGGAAGTCTCCATCCTTATTGGGTGAGATATCCTTGCATCAAATACTCGTTAGATTTAAGGCAAAACAGATTTAGTCATAATATAACATTATTTCAAGAGAACATATTATCATATCATACAAAATCAAATAAGACAGTGTATCATATTATGTGACATCAAAACCGAATTTCTCAACATTCTCTCCCTTTTTGATGATGACAAAATATGCTCCCCCTGTCAAAAAGACATTATGCATAGAAATAATAATATGATAAAAATGTGAAATAATGTTTAAAGAGAGAATGTTTCTCCAATAATGGAGACAGGTTTTCTCCCCCTTTGTCATGGACAAAAAGGAGGGATCAGAGTAAAAAAGTTATTACAGACCAAAAAATAATTTAAAAGTTATTACAGACTAAATATAAAAATGCGTCTATCTCGAAGGTGGAGAAGGTGAAGGCGTCCGGGTGGCACGATTCCGCTTGCGAGTCTGCTGCAACAGGGCTTGATTACGAAGGATTCGATCTTGAGTTTGCTCGATATCCATCATAGCAGAAAAGTAATTGAAGGAGGATATTGGATCTGCTTCATCAGAGCCGGGCATGTGCAGGGACCTTAGATTGAAGGTGGTAGCATCGAGGACGTGAGAGGGTCGGAGGATGACTTCGTTGTGAAGTGGTACTTGGAAGTAGTTGAAAATGGGAGTTATAAAACACCCAAAAAGAAGAGGCTCAAATTTCTGATAACGAATAAAGAGGTTGAAAATAATGGATGACCAATTTATCGGAAGAGAAGAAAGGATGGCGTAGATAAGAAGAGAGATTTTTCGAGGAACTAATCCCTGGCGGGGATGCTTGGGATAGAGGTTGTGGAAAAGAATCTGGGCAAGTAGCTGAGCTTGAGGTTGGAGATTCCTCATGTGCCACGGAAGTTGGTAGAAGTTGGTGCAGAGAAGTATTTTTCGAAGTACCGATCGGTCGATTGGTACTATGGCGTTAAGGTCGGTACCGGTGGAAGGTAGATTTAGAATTCTACCTAGGTCGGAAGCATTGAAAATCATCAGCTGTCCTCGGACTTTGCTGGTGATTGAGGTTTGTTCATGATCAGAAGAGAAGTTGGTATAAAACAGTCGAACTAGTTCAGGATAATAGGCGGCTGGGGATGAAGATCCTATGAGAGGTTTGAGTTCGGGGAGATAGGTGTCTAAGTCGAAGAACATGAAGTCGTCAAAGTTGATCAATTTTCCTTCATGAATGGGGCGAGAGCAGAGTGAGGTGTAGGTGTGAAACAAATCAGGATACCTTAGATCGGCGGAGGTGATCACATTGGTAGAAGAGGAAGCCATTTTCGAGTGTCTTGAAAATAAAGCACTAGGAGAGAAAGGAGCTAGAACCGAGAGAAAAATTGTATAAGGATAGAAAAGATCGAATGGAATGGTAAGAGATGAACCAATTGATTAAATAGAAGGAAGAAAATAATTGTTGATATGAAATGAGGAAATGCGTGAGTTGTAAAATAAGAGACTTGTGAATGACAAATCAAATCAATTTTGGAAGAAAGTGTATTATATTAGCATAGATATTAAGAAGGACATAGTTTCGAAATAATTTTTCTATATATGTAACAAATTTACTATGGGCAATCTTGTTGGATAGTGAGAAGAGTCATGAATTGAGTATGGAGTGTCATATTAAACGTAAGAGAAAGAATGATTCAAGAGTTTTTAAAGATTTTCGTGAAGATCATGAAGAATAGAGAGTGAATAATGGCCTAATACGAACAAACAATTTTTTCAAGAATTTACTTTATGTGAAAGCATTCCAAAATCGTGAAGAGGGAGTTTGGAATAGGACAAACATGAGAGTATGAGGAAATGCAATAATTTCTTATTTAAGAAGTGTATATTTTGATATACGTGAAAGGAGTGTGAATAGATATAAAGGAGGGTGATACGGATATGTAAAAGAAATGAGAGTGGTCATAAAGGACACCAATCACTTGAAGTTGGATAGAAATTGTATGACATAAAGTGGAGTGAAGGACAAGGTTTTAATGAATCTCGATTGGAGAGAGATATAAAATATATGAGAGAGTCATGGTCACGGATGAAAAGGAACTTCGTATAATGTAGAGAGAGATAAAATGGTGATACAAAACGTACTAATGAGTGGAGTACAAGTTTTTGAAAAGAGAATTTTACAGTACTTTTTCGTAAAAGATGTAAACCATGAAGAGATGATAATAGATTGTTCTTAGGCTATGATATAATAGATGATATAGTAAAAATTTATGTGAAATATAATAACTTAAAAGGTGGTACGAGAGGATAATCATTTGAATTTTTCATGAAAGGCATTAATGTCTTAGTGAAGTGTCTCGATAGGAGGAAAGGAAGACATGATAAAAATAGAGTGTACATACTATATGATATAACAAATGATATAGTAAAATTTATACGTAAAAATATAGCAACTAGATCTTTAGAAGAAGGTAAAAAGAACCAAAAAACATCATTTGATTTTGACTAAAATTTGAAAAGTAAGATTTCTCATAAAATAATATGTTATCATGTTGAAGGTGAATCAACTTATCGTAAGAGAAGTTTTCACAAAAGGACAACAAATAATAAAGGAGATATGAGATGAGTGATGTGAACAATGTCATGATAGCTTTTAATATAATTAGTTCTTATGGATATGAGTGAAAGGAGATAGGACAAGGAGTCATTATGGATGTGTACTTGAAAGATGACAAGTTGAAAGACATAAAGAATGTGTCTTATAAGAGTTTAGAGTATACGTGAATATGGAAACCTAGTTTGACTAACAAAAATCGATAAGAAGAAAAAGACTTTTAAAATAAGATTTTAACAAAACTTATAAGAAGTATTATATTAAGTGTGATTAATTTATAAGTCACTTAGTTTACATATTCCTAGTTCTCTTCTAATTCGTGTGAAGTCTTCATGTTTTAATGGTTTAGTGAATATGTCTGCTAACTGTTGATTAGTGGGTATGAATTCTAGTTTAATTATGTTGTTTAAGACTTGTTCTCTTAAGAAGTGGTGTCTTATTTGAATGTGCTTAGTTCGTGAGTGTAAAATAGGATTCTTAGATAGGTTTATAGCACTTGTATTATCACAAAAAATAGTTGTATTTTCAAAATTTAAACCAAAATCTTTTAATGTTTGTTTCATCCAGATAACTTGAGTACAAGCTAGGCTAGCAGCAATGTATTCGGCTTCAGTAGTTGATAATGATACACAATTCTGTTTCTTACTGAACCAAGATACCAGTGAGTGCCCTAGCATGTGACATGTTCCACTTGTGCTTTTTCTGTCAGATTTACTTCCAGCAAAGTCAGCATCACTGTATGAGATTAGATCAAATGTAGAGGATTTTGAATAGAATAATCCAAAATCAACTGTGTCTTTTAAATCTCATTATTCTTTTTACAGCTTTAAGATGTGATTCTTTTGGGTTTGACTGGAATCTAGCACACAAGCAAACACTAAACATTATATCTGGACGGCTAGCAGTTAAATAAAGAAGTGATCCTATCATACCTCGGTATACCTTTGTATCAACAATCTTACCATCTTCATCTTTGTCCAACACAGTAGTAGTGCTCATAGGAGTGGATTTTGAAGCAGTTGAGTTCATGTTGAACCTCTTCAGAAGTTCATGAGCATACTTAGATTGGTTGATGAAAACTCCATCCTTGGTTTGCTTAATATGCAGTCCAAGAAAGTAGGTGAGTTCTCCCATCATACTCATTTCGAATTCCTTCTGCATGGACTTAGAAAAATCTTCACAGAGAGTGCTGTTAGAAGATCCAAAGATGATGTCGTCGACATAGATTTGAACAATTAGGGTATGATTATCCACTACTTTGACAAATAGTGTAGAATCTGCTTTGCCAACAGAAAAACCAGTTTTTAATAAAAAGGTTTTAAGTCTTTCGTACCAAGCACGAGGTGCTTGTTTTAAACCATACAAAGCACGTTTGAGTTTAAAAACATGATCTGGGTATTGTTCATTTTCAAATCCTGGAGGTTGTTTTACATAGACTTCTTCATTTATAAAACCATTTAAGAAAGCACTTTTAACATCCATTTGAAATAATTTGAAATCCATATAGCTTGCATATGCTAAGAGCATTCTAATAGATTCAAGTCTAGCAACAGGAGCAAATGTTTCATCAAAGTCAATACCTTCCTCCTGGTTGTATCCTTGAGCTACTAGTCTGGCCTTGTTTCTTATAACATTACCTGTTTCGTCTAGCTTGTTTCTGAAGATCCATCTTGTCCCAATGATTGGATGATCCTTTGGTCTCGGCACAAGATCCCAAACGTCATTTCTTTGGAATTGATTCAGTTCTTCAGTCATGGCTAGCATCCAGAACTCATCAATGATGGCTTCATCAATCTTCTTTGGTTCAAGTTGAGAAATGAATGCCATGTTTGCAATCCGTTCTAGCTGAGCTCTAGTTTGAACCCCCTTTGTTAGTTCTCCCAAAATCTGCTTTTGAGGATGATCTTTGATATCAACAAAGGTTCTTTGGTGATCATCTTCATTAGACTTAGCTGTGTTATCTAAAAATAAATCTGTACTTTCAACATCATCATTAGTTTGTATATGAACAGATTGATCAATAGATTCACAAAAACTAACATGCATAGATTCTTCAATAGTATTATGACACTTATTGAAAACTCTGTATGCTTTACTATGACTTGAATATCCTAAGAATATGCCTTCAACAGATTTAGCATCAAACTTATCCAGGCTATCTTTTGTGTTTAGGATAAAGCATTTACATCCAAAGACTTTGAAGTAGTCTATTCTTGGAGTTCTGTCATAGAATAGTTCATAGGGAGTTTTATTTAATAAGGGTCTAATGAGAACTCTATTTGTTATGTAGCACGCAGTATTAACAGCTTCTGCCCAAAAAGATTTTACAAGATTATTGTGTTGGAGCATAGTCCTGGCAGATTCCTGAAGGGTTCTATTCTTTCTTTCTACTACACCATTTTGAGGTGCAGCTCTAGGGAAGGCAAAGTTATGAGAAATACCATGCAAGTTACAAAAATTTTCAAAGAGTTCATTTTCAAATTCTCCTCCATGGTCACTACGGATTTTAACAATAGAACATGATTTTTCGTTTTGTAATTTTTTACATAAGATTTCAAACTGACAAAACGTGTCACTTTTGTTTTTCAAAAATATTACCCAAGTAAATCTTGAGTAATCATCTACAATGACAAAAACATATCTATTATGATTAAGGCTAGCTACCCTAGAAGGACCAAAAAGGTCCAGGTGGAGAAGCTCTAAAGGTCTTTTACTTGAGATGACATTTTTTGATTTGAAAGGAGATTTTGACAATTTTCCTAATTGACATGCATCACAAAAATAATCTTTTTTAAAAGATATGTTGGGTAACCCACGTACTAATTTATTTTTAGCTAGTTTGGACATGTATTTTGAATTGACATGGCCCATTCTCATGTGCCATAGATGTTGAGTGTCATTATTAGCTATAAGACAATGTTCTGTGATGTTTTCTAGGTATAGTTCGTATATATTATTCTTTCTTATACCTTTTAAGATAATGTTTTCATTTGTGTCAGCTATGAGGCATGCATCATGATTAACGCTAACATTATAACCTGTGTCACACATTTGACTGATACTTAGTAGGTTATGTTTTAAGCCTTTAACAAGGAGAACGTCTTTGATAAGAGGTTTGTCTATGTTACCAATATTTCCAATACCAATTATCAAACCTTTGTTGTTATCTCCAAAGGTGACGGTTCCTCCTTCTTTATGATGAAGAACAGCAAAAAGGTCTGGATGTCCTGTCATGTGCTTTGAACATCCACTATCTAGTATCCATCTGTTGTTCTTCTTTGGAGCCTGCAAAACATTAAGTAAATCTTCTTTTTGGTACCCAATCGGGTCCTTTTTTGTTAGACTTTGGAACCCATATCCATTTGGATTTGGGTTTGTCTATCTCTTTAGAGGAGTTAAAAAGATTATCAATATAATACTCCTTATTTGGTTCAGATGAACTTTTCACAAATGTGGTCTTTTGATTTATACAAAAAGGTTTTTTGAAATGAGAATAGCCAATCCCATTCTTGTAAAAGGAGACCTTCTGAGAGGATAAGAGTTTATCCAAGTTCTCTTTACCTTTAGTAAACTTGAAAACCGTTTTCATGAGGTTCTCAGTTTTACTTTTTAGCTCTGAAATTTCTACTTGCATGAGCTAGTAGAAGAAATTTCAGATATAAGCAAAAGATTTTTCTTTTTCAACTCAGAATTTTCACTGCTGAGTTTTTCATTCTCTTGAGAAAGCTCTAAATTTTCAGATTTTAAAGCTTTATTTTTGAAACTCAATTTTCTAGATTCTTCAAATAGTTCTTGAAAAGCATCTAGAAGTTCTTCAAAGGAAAAATCAGAGATTTCACTTACCGAACTTTCGTTTGCCATGAAGCACATATTTGCAGTTTCGGCTTCATCATCACTTGACTCTTCACTAGTGGATGGTTCTGAATCATCCCATTGAGCATGCAGAGCCTTTTTCTTGAAGAACCTCTTCTTTGGTTCCTCAGTCTTGGACTTTCTTTTGAGAAGGGGACAGTCACGTTTTAAGTGCCCTGGCTTATTACACTGAAAGCACATGGGATCTTCTTTAAGATCTTTTCTTTCCTTGTGCCTGTTTGGAAGCCGGTTCCTTCTCATGAAGCGCTGGAATTTTCTGGTAAGTAGCGCAATTTCTGATTCTTTATCTGAGTCTTCATTCTCAGATAGGGCTGGGAAAGCTAGAGTTTTCTTTACTGGTTGCTCTTCTCCCCTTCTTTCTTTCATGTGGACTTCATAGGCCATAAGATTGCCTATTAAGTCGTCCAATGTAAGCTTAGATAAATCTTGAGCTTCTTCAATAGCAGTGGTCTTTTTCTCCCAATCAGTTGTGAGAGATCTCAAGATTTTCTTCACCTTTTCAGTCTGGGAATATGTTACACCCAGAGATTTCAGATCGTTGGTGATGTTGGTGAATCTGGTAAACATCTCTGTGATGGGTTCATCTTTGTTCATTTTGAACAACTCATATTTTCTAACAAGAGATGATATTTTGGCTTCTTTAACTTTGTTGGTTCCTTCATGAATAACCTCCAAAGAATGCCAAATGTCATATGCAGATTCACATATAGATATTCTGTTGAATTCATTTTGATCAATGGCACAATATAAGGCATTCATAGCCTTTGCATTTAAGTTTGCCATTTTCTTTTCTTCATCAGACCATAAGTTATAGTCTGCGGATGGAGATGTGTATGGATGCTCAACAATTTTCCATACAGCAAAGTCTATGGATTTGAGAAAGATAGCCATTCTGCACTTCCAATATCCATAGTTGGAGCCATTGAAGAAGGGAGGACGAGATGCGTGTTGACCTTCAATATCACGAGCATAAGAGGTAGATGCCATTTGTGCTGGAAGACTTGTTACGTCGAAACCAGCAAACCTGCTCTGATACCAAATGAAATTCCACTAGAGGGGGGGTGAATAGTGAAATATGATAATGATCGATAAAATAAAATAATTAAGCAATAAGACACAACACATAAAACACAGAAGTTATACTGGTTCGGTCAATATCCAGACCTACATCCAGTCCCCAAGCAAACCACTTGAGATTCCACTATAACATCCGAGTTACCGGATAAATAGTACAACACCCTCTTCCTAAGAGGTCTTCTTCTCTCAACAGAGAAGGGGCACACCCTCTTCCCAAGATGTCTTCTTCTCTCAACAGAGAAGGGCAACACCCTCTTCCCAAGAGGTCTTCTTCTCTCAACAGAGAAGGGCAACACCCTCTTCCCAAGAGGTCTTCTTCTCTCAACAGAGAAGGGCAACACCCTCTTTCACAGAGGTCTACTTCTTTAAACAAAGAAGGAATACAGTGAATAAACAGAGTTACAATATTTCCTATAGAACCTTCAGAATGATATGAATGCACGAATGAAGGATTCTAAGAATGTTCTGTTTGTCACTCAGAGGATACTCTTTGTCAAAGAGCTGGACTTGACTTTTTTTCTCTTTTCTTTCTTTTTCTTTTTCTCTTTCTTTTTCAAGGCTCTCTTTTCAAATCACGAATAGAATATTTTTCTCTTTGTAAGCTCACACGTCTATTTCATTCCTCTTGTTTGAATAGTTTATGTGTGTGTGTTTATATAGCTTATAAAAAGTAGTCGTTACATTTTAGAATTGTAACTTTTTGAAATATGAAATGTTATGTCTTTTCAAAAATATCTTTTAGAGAAGATCGAGAATGCCTTTTTCCAGACGAGTAAAATAGAGGGTACACTAGTCGTTGTAGTGTTTTAGGTAATACATATTTTATGTAAGAAAGTCTATTTCTTACAATAGTACATTTGAACGTTGGGTTGTAGTTTTGTCTTTATTGTAATTAATGATTTGAGGTACATTAATACTTCTTTACTTTAAATGAGTGTAAGTACTATGAGTGCTTTGAGATATTTATTTGTATATAGTCATGTCAAGTGTATTCTTTATGTAGTGTATTTTAAAGTCTCCATAGAGAATGAGGACCAAAAAGAAGGTCGACATTCTTTGGGAAGGATATTTAGAAGGGATTTGTTACAGAAGGCATTTAATGCTTTGTAGAGAGAATGATGACTTCAAGTAAGTCGACATTCTATGGTTATGAGAAAAAGGTAACTAGAGTCCTTAAAAATTTTAATTTATTTTTCTTATGTAGCCGATTTTATGTTTTTGTCTTTTTTCTACATTCCTTTTTCATGTTGTCTTGTAAGGTACAATGACAAAATGTCTTTTTCATAAAAGGTTGTAAGAAGGTACAATTATTATATGACAAAATATCTTTTTCATAAAAGGTTGTAAGAAGGTACAATTATTATATGACAAAATATCTTTTTCATAAAAGGTTGTAAGAAGGTACACTTATTGGTTTTCAAAAAAAGAAGCTTTTTGAAACTATCGTATACTTTTATGATATAGTATGTATGAATGAGTATGTAATATGCAAAATGCAAGTTCCTGAAGGTTCTGTTACATATGACTTTAAAAAGAAAAAAATCTTCATCTTGAGGTAGCCGATTTCTTCATTTGAGCTTTAGGAAAGCATGGCTCATCAAGCTTTTTCTTCAAGGAGTATGATTGCACCATAGTTGTACTTGAACAGGAAGTCTCCATCCTTATTGGGTGAGATATCCTTGCATCAAATACTCGTTAGATTTAAGGCAAAACATATTCAGTCATAATATAACATTATTTCAAGAGAACATATTATCATATCATACAAAATCAAATAAGACAGTGTATCATATTATGTGACATCAAAACCGAATTTCTCAACAATAAAGAATTTAAATTTTTTAGTCTTTCTTCGCAAAAGCTTTTCCCTTTTGGAAGTAATACTGAAGGTACATTGAGGTAAAGATTTATGCCATAAAGATTTTGAAATCAACAAGTAATTAATTGACAAATTGCCAAAATATTTTTGAAATCCTTGGTGAAAGAGAGCATTTGAAGTCCGACTTATCGCATCCGTGACGAAAATTATCCTCTCCTTTCCCCAAAGGAGAAGACTTATGCTAGACTAACAAAGGATTTAGTATTTGATACAAGATCAACTCAAACATTCAATAAGGATTCAGCCTCAGAACAATATTAGTTCAATTAAGAACGACCATTGGTTCACTGGGAACAATATCAGTTCAATTAAGAATGACCATCGGTTCACTGGGAATAATATCAATTCAATTAAGAACGACCATCGGTTTGCTGGGAACAATATCAGTTCAATTAAGAACGACCATCGGTTCACTGGGAATAATATCAATTCAATTAAGAACGATCATCGATTCACTGGGAACAATATCAGTTCAATTAAGAATGACCATCGGTTCACTGAGAATAATATCAGTTCAATTAAGAACGACCATCAGTTCGCTGGGAACAATATCAATTCAATTAGGAACGACCATCGGTTCACTGGAAACAATATCAGTTAAATTAAGAACGACCATCGGTTCGCTGAAAACAATATCAGTTCAATTAAGAACGATCATCGGTTCGCTGGGAACAATATCAGTTCAATTAAGAACGATCATCGATTCACTGAGAACAATATCAGTTCAATTAAGAACGACCATCGGTTCACTGGGAACAATATCAGTTCAATTAAGAATGACCATCGGTTCACTGAGAACAATATCAATTTAATTAAGAACGACCATCGGTTCACTGGGAAAAATATTAGTTCACTGGGAAAAATATCAGTTCAATTAAGAACGACCATCGGTTCACTGGGAACAATATCAGTTCAATTAAGAACGACCATCGGTTCGCTGGGAACAATATCAGTTTAATTAAGAACAATTATCCGGGAAGAAAATTGGTTCAATTTGTTGGTTAAATGGACCATCATAGTTAGTTATATGTGGTCTGATTTCAGGATTATCCCCTTATCCTGAACGGGGAGTGAATAGAAATTAAAGAATTTTGGGGAAATCATGGAAAATGATTCAGGTTTATCCCTTAACCTGAAGGAGAATTTTGATGTAAATTTAATGCAAATGAATAAGAATGACTGCAAATTGATGCAAATGAGATGTAAAATTAATGCAAGTGGGTGCATATACATGCAAAATGAGAGATTGGTTTATCCTGCCTGCATATACGATGTTTTGAGGTAAAGATAAATTTTCAAAAAAATGCCCCAGTATAACTAGGGACGAAGATTTTGAATAAAATAAGGATAATCGATTAATAAAGTGGCAGGCTTCTTGACTAAGATACTTCCTCAAGATTATTTCTCACAAGAGACACATAACGAAAAGGAAGAAGAAGCAAATAAGATGGCGCCAAGCTATTGGGAAATTTGATGATTTTATTGATGCTTTAAAATCAAGGAAAGAAAATGGGATTACATAATTCTTTCGAAATAATAAAAGCAAGGTGAGAAATGGGAAAATGCTGGCATTGTCAGCTTCTGGAATGAGTGTGGAAAAGTCTTAGTCAGGATGGCTGGTCCTCCTTTTCATCTTCAACGAGGAGCTTCTTGTCAATGCAATCTTGAACGATGCTCTTAAGGACGAAGCAGTTTTCTGTATTGTGCCCTACTGCTTGATGAAATTTGTAAAACTGTTCTTTAAATCTGCCCATAATTGCTGGGGATCAGCGACTTTAGGCAACCGAACAATGTCTTTCGCAAGCATATATTCCAGGATACTTTCGAGTGTCTGATCCAGAGGGGTGAATTCTCGATCAGTACTCCAGTCCTTGAGATTTGGTTTTTCCTGATCTTTCTCCTTATGCTGAGGGCTGTATTGGAGAGGTTTATCATTATTGATGTCCTTCTCTTTTTGCCTTTTGAATCTCTCCAAACTGCTACCATGATTATTCTTGTTGCCTTTGCTATTATTGGTCAGCTTCAGCCACGTCAAAGCAGTCCTCCAACTCCTTTGCACAGCAACCGTCTCCATCGGATCAGCAGCACAAGCAACTTCCAACGCCATCCAGTCCTCCACGACAACAAAGCATTTGGTGATCATCTATCTACCAGTTGCAACCACTGATATCTCCAACTCCATCAAAGCAACGATGTGAGGGTAGTCTCCGGACACATCTCCAAGACCACCTCCAGTCGGTCCCTTGGAAGCAACCGCCACCATTGTCGTCACCTTCAGCCCTTCATTGTTGCAGCAGAAGCAAGATTAATTCCTTCAACCAATTCTAACAAGCTTTCCCAAGGTAAATCTCTTTGCACATGATGTCTTTTCTTCATTACCTTATGAATTCAGTGTAAATCCAGGTTTATGTGGCTGGAGAATCTTACGTAGAATGTTTATAATATATTTTTTTTATATTTTTTTTCCTTTGAATGATAAATGTTGTAAAGACAAAAGATCCATCTAAAAAAAAATAGATTGGATCTTCCTTCTTCGCAGCAAAGCAAAAATGGTCCACGTATCTCCTGATTTTTTTTTCGTGTTTTATTATCCTCATCATATAGATTCCATGTATTTTTGTGATCATCGCAAAATTTTTCCTCTAGGTTTCTCTCTCTTCCTTTCTAGCCTCTATTTCCCTTTTTTGAAGGGAAAAATAAAAGACAAAAAAGAAGCGAGAAGAGAAAAGAAAGAAGAGAGAGAGGAACTCTTTTGCAAAGGTCTCACTTGACCTTAATTTTGAAAAGATTTAAAAGATTACTCGCCTCCATTTTGAAATATTTGCAGGAAAATTGGGAGACGGGGTTCGCTCGTCGGTACGAGGTTCGACCGTTCCTGGCACCTTTACCAGGGGTAATCGAACCAAGGATCGAATTTATGCCTTTTGTTTTGCTAAAATATTATCTAAGAATTTACTCTAAGTCTAAAATGCACAAAGAATCATGCTTGTGCAATGCAAATGCAGAAATGTATGTTTTTTTTAGAAAGTATTTTGAAATTTTGGGATTTTCCAAGCGATTCTGAGATGATTTTGATAATGGAGTGAAGAAATAGTTTTTGAAAGTTGAATCTAGCTTATAACTTGAGATAGATCTGAAAAGATATTTGAAGTTCTAAGTCTTAAAATAATCAGAGTTGGGAAAATAAATTTTGATTTGAAGAAAATAAAGAAAAAGGGAATTTAGAAAAAAAAATGAAATAGGAATGAATTCTAATAGACTTTGAATTTGGATTGACTTTCAAGAATCGATTTTGAATTCAATACCCAAACAGGAATTGAATTTGAATTTAGACTTGAGAAATGGATTTGAAATTGGCTTTAAAAAATGAGAATTGGAAATAAAATTAGATTTAAAATCTAGGATGGAATTTTGATTTGAAATCTAGCATCCAAGATGGAACTAAATCCGGAATCCTAAATTGAATTGGATCTGAAGTCTGAAATCCAAGATGGAGTTGAATCCAAAATTTGGAATCCTAAATGGAATTGGATTCGAGGTCTGGAATCCAAAATGGAGTTGGATCCAAAATCTGAAATCCTAAATGGAATTGGATTTTGAAAATCCAAAATGGGACTTTGAAGACGGATCTGGATTTTGGAAATTCAGATTTGAATTTAAAAGTGGGATTCAAACTTTAGGAAAGATCGGATTTTGAGACTCAGAATCAATCTCAAAACCTTGATTTCGAATTGAGAATCAAGACTCAATCTTGGGATAGAACTTTGAAGATTTTGAAAAATAAAGAATAAACTTGATTTTGAATTTGAGTTTTGAAATTAGGAGATGAATCTGGGAATTTCAAAGTTAATTTGAACTTTGAATTTTGATCTGAAATGTTAGATTAAATTTGTAATTAGATCCTGAAAATGAATTGGGAATTCCAAAGTTGAATTGAACTTTGAAATTTGATTTGAATTAAAAATTGAATTTTGAATATAAAAACGAATTTGAAATTCCAAAGTCAATATTGGACTTCGAAATTGAAGTTAGGATCTGAGAATAGAATTTTGATTTTGCAAGAGTTGAAAATTGATTTGAGAAGTGAAGAAGAGGTTTGAAGAATTATCACTTTGGATTTTGAAATATAATGATGTAATTCTATCCTAAATGATGAATGAATTAAAGAATTTTGAAAATTGAATATTTGAAAACCATATTTCATTCTTTAAATGAATTGAAATAAGATTGAAAAATATAATACATCTTTGACTGTGGTCATAAAATGTATCATATAATAATCGTATTTAAATTCAAGTGAAGAATAAAACATATTTTTGGTGCCTTTATAGAGTTTAAAATGAAATTAACACTCAATATATTCTGACTATGGTCATTGATATATATTTTGAATTAATTTTAAGTTAAACACTGATAAAGGAGAAAAATATTTAGAAATATGATGATTTTTGAAAAAAGATCCAGTGTGGATCCAGTGTTTATTTCATAAAAAATAAAAAAATCCTAAGCATTGTCCATATTTTGACTATGGCCATCAATGTGGGTCGTTTGCTTAGAATTAATTACCTCTTATTAGAATGGTGCACGTGCCATTCGTGTTTCCATTCATGAATTTTTGAAATAAAGGAGAAAAATGACATGAAATAAGCATTTTATGATATTTACATGCTCATTCATTCTATCTAAGACTGGAAATTTAAACATTCTTATTAATACTTAGCTATTACAACTTGAATTGAATTACAATTTCTAAGATAAGGAAGGAAATAACACTTTCTATACATTTCCTGCAAAATCCAAGTGAGAGCAAGGTGAGAGACGAATATAGAAAGAAACATCATATTGGAAGTTTCAAGATGCAAATGAAGGAATACCTATGCCTATGCTTTAGACTAATGGAATTTTGATACATTATGGATGAGAACATATATACATTGGAATGTGTTAAATGAGGAAGAGATGCATAAGTGACATGCTACGGGAAACTCAAATGTAAAGAAAATATATACATAGGTTATGCAGGGGAAGATATGAAAGTGTAGCAGGGAGTGGGGTATGGTGCAAGAAAACAGTGAGGCAGTGAGATGCTGTGGCTGGTGACGCACTAAATGCAGATGCACAGGTAGTAGGGGTGCCTAAGTAAGTGTACGACCGGTGAATGTTGTGCTAGAGAGGGTAATGCATATGCAAAATAGTCAGGTAATGAATAGTTTCTAAAGAAGAAAATGCAATGTTGTGCACAGTGTAAAGTGTGTACACAATATATGTGCACACTATGGGATGCACAAAATGGGAATGAGACTATAACATAAGCACAATGAAAATATTGTGGCAGATGAGCAGGAGTGACACAGTGTGTATGTGCATAGTGGATATACAATTTTGCAGAAAACGAGTATGATGTGTGAGTGTAAACGAAAGACTATACAAGTGAGGAAGTATAGTGGGTGTTGAATGGATAAACATTATCGTGTCAGTGTAAATGAGGAGGAAATTGTGACTCAAAAAAAATGGCACTGGATAACTGGTAAACATGCTAAGAGATTTATTAAATGATATGATGTGAGAAGATGGGATACATATACCTAGACAATGTGTACAGGTTATCAATGCAATGCTGTCACATATATATTGAACTGACCTATAGGTGGTGTTGTTTATAGAAGGTGACATTGTGTAAGTGAAACAGTGACATGATGTAGAGTATGATGAGTGCTTGATACACTAGAGCACGAATATTACAGTAATTTTGAATCAGTAAACATATGCTTTCAGCCTATTATAGTAATTTTGGTTAGTCTATCAAGGCATTTCCAGCCGACTTGTTAGACCAATTCAGTAGGCCATGTTGAAATGATTCTCTGTGGCATACCAGAATTTTCACAAGAAAGCAGAAAATAACCTGATTGCATACAATAAAATGCTTTGGTGGATATGGCCATGTGCTTGTAGTGGAGGCGAGTGGTGCATACACCTAGCGAGGTGCACTTGACGAATGGGTACTTAGCACATGTACACATGGTATGTGCAGTGTATGTACAGATGATTTATACTAACAGACCTTGATGCTACAAGTAATTGACAATCAATAGAGGATTTGAAGCAGAAGCTAGCGTGCTGGGGAGCGGTTATGTTATGATGAAAGCTTGGTATGGCTAAGTGTTGAAGTGTAAGGAAACAAAAAAATAAATAAATAAAACAGGTGTTGCATACAGACTAAACATGATACGTCGATGTAGTGGTGTATGCACTATAGTAGAATGAGTATGAGGGGATTTGTAAAATGCAGAGGATGGGATAAGATGCAACATTATGAAACCTAGCTAATATGTATACACAGGGGACGAATATGACACAGAAGGTGAAGACATGTGTTGCAGATGATGCATGGTAATTGGAACAATACTGAAAATATGAATAGTGAGCTACTCCAAAGCAAATTTATCTACGAGGTCCATCATTAGAATCTCTGCTTTCTGAACCAAAACCATTGGCTTATTTCCATCATTTCAGGAAAAACTCGTATTTCAATCATAAGCACAGATTTCTTAAGGGGAAGTGATGCCCTTGTGAGAGCTCTATTGATCCTTTGGCTTCAGGGTTCCTTTCAAACACTTGCATGACTTTGGTGACAGGAAGAAAAGATTCTCAATATATGCAGTTGAGAGCAGGAAGAAAACCATCTTAGTAAATTTGTTTGTTACCACTGCCAGTACAGAAATCAAAAGCCAACAACAACAAAACAATGCCAAAACAGACAATGGCCATGGTCTTCTATCAGATTCTCTCGAGTATGTAAAACAACTAATATCCCTGATGATCTAAAACACACAGATACAAAAATACTGGAAATCATTTGGACAAAATATCAAATATAGGCACATTCTTCCTTTTTTTTTTGTTAACAGGCAAGGGGACCATTATCATGTAAAATGATAATGATCCAGTTACAATGTTCTGTTGATTCTCCTCCTCCTTTGCACATTCTCAGAAGGCATTCTGTTAGGTATACCTCACCCGATTTCCCGAAACCATAGAAAGCTCTTACCAGATATAAATAAGGTGATTGTAGATTGCAATGTGATGAAGGAATGGGATCTTGGTACAATGTTGTAAGATCAGATATCGCCTAATACCATAGTAATCGACACTATGTGATAGGGATTTAGGCACTTCGGATGCCTAGGCTATGTAACGCAGGGATGACTTCACAGGGGCACATATATGTAGCGTGTGATGCTAACACATCCAAATATTAACACATAACGAACAATAACGAAAAATAATGAATGGATGAAGATTATATGAAGCTGATGCAGAATGTATACATGATGGATGTTGACCAGATTCAATGGACATAAGCATGATACAGAGTTTAAAATACTAACAAGCACACTATAGCGTGGAATCATGCGAACGCAACACATATAGAGACTGATTTAATGAAATGTAACTGATTCAGGATAAAGAAAAAAGGAAAGGGGATAAATATAAGATAGTGTGAAACGATTACAGAAAATCAAAAAGAGCTTAGTAACTAGAAACGAATACATGAAGAACAAAAAAAAAATGAATATAATAAAGAAAAGAAACGAATACTAGTAAAACAGAAACTGAATCTATATATAGAATAGGAAATGAATTTCAGTAGAACCAGAAATGAATATATATAAAACATGAAATGACTGCAGGAATTCAAACGAGGATCAAGTGGATCGAAACTACGAATTGAAACAGAGAAAAAAAAGAAGAAGATATAAATGTGATAAAAGCTCAAAAATAAATGAAGGAAATCAGAATCAGCAGAGGAAATCAAAATGAAATGAGGTATGGACAGATAATGGAAAAACAGTAAATCGAATACAACAACACCAAAAAAAAGAAAATTGCAAATCAGAAACCAGAAACGAGATAAATATATACAATTATCATCTAACCAACAATGAAGTTACAATGGAATCGGAAAGAAAGAAAAAAAAAGAGTGAAATCAGTAAAATGCCATGTCAACTATCCTTGGCAAACTGAGGGAAACTCAGTAAGACTCCGTTAATGGCATTCAAACCTGATCTCGGCATCCAGGCAAACTTGCTGAGGGATGACTTATCAGAGATCAAAAAGTAGATAAAAGAAATGTGTCCATGCATTTGATCCCTTGGAAATTGTTTGGTAGGCAATCAAATGATTACTCCACCAAACACTGGAAATCACTATGCTTCAAAGCCAAAGAAAACAGGAATAGAGATTCCCAGCCAAACGGAAATCAAATAAGTGTGAAAATGAAAGCAAAGATAGATGGAAATTGAAATCAGAACAAAAATCGTAATCAGACTGAGATAAGAAAGGGGCAGGAACAAAAACTAAACTTAAAAAAAAAACGAACGAAAAATTCATGATTAGTCGATGCTGAAATCTAAACGAAGTAGAAAGTAATAATATAAACAAAAGTTTGATATGTTGGAATATTATGATCCCGTTAATTTTACATGAGAGGGGTCGGTGTTGCTACAAGCAAACCGAAGTACTCGGTGGTGCGTTAATGGGGCAAAAACCAGAGAAATACGCAGAGACAAGGTAATGGAACAAGGAGGGGAAATAGAATGCAGCAATATAAAGAAATATCGACAGAGAACTGGAAATGAAAGAGGGGTCCTTACCGACTTCTTGCAGGGGAGGTGTTTTAAGGGAGGATCGTTCTTCAGTGCCTTGCAGAGAAGAAGCTTCCGGCAGGGAAAGGAAAGAGTAGAGATCGAATGATAATTGATGATTGTGGTGAAATGAATTCCTTCAGGTTTGAGAGGGGGAGGGAAGCAGAAGGGGAGGCAATGGATGAAGGGAGAGTGCGAGTCGATGGATGCCTTCGACACCCCTGGAGGTATGCTTATATAGGTGAAGACCGTTAGAAAACTTTCAAAACGGATCCTTCTCTTTTTTAAAGTTTTTCAAAAAGAGGGCTCTTTTGTAAAAATTTCTCTAAAAAATGATTTTTATTTAGAACAAATTTTGCAAAAGGGCTTCTCAATCATTTTTCGTATTTTTTTTTTCTTCTATTTTGATTTTTTTGTTCTTTTCTTTTGTGATTTCTATTTTTTATGTTTTTGAAATAAAAACTTTGAAAACTAAAGGGTTTCAAACTAATTTTGCGAAAATTAAAAATATTTACAAAAGAAGTGTTTTATGAGAATTCAGGGTTTTAACTTTTGAAATTTCCTTAGAAAATGGGTTTGGATCTGGAATTCGAGGAGCTATTCGAGTTTTGGATCTCGAATCGAGAAATATGAGATAGTGGATCCAAATGGATACCGAATGGATCGATCTGAGCCTGTTCGAAATTTATTTCTGATATTTTTGTAAATTTTGGTTTAAAATTTGGATAACGAGGCTCAAATTTTAGATTTTGATACTGGATCCGGATCCAAAATTGGGTCAGATATAGAAAATGGATTTGATTCTAGTAAATTTGAGAAATAAACTGGAGTTTTGAGTGGAAATGACTCAATTTACTCAAAAAATGGGGATCAGGGGTAAAAAGGGAATATTTATAAAATTTTGAAAAAATTGGGGTGTTCACAGATGCCCCTCTTTGCTACTAAGCCGGTTGAAAGCCGATCTTAGTGGTAAAGAAAATACTTCAAATTTTGAAAAATGCCCCAGTCAACAGATCTGAACTGGGTGTGGAAGAATTTATTTTGGAAAAATATGATTTCTCAGGCTTAACACCTTATCCCGAATGGTTCTGGGGAGACGAAATCCTCGGAAATGATATGACTAAATAACAGGAATGAGAAAATCGTGATGGGATTTTTGGGTGAAGGTCTCGAGATGGTGGAAAATAGGAATTTTGATCATGTTTCATGAGTGAGAAAAGATAAGCTTTTGGAATAATTCAGGTTTTGCCCTTAACCTCGATGGGACGAACATAGAGTAAGATGAATTTCAGGTTCTACCTTTACCTGAATGAGAAAGGAATACATGAGTGAAAGTGCAGTAGGATCGAGGCAACGAGCACTAGAGGGGGGGTGAATAGTGCTTTTAAAAAAATTGTCTGCGGAATATTAGCAAATTTTGCAATTTGAAAAGCAATCACACAAAGAACACAAAATTTATCATGGTTCGGTCTTTCCCGACCTACATCCAGTCCCCAAGCAAAACCCGCTTGAGATTTCCACTATCAACATTGTGTAACCACAAGATCATACAGACCAAATCCGGTCTCACTTTCAGTAACACACCTACTGAAAGCAAACAACTCCTTTAAACCAAGGAGTCCTTCCTTTTACAGAAAATAAGTAACAACTTACAATACAACCTATGAGCCCTTCTTTTGAATGCAAATAGGATGCAATTGGATTTTGAGGTTGTTGAAATACTCTACTCACAAATTCACTATCTCTCAAAGGAATTTGAGTGAAAAACTGAAGTGTAAATATCACGTGAGTGAGAAAATGAATATGAGTGAAAAGCAAAGAGTAATTGATTCAAATTGATTGAATTAAAGTGCTTTTGAGTGTAAAATGCACTCATATTTATAGTTGAAAGTTTCCATACATTGAGGGTATGAAATGGTGTCAAAACAGTCCATTTTCAACAATCAAAACGTTTGAAAAACGAAAAGACACGCCTTTTTGAAGTTTCAGGAAAAACGACAAAATTAGTCGACTGAAACAGTAGTTAGTCGACTAATAATTAGTTATTAGTAGACTGACAATTATCGTCGGTTGACTGATCTGTTAATCGAGCCGTTTAAAAATCTGAACTTTTGAAACTTAGTCGACTAGAGATAAAATTAGTCGACTGATAATATCATCAGTAGACTGAAAAACCTTTCAGTCAACTGCTGCTAAAATCTTCTGAAAAACAAACATTCTGTCCGGTCGACTGATAAAAGCATTAGTCGACTACTGCTAAATTTTCAGAAAACACATGTTCTGTTCAGTCGACTCATAAAACCATTAGTCGACTGTTGCTAATTTTCCATAAAACAGACATTCTGTCCAGTCGACTGATAAAAACTTCAGTCGACTAATTTAATAAAAATGACTTTTTAGAAAATATGGCGTGAAAGGATTAGTCAACTGGTGAGTCTATTGGTCGACTAATTTTGACAAAAATGACTTTTTAGAAAATATGGCGCGAAAGGATTAGTCGACTGGTGAGTCTACTGGTCGACTAATAAACACGAAAATTTAAGAAAAAAGTTTTCTAAAAAGATTTTCATGAAGGGTTCTTTTAGAAAAGTTTTTCTAAAGACTTTTTAGGTGAAATGCAATCTAAATATGCACTCTAAGTAAGGCTCTTACAAGAATCTAAGACTTTTAATGAATTAAACATTTGCACACTAGTCTTCAAAGATTCTTTATCGAATTCTTCAATGTCTTCATTGCCTTAGCTGAAATACAGTTGATTTCACTTACTCATCATCAAAACCTTGTACTTGAAGTATCATGTATGGCTTCATTGTCGTAACAATCTCCCCCTATCAATATGCTGCAAAACATTAAAAGTTAGCACATTTAAAGCACATATATCACATATTGATTGGTTTGCATTTCCATTCATCATTACTTCATGCATTTAAAAACTTTTTCATAAATGCAATTTTCAATGCTTTCTTTTTCTCTTAATTTCACAATTCTAATGCAAGATCTCCTGCAATTTCAATGTAATTTCAATGTAATGCTATCTTTTATCTTTTTCTCCCCCTTTGTCATAATAAAAAAGAATAAGGGCAGAAATAGCATAAGCAAAATGGACATACAAGTTTAAAATATTACAACCCATAAAGTATCAAAGTTTATTAAAGACAAATTATAATGATAAGAAAAGTTGGTTGAGCAAATCCTTAATTGCAGTCACATCTTTCTGAATCGAAGAAAGTTGTTGAGTCACATCTTCACGAAAAGTGCATTGATGCAGCTCTAATGCTTCCAGTCGCTGCAAAACTTCATCATTGTCTTGACTTATAGAAATTTTTTTTCTTTTTACATGAGATGAAGGTGAAGGTTCAGAAATTGATGGTTTAGAAATTGATGGTTCAGTAGGATCAGATGGTTCAGTTTGATCAACATTTAAAGGAGGTAGATATTTAATTTTCATTCTTTTAAAAAATGTTTGATCAAAGAACTTTTTTTGATCAATATATTTTTCATTTGTTAAAGGAACTTTGAAATGTCTAAAAATACGAGTTAGAAGACATCCATAAGGAAGAAATGGTTTTTGTTTCCACAAATTTGTAAAATACACATTGGCCCAATTTACAGAAATATTTCCAAATAAAACATAAAAAGCCGTAGATAGATCTGTGGAATAATAATCAAAAGAACCAGTTTTAGGTAGAACATTGTGGGCAAGGATTCGTCCAGCAATGCGTGCACGAGTTTGAAGATTAGTATTTTTGAAAGGAGGGCAGTGAGGTGCACCTGAAAGAAGAATTTGTTCAAAAATTCTCTCATCATTTAGTTCAACAGTGTTGAAAAGAGTGTTTGAAGATGGAATTTCTAGGATTTCTCCAAGTAGTTTTGAATCAAACTCGATTTCAACATCACGAACAAGAGAGGACAGAACTCCAGTTTCATGATCAAAATGTAAATTCGTATAAAATAAGTGAATCAGAAAAGGATAATGAAGGGTATCTGCACAGGCATCAAAAAGATGTGAAATTCCTGGAAATAATTCTCTTATTCTGTAACGAGAAAACAGGTAAAACAATACATTTCGGCCTGGTAGAATAGGTAGTGCAGAAATTGATCCAAATGTATCATATAAAAGAGGATTTCGAAGTAATCTAAGTAAAAATCCATGTCTTGAAGAAGGTGTAGGAGGAGGAGAACCTAAACCTTTTGCAGATGCAGACTTCGAACGAGGCATGGTTAAAAACCAGATTTACCAAAAAGAATGTCGGCTTCCAAACGATGTCCGACAGAATGAAAATGCTGTCCGGCGTTGTGAAACAGGAATAGAGGAGGATACGATGGCTGACGGCGGGTGAGAATGCTGCCACAAGGGGATTCCGACAATGGCTGAAGATACACCGTCACGGCAAGAGTGTTCCAGCGTGATTTGAAGATGCGCCAATTACTGCAAGAGAATTCCGGCGTTTCCCGATCACGCCCAGAAGATTCCAGCGTCTCCCTATCACGGCAAGAAAATCCCGGCGAGGATAGGATCGAACGACACTCTGAGGGTTTTTCGGAAGAGAGAGTGGAAAGAGAAAGAGGCTTTTCGTTTTTAAGAAAAACGAAAAGGTGTGAAAATGAAACGATGCCTTTTAAAAAAAAACAGGTGTTAAAAAAAATCCAAGGGGTATCGGGACCCTTCAGTTAAAATTTAAAAAAAAAAAAAATTTAGTCGACTAAAACTTTATCCGTCGACTAAGAATGTGTGACTCATTCTAAACATCAGTCGACTGGAAATATATCGGTCGACTAGTATGGTGCGATTTATTCTAAAATTTTAAAGCATCAGTCGACTAAAATTTTATCGGTCGACTAATATAGTGCGATTTTGAGATTTTGTTAAAAAATCAACATTTTTATAAATCCAAAAACTAGCAAATGCCTAGTTCTCTCCTAATTCTCATAAAATCTTCAGACATGGCCAAAAGCCAAAATTCATCATCACAAGCCTCATTGATATTCTTTGGTTCTATTTTAGATATAAAAGCAACATTTGCAAAATATTTTTCTAATTGCCTTCTAGTTTGGACACCACTCTTTATTTCTCCAATAACTTGTTCATGTGGATGATTGGGAACTTCTTTCCAAACCAGTTGAAGATGAATATTTTCTTGAGAAGTACTCTCTATTAAGTGTTCTTCTTGAAGTATTACTTCTTCTCCTTCGCTTAGAGGTATAACCTGCTCACAATTCTCATTAAATACAACATGTAAAGATTCTTCGATGCAAAATGTTCTTTTATTAAAAATACAATAAGCTTTACTTCTAGAGGAATATCCAAGAAATATTGATTCATCTGATTTTGAATCAAACTTATCAAGATTAGCTTTGGTATTTAACAAGAAACATTTACTACCAAAAATTTTGAAATATGAGATCTTTGGTATACGATCATAATATAATTCAAAGCATGTTTTATGTAAGATTGGTCGAATAAGAACACGGTTTAAGACATAACATGCTGTATTTATTGCTTCAGCCTAAAAGTATTTTGGTAAATTTTTATCTTGAAGCATGGTTCTAGCACATTCTTGCAAAGTTCTATTCTTTCTTTCAACAACTCCATTTTGTGGAGCCGCTATAGGAAAAGCAAAGTTGTGAGATATACCATGTAAATCACAAAACTTTAGAAAAGATTCATTTTTAAATTCACCACCATGATCACTACGAATTTTAATTATAGATATAGATTTTTCATTTGTAATTCTTCTACAAAGTTTGGAAAATTCAGAAAAAGCATCATTTTTGCTTTTTAGAAAAATCACCCATGTAAATCGAGAATAATCATCTACTATAACAAAAGCATACTTGCTACCATTTAAACTTTGAATTCTAGATGGTCCAAATAGATCTAAATGTAAAAGTTCAAGAGGACGTTTTGTTGAAACTATATCTTTTGCTTTAAAAGAACTCTTGATTTGTTTACCCCTTTGGCAAGCATCACATAAGTGATCTTTCTTATATGGTATTCTAGGTAGGCCTCTTACAAGATCATTCTTGTATAACTTTGAAATAATTTTAAAGTTAACATGTCCAAGTCTCTTGTGCCATAACCATTGAATTTCATTTGAAACAATAAGACATTTTTCATTAAAAATGTACTCATCTAGATATAGTTCATACACATTGTTCCTTCTTTTACCTTTAAAAATGATCTTTTTAGATTAAAAATCAGAAATTAAGCATAAATCATTTTCAAAAGAAACATGAAAACCTTTATCACATAATTGACTAATAGATAATAAATTATGCATTAAACCATCTACTAAAAGAACATTTTCTATCAAGAAAAATTTTGAATTATCAATATTACCAATACCTATTACTTTTCCCTTGTTATTGTCACCAAAGGTGACGGTTCCTCCATCCTTACTTTGGAGGGTGAAAAATAACTCCTGCCTTCCAGTCATATGTTTGGAACAACCGTTGTCCAATATCCATTTGCTCTTTATTTTGTGTACCTATAACAAAATTAGAAGACAAAGCATTTGACCCCTTTCTATTTTCGGGTCCATGAGAGTTATTCTTAGGAACCCATATCCATTTGGATTTTGGTTTCCTTTGATAATAAATATTCTTTCTATAAAAAGATTTAGCATTTCTAGAGTAATCATGTCTAGCATTATAAGTTTCATGATTAGATGCATTTCTAGAAAATTTAGCTCTTTGAACAAATGGTTGAGAATATTGTCTTTGATTTTTCACCACATAGTTTGGTCTATTTTGAGTATCAAAGAAGCTATATCCCAATCCGGTTTTATTAACCGTGCATCTTGGTGAAAATTCTGAATTCAATGGACCATCATAGCTTAACTATATGTGGTCCGCTTTCAGGATTTATCCCCTTATCCTGAATGGGGAAAAGAATAAAGGAGTACCTCATTGAAAGGAGGCATCAGGTTTATCCCTTAACCTGAAAGGGTAAAAGATTGATAAAATTTAATAATAAAATTGACGAAAAATTGCTAAAACTTGACAAAAATTGACAATAGTTTGATGAAAATTTGATTAAATTGAGAAATAAACAAAATGAATGAAATTAATAAAGATCACAAGATTAATTGAAAATTGGTAGGATTTGAGAAAAAGAGTTTTTATCTAATCCTGCCTGCATATGATGAAGGGAAGACAAATGTATCTAAAATAAAATCCCCCAGTATTATGGGGAAGAATGTGAAAATTGATAGAAGGTCATTGTTTTATTGAAACGGCTCTTTGAAGAGTACAAAAGGCTTAGAATGAACATTTCAAGTATAAACTTCTTCAGATGCAGAGCATTGATAGGATCTGGTATTTCCACCCCATCTGCGTTGATCAGACGATATGAATTGTGAGGTAGTGCTTCTTTAACCACATAAGGGTCTTCCCAATTGGGTGACCACTTTCCCCATGATCGATGCTTGAGATGAGTTGTCGATCTGAGTACCAAATCGTTAACTCAGAATTTTCTCTCAATGACGGACTTGGCATAGTGTCGAGCGACCTTCCGACGATAAGCTTGAGCATGCTCTGCTGCCTTGAGCCTCTTTTCATCCAGTAGATCCAGCTGCACCAATATCTGCTGTTGATCATGATCAAGTGGCAATTCTATAAGGGAGGCAAATTTGAGAGCGGGCTTCTGGACATGGAGAGGTAACACTACTTCAGTTTCGTAAACAAGTTTTGAAGGAGTGGCATTAGTCGGAGTCCGAATGGTGGTTCGGTATGCCCAAAGTGCATCATGAATTTTCTCATGCCAATCTCGACCTGTTTTCACAGTTCTTTCCAAAATGCGAATCAAAATCTTATTGGTAGCCTCTACTTGTCCATTCCCTTGAGGATAGTAGGGAGATGAGAAATGATGACAAATTTTGAATTTAGAACAGAAGGTTTTCATCTTCTCATTTTTGAAATGGCTTCCATTGTCTGAAACAATATCATGTGGTATGCCGAAGCAGCAAAGAATGTTCTTATGAATGAAAGAAACTACATGGCGGCCTTCTACTGTGCGCAGAGTAACAACTTCAACCCATTTGGTGAAATACTCTGTAGCAGCCAGAAAATACTTGTGGCTGTTAGAAGCGGAGGGAGTAATTGGGCCTACAACGTCGAAAGCCCACATAGAAAATGACCAAGGAGAAACAACTGATTATAGATATGCGGCTGGAGCATGAATGGAAAGTGCATGCATTTGGCACTTGACACACTTCTTCACAAATCGATGGCAGTCTTGTTGCATGGTTTTCCAGTAGTACCCTGCTCGAATGATCTGCTTGACGAGAGTTTGATAGCCAACATAGCCACCACAAATCCCTTAATGTGCCTCTTGGATAATTTCCATGGCTTCATCTTTGTCTAAGCATCTGGCATACTCAGAACTGAACCCACGACGGTAGAGAACATTGGAAAGGATGAAATAACGGGCAGACATGCGCTAAATTACGCGTTGCACTCTTTTTGGCATTTCTGGTGGCAATTCACCAGTTTTAATGAAATCTTTGATATCTTGGTACCAAGGCTTCTCTTTCTGATTGACCTGGTTTACTTGCATGGTTGAAATGAAGGCAGGTTGCTCAAGCCTACCAACTTTGAAAGAACGACATGATTCACTGCCCTTAAAGGATAAGATGGAGCCCAGGCTGGCTAAGCCATCAACTATTTGATTATGTTCCCTCCTGATGTGACTAAGCTAAAATTCTTCGAAGCTGTCCACCAGAGCTAGGACGATCTTCTGATATGGGATCAATTTTGAATCTTTTACCTGCCACTCAGCGTTAACTTGACTGACGACAAGTAACGAATCACCAAAGGCATGCACTCTCTTGACATTGAAATTTTGCAGAATTTTGAGGCCTTGTATTAGGGCTTCATATTCGGCCATGTTATGGGTGCATTGGAAACCAAGCTTGAGAGAATAAGGGATCATTTCTTTTTCTGGAGTGATTAACATGACTCCAATCCTTATGCCAGATATATTTTTAGAGCCATCGAAGAATAGGTTCCAAACTAGAGGCTGCTGGACATTGTAGATGCGCTCATCAGGAAAATCATCCTTTGCTTTTATTTCTTTTGTCAGGAGAAAGTCTGTCAACTGATCTGCCATAGCTTGGCCTTTAATTGACTTTTGAGAAACATACTCTAAGTCATATTGCATTAGAAGGACCTGTCATTTTGTGATCCATCCAGTGAGAAATGGTTGCTCAAGAATGTATCTGAGAGGATTAAGCTTTGATAGGAATTTGATTTCAGATGCCAACAAGTAATGTCTTAATTTCTGGCACATCCAAACTAGAGCTAGACAAGTCTTCTCCATCTGAGAATACTTCTTTTCATAGTCAATGAAAGTTTTGCTCACATAGTATATGGCATGCTCTATCAGGCTGCCTTCTTCATACTGTGCAAGAAATCCACCACAGGCATTTTGATTGACAGAGATGTATAATAAGAGAGGCTTCCCCAATTTTGGTGGCTTCAAAACTGGTAGGTTAAGGAGACGTTGCTTGATGCGCTCAAAAGAGAGTTGACATTCTGATCCTCATTCAAATTTTACTCATTTTCTTAGCAAATGGTTTAAAGGTTCACATCTCATGGCCAAATTGGAGATTGTCATCGTCGCAAAAAAAAATTCGTCTTCCCTTTCCTTACGGGAGAGAAAGAGGGAAACGCTTTCGCGAGTCAAACTTGACCAGAGTTTTGGAAAATTGTTTTGAAATACTTGCCTCCATTTTTGAAAATAGCGGGAAAATCCGTGGGATGGGGCTCGACCTGTCGGTACGAGGTTCGACCGTTCCTGCTGCCTTTAACAGGGGTAATCGATTGTGATCATCGCAAAATTTTTTCCTCTCTTATTGGTTTCTCTCTCTTCCTTCTCTTTTCCCTTTTCTAACCTCTATTCTCCTCCTTTTTGAAGGGAGAAGAATAAAAGAAAGAAAGAGAGAAGAGAAAAGAAGAGAAAGAAAGAGAAGAGGAACTCTTTTGCGCGGTTTTCACTTGACCTTTATTTGAAAACATTTAGAAAATTACTCGCCTCCGTTTTGAAAATTCGCGGGAAAAATGGAGAGACGGGATTCGCTCGTCGGTACGAGGTTCGACCGTTCCTGACGCCTTTACCAGGGGTAATCGAACCAAGGATCGAATCTATGCCTTTTGCTTTGCCTAAATATAATCTAAGAATTTATTCTAACTCTAAATGCACAAAGAATCATGCTTGTGCAAATGCAAAATGTATGCTCCTTTTAAAAATTGATTTGGAAATTTCCAAGTATTCTGAGATGAACTTGGGAAGGAAGTGAAGGAATGATTGAATCTAACTTAGAACTTGGGATAGATCAGAGAAGTTCTAAGTTTTTGAAGTAAATCAGAGTTTTGGAAGAATGAATCTTGTCTTGGAGAAAGAATGATCCAAAGCTTTGAAATGAAAAGGAAGTGAATTTTCAAAGTCAGAAATGGACTTTGAATTTAATCATGGATTTAGGAGAAGAAGATGAAATTTTAAAGTGATATTGGCTTTGAATCTTAGAATGGGTCTGAGAAAATCAAATGGTATTTAATAATGAAAATGGATTTAAGAAATCCGGATTAGATCCGAAAATGGAATTGAAATCTAGAATTGGAATTGGATTCTGAATCCTAAAAAGAATGGGATCCAAGGTTTTTAGAATCTAAGATGGATTTTTGGGTTCTGGATCCTGAAATGGAATGGATCTGAAATCTGAGATCCAATGTGGAGTTGGGTTCTGGATCCTAAGATAGATTGTGGATCTGAAGTCTGAGATCCAATGTAGAGTTGGGTTCTGGATCCTAAGATAGATTGTGGATCTGAAGTCTAAAATCCGATGTAGAGTTGGACTCTGGATTCTAGAATGGAAAATTGGATCTGAAGTCTAAGATCCAAAGTGAAATTGATTCTGGATCCTATAAGTAAATTGGATCTGAAGTCTAAGATCCAATATGAGTGTTGAATTTTGGATCTTAAAATGGATTTGGATTTAAATTCAGAAGAGGAATCAAGAATTTCTAAGTCTGATTTGAATTTGGGAAAAGGAATTTTAGATATTGAATTTTGAATATACAGATGAATCCCAAAGTCAATTTAGACCTGGAATTTGAAGCTTGAAATGAATCAAGAATCTCAAAGTTAAATTGAACTTTGAGTTTGATTGGAGCTTTTGAAAATGAATTTGAATTTTCAAAGTAAAATAGAACTTTGAAAATGAATTTGAATTAGAAATTTTGAATATGAAATGAAATTGAAATCTCAAAGTTAAATTGGACTCTGAGATGGAAAATAGAATTAAAAAAAAAGATGAATAGGATTGAAGATTGATTGAAGAAGATATTTACATCACTTGGAGTTTTGAAAAATTAATTTTGAAAATATGATGCAGTTCTATCCTAAATGATGAATGAATTAAAAGAATTTTGAAATTGGATTTTAAAAAGCTATTTCATTCTTTAGATGAATTAAAATAAGATTGAAGATATAATACATCCCTGACTATGGTCATTGAATGTATTATATAATAATCTATATTTAAATTCAGGTGAAGAATAAAACACATTTGGTGCTTTTATAGAATTTAAAATGAAATTAACTCTCAATATACCCTGACTATGGCCATTGGTATATATTTTGAATTAATTTTAAGTTAAATTCTGATAAAAGAAGAAAATATTTAAGGAAGATATGATGAATTTTGAAAAATGGATCCAGTGTAGATCCAGTGTTATTTCGTAAAAGATAAAAATCCTAAGTTTTGTTTACATCCCGACTATGGCCGTTAATGTAAATCATCAACTTAGGGTTAATTTACCTCTTACGAAATGGTATACGTGCCATTCGTGTTGCCATTTGTGAGAATTTAAGAAAAAATAAAAAAATGTATGAAAAACAAATAATTCATGACGTTTATGATGCTCATTCATTCTATCTAAAACAAGAAATGTAGATTCTCATTAAAAATCTAACTATTACAATACATGAAATCAAATTTACAATTCCAAATAATGACATTTTCCACATATTTCCTGCAAAACAACTGGGTTAATACGAAGATAGAAGAGAATTGCACATAAAAAATGATCATATGCCAAGATGTTTATGATGGAGAAAATAGAAAATGATATACACTTGTATATATGCCCATGTATATATATATATGTATATATATATATATATATATATATATATATATATATATATATATATATATATATATATATATATACATATATATATATATATATATATATATATATATATATATATACATATATATATATATATATATATATATATATATATATATATATATATATGCATATATGCATATATGCATATGCATTGTACATATATGTATATATATATATATATGACATATGCCCTACCTTAAAAAAAAAAATGAGAATTGCGGTGCACACTCATACTATGATGAAGAATTGAACTGTTTCAGCTTATCGATATTTTGAATGGACTACAAAATCACTTTTCAAAGTCATGTCCAAAGTCATGTCCAAAGCTGATTATTGGTAAAATAAACCTCAACAGATGAAACAACAAATTGCAATCAACTTAGCATAATAAGGTAAATCAATAAGTCTTAATCATGAGTCGACTGCAGCCAATCTATTTTGGCGACTGAATATCTGCAATTAGTGATATTTGTGAATGGATCTCAATATCATCAGTGAGCTTATCTTAACAGTGTTAGCAAATTGACTTCAATCAGCACGTCCAGATGTTTTGTGCAATGACATGTAAAATGAAAGCTGGGATGGAGTTGTGGCAATTTGTATACAGTGTACAGAGAGTGATTGATGAGGAATATTAATTGTAAAATGCAGAGGACAATAGGTGGATCTATTATGCAGGTTAACATTCTAATGCCTTTGCATGCATGTTAAAGATTCAAACTAATGGGTGGAGATGAATACAACATACACATGAACTTTGAACTCAGGAGGACATATGCAAATGACACATACCTTTCTGCGATTATCTGTCCAACAGCTTGCGCCCCTGCGATCTGATTATCAATCTGCCATCGCCCTTTATTCCCAGCACACAACTCTTCAATAATGCAATAGAAGTCAGGAAATGGCAGATAAAATTTAGAGAATTTTTTTTTTTTTTTTTTTTTTTATTTGAGCTTCATAATGGGCCTTGAACATGGTGGGGGGAAGCATTCATACAAATGAGGAGAAGAATATAAGCTGTGCCACTCTGTATTTTCATTTGGAAACCGGGGTTAATGCTGCTCTTGGATGAACCATCAGGATTTTGTTTAATGCAAAGTTGATCATGCTGAGGCACAAAACCTTTATACCAGATGTGTGAGAACTGTGACCCAGACCTTATGACAAAACCAAAAGGAAAAAGAAACTACTTCTCTATTTTGGAGAAATAGACCAGAATAGGGTCTGCTTTTGAGCAGACATCCATTTTTTGTTCTTACTTTTCCTCCTTAACACAATGATTATATCACGACAAACATTGAAATCCTGATAACATTATATTGAAATAGTAACAGGCCAAGCATAGAAGGCTTTAGTCAGGATGGATTCATGCAACCCTTACAGTAATGATTATCCTTCAGAAAAACCAGAACCCAAGTAAGAACAAAACTGGCATTACTAAGAGAATGAAACCAATAATCAAACATAACCTGAAATTAGAGCATCCGATACTTAGCTTAACTGCCTAACTTATATGAACATTGAATAATTTCTAACATTCAGCCATACAATTGCGTGTGCAAATTAACGCAATGCACATCTAATACCCAAACTAACCTGTGCAATACTATTAATGTATGTGGACATAGGAATGTGGTCAACATAAAACAAAAACTGTATTAATGCAAGAATTCCAACACTGATTTAATTACAAAGATTCTTGAGAGCATAGACATACCTTGTCTTGGCACTGATTTTAGGAACCCAGAGCCCCCATGTTTCCAAATTTTATAAGGGGTCTTCCACAGCCATAGAGCTCTCTAGCTTACTGGAGCATTTTCTCATGGGTTGTAAAGCCTAGAGAACGTGGAGGCTTTGCAGAAGGGTCAACTGGGAGCTATAGGGTGTGCCATGATTATCCTGCAGCTGAACACCTTCCACCGGAACTAGCACCGCAAATATCTGTTTTAGTCAATCAATTGAGAGGGTATGGGATCTCCTCTGCACAGGAACAGAGAGTTGAATTTTGCACTTTCTGCATTTTAATCTTTAATTAGTCCCACAACTACTCAGTTAAGCAAACGGTCCTAAGAACATGCAATCAAATTATCATATCTAAAATTCGAATCAGAGCTTTTAAAGAGGAAACGAGTCTGGGTATCCAATAATCACCAAACTGACTATCGCCAGACTGAACTTTGCAACTAGCTTCTGAGACAATCTGAAATCAAGTCGTTATGCACAGGCCCAATATGATGAAGCTGGATTTCAAACTGTGCCTTAACTGTAAATGGATATGCAGAGACAATGATATAATCATAAGATTAGAGAATGTAATCAGACAAATTAAACACAAGGGAAAATGCTGATTGAGAAGATCAAATGGTGGCTCCTCTCCAGATCCAACGTAGACACCGAATCTTATACCCGTCTGTTCTGATTTCAGCAGCACCCTGCTAAATCTTAACGAGGCTAAATGAGATCATCTCGGACATAATCAAATGAAAATGAATTTTATCTACTCATGTTATGTGCCATGGCCTTCAGACAATCGTTGTAGTTTTAACAATGGAAGAAGCACAAAACCCACGATAAATATAGCTTCATTCAAAAATAGAGAATATAGGGATCGGGAGGCAGGATGAGATTTGGGATTTGATAGTGTACTATGTGAAACACAGAGAAGTGCAGGAAGGCATGAAACGCCCAAAATCCCAATGATGTCCAAGCAACAAAATAAACCAAACCCGATCGCAGCAGCTATGTGGGGTTGATGGAAGATTGGTTATAATAATCAGATAGGCTGGACAAAGTGAACACCAAGCAAAAAAAAAAAAAAGAAGAAGAAATGTGGGAAGTTGAAGACATTTTGAATCTAACACAAAAGCGAACTTATTACTAAAAAAAAAGAAAGAAAAGAAAATGAAACATGATGCCAAATTAATGTCCCGAACAGAAATGAGAAGTGCTAATGAGATAAAGGCATAAATCAAAAGATAACGAGGGAATCATATCGAAATTACACGTTAATCCAAAACAGTTACGATGACCACAGAGTCTCCAAGAACGTAACAACGAATCCGTAGAAAAGGAAGAAGATGAACATTGAACATTATCAAAATGAGCAATCGATTATCAATAAACCTTTAAACAGGAGATCAAGAGTCAAAATAACATGAAAAAAAATATGTTGGAGTTCTAAGACTCCATTGATGTCGCACAGGATGGGTCGATCCTGCTATAGGCAGGTCGACCCATCCTTTTGCCTTGTGAAAGAGTAAAAGAAAAAAAAAATGAAAAATCAAAAGAAACGCAGGGCGATGCTATGAGAGGAAGAAAGGAATTTCACGAGAATCAGAGATGGAAAGGTTACTTACCTCTAACTTTCGAGATTGATCGACTCCTTTCAGTCGGTTGGGGGGAGAGTCGAAACAAGAATGTGAAGGAGAGGAAGAACGTGGCTGGGTGAACGACCGATCTCCTGAGTTTTTTTTTTTCGTGTTTCTTTTAAAGGGAAGGAAGAGGGTCGTCTGCAACTCTGAAACCCGAAAGAGGATTCTCTTTCTTCTCGCTGATGCCAGGATGAAGAGGCAGTCAGAGTGAATGGGGAAGAAGGAGATTGAGGAAATGAAGAGAGGTGTGATGATGAAGGTGCTGGGGTGGAAAAACGGATGGTGCGTGAAAAAGAGGGAGCTATGTGCAGAAATGGGGAGGTGAAGAAGCGGTCCGGAGGAAGGGTTTCTTGAGTCTCCTTTTAAGGAAGAAGAAGGAGGATTCAAGAAGGAATCGGTTGAAGATGGAGGGCGATGGAAGGTGGAGGTTGTGGATGGGTGGCTTGCGGAGGAGGGTTCGGCCATGGAGAGGGAAGGAGGGCGGCTGAGAGAGAAACAAACTCGAGAAAAAGCTTGAAAGGATCCCCCCCCCCCTCAAAAACCCTAACTCGACTATTTAATTTTGCATTTTCCAAAAGAGGTCTTCTTATAAAAAGATTTTAAAAAAATGGGTTTTCTAAAACCATTTTGCAATTTTTTTCATTTATTTTTGATTTTTTTTGTTCTTTTCTGAATATTTTTATTTTTTTGTATTTTGGGAAATACAAAATCCTAAAATGTAAGGCAAAACAAGGATTTAAACTAATTTTTTTGTATTTTTGAGAAATATTTACAAAAAGAAGGTTTTCAAGGCTATTTTGAGGAAATTTCTTTAGAAAATGGGTTTGGACCCGAGTTTTGAGAAAATGTTTGAGTTTTGACACTCGAATCGAGAAATACAACTCGATGGATCCAAACGGATGTCGGATGGACTGTCCGAACTATTTTAAAACTATTTTTGGTATTTTCTTGAAAATTGGACAATGAGACTCAATTTTGGATCTGGACAATGGATCCAGATCTGAAATCAATTTATACATATAAAATGAATTTAATTTCAATAAAACTTGAGAAATGAACTGGAATTTAGACTTGAAAAAAAAATGATTCATTTGCTCAAAAATGAATTTAGGGGCAAGAAGGGAATATTTAAAAGATTTTGAAAAATTTGGGGTGTTCACATCGATCCAAGGACCAAAATGTGCTTGACTTAGCTAAATCATCAAAATCGTTTTCTATCCTAAATGCACAAAGAATTCAGGCATGTGCTATGAAACTTTGCAAAATGTAGGTCGGAAAACATGATGTATGTTCAGAAAATATATTTCTCAGGAAAAAGATGGAAATCTGTCTCTCAGGAAACTCTGATGAAAAGATTTAGAATCTTGAGAAAATTTATGAAGCTTTGAGAAAATCATGAATGGTTGAAAATCCTGGGAAAATAGAAGTAATTCTTAGGAAAAGGATAAACATTTGAAGGAAAAAATGCTTGTGAGGGAAAATTCCAACTTTGAAAACTTTCTTTAGAAAATGCTTGAAATACATTGGAAAAACTCTTTGGGGGAAAGAAAATCAAAACTCGGGAAACTGAAATCCTGAGAATCTTATCCTTGAAACACTTGAAAATCGATTTTGATTCTTGAGAAAGATGAGAAATTTCTTTTGAAAATGAATTTTAAGAAAGGAATATTTTCCAGGGAAAATCATGGGAAACTTGATTTGGAAAGTCCAACTTTGAAAATTTTCAGAGTTTCTAGAGAAATCGATTTCCATGGAATGAAATTTTTTTGAGAAAATCTTGAGGAAAACCAGTGATTTCATGATGCAAATGATATGAATGAATGTCATTTTGTAAAAGCCTCTTTTTAGAAAATATGCTATTTTAGAATTAAACTAAGTAGAATTGTCACATATTTCGACTATGGCCGTGAGTATGTTCATAATTTACTTAGTCAATTCTAAGATATTTTGTAGAATTGAAAATATGCAGTGAAATTTTGGAAGATAGCCTAAGAGTGTAGGCTCAGTGTGACTGGTAGACAGATGATAGATCTGGGTCTCATCCATATTCCGACTAAGGCCGTAAATATGGACTCCACCGAGTTCATTAACTCCCTAAGAGTTGGTGCACGTGCCATTTGTGTACATCTATAGTGCTTTTGAAATAAAGTGCATGAATCACATAGTGAGGATATTGCATGAATTTAAACTATATGATATGCGTCCTAAGCTAAGTAGAAAATTAAATCTCTTATTCCAAAATTTACATTATTACATCACTAAATAAATGAAAGAAAGGGAAATTGCACACTTCAGTTCCTTTTATTGAATGTCCCTGCCAAACTGGAAATGAGGTTAGTTCAAATATGTGGGTTTTCCCAAGATTTTCCAATAATATTCTGAAATTATTGGACTTATTTGGATATAAACCCTATTCTCATGCTTTCTTGATATTTGAAATGATGTAAATGCAAGAAATTCAGTAAAAAATAGTTTAAAATTCAAAATTGTTGTCAAAATAACCAAAATACCCCTAATATTGAAGTTACACCTTTAAAATCAGGGTTTTTGAAGGAAATTTTGGTAAAATTGAGATTTTTGGAATTTGAATTGAACCAAATGATGGTGAAATAAAGTATGAGGCATGATGACATGCTGCTTAACACATTAAAACTATTAAATCAGAATTTGAACATGCTACTATTCATCAAAAATAACGAATTTCGTTTGTTTTTTGCTTGGATCAGGGTCTCGCGGGGCCCTGTTTTGATGATATGGCTAAACCGAGCCTCAAATGAATTCCAAATCACACCAAATTCGGTATGAAGCATCTATCTATCCTGATAAACAGCCGAGAATCCTAAAACTCATGAAATGACATGGTTTGAATGCGAAAATTTACAGAAAATCCTAAAATGGGCGAATTTCACCTATGGACCCGAACCAAATGTAATACTTAATGCGATAATACAAAAATTACACCATAGAAATATCTGATATTTTGCAGACTGCTAAAGGACCTGAAATTTAACACTTTTGGCTTTTACAGCCTCGGGATTTGAACTACGGTGAGTTCGGTAACAGGAATTTGGCTCTGACAGAGGTAAAATCAAACATATCTGATATAAAATGCTAAAAAAATAGCAAACGACCATGTAAATTTCTGATATTTAAATTTGACACTACTGACAGACGCAGGCACAACTTTCATTTTTATAATTTTGGCATTTGATTAACAAAAACATAGATAAAAATGCGACATTACTTGCCTAAATCAACAAAACATACAAATATGACAAAACAAGAGACTGACAAAAAAATCTGAAACTACTACTAAGACTATTCTAAAAATCAAATAATTTCATATGCAAACAGAGAACATCTGGAACATAATATTAATTTTTTACATATTTGGATTTGGAGCAATACCCAAAGAGAACCCATCGATGTAAGTCGATCCAAAGTCTCAAAGGCCCAAATCAGGCTCTGACACGTGTCCCGAACTCTCGGATTTTTGTCAAACACGAAAAAAATCTAAAAACGATGAGAAAATCAGATTAAAAACTAAACATCATCCCGAGTTCATAACATCTTTTGGATCTAAAATCGGACCTCATATAAGAGAGATCCTGATTTTACAAGTCGGAGATAAATTTTTAAAACGTATCCCGGGTAACAAAACCCGACCTACCATTTTGAACTTTTACCACAGTAAACAAATTGAAATCATTCTGAATTTTTGGAAAATTGTTAGGGACACCTAAGGGCGTATACTATGATTTTCTCAGCATTTGTAACGAAAAATAAATGCATGAAATGACATGTGGACTGACTGACAAAAATAGAGAGTTACCTAAATGAAGCTGAATGCATGAAATATTAAATAAATTCATGGAACATGCTATTTAAATGAAATAAAACATAAATCTAACCTATTTTAATGCATGAACATGATGGAATGCATAAATTTAATCAAGAAAGCATAAGAAGCATCTTTTGATATGTGTCATTTTACGAGAATAGCTCGATCCATCCCTCGGATGAGCTCTTTCTTCAAAACGACCATACGAATCGAGTAAGGATATTACTATAATGAAATCAATAGGGATAGAAGTGTACCTTGTGTTTTTCTGCAGCTTTAGAACTCCCGAAATGAATGGCTACCAACGACTTCTTTCGTTCTTCGATCCACGCCTAGATCAAATTGGGATTGATGCGAGCGAGGTTGGTGCTTCAATGCACCCTCTCCACTGAGCCCAAAGGGGGCGTGAATTCTAAAATCCAAAATCGTGTTCTGAAGAAGATATAGGTTGAAGTTCAAAATCCAAAAGGAGCTCTCCCTCAGTTGGGCGTGGGACCTTGTATTTGTAGCATTTTTTGAAATTTTTGAATTTCAAACAGGCTCAATCTGAGCCCTCCATGTGGCTCCATCTCAGGGCATGCCACTTGGATTTTTGAAATAATAAAAATAAGAATTTTGTAGGTGAGACACCTCAGCAGGGGAATTTGAAAATTTTGAAAAAGCTTGCTTGATTTTCTCTGCAGGAGTCTACCAAATGGCGCCACCTCAGAGAGTGCTATCTGGGGTTTGAAATTTAAAGTTTGCTTTTTGCAGGGAGCCCTTATGTGGCGCCACCTCATGGTGGGCTACTTTTATTTTGAATAAAATAAAACAAATAAATGAAGCCAAATGGGAGCTCTGAAATGGTGCCACCTCAAAAGGTGTTTGAGATTCAAAGCTAGAAGGAGGGGAGAATGCCATGTGGCACCACCTCTGAGGAGTTTAAATATTCAAATTTCTGCTTTTTCTAGAGGGAGCAAAGGCTGACACGTGGTGCCACATGAGGGTGGCTTCACACTGCCATGTGGCAGGAGGACACGAACAGAGGAAGCATAATGCGCTACCTCAGAGGGGAGTGGTTCCGACTTTTTCTGATGTAGGGGGATTTGGACACGTGGCGGTTCAAGATGGCTCTGCTTCTGACAAGTGTCAGCTAGCTGGAGGAGTCTTCTCAAATGGCGCCACCTCAGAGGCTGTATTTGAAATTCGAATGAGGCTGGCTCTGGAAGAATAGAGGGTGGCCATGTGGCGCCACCTTAGGGAGATCCTACAATGACACATGGCGAAGGGAAGAGAAGGAAGGGAAGAACCATGTGGCACCACCTCAAAAAAATGAAATAAAATAATTTTATAGGTGAAAATCAGCATTTGCGCCACCTAGGCCTTGTTTGATTTTTTTTGAATGGTTGCTTTTTCTGAAGAAGGCCAAGAGTGACACGTGTCCTCTACTTTTTTTGAAGGAAGCTAGGAGTGACCTGTGTCACTTACTTTTCTGAGAAAAGTAAGGAGAGACATGTGTCATCCTGCTTTTTCTGAAGGAAGCTAGGAGTGACATGTGTCCTCTGCAAGAGACACACTTCATCTGGCGCCACCTCAGGGGAGACAACTTTACTTTTTCTGAACAGGACAACACATGACACTTGGGATCTTATGGTGACTTGGGAATGACACCTGGCAGAGGGTGAAGATGGTGGACAGGTGACGCCATCTTAGAGAGTCCCCACACTAACACTTGGCAAAAAAATGGAAAGAGAGAGAGAAAATGACATGTGGCGCCACCTCTAGGTGAACCCCACGCTGATACATGGCAGGTAAATGAAAGGAGAGAGAAAAGACAAGTGGCACCAATTCAGGGACAAGGCTCCTATATTTTTGGGTTTTTCAAAACTCAGGTTTTTCAAAAGAAAAGCCTATATGACACCACCTCAGTGTGGGTCCCACATTGCTTCTTTATTGAAATAAAGACAAGACAACAAAACCTCTTTTTGGAATTTTCATAAAAACCTGGACTAATTGGTAAAACAGAAAATTTGAAAAGATTTGGCCCCTGTGGGGTGATTTTGCAAAAGAATGATATTGGAAATTGCTGATAAAGGGGGAAGATCTGAGATAAAGTGGCTGAAATCCATATTGAAATCTATTCAGATTGTTTTCTTGAGAAACTATTTTGAAATTTAGAGTCCTGGAGGTAAAATGGGAAGAATTGATAATTTTGAAGACCTAGGGTTTTGAAATCAATTTTGAAAAGAGATGAAATTCAAATCTAGATTGGAAATTTTGAAATCGAGAGTTCTGGATCTTGAAATGACATGTTGTGCAGTGCGGTGATATGAAATGCTCATGCAATGCTATGCAAAGACATGTTTCCTAAAATGCCGCTCTGAATTCAAAATTGGAAATTCTAGCTTCTTGTCAAGAATAAGATTTTGAGATTTTGTAGTTTGAAGATATTTCTGAGTCTAAATAGAGAGATTTTGAGACTCAAGCGTGGAATTTAGGACTTTCTGCAAGGTCTAATCTCAGAAAATGACCATTTTCCCTTCGGCAATTTCGGAAGCTGGATGATGATGCTTGGTGAAAATGTCGGAGAGGTGAGTGAAAATTTGGGGTGTTTACAGATGCCCCTCTTTGCTACTAAGCCATCTTGTGGCCGAGCTTAGTGGCAAAGAAAAACACACCAAATTTGAGCTAAAAACAATGCCCCAGTTAGAAGGATCTGACTGGGTATGGAGATATTAGCCCGGTGATCATGGTAGATATGAAATGAAGAATGAGGAGGAAAGATTCACTCTGTGAGAGTGAAATTCAGGTTTTTTGCCCTTAACCTGAATGGGACAGAAATACCTCGTATGGAACGAAGCTCAGGTTTGAACCCTTGACCTGATTGGGCAGAAAATAAAATACCTCTTTAAATGAGGCTCAGGTTTATACCCTTATCCTGATCGAGTGGAAAATGAAATACCTCTTTGAATGAGGCTTAGGTTCGTACCCTTATCCTGATCGGGCGGAAAATGAAGTACCTCTTTGAATGAGGCTCAGGTTTATACCCGTATTCTGATTGGGCGGAAAATGAAATACCTCTTTGAATGAGGCTCAGGTTTGTACCCTTATCCTGATCGGGCGGAAAATGAAATGGAATCCTCGAAAGAAGAGACCATGATGGAACCTTCGGATTTTGCACAATAAATCCGACAGGGGTTTTGCAAAAGGAAGGAAAATGGGGTCCCTAAAGCTTGAAAAAGGGTTGATTTTGGGCGCCTCATTGCTGAGACTAAATAGCTTTTGAAATTGCCTTTTGCGAGAAAATGATTGGTGGTTCGACCTCGAACCGAAATGGGACTGTCTATGTTTAGACAGTGGGGACACAGAGAAGTGTGCGAATCTGAGAGTTCATGCTCTCAAAGAAGGGAAGGAATCAAGTTCTTAAGAGGGATTTAAAATTAGTGTCGGGATGTATCAAAGACGAACATCGAGCTCTCACTTCATGTCAGGATAACAAGAAAATATTGTCAAAATATTGAGAATTTTGTTGTTGATTCAAAGTATTTGAAAATGGTGCATATTGTTGCAGAGTTACCCCTCCTTTTCTACCTGAAGCATTACCTCCAAATGAAATTCACTTCGTAGAATCAAGACTTAGCATTCAAATTGCTTGCGACTGACCTTCTTCAAGGAGCTATCAATTTCCTTGATATGAATAGGAAAGAGAATTTGATATATGAAAGCAATTGATGAAAGGATATTGATAATAGAATTTCACAAGTCTAAAGAAGATTCTTGATAGATTTGGCAGTTTGATATCATGGGAGCTTCTCTCATGATAATCTTTCTGCACTCTTTTGGCTCTCTTGAGTTTCGGCTACATTCTCCTTCATTTTGGAGATGTTCTGACTTTTCTCTCTTTCTTTTTCTCTTCTTGCTCTCTTTTGGGAAGGGTACGTCACAAACTCCTTCAACTTGGAGATGTTTCGATCCTTCTTCGACGATGTTGGCTCATGGGTTAGAGATCTTTGGATGATAGCTGAAATTAAATATCTTTTGGGGATTGTTGGGAGGTTCATCGCATCTGCCTTCATCTCGACAGTGCTTTGGACTTTCCCTGGAAGGATCCGTCACAAACTCCGTCAACTTGGAGATGTTTCAAATCTTCTTTGGCCCTGGGGGTCTACTCGCTTAATTCGCCTTCATCTTGACGACAATTGAGAGATCCCTTTTGCGGATATTTAATTGCAGCTTAGGTGATTTTGAGGAGACAGGGCTTAGGTAAATGCTCTCTTTTCCTAGCGCTCAGGATATTTTCACTGCCTTGTTTTCATAAGAATGGTCTTTAAAGATGTGCCATTGGCTGCGATCAATATCAATCATCTGTGGCTTTGCAATAACATTGAATCTTCTTTTCTGGCCATATCGAGGATTTATCCTTCATCTTTTTGGTTAGCCAATAAAAAGAACTTGAATTTTGAATCTCTTTTCGCAAAAGCTTCACTCTTTTGGAAGTAATGCTGAAGGTAAACTGAGGTAAAGATTTATGCAATAAAATTCTGAAATCAACAGGTAATTGATTGACAAATTGACAAAATGTTTTTGAAATCCTGAGTGAAAGAGAGCGTTTGAGGTCTGGCTCAATACATCCGTGAAGAAAATTCTCCTCTCTTTTTCCCCAAAAAGATAGACTCAGGCTTAGCCCTTACCTGAATGGGAAATGAAAAATACTCCTCTCTTCCCTGAAGAGAAGGTGTTTGCAAAACGAACTTTCGAAGAGAAATTAAGCTTTCGTCAAAGCTCCCTAATATTAAGCTTCTCTTATAGAAAGAGGGCCGATAATAGTGAGGTCAGAAAATTGGGTCATGAAAGAAACGAGTTCCTCACACTCTCCGTAAAAAGAGGGTCTTTCATGACGAAGATGGCCTAGCATGAAAATTGGGGAGGCCACAAAAAAAGCGAGTCTCTGTCGAGCCTCTCCCTTTAAAAGGGTTCCTTGTGTGAAGTTGGAAATTGTTTTGCAAACGGTTCACGAAGACGCGAGTCCCTTCAAACTCTCCCTAAAAAAAGGCTAAGTGAATGAATTGGATATCATGCTAAAAGAACGAGCTCCCTCGAACTCTCCCTATGAAAAGGGTCTTTTCGCAAGAGAAAATGATTGAAATTGGATATTGAGATTGATTGACCCAAAGGTTGAAATTGGAAATTGAAAAATTGATTGTTGGAAATTGAATGACCCAAAGATCGAAATTGGATGACCTGACGATCGAAATTGAGAATTGGTTGACCAAAAGGTTGAAATTGTGTGGCCCGAAGGTCTATTATGAGAATTGAGTGACCCGAAGGTCAACATTGGAAACTGGGTGACCTGACGGTCGAAATTGAGAATTTGGTAATTGGAATTGAGAATTGGAATTTGAAATTGGAAATTGGGTGACTCAGGGGTTAAGATTGGAGAATTGAATGATCCGAAGATTTGAAAATTGGTGGGCAAAATATCAAATTTGAGCGATTGACAGATCCTGAGGATCGAAATGACTTGGATCAACAAAGGAGAATGATGAGTTCGAGTCAAAGCTCGAATAAAGTAAAGAGATCACGAGTTGGAACCCGGATCAACAAAAGAAAATAAAGAGCTAAAGTTAGAGCTCGAATAAGGTAGAGAGATTACGAGTCAGAACCCGAATCAACAAAGGAAAATGATTTAAGGGAAAACCCGAGTCGGAACTCGGCTCTTCAAAAAGAAAAAGTAATTTAAAGGAAAACCTAAGTCGGAACTCAGATCTTCAAAGGAAAATGAAGAGCTCGAATCAGAGCTCGAATAAGGTAAAAAGATCACGAGTCGGAACTCGGATCAACCAAGGAAATGATTCGAAGAAAAACCCGAGTCGGAACTCGGCTTTTCAAAGGAAAATATAGACCAACTTGAAAATTGGATTTTGAAAATGTACCAGTTCGAGCACTGGATTTTAAAAATGTACCAGTTCGAGCACTGAATTTTGGTTCAGTACTAATGATTGTTTTTGAATAATAATTAGGAATTGTGATGGGACTGTTTGTCGAAGTCCCAATACTGACCAAATTGATGTTAATGCAATTGAATACAAATGGATGTAAATTGATGCACATGAATGCACAAGTGCGTAAAATGAGAGATTTGTTTATCTTGCCTGCATACAGAAGAAAATTTAAAAAATGCCCCAGTGTAACTGGGACAAGAAAGTTTGATCATTATTTGAAGAAAATAGGAGGATTACAAGAGGAGAATAAATGTTTCATGTATAGAACTTTTTCAAGTGTCGAGCATTAATGGAATCTGGCAATTCTACCCCATCGGCGTTGATGAGCTGGTATGAGTTGCGAGGTAATGCTCCTTTGACGACATATGCACCTTCCCAATTTGGCGACCATTTACCGCCAGGATGATGTTTGAGATAAGCTGTGGATCGAAGTACTAAATCATTGACTTTGAATCTTCTTTCGATGACAGACTTCGCATACTGCCTGGCTATTCTCTGGCGATGGGATTGAGCATGTTCTGTTGCTTTTAGCCTTCTCTCGTCGAGTAAGTCCAGCTGTAACAATCGTTGTTGTTGGTATTGATCAAGAGGTAATTGTAAAAGTGATGCAAATTTCAAAGCGGGCTTCTGAACATGTAGCGGCAATACTACTTCTGTTCCGTAGACCAATTCTGATGTAGCATTCGTTGGAGTGCGAATAGTGGTCTGGTAGGCCCATAGTGCATCGTGGATCTTCTCATGCCAGTCGCGGCCTGTTTCTACAGTTCGCTCCAAGATACGAATTAAAATCTTGTTGGTAGCTTCTGTCTGACCAATTTCCTTTGGGATAATAAGAAGCGGAAAAATGATGATAGATTTTAAATTTTGAGCAGAAGGTTTTCATCTTTTCATTCTTGAAGTGACTGCCATTATCTGACACAATGTCATGTGGGATGCCGAAACGATAAAGGATGCTCTTGTGAATAAAAGAGACCACGTGTCGGCCTTCTACTGTGCGAAGAGTGATAGCTTCTACCCACTTGGTGAAATATTTTGTTGCAGCAAGGAAGTATTTATGGCCATTCGAAGCAGAGGGAGTGATGGGACCTACGACATCGAAGGCCCACATAGAGAACGGCCATGGAGCGACAACAGACTGTAAATATGCTGCTGGAGCATGAATAGAAGGTGCATGTATCTGACATTGAACACACTTTTTCACAAAATGGTAACAGTCTTGCTGCATGGTCTTCCAATAATAACCTGCTCTGATGATACCCTTGATAAGGGTTTGATAGCCGACGTGGTCACCACAAGTGTCTTCGTGTGCTTCTCGCACGACTTCTTTGGCTTCGTCTTCGTCTTCGTCTAAGCATCTGGAATACTCCGAACTGAATCCTCGACGATAAATGACATTGGCCAGAATGAAATATCGAGTAGACATATGCTGAATTGTTCGCTACTCTTTGTTTAAGAGTTCTAGAGGAAATTCCCTGATTTCTATGAAATTCTTGATGTTGTAATACCAAGGCTTCTTTGTTTGCTCAGCTTGATTAACTTGTTCTGTTGGAAGAAAGGCAGGTTGGTGAAGTCTGCCAATTTCGAAGGAGCGACAAGATTCTCCATTCTTGAATGCCATAATGGAGCCTAAACTGGCTAGGCTATCGGCCACTTGATTAAAATCTCTCTTAATATGAAAGAGCTGAAATTCTTCAAACTTGTTGACAAGAGCTGAAACGATTTTCTGATAAGGAAATAGCTTTTGATCTTTCACTTGCCATTCGACTCGGACTTGATTGACAACGAGTAATGAGTCGCCGTAGGCATGCACTCTTTTAACATTGAAGTCTAGTAGAATCTTTATACCTTGAATCAGGGCTTCATACTTAGCCATGTTATGGGTGCATTGAAAATCTAACTTGAGAGAAAATGGAATCATCTCTTTCTCCGGAGTGATTAATAAGATCCCAATGCCTATTCCAGCCATATTCTTGGAACCATTGAAAAATAAATTCCAAATTGGATATTGCTGGATATTGCATATTTGCTCGTCCGGAAAATCATCTTCGACATTCACCTCTTCTGCCAGAGGAAAATCTGCCAATTGATCGGCGATTGCTTGGCCTTTTATTGATTGCTGTGAGACATATTCTAAGTCATATTGCATCAGTAAGACTTGCCATTTGGTGACTCGTCCGCTGAGGAAAGGTTGCTCCAAAATGTATTTGAGAGGATTGAGTTTGGATAAGATTTTGACTTCAGATGCCAGCAGGTAGTGTCTTAGCTTCTGACACATCCACACCAGAGCTAGGCAAGTCTTCTCTATCTGAGAGTATTTCTTTTCATAGTCTATGAAAGTCTTACTCACATAATAAATGGCGTGCTCTATCAGGTTGCCTTCTTTATACTGTGCCAAGAATCCGCCACATGCGACTTGATTGACTGAGATGTATAACAAAAGAGGTTTTCCCAATTCTGGCGGCTTCAGGATTGGAGGATTGAGAAGATATTTCTTGATCTGATCGAACGATTGCTAACACTCTGGTCCCCATTCGAACTTCACTCCTTTTCTGAGTAAGTGGTTGAAAGGTTCGCATCTCATTGCCAAGTTGGAAATAAATCGCCGAATTGATTGCATGCGTCCTTGAAGGCTACGCAATTCTTTGAGAGTTTTCGGGGGTGGCATATCAATGATAGCCTTTGCTTTGGCTGGGTCAACTTCAATTCCCTTTTTGCTGACCAGAAAACCCAACAGTTTGCCTGATTTGACTCCGAAAACACACTTTTGGGGGTTAAGTCTTAACTTGTAAAGAATGAGTCTCTTAAAGACTTGATCAAGCACTTCGAGGTGATCTTCTTCTTCTTTGGATTTCACGGGGATATTATCGACATACGCATCCATGATTTTGCGCATCTGATCGTGAAAGATAACAGTCATTGCTCGTTGATATGTTGCTCCCGCATTTTTTAGCCCAAAAGGCATAACTGTACAGAAGAAAGTGCCCCAGGGTGTAGTGAAGGAAGTCTTTGATTGATCACGGGCGGCCAACTTAATCTGATTGTAGCCAGAATATCCATCCATGAAAGAGAACATGGCATGTCCTGCTGTGCTGTCAACTAGAAGATCAATGCTTGTAAGGGGATAATCATCTTTCGGAGTTGCTTTATTGAGGTCTCTGAAGTCTATGCAAATCCTTACTTTGCCGATTTTCTTCGGAACAACGACGATATTGGCTAACCAATCTGGGTAGTCAATAGTTCAAATGAATCCTGCTTTGAGCAAGTCTTCAGGTCCTTCTTTGACTTGTACTTCTATTCTAGGATCCATTTTCCTCAGCTTTTGCTTGACTGACTTAGCATCTGGCTTTAAAACGAGGTGGTGTTCGACTAACTTTGGGTCTAAAACCTGGCATATCTTCGTATGTCCATGCGAACACTTCTTCATGTTGCTTGAAAAAATTAGTGAGCCTTTCTTTCTCTTTCAGGCTCAGACTGGCTTTGATCTTTAGAATCTTGGGATTGTCCTCTGAGCCAATATTGACATCTTCAGTTGGATCTTGGACTATAGCTGATGGTTCATCCTGCTTCTGAACTGAGGCGAACTCTAGCAATTCCTGAAGAGACTGATCATATTCTGCTTAATCATCTGACTGCTCTGCAACCTTGCCATCTTCTGTGTTTGCTTTGATTCTGTGAATTGCTGCCGATTTCTGGAAAGCCTTTGGATTGAGAACGAGCTTCTTGATTGTCTGAGAAGTCATTCTGAAATTTTGGATAAGAAATTTGGTTCAGGTAAAATTGTCCATCATAAGACAAACAATCATTTGAAGAGAATTATTCATAAAATGACATTGGCATTATAAAATGAGGAGATAGAGGTAAAGGAGATAGATGGCATCCAGATAGACAAAGAAATTTGAAATTTTATTGATTTTGAATTGATCGAAGACATTGATAAAATGAGACATTTATTGAAAAGAATAGAAAGAAAATAGCAAATGGTTCTCAATGTGTCCCTTTGACAAATACAATCTTCTTTGGTGAGCTTCTGTTGGAAAACCCCAGTCCTGCTCTATGGGGACAATGCTTTTGGATTACCGGCTCGATGCGGCCATCTTCATTTTTGCCCAATCCTTTGAAGGGTTGATATTCATGCTTCAGGAGAAAATCAAATCCTTTTCTTGCCTTCATGAATTGCGGGAACAACGGGTGATCTTTAATAGCGTTGTAGTTGATTCGATCTCCAATTTTGAAGAATTCAGGAACTCTCCATCGGGTCATGGCTACAGTATGCAGAGCTAATGCTGAGGATGTCTGGAGTATTTCCCGACTTTCTCCAAGATTGATTTCTTCGCTCTCTCTGATGCTAGGGATATTTGCAGTGAATGATGGTCGAGGGATCATGGGCTGCGGGAGCCTTTCTTCTGGGTCCTCTCCCAATACTGTTGTAATCATTCCACCTTTTGACCATTTCACGCATTGATGCAGGGTGAAAGGCACTGTGTTCGCATTGTGAATCCACGTCCTTCTAAGCAGCAGATTGTAGGTGGGTGGTACATTGACCACATGAAAGAGGACCGAGTGCACCGAATAATTGATGAACACTTCCAGAAATATCTTTCCCTTAGCTGTTTGACCATGATTGTCAAACCCATATATGGTGATAGGATCTGGAATGTATTCTTCGTCCTTGATCCCTAATGCTTTTGCTGTCATTTCAGGACATATGTTGAGGTTGCTGCCTCCATCAACTAGCACATGTGGTACCGTCATTTCTCTCACTCGAACAACAATGTACAGGGCATTATTATGAAATGAATGAGGCTTTGGAAGATCCTCATCTGAGAAAGTAATTGGTGCATTTGTCATGGTTGAATTCACAATTCAATTTGTGCCATGTCTTCGGGTGTGGTACTGGGCTTAACTTTAATCTTTCTGAGCAGATCATCCAGTACTTGCTGGTGCTTGCGGGAATTCTCGGCCAAGTCAAGAATGAAAACATTGGACAGAGCGGTCAGAGTCTTCTAACTTGAATTTTCTGGCCTGGGTTTGATGATTTGATTAAGAAAATCAGGAATTCCCTTTGACTTGGGGAATGACTTTACAGGTGCTTCAGAAACTTTCATCTTGCCGAATGCTGAGATTAGGTCCATCTTCTTCGAAGCTGGAGCTGCTTGTCGTAGTACTGACACCTGATGTTGAACTTGGAGATCTTGAACAGAACATGGCTTGATGTGCTCATGAGGTAGGAACGGCTGTTCAGATACTACTGCTGTGGTGTGTGAAGGAAAGGGCCGCTTTAGAATATCCATTTTCTCTTCTTTATCTCCTTCCACTAAAAGATTTTTATCAATAAGATCTTGCATAATGTTTTTGAGAACAAAGCAGTTCTCAGTGTTGTGTCCCACTGTCTTGTGGAACTTGCAAAATTGGTCTTTCCATTTCCCCATGGGTACAAGGGGATCAGCCAGTCTTGGTAACTTGACCATTTTCTTCGATAACATATATTCGAGCACGTCTTCGAGTGGTTGGCCTAAAGGAGTCAATTTTCTATCATAACTCCATCCTTCATGTTTGGTTTTCTCGCGCAGTTTCGGCCCCTGATCTTGCTGAGGAGGCTTGCTATATTGAGGAGCAGGCTTTCCTTTCTGATCCTCTTTGTTATTCGAACTTTCTGCGCCGCAGCAGTAGTCTTTCTTCTGCCTTTTGTGATGATTTCGACTGTCGTGGCCGTTGTTGGTAGAATAGGTGAGATGTGTCTTGTTCTTTTGTTCACCTTGGGAGTTATGCTTGGGAAATGTGAAGCCTTCGTAGACTCCATTTTCCACACTCAGCTCGAGCCATTCGGCTCGTTCAGTTAACTCGATGAAAGTCCGGGATGGTGCAGTGGAGATTAATCCTTTTAATGGTTGCGAGAAATTGTTGAGGATCAATGACAAGGCGTGTCTTTCAGATATAGGATCTCTCATTTTGTTGCAGGCTGACCTCCATCTGTGAATAAAGTCCCGTGCTTTCTCATTTTTATTCTGCCTTAGACTGCAGAAATGACTTAGTGTCGGGAGTGCCTCTGCGTTGAATAGGAAGCATTCAATAAACAAGTTCACTACTTTATCGAACTCCTTGAGCTCGATGGGATTGATATGCTCAACATACCATTTAGCTACAACTCCTTCCAAGCTACGGGGAGAACATAGGAATAGTGCTCTGTTATCTCTCTTGAACCTTGAGCACTCAGCAAAGAATGTGGTGAGATGGGCTTTCGGGTCGCCAGAACCGTCGAACTTGATGAATTTTTGAAGAAGTTTTTTCAGGTCATCGTCCCCTTCTAGGCCATCATAAAACTCCTCGCTGGTGAAGACTTTCTTGCCCTTATCGCGGGCTTGCAAATCTTTAACTACTTTGGACATTTCCTTGAATTGTGCTTGCAAGGGCTCTTCTGCATCTCGGCTCTTTGATTTGTGGCTTCTCCTTTGGCCACATTTCTGAAATGTCGGAGGCACCTCATATTCTTCATCGGTGTTTTTAGTTGAGTCTGATTCATCTGAAATCTCCTCTGGTTGGATCTGCTTTTTGGCAACCTTCTTACCCCTGTGACCATGGAACTTCTCTCTGAATGGATTCCTTTCTGAGCTGGTCTCGGACTGCTCATTCATCATCTTATTCATCATTTTTTGGAACATGGCATATATTTGAGGGTTTATGCCATCATCCTCTTGTTGCTGCTCTTGACTCCTCTCGAATCGCGGGGATCCCATTTCTTCTTCTGACGAGTATTGAGATGCCATTGTTCTTTTGCCTGATCTTGTCCGAACCATCAAATGCTATGGATGCTCTCTGCAGGGCAAAGACCTGATTAGATTATGAAGGAATTGACTTTTGGAAGAAATATTTGTTGGAAATATGACAGACAATTTGAAAAAGATATCCCATTACTAGGGATTGAGTCGTCGCAGAAATCACGACAGTTGTGTTGTCATTCTTTGGAAAAAAAATAATCAACAAAAATGTGCCTTGTTACCTAGGCGAGGTCGTCAAACCATAGTAGAAAGATGGAAAATTTTATTGAAATGAGGAAAATATGATTTTATTGATCTCGACAAAGTGGTGGAAGACAAACAATTGGCCACCATTCATGATAATCGGCAAACACTCTAGGACCAGGAAAGAGTTTGAGAGAAACAAGGGAATCCCAGCCGTAGCGGGCAGAATGATATGCCCCGGACCATTGTGCGGAAGTGAGATCAAACTCTGCCATAGCTTCTGATAGCAGTCGGGCTTCGACGTACTGCTGCCTCAGAGAGAACTGCCGAACACATCGCTCCGGTTGGTAGTAAGTGCAGAAGAAAGGTCCAAGCAACTTGAACCGCTTGCCATAAGCATACGTGTATCTGGGAGGAGATAATTGTTGATCAAAATAGTCCCAGACTATGTCGTCTTCTTGAACGCCATCAATCATGGACCGGTACTGTGCCACCGAAAGAAGTTCTTGACCATTGTATCTAAAAGAGCTCGCTTGGGTTGGAACATGCTGGAAGAACCAGAATTGAAGTGCGTAGGTGCATCCTTCGACTAAAATGGATTCTCCGAGTGAGAAACGAGTCAAACCCCGATACAGGAAAGCAAGAGCTGCCATGGCTATGGAAAGATGATTGGTCTGCCGACTTCCCCATCTTCTCATAAGCTGGATTATTCTTATGTCTATGTAGTTTTGTCCATCTGGAAAAAGGGCTAATCCTACAATGCACAGAACCATTGCATTCTGAATCCTTTCTCTGGCTGTCCTTGATAGCGAGCTGACTTCGACGATGGTTCCATATTGATGGTACAATTCAAGCAGGTTGACATATTCATTTCCATCCAACTGGATCAGGGGCCAGGATCGACGGCCTGTCATACGGGCTAAGGAGTCTCGGGGGTCCAAACCCTTGACATTGATTAAAAATAGATGTTCTAACGGATCTCCTGGTTGACCGGCTGGTTCTGGTAATCCCATGATTTCTGAAAATTCATCCATCAAAAGGGTCATCTCTCCCCACGGGAACCAAAAGGTACATGTCCGCGAATTCCATCGCTCTGCCGTTGCATGGATCGGGTTTCCATTCACTGTCTTCTTTCCGACTGCTGATGCCACTTCTAATCCGCACTCGCTCAAATGGTCCGGGAACATGCAGAAAAAACTTTTAAGCCAAGAATAATACCACCGGGGAATGAAAGTTTCGGTGCTAAGGGCTCGATGTTCACGACGACCTTGTCGCACCACGTAGGAGATGTGACCGTCGAGAAAGATAGGATCGACTTGACTTGATGCCATCGGACTGAAACAAAGAAAGACTTAGAATCAGACTTAGGAAAATATAGGAAATTTTAAAAATTTTGCAGGCGGAATATAAAATGCAGTTGGAAATTCGAGATCCAGTAGAACGGTAGAATGAAAAATCACCTGGAGTTTTGAAAGAAATTGGACATTTTGAAAAGTCATCCAGGGTTTGAGAAGGTAAAGGGAAAGGATGAGAATATGGAAATTTGAAAATATTTTTGTAAAAATATGAGGGAAACAAAAGTAGCATACAAACAATCACATCCTGCACAAACATTTATACACATACAACACTCCCTAAAAGGTTGACTCTAGATGCATCATTTTGAAAACAGCTGTAGGACCCGAATCCTAACTCTAGGTTCAGATCATCTTTGTCCAATCCAGTTATGCCGATATACCCGAACCGAAATCCGAGGTACGTTGCATATAATTTCAACTCCAGTTCTAAGGTAAGGTTTTCCAACATCCTTGAGCGCCTACCGATATACTTCGAACTGTTAACCCAAATGAGTGGCCCAGTTGTGAGGCTCTGTCCCAAACTAGGGTTTTGGAAGAGAGCCCAGCAACGTGAAGACCGGGTAAAAGTAGGTAAGGGAGGTTTGAAAAAATGATCACATGCAAGAAATAGATGGATCTAAATCCTAGAGAGATAGATTTTGAAAACTTTGAAGAAGCATACATTGTTTGTATTCAGATCCTAAATTGAGGAGAGTTATATTTAGACCTAAGTCTATGTGAGCATGAAAATATCTCCTCAATCTGGTCCTACCAAACCATGCCTAGTCTATATGCAGTCAATGTCAGCTAGGTCAGAATCTAGGCTCCTAGGTTCGCATGATATCAAAAAGCAAAAGAGCTGACATTTCAAGAACACCAATTTTGATAATTGAACTAAATCAAGCACATTTTTGATCAGACAAGGACAGGTCCCATCTCGGTCGCCAAACTTGTCATCGTCACAAAAATTTTTCCGTCTTCCCTTCCCTTGCAGGAGAGAAAGAGGGAAACGCTTTCGCGAGTCAAACTTGACCAGAGTTTTGGAAAATTGTTTTGAAATACTCGCCTCCGTTTTTTAAAATAGCGGGAAAATCCGTGGGATGGGGCTCGACCTATCGATACGAGGTTCGACCATTCCTGCCACCTTTAACAGGGGTAATCGATCCAAGGATCAAAATGTGCTTGACTTAGCTAAATCATCAAAATCGTGTTCTATCCTAAATGCACAAAGAATTTATGCATGTGCTATGAAATTTTGCAAAATGTAGGTCAAAAAACATGATGTATGCTCAAAAAATATATTTCTCAGGAAAAAGATGGAAATCAGTCTCTCAGGAAACTCTGATGAAAAGATTTGGAATCTCGAGAAAATTTATGAAGCTTTGGGAAAATCATGAATGGTTGAAAATCCTGGGAAAATAGAAGTAATTCTTAGGAAAATGATAAACATTTGAAGGGAAAGATGCTTGTCAGGGAAAATTCCAACTTTGAAAACTTTCTTTAGAAAATGCTTGAAATACATTGGAAAAACTCTTTGGGGAAAGAAAATCAAAACTTGGGAAACTGAAATCCTAAGAATCTTATCCTTGAAACACTTGAAAATCGATTTTGATTCTTGAGAAATTTCTTTTGAAAATAAATTTTAAGAAAGAAATATTTTCTAGGGAAAAACTTGGGAAACTTGATTTGGAAAATTCAACTTTGAAAATTTTCAGAGTTTCTAGAGAAATCGATTTCCATGGAATGAAATTTTCTCGAGAAAATCATGAGGAAAACTAGTGATTTCATGATGCAAATGATATGAATGAATGTCATTTTGTAAAAGCCTCTTTTTAGAAAATATGCTATTTTAGAATTAAACTAAGTAAAATTGTCACATATTCCGACTATGGCCGTGAGTATGTTCATAATTTACTTAGTCAATTCTAAGATATTTTGTAGAATTGAAAATATGCAGTGAAATTTTGGAAGATAACCTAAGAGTGTAGGCTCAGTGTGACTGGTAGAGAGATGATGGATCTGGGTCTCATCCATATTCCGACTAGGGCCGTAAATATGGACTCCACCAAGTTCATCAACTCCCTAAGAGTTGGTGCACGTGTCATTTGTGTACATCCATAGTGCTTTTGAAATAAAGTGCATGAATCACATAGTCAGGATATTGCACGAATTTAAACTATATGATATGTGTCCTAAGCTAATTAAAAAATTAAATCTCTTATTCCAAAATTTACATTATTACATCACTAAATAAATGAAAGGGAAATTGCAGACTTCAGTTCCTTCTATTGAATGTCCCTGCCAAACTGGAAATGAGGTTAGCTCAAGTATGTGGGTTTTTCCAAGATTTTTCAATAATATTCTGAAATTATTGGACTTAATTGGATATAAACCCTATTCTCATGCTTTTTTGATATTTGAAATGATGTAAATGCAAGAAATTCAGTAAGAAATAGTTTGAAATTCGAAATTGTGGTCAAAATGACCAAAATACCCCTAATATTGAAGTTATACCTTTAAAATCAGGGGTTTTATGTGTGGCACAGCAGTGTTAGATACTTTTTTTTCTTAAATTCTTAATATCCTCTTTATTTGCTAATTGGGTTCATATATATTTACTATTTTTTTATTGTACATAATTTTTTTATTATTTATTAAAGGGGCTGCACCTTTTTATTAAAATTCTCAATATCCTCGATATTTACTAATTTGAACATCCGTTATGAAGGTAAAACCATACTTCAAATGAAACTATTGTCCGATTGGACCATAAAATAAAATAAAAAAGACTCTAAAAGACTCATAAAATCATGTAATGGGATAATATTGCTTTCTTTTCCTAAAATCACATAAACAGAATGGCATTTTCAATACATTGCAATTTATACGATGCAAGTAGACACCATCAAACTAGATGAACAAAGTCACGCAAAACAAAATTTTCCTAAAATCACATAAACTAGATGCAAGTAGACACTCATAAAATCATGTAATGGGATAATAGTGCCGAAGGTATAGGGAATGCTACAGCAGTATACTGCTGTAAGTGTGTGGAAGATGGAGTGAAGATGCTGAGATATGGGTACATAAGTAAATGTGTGTGGCACATAGGGCTATATGGCTGGGATATGTAAAGTGGTGTTGTGCAAAAGGTAGCTGCGATACTGTGTTGGTGCAAAGAGGGTGGTGAATGACAATGACCGAAGAAGAAAGGTATGACTTGCAACAGGTAGCAGATGGAACAGAGGGTATTAGTGATGCTAGTGAATGAGTGCACAACAGGAAAAAGTACTATCAACAAGTATGCTATACGGTGGTGAGGTGTGTGGGAGTGTAAGTGCAGCAGGTGTGCAAATGAGGATGATATAGGTAGTTGCGGGAAGTGTATGATGATGAAGGTGTTCGTAGCTGGATATGAGCTGATGGGAGGCTGCAAGGAGATAGAACAACAGGGCAACAGGTTACAACCCTTCTCTGTCTGCCAACTTCTTATTGTTTTTTAGAGTGTTTCTTCTTCTTTCCCTGGATTCTTTTGCAATCTTTAGCCCAGATTCTGCTTCCTCTATCCCTTCGTTTATTGCAGCTGCAGAAGTAGCAGTAGCTGAACTCGCATCAACCTCAACATCCAAGCAGAGTGGTGAACTCTGTTTTGAAACCTCTTCAACTAAGTGAATTTATGGAGCAATCATTGTATGATGTTGTCCACTGCTGGACACCATGTTATGTAGATTACAATTCTCATGAAAATCTTTCATTCTTGAAGCCAGCCTCTTCTTAGAATGACCATTTTTGATGACTGATTTTGGAGGTGGTTTTGAAGGTGGTAGTATGGATGTAGAACATATATGTACAGTGCATATAACAAGTGAAGTGTGATTACAGCAGGTGAATGATGCAAAAAGTGCTGGGTGTAATATGAAAGATGCAATGATATATGGGTGCTGCCACAGGTGCCATAGCATGGATGTGCAGGGGATGGTATAAGCCTAGCATAATAGATTGACAAAATAAAAATCAACCACTTAAGTACAGCCAAACAGATCTATGTGCTCAATGATATAGTCGCCTCACATACAACCCTCATATTATAATCCTTCTCAATATCATTTATTGAGCTAGCTTTGAGTAACATAAAACCCCACTTCATCACTTTCTTCTGTAGCCTCCATCTTTAGGACAATCATCAATAAGAATAGAATTTACTTGCCCTTGTGATAGAACATTCACAGATGTCCTTTCACAACAATGGCTTGAGGTTTTACAGGTAAATTGCTTAACACGATAAGGTATTTGCCACTTAAAAGATGTAAGTATAGGGGCAAGTAGGAGCTTATAGCTTCTAACTGGCTCCTAGGCTGGATGTGATAGATCTTTGCGTGGTAATGAGCTATTGTCAGATCGAGTTGCGAGTTTTTAACCATCATCTCAGCAAACACTTCTGAGTGAGATGTGCTTTTATGTAGGTGTTGTAAAAAAAAAAAAAAAAACACACACAAATTACAGTAAAAGAGAGAAAGAAAAAAAAAATGAATATTGTGTGTTGTGGAAGGCAGGGAAATGGTGTATATGATTAACACAATTTATGAGAGATGACATACTGTGGACGAAATATAAGCACCTTTTAAGATGAAATATTAAAAAAAAAACTCCTGGAACAAACCACATACTCACTCTGAAGATGAGAAATGACAGGTAAATCATGGATCTAGGCTATACAGGGAATGAAAATCTATATACGTTCAAATGAAATCTATAAAGGAGAGCACACATATGTATTGTAATGAGTCTTAGAGAATAAAGCATATGTGTGCTGTAACAAAATACAAGTGAAAATATGCCTATACCTGCTGTAATGGACCATAGAGAGAGAAAACAAATGCTTATACCATGGCAATGGTATGAGCCTATACTGTAACAAGCTTCTGGAAATAAATTTTCCTAAGTATAAACCTACACTATAATAAAGATACAGGAAAACAAGAGCATAAGTTTATGCTAAGATGAAGCATAAACCTATACCGTAATGGACTCTATGACAAAAAAAAGCGGAAAAAAAATACCAAACCAAATACAAGTAAAAAAAAAATGGTTCTATGGATGACTGAGCAACGAGTGTGGTTATAAATCAAAGTAGAGCTCCCTCTTTAGCAGAGGAAAACCAGCCGTAGGATGACTCTTACAGTAAATCAAGGGAATTCCAGCCGTTGTAAGTGAAATTTTTCCAATCAGATTGGGTAAAGCGTTCCCCAACAACTCTGATTTAGTTTCAGATCAACCTCTTGTGAAGGATAAAAGCTATGCCGAATACCAACCGACACAGAGACATTTGTTCAGCAACTCCAGACCAGATGATGGGTCTCATAGCAGCTCTGATATGGATTCCAGATCACCAACTGCTGTAATGGAATGTCGATATTGACTTCCACCGTGAATATAAGGGCGATCTTCATAGAAGATGAACTCACGATGAAATCCACTGTAGAACAAATGAATTTCACCGTGAATTAGGTCCAGGCAAAATGGAATTAGGTTGATGGCTGAGGGATGCCAATCAAAATGGATGGAATCGAACGATGTAGCTCAACGAATGATAACAAAAAAACAAAACAAAATAAATAAGTAAATAAAACTGGAAAAGACATTAGATATGGTGAAAATAGTAATAAAACGGATAAAATAAAATGTGATTAAGTGATTGATCGAATGCAAACTCTTTTAACAATGTAGAAAACCCAAGAAAATGTGACCCTGCAGAAGGCCAGATTCCTGTAGCAATATGCCAATTGGTCTCGCTACAGACGAACCAATGAGGCATATGGTGCTTATGTGAAATAGAGGAAGAAGATGCTTAAAACACAAATCAACAGAAAACAATCAGAGAGATGGTTAATAGGAACCTACCTTGCTTGCAAGAATTCTGGGAGAAGGAGCCGGGGCCTTTTCAGTGACTCAGAGGGGAAGAAATCGATGAGAGAGAAAGCAAGATCCGTGAAAAAGAAATGTTGAAGTGAGGAAAATGTATTGAAGTCCTTCCTTCAGAAGAAAAACGATCGAGAGGTGAAGAATGGATCATAATGGAAAATATGAGAGGGTGAAGAAGCGATCCCCTCTCCCTCCTGCGTGCTCTCCTTTTAAAGAGCAAAGGGAGGTTTCGAGAGAGGGGTTGTTGGTTGAAGATGAGGGGTTGAGGGAGAAGAAGTTTGTTTGAAAATGAAGGGTCGGACTGAGGGGGGAAGTGCGCGGGAAAGCGGTCGTTGACTCTTTTCCAAATTTCCAAAAGAAGGCCCCCTTGAAAGAACTTTTGTAAAAAAAAAATGGTCAAAAAGGAGGTTTTTGGCAAAAATTCCATTTTCAAGTTTTAAAACCATTTGCTTTCCTCAATTTTTTTTTGATTTTTGTATCATTTTTACATTTTTTGTATTTTTGTAATAGAAAAACTAAGATTTTATGAAAACAAAGTTTAAACACTAAATTTTTGTATTTTTTAAGAAATATTTAAAAAAATGTTTTCCCGAGAATTTCAGGCCATTTTGGGGAAATTTCTTTAGAAGAAGGGGTTTGGACCCAAGTTTTGATAAAATGTTCGAGTTTTGACACTCAAATCGAGAAATACAATGTGATGGATCCAAACGGATGTCGGATGGACTGTCCGAGCTATTTGAAAACTATTTTTGGTATTTTCTTAAAAATTGGACAATGAGACTCAGATTTGGATCAGGATGATGGGTCCGGATCCGAAACCAAGTCAGATATATAAAATGAAATTAATTTCAGTAAAACTTGCGAAAGGTATTGGAATTTAGATTTAAAAGAGACTCAATTGCTCAGAAAATGATATCAGGGGCAAAAGGGGAATATTTAAAAGATTTTGAAAATTTTGGGGTGTTCACAGATGCCCCTCTTTGCTACTAAGCCGGTTGAAAGCCGAGCTTAGTGGCAAAGATAACACTCCAAATTTTAAAAGAAATGCCCCAGTCAGCAGATCTGAACTGGGTGTGGAAGAATTATGGCTTTTCAGGCTTAAAGCCTTGTCCTGAATGGCTTGGGGGAGACGAAATCCTCAAAAATGATATGACTGAATAGATAGAAATGAGGAAATCGTGATGGGACTTTGGGTAAAGATCCCTGAATGATGAAAGATAAGAATTTGGCTCAAGTCTCATGGGTGAGACAAGATCAACTCTTGGAATGACTCAGGTTTAGCCCTTAACCTGGATGGGTCGAAGATATCTCAAGATAACCTGAATGGGGAAAGTAATATGCGAGGACCTTGATGGGACATTTTTGTGAAAATGCCTTGTGAGATGAAGCTTAAGTAGGATCTTGTCCTGGATGGATATACGAAGCATGGATTCCTTGATGGGAAGAACCATGATGGGACTGGAGGAAAACACCTCGTCGAAACGAGACTCAGGTTTAACCCAAACCGAAAAAAGAAAAATACCTCGAGGGGCGAGGTTCAGGCTTATCCCTTAACCTGAAGGGGACTACCAAATGGAATCCTCGGGTGAAGAGACCATGATGGGACCTTCGGAGTTTGAACGAACAAATCCGAAAGGGGTTTGCGAAAGGAGGAAGATGGAATTCCTTGAAGCTTTGAAAAAGGAATGGTCTTGGGCGTCTCATTGTTGAGACTGAATAGCTTTTGAATTTAATGATCTCTCGCAGAAAATACAGGTTTTGACCCTTAACCTGAGTGGGAACAACCATACGGATTTCTCGAAACCGTGATGGGATAGGAAGAGATACTTCACCTGAGTGAGGCCACTCTTCTTTGAAGATATAAACAACGCTAGGTTGCATCAAAATGGATATTGAATACTTATTTCATTCTTAGAATATCTAGAAAATTTTGCCAATAAGATAAATTTATTGTTGATTTCAATGCTCGAAAATGTGCACATGTGTGCAAGGATATTCCCTCTTTTACCTAGAGTATTTCCTCCAATGAGGTTAACTTCTCGGTCTTAAGAGTCAAATTCAAAATTTTAGCGCTGATGATTTTCTTCAAGAAAGTTATCCATTTCCCTGATATGAGAAGATAAGATATATTCTTATATTCATAAAAGCAAGTAGTGAAGAGATATTGATAAAAGAATTTTGCATAAGAAAAGATGACTTCTGGCAATTTAGGCAGTTTTGATATCTGAGTGTTTTCTCATGATAATCTTTTTGCACTCTTTTTGAGTCATTAAACTTTTTCGGGCTTTTTACATCATCCTTCATTTTGGAGATGTCCTGACTTTTCTCTCTTTTTCGGGGAAGGGTACGTCACAAACTCCTTCATCTCGGAGATGCTCCGATCCTTCATTTTCTCAGGGATTATATATGATGGTATGGGCTCAAAGAGTCTATTGATGATAGCAGAAATCAAATATCATTTAGGGTTTGTCGATAGGTTCATCACACTCGCCTTCATCTCGACGGTGATCTGAACTTTTCTTGGAAGGATCCTTCACAAACTCCTTCATCTTGGTAGATGATCCAAATCTTCTTTGGCCCTGGGGATCTGCTCGCCTATTCGCCTTCATCTTGACGACAATTGAGAGATCCCTTTTGCAGATATTTAATTACAGCTTTAAAATGGATAAGGAGATATGGATTGAGTGGATTCTTTTTGTCGCTCAAGATACTTCCACTGTTTGATTGCCAGAAAATCATCTTTAAACATGCGTCAAAGCTATGATCAATATCAATTCGTTCCTGGCTTTTCAATGTCATCGAATATTTCTTTCGCCAATCATACCGAGGATATTTCTCTCATCCTTTTGGTTGATCAACAGGGAAAAGATTTGAATTTTACCTCTTTTTCGCAAAAAGTTTCACCTTTTTGGAAAGAAATACTAGAGGTAATCTCAGGTGATTCTTTTGTGCATTTAAGAATATTGGAATCAACAAATACTTTTAGCAAATTGGCAAATTTTTCATGAATTCTTTGTGAAATAATCACTTAATATAGATTTTGATAAGACCTTTAGTTGCAATTTATGATTTTGGACATTCTGACCAGGAAAACTGGAACCTTTCATTTAACGACCAGCGAAGGAGCTGGAACCTTTCATTTAACGACCAGTAAAAACTGGGACCTTTCATTTAACGACCAGCGAAGTAGCTGGGACCTTTCATTTAACGACCAACAAAGTAGCTGGGACCTTTCATTTAACGACCAACGAAGTAGCTGGGACCTTTCATTTAACGACCAACGAAGTAGCTGGGACATTTCATTTAACGACCAACGAAGGAGTTGGAACATTTCATTTAACGATCAGCGAAGTAGCTGGGACATTTTATTTAACGACCAACGAAGTAGCTGGGACATTTCATTTAATCATTTAACGACCAACGAAGTAGCTGAGACATTTCATTTAACGACCAACGAAGTAGCTGGGACATTTCATTTAACGACCAGCGAAGTAGCTGGGACATTTCATTTAATCATTTAACGACCAGCGAAGTAGCTAGGACATTTTATTTAACGACCAATGAAGTAGCTGGGACATTTCATTTAACGACCAACGAAGTAGCTGGGACATTTCATTTAACAACCAGCGAAGTAGCTGGGACATTTCATTTAATCATTTAACAACCAATGAAGTAGCTGGGATATTTCATTTAATCATTTAACGACCAGCGAAGTAGCTGGGACATTTCATTTAATCATTTTTTATTTAATGATTTGATCTAAAATTTGATACTTTCTGAGAGACAAACAACACGAGGACTGATGAACTTGATCTTTAGATTTTGAAAACTTAGCAAAATAACCTGTGTGAACACTAGGTTTTCCAACTGAGAGTCGGGAAGGAGATCGACCTATTTAAGATATTTAGAGATTGAAGCAAGAAGAATGGCCGGGGTTTCAGGATTATCCCTTATCCTGAAGGGGAAATAAAATAGATATTTGAAGAGAATTTAGGAAAAGAATGATTCAGGTTTTATCCCTTAACCTGAAGGGGAAATAGAAGATTTTGTGATGAGATAACTTGAAACTTGAATTTAGAAGGGATATGACAAGATTTAGAATTTATGATCCATGATTTAGGTTGACCAGATATGCGGTCCAATTTTCAGGATTTAACCCCTTATCCTGAAGGGAGAAAATAGAAGGAATAAAATTTGATAAGACGGAAGGATATAGAATTTTGATGAAAATTTGATAAAAAACGGAGAGAATTTGAGGAAATTGATTTATTTTGTAAAAAGAATTCTCACGAGTAGCATGATTGCTCTTATGAGTGATCTCAGGATTATCCCTTATCCTGAATGGGAAAAGAATAGAATTTAAGAAAGTGAAGAGAAATTGATATAAATTTAGAAAATCAATAAAGGTTGACGAAACTTATATTTACAAAAGAATTCTTGTAGGTAGTATTATTGCTCCTATGAGGGGTCTCAGGATTTTCCCTTATCTTGAATGGGAACAAGAATAGAATTTTAAGAAAATTTAATTAAGGGAAATTTGATATAAATCTAGAAAATCAATAAAGATTGGCAAAACTTGTATTTACAAAAGAATCCTCATAGGTAGCGTTATTGCTTCTACAAGGGGTCTCAGGATTTTCCCTTATCCTGAATGGGAGCACCTCGGACAACGAGGGTCAGGTTTATCCCTTAACCTGAGCGGGAACACCTCGGACAACTAGGGTCAGGTTTTTCCCTTAACCTGAAAGGGTACACCTCGGACAACGAGGGTCAGGTTTTTCCCTTAACCTGAAAGGGTACACCTCGGACAACGAGGGTCAGGTTTATCCCTTAACCTGAAAGGGGCCACAAAGAATATTTAGAAAATACCTCATGGGAAAGAGGCATCAGGTTTATCCCTTAACCTGAAAGGGAAAAAGATTTGAAAAATTTAATAGAATTGAGGAAAATTCGATAAAACTTGATAAAAATTGATAAAATTGACGTAAAACTTTATAAATATATGAATGAAACTGATAAAGATATCAAAATTAACTGAAGATTTATAAGATTTAAGAAAAAGGAGTTTTTTTTATCCTGCCTGCATATGGCATCTTGGAAGGAAAATGTTTATTTAAAAGATAAATGAGAAATCATTTTGGGGGAAGAAAATCCACCATAAGAAGAATGATCAGTGCGAGATCTGATCCTTTAAATCGAACATGAGAGATCATCATGAGGGTTAATTTTTGAAGGCAATGGTTTTGAAAACATATTTGTTGAAGAAGAAGATCAGCAATAGATCTGATTTCTAAAAATAACAGCTCGAAATTGATAATAAGATCAATACAAGGGTTGATCTTTGAAGATAATGTTTTAAAACCAATCTTGGAAAATAAGACCAACACAAGGTTTGATCTTTGAATATAATGATTTAAAATCAATACAAGGATTGATTTTTGAATGATTCGAAACCCATTTTGAAAGATTAGACCAACACAAGGGTTGATCTTTGAATATAAAGATTTGAAATCCATTTTGGAAGATAAGACCAACACAAGGGTTGATCTTTGAATGATTCAAAACCCATTTCGAAAGATAAGACCAACACAAGGGTTGATCTCTGAATATAAAGATTTGAAATCCATTTTGGAAGATAAGACCAACACAAGGGTTGATCTCTGAATAAAAAGATTTGAAATCCATTTTGGAAGATAAGACCAACACCGGGGTTGATCTTTGAATATAATGTTTTGAAACCAATCTTTTGGAAGATAGGATCAACATGAGTTTTGGAATTTTAATGCAATGATTTGAACACTTACTTTTGAAAATATATTCAACACGAGGGTTGATTTTTGACAAAGGTTGGACCAAAGAATATTTGAACTCTTTGGTCATAACGAAGACTTTTTGAAATTTCATGATTTTTGAAAAGCCCTCATAGGTAATATCATTTCTCTCATGAATGATGTCAGGATTGTCTCGCATTCTGAAAAGAACAGAAATTTTAAATGCCCCAGTATGGCAAAAGAAGGAAGTATTTGAATATCAAAGATATAAAGAAAAATCGACATTTCATTGATAAGCAAAGGTTTGATAACAACGGAATACTTACAAGAACTTTTTTAAAAGAAAAAGATTCGTAAAAGACTGGGCTGACTAGCCCCTACAAGACAACTGACAAAAAGAGGCGAAAGCAAACAAAAACTTTGGCTTTATCAATTCTTCGAGTGGTCCGGGAATGGTTCTGTCAGGACTGCTGGCTGCTTTTCTTCCTCGTCCTCTATCAGCTCACTTCTGTCAATGCAGTCTTGTATCATGTGCTTGAGGACGAAACAGTGCTCGGTATCGTGCCTTGTTTCCCTATGGTACTTGCAGAATTGGTCTTTCAATTTTCCCAACATTATGGGAGGATCTGCGATTTTAGGGAGTTTGATCATCCCGTGCTTCAAAAGGTAATTCATAATCACTTCTAAACTCTCAGATAACGGAGTGAAGACTCAATCTTTCTCCCACTTGATGTACTTGGGATTCTCTTGAAGATCACCCTTTTGCTGAAGGCCAATTGGAAGCAGTTTATCATTGTTTTTATAAGATCTCTCCTTCTGCCCCTTGCCCTGATCTACTCTCGGACCACTGCCGCTGTTGTTCTTGTTTCCTTTGTTGCTGCTGTCAAGATTATTGCAGGAGGCATCAACTGAATTAGCAAATTGAGCATTTTTCTTCTGGTCTTGGACATTCTTAACCAGAGGTGTGCCCTCGTAAAGCCCGCTTTCTATTCCTGCTTCGAGCCATTCAGCTCGCTCAATCAACTTGATGAAGGATTTTGCCGAGGAAGTGGCGATGAGGCTCCTTATAGGCTGAGAGAAATTGTTGAGGATTACCTGCAATGCGTGCTCCTATGGAATGGGTACTTTCATCTTATTACAAGTGCTTCTCCACCTGTGAATGAAATCTCCTGCCCTTTCAGTCTCACCTTGCTTTAGGTTATAAAGATGATTTAATGTAGGTGAGGCTTCAGTGTTGAATAAGAAGCGCTCGATGAACAGATTTACTACCTTATCGAACTCTCGTAGTTCGATAGGATTTACGTGGTCAGCATACCATCTGGCTGCTACGCCCTCTAGATTGCGGGGAAAACAGATGAACATAGCCCTGTTCTCTTTCCTAAAACGGTTGCACTCTGCATAAAATGTGGCTAAGTGGGCTTTAGGGTTGCCAGTTCCATCAAACTTGAGAAATTTATGAGGAAGGTTCTCCAGGTTATCGTCCCCATCTAGACCATCGTAAAAATCTTTGCCAGTGTAGGTCTGCTTGCCCTTACCCTTGGCTTGAATGTCCTTAATTGCTCGATTCATCTCCTTCATCTGCTTGCTCATCAGGTCCTCCGTTGGAGCCCCAAACTTGGGCTTGTTGACGGATTCGGGCTCTTCTGCAGCTATTTTTACGGACTGCCTTGGAGAATTCTGTTTGTAGACAATCTGCTCTTCTTCTTCCGATTCTTCCTCGACTGACTCCGATTCCTCAGAAGTAGTGTCTGGTTGTACCTTCTTCTTGATGATTCGGATTTGCTTTTTTACAGGCTTCTTTTTCAGCTTGCTTTTAGGAATTGCCTCTTTCAGCTTGGCCTCGGCTTGTTTCGACATCATCCTTGCCATCATCTTTTGGAACATATCATACATAGCGGAGTCAATGTCATCTTTCTTGTTCTGACCCTGTCCTCTGATTGATTTAGGAGAGCTCATCCCTTCTGCCTCACTGTCGCTGAGTTGAGGATCTGTTTCTTTTCCCGCTCTTGTCTGAACCATTTTTGAATATCAGTGCTCTCTGTAGAGGAAAGAGGAGGTTTTTAGACCAAAGAAACTTTTTGGAGAAGTTTTGACAAGAGGGAGGATTTAGGTTGAAATCTAAAAAAATTTGTATCCCATTACTAGGGACTGAGTTGCCACAAAATTTGTGACATGTGTATTGTTTACTCTATGAGGGAGAGTAACCAATTTAAAATATGAAAGAAAATATCATTTTAAAAAGGATATCTCTTGACGGAAAGAGATTTTTATGAATATATAAACATGAATATAAAAATCAGAAGAAAATAAGAGAAAAAATGAAATTTGAGAATAAATGGTAAAGATTTAAAATTTGAAGAACTTGCAGGCAGGATCAGAAGAATTTTGAAGAAATTTTTAGAAGAAGAAGAAAAAAAAATACACCTGGGTTTTAAAATAAAGAGGAAATTTTGAAATATATACCCAGGGTTTTGGAAAAATATAAGGAAGATATAAAATATCATACACTCACAGACGTACAAACAAGGATGCGCAAACAGCACTCCCTAAAGCTGACTCTATATGCAATATTTGAAATGGCTGATAGGACCTTAATCCTAACTCTAAGATTTATATCATCTGATTCCAATCAAGGTACGCCGATATACTCAAGCCGAAACTCGAAGTACGTGGCATATAAGATATCTCTCCGGTTCTAAGGTAAAGGCTTCCCAACATCCTTGAGCACCTACCGATATACCTCGGACTATGGCCCTTAAGTACGTGGTAGGGGGCGCGAACCCAAATAAGTGGTCCAGTTGTGAGGCTCTCTCCCGAACTATGGTTCAGTTAGACAGTCCAGCAACGTAAAGACTAGGACAATATAGGTAAGGAGGTTTTTGAAAACATGTTCAGCATGCAATAAAATCAGAAGGCTCTAATGCAAGTCCTAAAGAGATAAAATTTAAATGAAAAGAAGCATACACTTGCATACATTGTTTGCATTCAATCCCTAAAATTGAGGAGAGTTGTATTTAAACCTAAATCTAATGTGAACATGGATATAATCTCCTCAATATGGTCCTACCAAACCATACTTATATCCTATATGCAATGATGTCAGCTTAGGACATAGGCTAGGCTCCTAAGGTTTGCATGGAAATGAAGCTGACATTTATAGAATAAAGTCTTAGAAAATATTAAAGCAAAGCAAAGGCATAGATCCAACCGGACGAAGACGGGTCCCATCACGGTCGCCAAAACTGTGATCATCGCAAAATTTATCCTCTCTGGTGGTTTCCCTCTCTTCCTTCTCTTTTCCTTTTCTAACTTCTATTTTCCTCCTTTTTGAAGGGAGTAAAATAAAAGAAAGAAAAAGAAAGAGAGAAGAGAAAAGAAAGAAAGAGAGAAGATGAGCTCTTTTGCGCGATCTCATTTGACCTTGATTTGAAAAATATTTAGAAATTTAACTCGCCTCCGTTTTGAAAATATTGCGGGAAAAATGGAGAGACGGGATTCGCTCGTCGGTACGAGGTTCGACCGTTCATGGCGCCTTTACCAGGGGTAATCGAACCAAGGATCGAATCTATGCTTTTTGCTTTGCCTAATTATAATCTAAGAATTTATTCTAACTCTAAATGCACAAAGAATCATACTTGTGCAATGCAAGGATGTATGCTCTTTTGAAAAGAATGTTTTTTGGAAATTTCCAAGTATTCTGAGATGAACTTAGTAATGGAGTGAAGAAATGGTTGGAAACTAACTTAGAACTTGAGATAGATCATAGAATTTCTAAGTCTTTGAAGTAATTTAGAGTTGGAAGAATAAATCTTGATTTTGGAAAGAGAATGATTTAAAGCTGAGATAAAAGGGAAAGAAAGGAAATTTTCAAAGTTTAGAAGATGAACTTTGAACTTAGATTTAGGAGAAGAGATAAAATTGACAATTGAATTTAAGATTTGAAATCAGGATGGATTTGAGAAATCCAAATAGAAATGGATTTAGGAAGTTCAGATGAGGTCTGAAAGTTGATTTTGGATTTGAAATCTGAAAATGAAATGGAATTGGATTTGAAAGTTGGATTTAAAATCTGAGATCCGATATAGAATTGGGTTCTGGATCCTAAAATGGATTTTGGATCTAAAGTCTGAGATCCAAAGTGTGATTAAGTTATGGACCCTAAAATGGATTTGGATCTGAAGTCTAAGATCCAAAGTAGATTTTGGATTCTAGATCCTAAAGTGGAATTGGATCTGAAGTGTGAGATCCAAGGTGAAATTTGGATTCTGGATCCTAAAGGAAATTTTGGATCTGAAGTCTGAGATCCAAGATGGAAGTTGAGTTCTGAATCCTAAAATGGATTTGGATCTGAAATCTGAGATCCAAAAGTGGAATTGGATTCTGGATCCTAAAATGGGATTGGATCTGAAGTCTAAGATCCAAAGTGAAATTTGGATTCTGGATCCTAAAGGGAAATTGGATCTGAAGTCTGAGATCCAATTTGAGTGTTGAATCCTGGATCCTAAAATGGATTTGGAGTTGTTAAATTCAAAAGATTAATCAAGAACTTCCAAATTTGAATTGAACTTTAAAAAAATGAAATTTAGAATTTGAATCTTGAATATACAAATGAATTTCAAAGTCAAATTAGACCTTGAATTTTGAAGTTTGAATTTGAAATTTAGAAGATGAATCAAGAATCTCAAAGTTAAATTGAACTTTGATTTTGATTGGAGTTTTGAATATAAAATGAATTTGGAATTTCAAAGTCAAATTGAACTTTGAAATCTGATTTGAATTTGAATATAAAAATGACTTTGAAATCTCAAAGTTAAATTGAACTTTGATATTGAAAATGAAAGGATGAATTGGATTTTATAAGAATTGAAGATAGATTGAGGAAGATATTTACATCACTTGGAGTTTTTGAAAAAGGAATTTTGAAAATATGATGCAGTTCTATCCTAAATGATGAATGAATTTAAAGAATTTGAAATTGGATTTTGAAAAGCTATTCCATTCTTTAAATGAATTAAAATAAGATTGAAGATATAATACATCCTTGACTATGGTCATTGAATGTATTATATAATAATCTATATTTAGATTCAAGAGAAGAATGAAATACATTTGGTGCTTTTATAGAATTTAAAATGAAATGAACTCTCAATATACCCTGACTATGGCCATTGGTATATGTTTTGAGTTAATTTTAAGTTAAATTCTGATAAAAGAAGAAAATATTTAAGAAAAACATGATGAGTTCTGAGAATGGATCTAGTGTGGACCTAATGTTATTTCATGAAAGATAAAAATCCTAAGTCTTGTTTACATCCCGACTATGACCGTTGATGTAAATCATTAACTTAGGATTAATTTACCTCTTACGAAATGGTGCACGTGCCATTCGTGTAGCCATTTGTGAGAATTTGAGAAATAAAGGCAGAAATGCATGAAAATAAGCAATTTATGATATTTACAATGCTCATTCATTCTATCTAAAACAGGAAATGTAAATTCTCATTAAGATCTAGCTATTACAATATATGAAATTGAATTTATAACTCCAAATAATGATCTTTTCTACATATCCCCTGCAAAATAATACAGTTAGTATGAAAGCAAAAGGGAATTGCACATTTAAACTATACCAAATGTGAGGTGTCCATATGTCAGGATATTTATGATTTTAAGATGTAAGAAGTGATATGGACATATCTCCATGCAGATACACACATACCTACTTACCAACACATATGTATATGGGTATATATATATATGCGTATATATATATATATGTATGTATATATATGCGTATATATATATATGTATGTATATATATACCTATATATAAACCACATATGACCTACGTGCAACATAGGTGGATGAGAACAATGCTAGAGTTTACAAGCCTTGAATAAGTGGATAAATGTAGAAATTTATCATGATAAAGGAGCTGTAAGTGCTAAACATGGTGAAGTGGCAACCATCTAAGTAGAGGTGAGTGTTAGCAGAAGAAGAGGTGATCATGGGCTGTACCCTAAGCTCATGGGTACTGCTGTGCTCCTGTGAAAAATTTACAACAGGGTAAGGGCTGTGCTACGCATTTGCACATGGGGAGTGTCATGGCCATTGCTGAAGGTATAGGGAAAGCTACAGCAGTGTTAGATACTGTTGTAAGTGTGTGGAAGATGGAGTGAAGGTGCTGAGATATGAGTACATAAGTAAATGTGTGTGGCACATAGGGCTATATGGCTGGGATGTGTAAAGTGGTGTTGTGCAAAAGGTAGCTGCGATACTGTGTTGGTGCGAAGAGGGTGGTGAATGACAATGACCGAAGAAGAAAGGTATGACTTGTAGCAGGTAGCAGATGGAACAGAGGGTATTAGTGATGCTAGTGAATGAGTGCACAACAGGAAAAAGTACTATCAACAAGTATGCTATACGGTGGTGAGGTGTGTGGGTGAAGATGATACAGGTAGTTGCGGGAAGTGTATGATGATGAAGGTGTTCGTAGCTGGATATGAGCTGATGGTAGGCTGCAGGGAGATAGAACAACAGGGCAACAGGTTACAGCCCTTCTCTGTATGCCAACTTCTTATTGTTTTTTAGAGTGTTTCTTCTTCTTTCCCTGGATTCTTTTGCAATCTTTAGCCCGACTTCTGCTTCCTCTATCCCTTCCTTTATTGCAGTTGCAGAAGCAACAGTAGCTGAACTCGCATCAACCTCAACATCCAAGCAGAGTGGTGAACTCTGTTTTGAAACTGTTATCATCGCAAAATTTTTTACTTTTGCAAATCAAACTGACCTTTGAAAAAGATTTTGAAAATAACTCGCCTCCGTTTTTAAAATGCGGGATTATTCCGAAGAATGGGACTCGCCTATCGGTACGAGGTCCAACCGTTCCTGCCACCTTTAACAGGGGTAATTGAACCAAGGATCAATCAAATGCTTTGCTTTGTTCAACTTGTCTAAACCATATTTTAATTCCTAAATGCACAAAGAATAAAGCATGTGCTATGAATTTCTAAAAATGCACATTTGAAAACATGATGTTTGCTTCAAAGATTGGAAAATATTTGGAAGATTCTTGGAAAACAAACTCTTTGAAAATTGTGAATTATTTTTGAGATGCTGTATTTGAGAAAGTGAAAATCGATTTCTGAAGAAATATAAGGATTTTGTGAAAATCAATTTTGAGAAATGTGAAATAACTTTGAAAAACTCGATTTCTTTGATTTCAAACTTTGAAATTGAAAATCTAACTTAGAAAATCGAATTTGGAACTTGGGAAATACTTGAAATATCATTGGCAAATCCATATTTTGAGAAAATCGATTTTGAATAAGACTTAGGAAATTTTGAAGAATTTGATTCCTTTGAATTGAAATTTGAATTGGAATTGGCAAATGCATGAAATGAATGAATATGGATTTGAGGAATTGAGAAAATCTTTTTGTATTTTTGAGAAATGCAGTGCATTTTTTAAGTTAGCCTAAGAGTGTAGGCTGAATGTGGCTAATGTGAAGATCATAAATCTAGATATCCTTCATATTCTGACTATGGCCATAAATACGAATTCCACCAAGTTTATAAACTTCATAAAAGCTAGTGTATGTGTCATTCGTGTAGACCATAGTGAGTTTGAATATGCATGAATCATCATCCATCACACATTAACATTATTTAAAAAAATAAACTATATGCAATGTTGCCTAAGCTAAGCAGGAAATGTAAATTCTTATTCCAAAGTTTAATTTAATTTACATCACTATTGAAATTTAAATACATGAAAAATAAAGTCTTCAATGTACCTGCAAAACTAGAAAACTTTGTTAGTGATGATATGTTGGCTTTTCTAGGTTTATCCAGTAATATCTAGAAATTACTGGATTTTGCTAGATATAAGCCTTTTCCATGATTCCCTTAAATCAAAATTATAAAAATATGAATTAAACTTGAATAAACATGAATATAAGATATAAAATTTCGAAATTGGGGTCAAAATGACCAAAATACCCCTAATAACAAGACTATGGCCTTGAAATTAGGGTTTTCAGAAATATATTTGGTAAAATGCAAGTTTTGAAATACAAATGAGAATAAATCAAACCAAATATGATGTGACATGATTAAAAATATGAAAATTAGGGTTAGGGATTTCGAAATTGAAGTCAAATGACCAAATTGCCCCCGATAGCAAGACTATGGCCTTGAAATCTGGGTTTTTAGAAAATATTTTGGTAAAACTTAGGTTTTATGCACTAAATGAAATCAAATGAGCATCACATTAAACCTAAAGCATCCTAATATGATTATGAATATGATTAAACCCTAAAAATATATGCTTATACACGAAAATCCAAGAATATCACAAATTTTGTGATTTTTGCAGTGTTTTGGAATTCTTCGGGTGCCCTGTTTTGCAATTCAAGCCATTCAAGCATCAAACGGATTTTAAAAATCCTCAAAATTGGTACCTGAACTTGTTATAACCTTAATATCAAATTAGAATTATAAAAATATTTTTTTGGAATTAAATTAATCCAAAAATAGCATCAAACTCTAAAAATATGCTATTTTTGACCTAGTTCACCAACCAGTCTCAGTCCAAGACCCGAACCAGGGGTCAAACCTCTATGAAAATTTATGAAATTTTACAGAGAATAAATAGACAAGAAAGCAAAACTTTTCTATTTTACAGATCTGAAAAAGCTATTAAAACCAGGGAGATCCCCATCCGGCAATCCAGACTTGAATATATTGATTTTAACTTTGGTCTTAACTGATACTTTCAATTGAAAATTCCGGGATAAATAGCAGTGCTCATTCAAAATATCTGAGATTTTAACAGTGAACAGTTGACAAAAAAATAATAATACTCATTTTTTACATATCATGAATCGGATCTGTAGTTTGGGATTTATAAACAACACAAGTCTGATTAGGGTTTTGGAAAACCCTAACGAGTTTTAAATTGAAAATCAGAGTCTCTGACGGAGCAAAAATACTAAACAGTAATAAAAAATTCTGAAAATTTCACAGTAGCTAGATATAATCAATATTAATCCATGTCACTTTACAGATCTAAAATCGGATATAATATAAGAAAAATATCATCACAGCAAGTTACCCTCTTGATTTTAACAACGATTTTAAAGTTTTAAAAACCCGATTTGATGTCTGATTTTTCTGACAGGGTTCCCGAAGTCCAAAAACTCTGATTTTTTTACAGTAGATCAATAACATATGCATGCATCACATATAAAAAAATCCGAAATTAACAGCACATATTTCAATCCGAAACATCATGCTCTTTTCTTTACTAAACTAAAAAACACACAGAAATCTAAGAAACTTGATAAAATATGCATTAACTAATGAAAACAATAAAATAAACCATAAAACAGTAAATAAAAATTATTTCTATGTTATAGAACGTAAAACAAACATGAATAAACAATGAAAATAAAATAAAAGCAAGGAATCAATGGCTGGAATTCAATATTACCTTTAAAACATAGATTTAACCCATTAAAAGGGTAAATCATGTATTTTATTGGTTAATAATGCAAAGACTAATGCTAAAATTGATTCTAATGGATTAGAATCCCTGTAAACACCATGAAACAGAGTTAGATCACTTTCTTGAACCTCTCTTGAGGTTCTTGGACTTGAATCCATGGTTTAATCCATGAAGGGGATGGCACCAATGGCTAAAAGTGATTTAAAACATGAAAAAGTATTGAATAAAACTAAAAAATATTAAAAATATTACCTTGGTGCTTGCAGCTGCAATAAAGGAAGGTGGAGATGCTGGAGAGGAGAGAGAGAGTCACGAAAATTTGAGAGAAAAAGAGCCCCTTTTGACCTCTTGAAGTCCCCTATATATAGGTTTTCAAAACCTCCTTAATTAGGGTTAATTAAGAGGTTTTTCATTTTTTCAGGACTCTTTCTAATAAATCCACTAAGGGCAATGATTTTTTGTGGTTTCCTAACCCTAAATGAACTCTAATTAAACTCTAATTGATACCTAATTAAACCCTAAAAAGTCCAAATGTGGCACCACCTAGTATGGACCCACATTTGGTTTTTAAAACTTGAATTTAAAACCTTTAAAAACCAATGGTTTAAAACTTAAATAAAATGGATTTTTAAAATTGATTTTGACTCCTCTAAACCCCTAACCTAACTAGGACAATGACTAACCCTAGTCTAACCTTGACTTCTTCAAATGTGGCACCACCCCGAGTGGGCTCCACTTGAATTTTCAAAAATGATTTTAAAACTTGAAAATGAGAGGTTTTTTCAATAGAGATTCAAAAGTAGACTTGAAATCAAAAGTTTTGAAATGGCATAGGGTCCTAACTAGGTCAGAACTCATCTGGATATGGTGCCAACTGAGTGGGCCCACATCGATTTTTGAAAACTTTGAAATAAACACTGAAAACAACTTTGAAAAGGGGTTAAAATCAATAATTGAATTTCAAGATTTTTTGAAAATAGAGTCTCAAGCGAACTGGAACTCCTGGTTAGAGTCCTGAACTCTTAGGATTCTGAGATTTTAGATTTTAGAATTCAAATGGAAGAATTTTCGAAAGATTTTATCAAAAATTGACAAAATAAGTCAAAAACACAGTTAGGGTTAGACTTCTAACTCGACCAGGACTCTGAAATAGAGTCCTGAATTAACTGGACTCTACGAAATGACCTAATTTTTGAAAACAAATGGAAATAAATGAAAATAAAATATAAACAGACTTCAAAACAGACTCCTGACTGGACTAGGACTCTAGGACAGAGTCTTGATCGAACTGAAACTCTAGATTTTTGGTATTTTTCTGAAAAACAAATGTAAGAACTTGTGAAAGCAGTGAAAACAATAATAAATATTGGAATAAAACAGAGTTCTGATTCAACTGAGACTCTGGGGACAGAGTCCTAATTGAACTAGGACTCTCAGATTTTTGGATTTTCTGATAACCAAATGATGAAATTTAAGCAAAGCTTTTTGAAAACTAGTGAAAATGAAGTATAAAAATCAATTTTGGATAGAGTCCTACTTCGATCAGGACTCTGGGGTAGAGTCCTAATTTGATCAGGACTCTGAGATAAAACCTCAGAATTTTGAAATTCTTTGATAAAAGTGTAATAGTTTTGGTAGATTGAAAGATTTCTCAAAGATTTTCTCAAAATTGAAATCAGGATCAGAGTCCTGATCCAACTAGGACTCTCTGAACAGAGTCCTATTTTAACTGAAACTCTGAGTTTCTGACTCATTTTGAAAGATTTTAAAAGATTTGATTGAAAACGAATAAAATAGCTGTAAAAGATTAGAGTCCCAATCCAATTGAAACTCCGAAGAAGAGTCCTGATCCGACTGGACTCTTGAAGAAGAGTCCTGATCCAACTAGGACTCTAAAATTTTTGCCAAAACAGAAGATTTTGAAAGGTTTTCTTCAAAAACAGGTAAAAAGGTAGTGAAAAGTAGAGTTCTGATCCGACTGTACTTTGGAAAAAGAGTCCTGATCCAACTAGGACTCTGAAATTTTTGGAGATTTTTGATAAGTAAAGGAATCCAGAAGCGACACCACCTAAATGGGTCTTATCTAATAGTTGAAATCAATTGAAATTGAGTTTGAAATGAATCCAAATTGTTTTCTGAGAAAATATTTCAAAATATGAGGTCCTAGGGTTGGAAAATGATAGAATGTTGACTAAAAACCCAGGTTTTGAAATTAATTTTGAAAGAAAAAGCTTTAAAACTCAAATCTGGATTAAATATTTTAAAAACATGAGTGCTGGATCTCGAAAATGAGATGGGATGATATGCAATGACATGCAATGCTATGCAATGCGATGAAATGATATGCAAAAATGTATGCAGTGATATGCAATTACATATGAAATGGATGAATACTGAATGAGGGTGAAAATTTGGGGTGTTTACAGAAACCTCTTCAACTAAGTGAATTTCTGGAGCAATCATTGTATGATGTTGTCCACTAATGGACACTATGTTATGTAGATTACCATTCTCATGAAAATCTTTCATTCTTGAAGCCAGCCTCTTCTTAGAATGGCCATTTTTGATGACTGATTTTGGAGGTGGTTTTGAAGGTGGTAGTATGGATGCAGAACATATATGTACAGTGCATATAACAGGTGAAGTGTGATTACAGCAGGTGAATGATGCAAAACGTGTTGGGGGTAATATGAAAGATGCAATGATATATGGGTGCTGCCATAGGTGCCATAGCATGGATGTGCAGGGGATGGTATAAGCCTAGCATAATAGATTGACAAAATAAAAATCAACCACTTAAGTACAGCCAAACAGATCTATGTGCTCAATGATATAGTCGCCTCACATACAGCCCTCATATTATAATCCTTCTCAATATCATTTATTGAGCTAGCTTTGAGTAACATAAAACCCCACTTCATCACTTTCTTCTGTAGCCTCCATCTTTAGGACAATCATCAATAAGAATAGAATTTACTTGCCCTTGTGATAGAACATTCACAGATGTCCTTTCACAACAATGGCTTGTGGTTTTACAGGTAAATTGCTTAACACGATAAGGTATTTGCCACTTAAAAGATGTTAGTACAGGGGCAAGTAGGAGCTTATAGCTTCTAACTGGCTCCTAGGCTTGATGTGATAGATCTTTGCGTGGTAATGAGCTGCTGTCAAATCGAGTTGCGAGATTTTAACCATCATCTCAGCAAACACTTCTGAGTGAGATGTTGTGCTTTCATGTAGGTGTTGTAAAAAAAAAAAAGAAAACACACAAATTACAGTAAAAGAGAGAAAGAAAAAAAAAATGAATATTGTGTGTTGTGGAAGGTAGGGAAATGGTGTATATGATTAACACAATTTATGAGAGATGACATACTGTGGACGAAATATAAGCACCTTTTAAGATGAAATATTAGAAAAAAAACTCCTAGAACAAACCACATACTCACTCTGAAGATGAGAAATGACAGGTAAATCATGGATCTAGGCTATACAGGGAATGGAAATCTATATACGTTCATATGAAATCTATAAAGGAGAGCACACATATGTATTGTAACGAGTCTTAGAGAATAAAGCATATGTGTGCTGTAACAAAATACGAGTGAAAATATGCCTATACCTGCTATAATGGACCATAGAGAGAGAAAACAAATGCTTATACCATGGCAATGGTATGAGCCTATACTGTAACAAGCTTCTGGAAATAAATTTTCATAAGTATAAACCTACACTATAATAAAGATACAGGAAAACATGAGCATAAGTTTATGCTAAGATGAAGCATAAACCTATACCGTAATGGACTCTATGACAAAAAAAAGTGGAAATATATATATATATATATATATATATATATATATATATATATATATATATATATATATATATATATATATATATATATATATATATATATATATATATATATATACCAAACCAAATGCAAGTAAAAAAAAATGGTTCTATGGATGACTAAGCAACGAGTGTGGTTATAAATCAAAGTAGAGCTCCCTCTTTAACAGGGGAAATCCAGCCGTAGGACGGCTCTTACAGTAAATAAGGGGAATTCCAGCCGTTGTGAGTGAAATTTTTCCAATCAGATTGGGTAAAGCGTTCCCCAACAACTCTGATTTAGTTTCAGATCAACCTCTTGTGAAGGATAAAAGCTATGCCGAATACCAACCGACACAGAGACATTTGTTCAGCAACTCCAGACCAGATGATGGGTCTCATAGCAGCTCTGATATGGATTCCAGATCACCAACTGCTGTAATGGAATGTCGATATTGACTTCCACCGTGAATATAAGGGCGATCTTCATAGAAGATGAACTCACGATGAAATCCACTGTAGAACAGATGAATTTCACTGTGAATTAGGTCCAGGCAAAATGGAATTAGGTTGATGGCTGAGGGATGCCAATCAAAATGGATGGAATCGAACGATGTAGCTCAACGAATGATAAAAAAAAAGAACAAAATAAATAAGTAAATCAAACTGGAAAAGACATTAGATATGGTAAAAATAGTAATAAAACGGATAAAATAAATTGTGATTAAGTGATTGATCGAATGCAAATTCTTTTAACAATGTAGAAAACCCAAGAAAATGTGACCCTACAGAAGGCCAGATTCCTGTAGCAATATGCCAATTGGTCTCGCTACAGACGAACCAATGAGGCACAGCAGTGTTAGATACTTTTTTTTCTTAAATTCTTAATATCCTCTTTATTTGCTAATTGGGTTCATATATATTTACTATTTTTTTATTGTACATAATTTTTTTATTATTTATTAAAGGGGCTGCACCTTTTTATTAAAATTCTCAATATCCTCGATATTTACTAATTTGAACATCCGTTATGAAGGTAAAACCATACTTCAAATGAAACTATTGTCCGATTGGACCATAAAATAAAATAAAAAAGACTCTAAAAGACTCATAAAATCATGTAATGGGATAATATTGCTTTCTTTTCCTAAAATCACATAAACAGAATGGCATTTTCAATACATTGCAATTTATACGATGCAAGTAGACACCATCAAACTAGATGAACAAAGTCACGCAAAACAAAATTTTCCTAAAATCACATAAACTAGATGCAAGTAGACACTCATAAAATCATGTAATGGGATAATAGTGCCGAAGGTATAGGGAATGCTACAGCAGTATACTGCTGTAAGTGTGTGGAAGATGGAGTGAAGATGCTGAGATATGGGTACATAAGTAAATGTGTGTGGCACATAGGGCTATATGGCTGGGATATGTAAAGTGGTGTTGTGCAAAAGGTAGCTGCGATACTGTGTTGGTGCAAAGAGGGTGGTGAATGACAATGACCGAAGAAGAAAGGTATGACTTGCAACAGGTAGCAGATGGAACAGAGGGTATTAGTGATGCTAGTGAATGAGTGCACAACAGGAAAAAGTACTATCAACAAGTATGCTATACGGTGGTGAGGTGTGTGGGAGTGTAAGTGCAGCAGGTGTGCAAATGAGGATGATATAGGTAGTTGCGGGAAGTGTATGATGATGAAGGTGTTCGTAGCTGGATATGAGCTGATGGGAGGCTGCAAGGAGATAGAACAACAGGGCAACAGGTTACAACCCTTCTCTGTCTGCCAACTTCTTATTGTTTTTTAGAGTGTTTCTTCTTCTTTCCCTGGATTCTTTTGCAATCTTTAGCCCAGATTCTGCTTCCTCTATCCCTTCGTTTATTGCAGCTGCAGAAGTAGCAGTAGCTGAACTCGCATCAACCTCAACATCCAAGCAGAGTGGTGAACTCTGTTTTGAAACCTCTTCAACTAAGTGAATTTCTGGAGCAATCATTGTATGATGTTGTCCACTGCTGGACACCATGTTATGTAGATTACCATTCTCATGAAAATCTTTCATTCTTGAAGCCAGCCTCTTCTTAGAATGACCATTTTTGATGACTGATTTTGGAGGTGGTTTTGAAGGTGGTAGTATGGATGTAGAACATATATGTACAGTGCATATAACAAGTGAAGTGTGATTACAGCAGGTGAATGATGCAAAAAGTGCTGGGTGTAATATGAAAGATGCAATGATATATGGGTGCTGCCACAGGTGCCATAGCATGGATGTGCAGGGGATGGTATAAGCCTAGCATAATAGATTGACAAAATAAAAATCAACCACTTAAGTACAGCCAAACAGATCTATGTGCTCAATGATATAGTCGCCTCACATACAACCCTCATATTATAATCCTTCTCAATATCATTTATTGAGCTAGCTTTGAGTAACATAAAACCCCACTTCATCACTTTCTTCTGTAGCCTCCATCTTTAGGACAATCATCAATAAGAATAGAATTTACTTGCCCTTGTGATAGAACATTCACAGATGTCCTTTCACAACAATGGCTTGAGGTTTTACAGGTAAATTGCTTAACACGATAAGGTATTTGCCACTTAAAAGATGTAAGTATAGGGGCAAGTAGGAGCTTATAGCTTCTAACTGGCTCCTAGGCTGGATGTGATAGATCTTTGCGTGGTAATGAGCTATTGTCAGATCGAGTTGCGAGTTTTTAACCATCATCTCAGCAAACACTTCTGAGTGAGATGTGCTTTTATGTAGGTGTTGTAAAAAAAAAAAAAAAACACACACACAAATTACAGTAAAAGAGAGAAAGAAAAAAAAAATGAATATTGTGTGTTGTGGAAGGCAGGGAAATGGTGTATATGATTAACACAATTTATGAGAGATGACATACTGTGGACGAAATATAAGCACCTTTTAAGATGAAATATTAAAAAAAAAACTCCTGGAACAAACCACATACTCACTCTGAAGATGAGAAATGACAGGTAAATCATGGATCTAGGCTATACAGGGAATGAAAATCTATATACGTTCAAATGAAATCTATAAAGGAGAGCACACATATGTATTGTAATGAGTCTTAGAGAATAAAGCATATGTGTGCTGTAACAAAATACGAGTGAAAATATGCCTATACCTGCTGTAATGGACCATAGAGAGAGAAAACAAATGCTTATACCATGGCAATGGTATGAGCCTATACTGTAACAAGCTTCTGGAAATAAATTTTCCTAAGTATAAACCTACACTATAATAAAGATACAGGAAAACAAGAGCATAAGTTTATGCTAAGATGAAGCATAAACCTATACCGTAATGGACTCTATGACAAAAAAAAGCGGAAAAAAAATACCAAACCAAATACAAGTAAAAAAAAAATGGTTCTATGGATGACTGAGCAACGAGTGTGGTTATAAATCAAAGTAGAGCTCCCTCTTTAGCAGAGGAAAACCAGCCGTAGGATGACTCTTACAGTAAATCAAGGGAATTCCAGCCGTTGTAAGTGAAATTTTTCCAATCAGATTGGGTAAAGCGTTCCCCAACAACTCTGATTTAGTTTCAGATCAACCTCTTGTGAAGGATAAAAGCTATGCCGAATACCAACCGACACAGAGACATTTGTTCAGCAACTCCAGACCAGATGATGGGTCTCATAGCAGCTCTGATATGGATTCCAGATCACCAACTGCTGTAATGGAATGTCGATATTGACTTCCACCGTGAATATAAGGGCGATCTTCATAGAAGATGAACTCACGATGAAATCCACTGTAGAACAAATGAATTTCACCGTGAATTAGGTCCAGGCAAAATGGAATTAGGTTGATGGCTGAGGGATGCCAATCAAAATGGATGGAATCGAACGATGTAGCTCAACGAATGATAAAAAAAAAGAACAAAATAAATAAGTAAATCAAACTGGAAAAGACATTAGATATGGTAAAAATAGTAATAAAACGGATAAAATAAATTGTGATTAAGTGATTGATCGAATGCAAATTCTTTTAACAATGTAGAAAACCCAAGAAAATGTGACCCTACAGAAGGCCAGATTCCTGTAGCAATATGCCAATTGGTCTCGCTACAGACGAACCAATGAGGCATATGGTGCTTATGTGAAATAGAGAAAGAAGATGCTTAAAACACAAATCAACAAAAAAAAATCAGAGAGATGGTTAATAGGAACCTACCTTGCTTGCAAGAATTCTGGGAGAAGGAGCCGGGGCCTTTTCAGTGACTCAAAGGGAAAGAAATCGACGAGAGAGAAAGCAAGATCCGTGAAAAAGAAATGTTGAAGTGAGGAAAATGTATTGAAGTCCTTCCTTCAGAAAAAAAACGATCGAGAGGTGAAGAATGGATCATAATGGAAAATATGAGAGGGTGAAGAAGCGATCCCCTCTCCCTCCTGCGTGCTCTCCTTTTAAAGAGCAAAGGGAGGTTTCGAGAGAGGTGTTGTTGGTTGGAGATGAGGGGTTGAGGGAGAAGAAGTTTGTTTGAAGATGAAGGGTCGGACTGAGAGGGGAAGTGCGCAGGAAAGAGGCTGTTGCCTCTTTTCCAAATTTCCAAAAGAAGGCCCCCTTAAAAGAACTTTTGTAAAAAAAAAAATGGTCAAAAAAGAGGTTTTTGGCAAAAAATCCATTTTCAAGTTTTAAAACCATTTGCTTTCCTCAATTTTTTTTTATTTTTGTATCATTTTTCCATATTTTTTATTTTTGTAATAGAAAAACTAAGATTTTATGAAAACAAAGTTTAAACACTAAATTTTTGTATTTTTCTGAGAAATATTTAAAAAAATGTTTTCCTGAGAATTTCAGGCCATTTTGGGGAAATTTCTTTAGAAGAAGGGGTTTGGACCCAAGTTTTGAGAAAATGTTCGAGTTTTGACACTCGAATCGAGAAATACAATGTGATGGATCCAAACGGATGTCGGATGGACTGTCCGAGCTATTTGAAAACTATTTTTGGTATTTTCTTAAAAATTGGACAATGAGACTCAGATTTGGATCAGGATGATGGGTACGGATCCAAAACCAAGTCAGATATATAAAATGAAATTAATTTCAGTAAAACTTGAGAAAGGTATTGGAATTTAGATTTAAAAGAGACTCAATTGCTCAGAAAACGATATCAGGGGCAAAAGGGGAATATTTAAAAGATTTTGAAAAATTTGGGGTGTTCACAGGCGCCACCTCAAAAGGTGTTTGAGATTCAAAGCTGGAAGGAGGGGAGAATGCCATGTGGCGCCACCTCTGAGGAGTTTAAATATTCAAATTTCTGCTTTTTCTGAAGGGAGCAGAGGCTGACACGTGGCGCCACATCAAGGTGGCTCCACACTGCCATGTGGCAAGAGGACAGGAACAAAGGAAGCAGAATGCGCCACCTCAGAGGGGAGTTGTTCCTACTTTTTCTGATGCAGGAGGATTTGGACACGTGGTGGTTCAGGATGGCTCTGCTTCTGACAAGTGTCAGCTAGCTGGAGGAGTCTTCTCAAATGGCGCCACCTCAGAGGATGTATTTGAAATTCGAATAAGGCTGGCTCTGGAAGAATAGAGGGTGGCCATGTGGCGCCACCTCAGGTAGATCCTGCAGTGACACATGGCAGAGGGAAGAGAAGGAAGGGAAGAACCATGTGGCGCCACCTCAAAAAAATGAAATAAAATAATTTTATGGATGAAAATCAACATTTGCACCACCTAGGCCTTGTTTGAATTTTTTTGAATGGTTGCTTTTTCTGAAGAAGGTCAAGAGTGACATGTGTCCTCTACCTTTTCTGAAGGAAGCTAGGAGTGACATGTGTCACTTACTTTTCTGAGAAAAGTAAGGAGAGACATGTGTCATCCTGCTTTTTTTGAAGGAAGCTAGGAGTGACATGTGTCTTCTGTAGGAGACACACTTCATCTGGCGCCACCTCAGGGGAGACAAGCTTTACTTTTTCTGAACAGGACAACACATGACACTTGGCGTCTCATGGTGACTTGGGAATGACACCTGGCACAGGGTGAAGATGGTGGACATGTGATGCCATCTTAGAGAGGCCCCACACTGACACTTGGCAAAGAAATGGAAAGAGAGAGAGAAAATGACATGTGGTGCCACCTCTAGGTGAACCCCACGCTGACACATGGCAGGTAAATGAGAGGAGAGAGAAAAGACAAGTGGCGCCAATTCAGGGACAAGGCTCCTATATTTTTGGGTTTTTCAAAACTCAGGTTTTTCAAAAGAAAAGCCTATGTGACACCACCTCAGTGTGGGTCCCACATTGCTTCTTTATTGAAATAAAGACAAGACAACGAAACCTCTTTTTGGAATTTTCATAAAAACCTGGACTAATTGGTAAAACAGAAATTTTGAAAAGATTTGGCCCCTTTGGGGTGATTTTGCAAAAGAATGGTATTGGAAATTGCTGATAAAGGGGGAAGATCTGAGATAAAGTGGCTGAAATCCATATTGGAATATATCCAGATTGTTTTCTTGAGAAACTATTTTAAAATTTAGAGTCCTGGGGGTAAAATGGGAAGAATTTATAATTTTGAAGACCGAGGGTTTTGAAATCAATTTTGAAAAGAGATGAAATTCGAATCTGGATAGAAAATTTTGAAATCGAGAGTTCTGGACCTCGAAATGACATGCTGTGCAGTGCGATGATATGAAATGCTCATGCAATGCTATGCAAAGACATGTTTCCTGAAATGCCGCTCTGAATTCAAAATTGGAAATTCTAGCTTCTTGTCAAGAATAAGATTTTGAGATTTTGTAGTTTGAAGATATTTCTGAGTCTAAATAGAGAGATTTTGAGACTCAAACGTGGAATTTAGGACTTTCTGCAAGGTCTAATCTCAGAAAATGACCATTTTGCCCTTCGACAATTTCGGAAGCTGGATGATGATGCTTGGTGAAAATGTCAGGGAGGTGAGTGAAAATTTGGGGTGTTTACAAATGCCCATCTTTTCTACTAAGCCGGCTTGTGGCCGAGCTTAGTGGCAAAGAAAAACACACCAAATTTGAGCTAAAAACAATGCCTCAGTTAGAAGGATCTGACTGGGTATGGAGATATTAGCCCGGTGATCATGGTAGATATGAAATGGAGAATGAGGAGGAAAGATTCACTCTGTGAGAGTGAAATTCAGATTTTTTTCCCTTAACCTGAATGGGACAAAAATACCTCGTATGGAACGAAGCTCAGGTTTGAACCCTTGACCTGATTGGGCAGAAAATAAAATACCTCTTTGAATGAGGCTCAGGTTTATACCCTTATCCTGATCGAGCGGAAAATGAAATACCTCTTTGAATAAGGCTCAGGTTTGTACCCTTATCTTGATCGGGCGGAAAATGAAATACATCTTTGAATGAGGCTAAGGTTTGTACCCTTATCCTGATTGGGCGGAAAATGAAATACCTCTTTGAATGAGGCTCAGGTTTGTACCCTTATCCTGATCGGGCGGAAAATGAAATGGAATCCTCGAAAGAAGAGACCATGATGGAACCTTCAAATTTTGCACAATAAATCCGACAGGGGTTTTGCAAAAAGAAGGAAAATGGGGTCCCTAAAGCTTGAAAAGGGGTTGATTTTGGGTGCCTCATTACTGAGACTAAATAGCTTTTGAAATTGCCTTTTGCGAGAAAATGATTGGTGGTTCGACCTCGAACCGAAATGGGACTGTCTATGGTTGGACAATGGGGACACAAAGAAGTGTGCGAATCTAAGAGTTCATGCTCTCAAAGAAGGGAAGGAATCAAGTCCTTAAGAGGGATTTAAAATTAGTGTCGGGATATATCAAAGACGAACATCGAGCTCTCACTTCATGTCAGGATAGCTAGAAAATATTGTCAAAATATTGAGAATTTTGTTGTTGATTCAAAGTATTTGAAAATGATGCATATTGTTGCAGAGTTACCCCTCCTTTTCTACCTGAAGCATTACCTCCAAATGAAATTCACTTCGTAAAATCAAGAATTAGCATTGAAATTGCTTGCGACTGACCTTCTTCAAGGCGCTATCAATTTCCTTGATATGAATAGGAAAGAGAATTTGATATATGAAAGCAATTGATGAAAGGATATTGATAATAGAATTTCACAAGTCTAAAGAAGATTCTTGATAGATTTGGCAGTTTGAAATTGAGAGTTCTGGACCTCGAAATGACATGTTGTGCACTGTGGTGATATGAAATGCTCATGCAATGCTATGCAAAGACATGTTTTCTGAAATGCCGCTCTGAATTCAAAATTGGAAATTCTAGCTTCTTGTCAAAAATAAGATTTTGAGATTTTGTAGTTTGAAGATATTTCTGAGTCTAAATAGAGAGATTTTGAGACTCAAGTGTGGAATTTAGGACTTTCTGCAAGGTCTAATCTCAGAAAATGACCATTTTGCCCTTCGACAATTTCGGAAGCTGGATGATGATGCTTGGTGAAAATGTCAGGGAGGTGAGTGAAAATTTTGGGGTGTTTACAAATGCCCATCTTTTCTACTAAGCCGGCTTGTGGCCGAGCTTAGTGGCAAAGAAAAACACACCAAATTTGAGCTAAAAACAATGCCTCAGTTAGAAGGATCTGACTGGGTATGGAGATATTAGCCCGGTGATCATGGTAGATATGAAATGGAGAATGAGGAGGAAAGATTCACTCTGTGAGAGTGAAATTCAGATTTTTTTCCCTTAACCTGAATGGGACAAAAATACCTCGTATGGAACGAAGCTCAGGTTTGAACCCTTGACCTGATTGGGCAGAAAATAAAATACCTCTTTGAATGAGGCTCAGGTTTATACCCTTATCCTGATCGAGCGGAAAATGAAATACCTCTTTGAATAAGGCTCAGGTTTGTACCCTTATCTTGATCGGGCGGAAAATGAAATACATCTTTGAATGAGGCTAAGGTTTGTACCCTTATCCTGATTGGGCGGAAAATGAAATACCTCTTTGAATGAGGCTCAGGTTTGTACCCTTATCCTGATCGGGCGGAAAATGAAATGGAATCCTCGAAAGAAGAGACCATGATGGAACCTTCAAATTTTGCACAATAAATCCGACAGGGGTTTTGCAAAAAGAAGGAAAATGGGGTCCCTAAAGCTTGAAAAGGGGTTGATTTTGGGTGCCTCATTACTGAGACTAAATAGCTTTTGAAATTGCCTTTTGCGAGAAAATGATTGGTGGTTCGACCTCGAACCGAAATGGGACTGTCTATGGTTGGACAATGGGGACACAAAGAAGTGTGCGAATCTAAGAGTTCATGCTCTCAAAGAAGGGAAGGAATCAAGTCCTTAAGAGGGATTTAAAATTAGTGTCGGGATATATCAAAGACGAACATCGAGCTCTCACTTCATGTCAGGATAGCTAGAAAATATTGTCAAAATATTGAGAATTTTGTTGTTGATTCAAAGTATTTGAAAATGATGCATATTGTTGCAGAGTTACCCCTCCTTTTCTACCTGAAGCATTACCTCCAAATGAAATTCACTTCGTAAAATCAAGAATTAGCATTGAAATTGCTTGCGACTGACCTTCTTCAAGGCGCTATCAATTTCCTTGATATGAATAGGAAAGAGAATTTGATATATGAAAGCAATTGATGAAAGGATATTGATAATAGAATTTCACAAGTCTAAAGAAGATTCTTGATAGATTTGGCAGTTTGAAATTGAGAGTTCTGGACCTCGAAATGACATGTTGTGCACTGTGGTGATATGAAATGCTCATGCAATGCTATGCAAAGACATGTTTTCTGAAATGCCGCTCTGAATTCAAAATTGGAAATTCTAGCTTCTTGTCAAAAATAAGATTTTGAGATTTTGTAGTTTGAAGATATTTCTGAGTCTAAATAGAGAGATTTTGAGACTCAAGTGTGGAATTTAGGACTTTCTGCAAGGTCTAATCTCAGAAAATGACCATTTTGCCCTTCGACAATTTCGGAAGCTGGATGATGATGCTTGGTGAAAATGTCAGGGAGGTGAGTGAAAATTTTGGGGTGTTTACAAATGCCCATCTTTTCTACTAAGCCGGCTTGTGGCCGAGCTTAGTGGCAAAGAAAAACACACCAAATTTGAGCTAAAAACAATGCCTCAGTTAGAAGGATCTGACTGGGTATGGAGATATTAGCCCGGTGATCATGGTAGATATGAAATGGAGAATGAGGAGGAAAGATTCACTCTGTGAGAGTGAAATTCAGATTTTTTTCCCTTAACCTGAATGGGACAAAAATACCTCGTATGGAACGAAGCTCAGGTTTGAACCCTTGACCTGATTGGGCAGAAAATAAAATACCTCTTTGAATGAGGCTCAGGTTTATACCCTTATCCTGATCGAGCGGAAAATGAAATACCTCTTTGAATAAGGCTCAGGTTTGTACCCTTATCTTGATCGGGCGGAAAATGAAATACATCTTTGAATGAGGCTAAGGTTTGTACCCTTATCCTGATTGGGCGGAAAATGAAATACCTCTTTGAATGAGGCTCAGGTTTGTACCCTTATCCTGATCGGGCGGAAAATGAAATGGAATCCTCGAAAGAAGAGACCATGATGGAACCTTCAAATTTTGCACAATAAATCCGACAGGGGTTTTGCAAAAAGAAGGAAAATGGGGTCCCTAAAGCTTGAAAAGGGGTTGATTTTGGGTGCCTCATTACTGAGACTAAATAGCTTTTGAAATTGCCTTTTGCGAGAAAATGATTGGTGGTTCGACCTCGAACCGAAATGGGACTGTCTATGGTTGGACAATGGGGACACAAAGAAGTGTGCGAATCTAAGAGTTCATGCTCTCAAAGAAGGGAAGGAATCAAGTCCTTAAGAGGGATTTAAAATTAGTGTCGGGATATATCAAAGACGAACATCGAGCTCTCACTTCATGTCAGGATAGCTAGAAAATATTGTCAAAATATTGAGAATTTTGTTGTTGATTCAAAGTATTTGAAAATGATGCATATTGTTGCAGAGTTACCCCTCCTTTTCTACCTGAAGCATTACCTCCAAATGAAATTCACTTCGTAAAATCAAGAATTAGCATTGAAATTGCTTGCGACTGACCTTCTTCAAGGCGCTATCAATTTCCTTGATATGAATAGGAAAGAGAATTTGATATATGAAAGCAATTGATGAAAGGATATTGATAATAGAATTTCACAAGTCTAAAGAAGATTCTTGATAGATTTGGCAGTTTGAAATTGAGAGTTCTGGACCTCGAAATGACATGTTGTGCACTGTGGTGATATGAAATGCTCATGCAATGCTATGCAAAGACATGTTTTCTGAAATGCCGCTCTGAATTCAAAATTGGAAATTCTAGCTTCTTGTCAAAAATAAGATTTTGAGATTTTGTAGTTTGAAGATATTTCTGAGTCTAAATAGAGAGATTTTGAGACTCAAGTGTGGAATTTAGGACTTTCTGCAAGGTCTAATCTCAAAAAATGACCATTTTGCCCTTCGACAATTTCGGAAGCTGGATGATGATGCTTGGTGAAAATATCAGGGAGGTGAGTGAAAATTTGGGGTGTTTGCAGAGATGAAGCGTCAAATAGACTGAATGCGTCCCTGAAGGCTTTGCAGTTCCCTAAGATTAGTTGGAGGTGGCATATCAATGATTGCTCTTGCTTTAGCAGGGTCCACCTCTATTCCTCTTTTGTTGATTATGAAACCGAGCAATTTGCTAGACTCTACTCCAAAAACGCATTTCTGAGGATTAAGTCTCAACTTGTAAAGAATGAGTCTTTCAAAGACTTGACCAAGAGCATCGAGGTGATCATCTTCTTCTTTAGATTTGACCAGGATGTCATCTACATATGCATCCATATTCTTATGCATCTGATCATGGAAAATAACGGCCATCGCACTTTGATAGGTTGCCTCAGCATTTTTGAACCCGAACGGCATGACTGTATAACAGAAGGTTCCCCACAGTGTGGTAAAAGAAGTTTTGGACTGATCACGAGCGGCCAACATGATTTGATTATATCTTGAATATCCATCCATAAAGGAAAGCATGGCGTGACATGCCGTGTTATCGATCAAAAGATCAATATTGGGAAGTGGATAATCATCCTTCGGGGTAGCTTTATTGAGATCTCTGAAATCAATGCAAAACCTAACTTTGTCATTCTTTTTAAGAATTGCCACAATATTTGCCAACCAATCTGGATAATCAATGGCTCGGATGAAGCCTGCCTTTAGCAAATCTTCAAGTCCTTCTTTAACCTGCTGCTCAACTCAAGGGTCCAATTTCCTCAGTTTCTGCTTGATTAGTCTGGAATCTGGTTTGAACTTGAGTCGATGTTCAACCAGCTTGGGATCTAATCTTAGCATATCTTCATAAGTCCAAGCAAATAGTTCTTGATGTTGCTTAAGGAACTGGATGAGTCTTGCTTTTTCATCTGCATTTAGACCCGAACCGATTTTGAGGATTCTCGGATCATCTTCCGAACTAATGTTGATATCTTCAGTTGGATCTTAAACCAAAGATGATGGTTCATCCTGCTTCTGAATGTGAGCAAATTTTGCAATTCTTGAATAGTTGAATCAAACTCTGCTAGCTCTTCGGTCTGCTCTGTTGCCTGGCCGACCTCTGCTCTAACCTTTATCTTATGAATTCTTGCCAGTTTTGATTTCTTTTGGGAGAATTTGGGATTGATAATGAACTTCTTTATCGATTCAGGAGCCATGTTTCGACGATCTTCTGAAAATGCCAAGAAGGTTTTTAAGAGAAAGTACAAACCCAAAAACAAACTTCTTGTACAAAAGCAAAGAACAATGGCATAGACAAAATATAAGCAAGAATGATAGATGCCCAAGTATAAAGAGAAGATCAAGTTTTCATTGATTGAGAATAAGATATTTACAAGACCGACAAAAGATTGGGACTGTGTTGTCCCTACAAGGCTAACTGAGAAACAAGAACAAAAAGCAGGAAAACTAAGGCATTATCTTCCTCATTTGGTTCCCTTGATAAATACGATGCCTTCGCTGGAGGCTTGGCCGGTGAATCCCAACCCTGAACTTGCTGAATGTTAAGCAGGAATGATCAGTTCCACTATGCCGTCTTCATTTTTTCCCATGCATCGGAATGGCTAGTACCCGTGCTTTATCAACAGATCAAATCCCTTTCAGGTTTTGGAAAACTGAGGGAATAAGGGATGATCTTTGAAAGAGGTGTAATTGATACGTCCTCCCAGTTTGAAGAAGTGACGTCCTTGTCATTGGACCATGGTTGTAAAATTCTCTTATTCCTGAACATCTTTTAGCTTCAGCATTTCTAAACTCTCATTGAGGTTGATCTCATCACTTTCTCGGATTCTTGGAATGTCCTATGTAAATGTTGGATGGGGGATCATAGGCTTTGGCAGCCTCTCTTCGGAATCTTCTCCCAGAATGGTGGTGATCATCCCTCTCTTAGACCATTTTATGCATTGGTGAAGGGTTGACGGGACAACATTAGCATTGTGGATCCATGTTCGTCCCAACAAAAGATTGTAGGTTGGCGGCACATTGACGACATGAAATAAAATTGTATGCACTGAGTAGTTAATGAAAATTTCTAAAAAGACTATGCCCTTGGCAGTATGCCCATGGTTATCGAAACCATAGATTGTGATTGGATGAGGCACGTATTCTTCCTCTTTCAATCCCAAGGCTTTCGCTGTCACTTTCGGGCAAATATTGAGGTTGCTGCCTCTATCGACAAGCACATGTGGGACAGTCATGCCCCTGGTTATCACCACGATATACAGTGCATTGTTATGAAAAGAATGAGGTTTTAGCAAGTCCTCATCGGAAAAGGTGATAGGCGCATTAGTCATCGCCTGATTCACTATTTGTACCATATCTTCTGACGTAGTACCTGGTTTCACTTTGATTTTTCTCAACAGATCGTCTAGCACCTCTTGATGTTTTGGAGAATCATGAGTCAGTTCTAGGATTGACACATTGGAGAGTGTCGTGACTGGCTTCTGCAACAAATCGGCCCGTTCTTCAGCTGCCTTAGAGGTTTTTGCTTCCTCTGCAAGGACTTACTTTTTAATGAACTTTTTGGGGAAACCTATGACCCTTTTGTTCTCAGCTGATGAGTTCATCTGACTCAGGATAGAGATAATGTTCATTTTCTTGGATGTAGGCTGGTCCCGATGTAGAACCATAACTTGATGTTGGATACTTATATCCTCACTGGAGCATGGGCATATATGGTTTTTGTGGAAGAAAGGAGCATTCTGAAATGGTTGCCGCGGAATGATTTGGGAATGGAGCTGACAGGATTTCCATTTTTCCTTCATCTTCATCTTCTATGAGGATGTTCTTGTCAATGCAGTCCTGTATCAAATGCTTAAGGACGAAGCAATACTTTGTATCATGCCCCATTGCCCTATGGAACTTGCAGAATTGCTCTTTGAACCTTCCCATGATTACTGGAGGATCTGCGATCTTGGAAAGCTTAACCATTCCTTGGGACAACAGGTATTCTAGGATTTTTTCCAGAAGCTGATCCAAAGGAGTGAATTCACGATCTCTACTCCAATTGATATGCCTAGGTTTTTCCTAAAGATCCTGTGAACACCCTAATTTTTTCAAAATATTGTAAATATCCCCTTTTTGCCCCTGACCCCATTCTCTGAGAAAGTAAAAAGCAATTTCAAAGCCAAAACTCAGTTATTCTTCAAATTTTCTGAAATAAATTCCATATTGATGTATCCACTTTGATTTCGAATCCGGATCCAGTGTCAAAAACCTAAATCTGAGCTTCGTTGTCCAAAGTTCCAAATTAAAATTTTAAAATATCAAATTTTTTTTTTGAAAAACTCAGACTGTCCATCTGGTATCCTGTTGGATCCACAGCCTTGTATTTCTCAATTCGAGGTTTTAAACCTCGAATATTTTCTAAAAGATCCGGACGTAAACTCATTTTCTGATGAAACTTCTCCAAAATAGCCTTGAAGGCCTTCTTTTGTAAAAATTTCTCAAAAATACAAAAAAATTAGTTTTAAATCTTTATTTTCTCGTAGATCTTAAGGTTCTATTCCAGAATATCCAAAATATATATATATATATATATATATATATATATATATATATATATATATATATATATATATATGGAAAATGAAGAAAAGAACAAAAAGAAAAAAGAAAAAAATGAAAATATAGAAAAGAAACTGGGTTTTGAAAAACTCTTTTTGAAAAACCATCTTTTAAATTAAAACCATTCTTTTGCAAAAACTTTTGAAAAGACCACCGTTTTAAAAAAAAAATCTTTTTACAGGGAACCGCCTTGTTGCAAAAACCTTTTTTTTTTTAAATTAGGGTTCGGAAACCCTCTTTTTCGCCGGCTCCTTCTCGCTCCCCTTTGGAAAACCACCATCTCCAGAAGCTTCTCTTCCACTCTCAAACCCGCCACAGCCGACCCTATGTGCGAAACCTCCTTCTCGAAGCCTCCATGAGCTCTCCCCATGTGCCCCTTATCACATGCCCTCTCATTCGAGAATCCTCTCTCTCTATGGCGATCTCCCCTCTCACAGACCCTTCCTCTGGAAGGTTCATGATCGCATACCCTCATCCACCATCTTCCATCAACATCCACCCTTGATCGCCAACTGATCCTTCACCGCCATTCATCTTCAACTTCCTCCACTTCCAGACCCTCCCGCCATTTTCTATAAGAAGTGTGCAAGGGGAAAGGAACGGGGGAGAAAAAGGGGGAAGAGGAAAGGAAAACGGAAACAACCTTTCGCATCGATTTTCACTAGAGTTTTCAGAATCATCCACTTTTCCCCTTTTAATTCCATCCTCGACTCTCATCATCGGTGGTCGACATACCATTCTCCATTTCCACTGCAACAAGTTTTCCTATCCGTTATCAACATCGCAACCGCGAAAATCCATCAAGGAAGGAAGAAACCCGTCCATTCGCGCCTTTCATTCTACTCAGCACCTCCGTTAAGATCTCCAGCCGCAACCACGAAAATCCATCAAGAAGGGAAGTCCATCCCAATCTCTACACGACAGATAGATCGGTAGAAGAACCCCCTCTTTTTTTCAGGCTCTCTGCAACTGGGATTGCATACTTAGGACCTTCCTTCACCAGTTAAGTTTCATCTCGTCTCTCTCTTCCTTTTTTTTTATACATATACTTTCTCTTGTCAAGAAGTTAGCATCAATTGATATTTTGCTGAAGTTCAAACTAAAAACCCTGTTGCTTTGCTCGATTCATCATTTGATCATCCTGGATTTTTTTTATTATTGAAATCAGTTGGGCAAGTGCAATGATTCCTTCTAGCATTTTTTTCCTTTACAGCATGGACGATATCCTGCTTATATTGAGAGTCCTGTTTTAGCTCACATTGAACTTAGTGAAGCCTTTTAGAAGCATCACACTTGAACTACCAGTTTCACACTGTATATGCATGTTACAGCAAGTTATGTTAGATTAAGAGCTGGGATTTCACAATAGGTGGCCTTGTCTTTGTTTCATTATAACTTGGATACAGTCCTGTGGGCTGCTATAATACAGCAAAACTGTGATTCCCCTTTTACTATAGTAGTTCATCAAGAACTACTATAGCTACATTTTGTTTTTCCTTCCACAGTGGTTCACACAGAATCATTATGGCCTTTCTTTGTTATAGCAGTTCATCAAGAACTACTATAGCTGCAATTTTTTTTTTCTTCTTCACAGTGATTTGCATAGATCCATTATGACCTTTCTCTGCTATAATAGCTCATCAAGAACTAATATAGCTGTATTTTTTTTATTTTTACAATAGTTCACATGAAACCATTGTGATTTTCTTTTTTTTTTTTACTATGATAGTTCATCATGAACTATTATAATTGTAATCAGCGTTTTCTTTCTCTAAGCCACTCGGATCTTCCATCACGAGTTGATAGGGCTATTGCATTTCATAACGGTCCATCTTGGACCATCCTGGTCCTTGCCTTCACTCATTACGTATAGATGGTTATTTAATTATGGCATTGTCTGCATATATATATATACACATCTATGTGTATGTATATTGGCTAACAAGTGCAGGGTAGGCCAGATGCCTTCCTCGTTTAGATGTGAGTGAAGCATCTTGTGTAAAAATCTTTTTCATACTTTTAAATATCCCCTTGTGCAAATTTTATCTTGCAGGAATATGAGAGACACTTGAGATTAGAATTTTTTTTTGATGTTTTCAATCCCAACATTGTAATAAATTAGATATTAATGAAATTTCTACATTTCCTGTTTTAGATAGAATGAATGAGCATAGTAAATATCATGAGTTGCTTGTTTTCATGCTTTTTTGCCTTTATCTTTCAAAATTTTCACCAATGGCGAAATACGAATGGCACATGCACCATTTCATAAGAGGTAATTAATCCTAAGTTGATGATTTACATCAATGGCCATAGTCAGGATGTAAACAAAACTTAGGATTTTTATCTTTTATAAAATAACATTGGATCCACACTAGATCCTTTTTTTCATCATATTTTCAAATATTTCTTTCTTTTATTAGAGTTTCACTTAAAATTTGCTCAAAATATATACCAATGGCCATAGTCAGGGTATATTGAGAGTTAATTTCATTTTAAAACTCTATAAAAGCACAAAAATATGTTTTATTCTTCACCTGAATTTAAATATAGATTATTATATAATACATTCAATGACCATAGTCAAGGATGTATTATATTTTCAATCTTATTTCAATTCATGTAAAGAATGAAATACGATTTTTAAATCCAATTTCAAAAATTTAAATTCATTCATCATTTAGGATAGAATTGCATCATATTTTCAAAAATTCCCTTTTCAAAATCCAAGTGATTGTGAATATCTTTTCTTCAATTTCTATTTCAATTTATCAATTCTATCTCGTTTATCAAAAGTCCAAATTCTGACTTTGAAATCAAAATCAAATTCAACTTGATTCATTTTCTAAAAATTCCAAATTCAAACTTCAAATTCAAAGTCTAAGTTGACTTTGAAATTCATTTATTCAAAGTTCAAAATTTTTAAATCAATTTTTTTGAAATTCCAAATCCAAAGTTAGATCCAAATTATATTTTGGATTTCAGGTTTCGAATACAATTCCCATTTAGGATTCTAGATCCAAAGTCCAACTTTCCTCTTCGATCTCAGACTTCATATCCAAATCCATCCTAGGATCCAGAATCCAATTCTACCTTAGATCTCAGACTTCAGATCAAAATCCATCCTAGGATCCAGAATCCAATTCTACTTTGGATCTCAGACTTCAGATCCAGAACCCAACTCTACATTGGATCTCAGACTTCAAATCCAAAATCCATCTTAGGGTCCAGAACCCAATTCCACCTTTTGGATCTCAGGCTTCAGATACACAACCCCTTTAGGATTCAGAACCCAATTCTACTTTGGATCTCAGACTTCAAATCCAATTTCATTTTAGGATCCAGAACTCAATTCTACTTTGGATCTCGGACTTCAGATCTAATTCCATTTTAGGATCCATAATCCAATTACATTCCCAAGTCTAGATTTTGAATCCAATTCCATTTTCGGATCTAATCTGAATCTCCTAAATCCATTTCTATTTTTTCGAATGCCATTTGATTTTCTCAGATCCATTCTAAGATTCGAATTCAATATCACTTGAAAATTTCATCTTCTTCTCCTAAATCTATGATTAAATTCAAAGCCCATTTCTGACTTTGAGGCCTCATCTCTCATCTTCAAATCTTTCTTTTTCAAAATCAAGATTTATTTTTCCAACTCTGATTATTTCAAAAACTTAGAACTTCTCTGATCTATCTCAAGTTCTAAGTTAGATTCAACCATTTCTTCACTCCATTATCAAGTTCATCTCAGAACACTTGGAAATCTTTAAAACATGTTTTTCAAAAGAGCATACATCTTTGCATTGCACAAGCATGATTCTTTGTGCATTTAGATTTAGAATAAATCCTTAGATGATATTTAGGCAAAGCAAAAAGACATAGATTCGATCCTTGGTTCGATTACCCCTGGTAAAGGCGCTAGGAATGGTCAAACCTCGTACCGACGAGCGAACCCCGTCTCTCCATTTTTCCCGCAAATTTTCAAAACGGAGGCAAGTAATTTTTATTTTCAAATCATGGTCAAGTGAGACCCTGCAAAAGAGTTCCTCTTCTCTCTTCTTTTCTTTTCTCTTCTCTCTTCTTTTCTCTCTTTTATCTTTCTCCCTTCAAAAAGGAGGAAAATAGAAGTTAGAAAGGAAAAGAGAAGGAAGAGAGAGAAACCACAAGATACACAGAGGAAAATTTTTGCGATGATCACAGATCCCCTTTTTGTTGGGAACCGCTTGTAAGAGGCCTATCACTGTTCTTGAAGAACTTTCCTTTTCGTCTTCTGCTTTGATCATGCTTTGTGCCACTGTTATTGTTGTTCTTGTTGCCACTGCCATGACTGTTACGTGGGGTATCGGCTGAGCAAGCGACATGTGCCTTTTTCTTTTGATCCTAAGCATTCTTAACCAGGGTAATGCCCTCATACACTCCGTTCTTCATTCCCATTCTGCTCGTTCTGTGAGTTCAATGAATGATTTGGATGGGTATGTGGAAATGAGGCTTCTCAAAGGCTGCGAGAAGTTGTTGAGGATAATCTGGAGGGCATGCTCCTCAGCTATGGGATTCCTCATTTTGTTGCAAATACTTCTTCATTTACGGATGAAATCTCTGGCCTTCTCATTGCCTTCTTGCTTGAGGTTGTACAACTGATTGAGCGTGGCCAAAGCTTCTGTATTGAAAAAAAATCACTCAATGAACATGTTAACAACCTTGTCAAAATCTCGCAACTCAATGGGGTTGACATTCTTTGCATACCATTTAGCAGTTATACCTTCCAAACTGCGAGGAAAGCAGAGGAAAAGAGCACGGTTATCTTCGCTGAACCTGGCGCATTCTACGAAAAATATTGCAAGATGGGCCTTGGGATCACCGGATCCATCAAACTTAATGAACTTCCTGGGGAGGTTCTCTAGATTATTATCCCCTTCCAATCTAAGGTAGAAGTCTTGTCTAGTATATAATTTCTTTCCTTTATCTCGGATTTGCAGATCCTTGACTATCTTGGTCAGCGCTTAGATTGGATCTTCTGCGGGGGGCCCGTATTTAGGTATGTTCACTGATACAGGCTCTTCAACTGCCCTCTTAGACTTTCGCAGTTGTTTTAGGATGAACATCAGCTGCTCTTCTTCTTCAGAACCCTCCTCTGCTGATTCCGAGTCCTTAGAGGTGCTGTCATGCTGGATTTTCTGTTTACTGATCCTGACATGCCTTTTTATGGGTTTTCTCTTGATTTTGCTCTTAGATGATGTTTTCTTTGGACCAGCACCAGCCTTCTCAGACATCATTTTTGACATCATTTTCTGAAACACTTTGTACATGGCAGGATCATCATCATCTTCTTCTTCTGGACCATGTCCCCTAGACAATCTGTGAGAGTTCATTTCCTCTATCTCGTTGTCACTGTGCTGCTGAACAGTTTGCTTGTCAGTTCTTGTCTGAACCATTTTGAAATGCCAGAGTTTTCCTGTAGAATAAGGGAATGGTTAGAGTGCAGAGAAAACTCTTTTTAAAAAAAAATCGAGAGAAGCAAGAATGGAGGGTTTGGTAGACAAATTTTAAGGTTATCCCATTACCGAGGATTGGGTCATCACCAGACTTGTGATAATTGCGTTATCATTTTCATGATAACAGAAAAATATTCCTTGTTACCTAGGCGACGTCGTCAACCATGATAAAAAGAATTTAAAGAAGATTACGAGGAATATCCCATTAACAGAGATGAGGTCGTCACAAGAATCATGACCATTTATGTTATAAAACAAAAAGAGTAAAATTTGGCCCAAAACAACTTTTCAGTAGAGCAAAAAGTAAATTTTATTGATAATAAGTTCAGAGACAAAGAGAAGGTGGACAGACAGTTTGCCACCACTCTTGATATTCAGTAGATACATTTGATCCAGGAAATACAGACAAAGAAATGAAGTTATCCCAAGTATATTTGGTTACATGGTATGCCCCAGACCACTGATCTGACTGCAGATTGAATTCTAGCATGTTATCCGTTGGGAAGCAAATGTTGGCACGAACCTGCCGCTGCAAAAACTGTTTGAGACACCTCTCTGGCTGATAATCGACACAGAAGAAGGGGACAAGCAATCTGTAGCGCTTGCTGTGAGCATAAGTGTAACGATGAACTGATTCTCGTCTGTCAAAGAAATCCCAAACGATCTCTTCCTGATGCAGTTTCTCGATCATGGCTCGACACTGAATGGCAGACTTCGGCTTCTTATTGTTGAACCTGAAGGAACTGGTCTTTGATGGCACATGTCGCAAGAACCATGACTGCAGAGCATAGGTGCATCCTTCCACCAGAATGGTCTCTCCAAGAGCGAAACGAGCCAAACCTCGGTAAAGGAAAGCTAAGGCTACCATGGAAACTGAAAGTTGATGGGTCTGCTTGCTTCCCCATCTTCAAAAGAGTTGGGCAACTCTGACATCGATGAAATTCTGACCGTCCTGAAAGAAAGCTAACCCCATTGTACATAGGATCATGGCATGTTGAATTCTGTCTTTCGCTGCTCGAGACAAGGTGTCAACCTCTTTGTAAGCTCCGTACTTGTGATAGAGTCCAAACAAGTCGATGAACTGACTTCCGTTGATCTCAGTGAGAGGCCAAGATCTGCTCCCTATTGCTCTGGCTAGAGCTTCTCGAACATCTACCCCTTTGATGTTGATCAGAAATTGTTGCTCGACAGGATCATCTGGCTGACCAACCAGTTTGGGCAATCCCATAATGTCATTAAATTCGTCCATCAGTAGAGTCATCTCTCCCCATGGAAACCAAAATGTACAGGTACGTGGGTTCCACCGTTCTGCCATAGCCTGAATCAGACTTCCATTGATGGTCCTCTTGCCTACTGTCGATGTCGTCTCCAATTGTAAACACCCCAAATTTTTCAAAATCTTTTAAAATTTCCCTTCTTGCCCCTAAATTCATTTTTTTTGAGCAAATGAGTCATGTTTAAATCTAAATTCTAGTTCATTTCTCAAGTTTTACTGAAATTAAATTTATTTTATATGTTTAAATTGATTTCGGATCTGGATCCATTGTCCAGATCCAAATCTGAGTCTCATTGTCCAAATTTTAAATTAAAATTACAGAAAATACCAAAAATAGTTTTTAAATAACTCGGACAGTCCATCCAACATCCGTTTGGATCCATCACGTGTATTTCTCGATTCGAGCTTCAAAAACTCGAACATTTTCTCAAAACTCGGGTCCAAACTGAGTCTTATGAAGAAATTTCCCGAAATGGTCTGAAATTCTCAGAAAAATACTTTTGTGAATATTTCTCAGAAAAATACAAAAAATTAGTGTTTAATCTTTGTTTTCGTGTAAAAACTTAGATTTTTGTTCCAAAAATACAAAAAAAAAATGAAAAAACGATACAAAAATAAAAAAAAAAAATTTTGAGGAAAGCAAATGGTTTTAAAGCTTGTAAGAGTTGAACTTTGCTAAAAAACTCATTTTTAAAACCACTTTTTAAAAAAAAAATCTTAAAAGGAGCCGCTTTTATAAAATATTTTTAAAGAGGGGGGGTCGTCGGAAGACTTTTTAGGGTTTTGAAATCCTTTGCAGAAAAGGGGTCGAATCTTCCTCTCTTCGCCGCCTCTCTCGCCCGAACCCTCCATGGCAAAAACCCCCCATGTGCGCCCGGCTGCCGGATCTCCCCTCCATTTTCCACCATGCGATTGATTCACCCTTCATCTCTAACGAAAGGGGCTTCTGGAGCTTCTTCTCCTGCTTTAAAAAGAGAGCCATCCCTTACACTCAGGGGGGGGACCATCGATCATTCACACTGGCCATTAACGCTTGCTTTTTTTTTCCTCTTTCCGGAAGGATCATCTTCTCCCTACATCGAGAAGCACCTTCATCCAAGGCATCAGCGGTTTGCTTCTCTCTGCTAAGCCCCTCTAAAAGGAAGCCTCCAAGCCTCTTCAGGGTCATCGTATCCGTTCTTCTTCCCTCTGATCGGGCGAAGAAAATCCAGTTTCATCACACCAGAAAGAAACCTACTGAAGAACAAAAGGAAGGCGACCCTTCTCTTCATCCTTCAAGATCCTCAGCAAACGAGAGACTGTTTCAGGATCTTCTGTAGAAGTAAGTAAGCTCCCCTTTCCTCTTTGATCTTCTCTGAAATTTTCTTGTTGTTTATTTTATTTCGTTTTCTTAAACTCCCATTAACGCACCACGGATGGGATGGGGTTGCCTATAGCAATCACAACCCACCCCCCTGTGCAACATCGAATGGAACAAGTCGTGTTCCAACATTTTATTTCTTATTTACCTACAATTTTGCTAGTTCTATCCATCTTGATTTGAGATTTCTCCTTTGATTTCGGTTTTGTTTTTCTACTGGTCTTGATATTTTGTCTGTGAAATTTTATGTCTTATTTACATTCGGATTCTCAAAATTACGTTGGGTTCCCAACTTATCTCACTAGGTTTCCTTAATCTATAGATTCGATGGCAGTTCATTTTTTTTTTGAAGTGCGGTCATTGCATTCCATGGCAACAAATTTAGTCTTTTAAGTTTATCTCCATTATCGATTACATGGGTCTTTATTTTTCTCTGCGTTCCGATCTTCATATCTAGCATTTTTTTTTTGTACCCTGTTCCATTACCCAGTTGTTGTGTGTTGTTTCAATCATTGAAACATACCCTCTGCAGTTGTATTTCGCTATTTCAATCCATTTGGTCAATTAATGCTATTCATTAGTTCTGTTGATCATACTTTTCCCTACTTAGATATGGTTTCTTCCATTTTGCCCTGATTACTCTTTTTTTTTATTTTATCATGGGTCATAAGAGCATTCAGGACTTATTCGTGTGTGTTGATCATATCTCATATGCATTGCTCTGGCATCCATCAACACCTTACACTCATACTTAGTATTATGCTGTCCTCATTATATGTCACTCTCTCCAGTAGTGACTTCCTCGGTTTGCCGTCACTCTATGATAAGCCACTGATGTAGCACATGTCCAGACACGATGTTAGTCGATTATTATTAAAGATAATTTACTTGTGTATCTGATTCATTGATCGAAAAATGAATCATAGCTGCTGTCAAGGGTAACTCCCCAATTTGCTTATGAACAATGGATTTGTTTAAGATTAATTAGCTAATGAAAATGGTTCATCAAATATCGATTTGGAGATACTAAACCATTAAAGATAACTCGACATCAAATTGAGAAGGTAATTTGTTTATACATTTTCAGAGCTTATTTATCAGCGTTTACAACCCATACCATATGGTTTGCTTTTGTTATATCACATTTGACTCATTGTATTTTCTCTTGCAGCAGGCCTTCTCTATGTATAGTGATATTAAGGCCACTATGTCCACCTTCATCACCACCCAACTACAGTACAGCATATTGTACATCCTTTCCCAGCTTCTGCATCTACATCCTGATTTTATCAACATCATTGACTGAGCATCGACAATATATATTCCCTGCATTCTCGTTACATTTGTGTTTACTAGTTCTCTCTGTTATTTTCTTTGTATTTGTATTAGAAGTTTTTCCTAATATTCTCGTTCACTGATCTATTTGTTGTTTCAGTGGTCCGTTCGTCGCTTGCTTAATCCAGTTACTCATCCCCTATCAAAATGGTGGATCAGTGAAATGTACCAGAAAACATGCAGATAAACTGTGACTTTGATCCTCATGAATAATTATCTAGGATGTTGTCGTTATATCAACAAGAATGATGGTTGATGAAAAATCTGTTGCATACCCCCTTGAGAGAGGAAGCGTCAAATTCAGGGTAATCTGAATTCCAGCTTAAGGCTTGAAGCTGGGTCTGTGTGAGTATTGATTAATCATCAGGATTCCATGTATATTCGTTTGAAATTCTGAAAGGATCACGTGGTTGTTGGCAATGGAAGTGGTATCTGGACAATGGCTGAATAACCTCAGCTGCCGCTGAGCATTTTTATATGTGATCATCTGGATCAATGAATTGACCTCCAACAATCTTTCAAATTTTGTGCGTGGCCACCCTCCAGAAAGATCCTCTCCACAACCCCCACCAAACATCACTGGTGTTGAGCACTACGGCGGCTGTCCATTGGGCCCTCTCCCCAAACTTGGAAAGATATGTCGGTCCAGCCACAACCCTTATTCAGGCTGTGAATTTCGATAAAGACTTAAAGAGCAGTTTTTTGTCGGTAAGTTGTTATATTACGACAAGTCTAGTTTCCCTTCAAATTATAATTAGATTTTGTTAATAATGTTGCTTTCCTTGAAGAATAGCCTTGATTCTCCCCCTTTTGATTTACTGCAATTGAAAAGGGATGCTCTGCTTTATGGTTTACTGAAAACATGTGTCTAAAGATGGTTCATTAGGCTATGATATAATTAGGGGATTATGTAAGATCGGTGGCTTAAGTTAGGTTGGTCGTGGTGATATTCCCATTATTTACATGGTATACAAATGACCTAGGCCACTTTCTGTAGATAATGTTATTTTTTTTTATATATATATAATGTTCATCTGTGTAATCATGCTTTCTATGTATGCTATCCTGCATTGTATATTTCTTATATGTCGCGATGCAAAGTCGATCTATGAATTTATTCATATCCATTGGCCGAACTCCCAATGCATGATTTGGTCATCTTATATACCAAAAACCCGAATTTGGCTTGCTGAAATCAACTGTTTTGCATGAGATATCATAAATTATGCCCAAAAGAACTTACTGTTTTGCTGTGTAAAATTTCCTGACACGTTGTTTCAATAAACTGTAGCGCTGAAATCAGCTAGAGATCTCATCGGTAGATATCCTTGAAAAATTCCTCCATTTATAGTATTATAAGTCAGTTCGTAGCTGCTAGAGGGGATCCACAAATCTTCCTTTTTCCTGGTAAACTAAGTCAGATGGTTGGAGTTGATCACCTGGTAGTCCATCACTGCCACCTGAATTTCACCCCTGTCAACCACCTATTGCTACACCTGCATACCTATCCATTTCTCATACCACCTGTAGTGGCCAATTCTGATTGCCCGAGACAGCGACCCATCGGCTGCTGTGTATTCACAGTGGTTCACAATGAACCACTATATTTTTTTTTCTTCTTTCTTCTATGGTAGTTCATTAAGAACTACCATAGCCACCATGCATTCTCAAGTGGTTCATCATGAACTATTGTATTCCCCTTTCTTCTATGATAAGTTCATCAAGAACTACCATAGCCACCATGTATTCACAGTGGTTCACAATGAACCACTGCGTTCCCCCTCCCCTTTATGGTAGTTCATCAAGAACTACCATAGCTGCCATGTTCCACTGTGGTCCTCAATAAACCAACCGTGTTTTCTTCCTTTCTATGACGGTTCATTGGGAACTACAACATTTCATGATGGTTCACTTTGGACCATCCTGGCTCTTGCTTTCAGCCACTGCGTATACCCTCTCATGTATAAGTTTTTGTTTGCTTATAACATTTCCTCTATATATATACATATATACATGTACACATGTATATATATATATGTATATTTTCTCATAATATGCCATTTGCATCTTTCATTTAGTATGAGTACAACATTTTAAGTTACAATTAATCATTTACATTCTTTTTCTAATCTCTCCCATTTCCTTTTATCTTGGCATCATGCTAACTCCCCTTCTTTTTGCAGGAAGATGTGAAAAAACCGAACTGGAAGCTGTTGATATTTTTAGTTTCAGTGTTAGACATTTATGAAAAACTGTGTATTTCTAGTTTTTAGATAGAATGAATGGGCGTTGTAAATATCAAAAATTGTCTATTTTCATGACTTTTGCCTTTATTTCTCAAATTCTCACGATGGTGAAACACAAATGGCACGTACACCATTTTCGTAAGAGGTAATTGATCCTAAGTTGATGATCCATATCAATGGCCATAGTCAGGGTGTGGACAGAACTTAGGATTTTTATCTTTTACGAAATAACACTGGATCCACACTGGATCCGTTTTCAAAATTCATCATATTTTCCTTAAATATTTTCTTCTTTTATCAGAATTTAACTTAAAATTAATTCAAAATATATACCAATGGCCATAGTCAGGGTATATTGAGAGTTAATTTCATTTTAAATTCTATAAAAGCACCAAATGTGTTTCATTCTTCACCTGAATTTAAATATAGATTATTATATAGTACATTCAATGACCATAGTCAAGGATGTATTATATCTTCAATCTTGTTTTAATTCATTTAAAGAATGAAATAGCTTTTCAAAATCCAATTTCAAAATTTTAAAATTCATTCATCACTTAGGATAGAATTGCATCATATTTTTAAAATTCTTTTTCATAAATCCAAGTGATTCTGTCCTTCATTTCTCAGATCAAATTCTATTCATAAATTCAAATTCAACTCTATTTCTCAAAAGGATTCAAGAATTCAATTTCAAGGTCCCATTTGACTTTGAAAACTTTAGAATCAACTTATATCCAAAATTCAAATTCTAATTTCAAATTCAAAGTCCAAATTGACTTTGAAATTCATTTTATATTCAAAACTCCAATCAAACTCAAAGTTCAATTTAACTTTGAGATTCTTGATTCATCTCCTAAATTCTAAATTCAAACTTCAAAATTCAAGGTCTAATTTGACTTTGAAATTCGTTTGTATATTCAAGATTCAAGTTCTAAAATTCATTTTTTTTGGAAGTTCCTCTTCTGAATTTAACAACTCCAAATCCATTTTAGGATCCAGGATTCAACATTCATATTGGATCTCAGACTTCAGATCCAAAATTTCCTTTAGGATCCAGAATCCAATTTCACCTTGGATCTCAGACTTCAGATCCAAAATTTCCTTTAGGATCTAGAATCCAATTCTACTTTGGATCTTAGACTTCAGATCCAATTCCACTTTAGGATCTAGAATCCAATTCTACTTTAGATCTTAGACTTCAGATCCAATTCCATCTTAGGGTCCAGAGTCCAATTCTACTTTGGATCTCAAGCTTCAGATCCACAATCCATTTAGGATCCAGAACTCAATTCTACTTTGGATCTCAGACTTCAGATCCAATTCCATTTTAGGATCCAGAATCCAATTTCACTTTGGTTCTCAGACTCCAGATCCAATTCCATTTTAGGATCTAGAATCCAATTCTACTTTGGATCTTAGACTTCAAATCAAAATCCATCTTAGGATCCAGAACCCAATTTTATATCGGGCCTTAGATCCCAGATCTTAAATCCATTTTTAGATCCAATTCAATTTCAAAATCTGGATTTCAAATCCAAGTCCACTTTCAGACCTCATCTGAACTTCCTAAATCCATTTCTATTTTGATTTCTCGAATCCATCCTAATTTCAAATCTTAAATTCAATTATCAAATTTTATCTCTTCTCCTAAATCTAAGTTCAAAGTCCATTTCTGACTTTGAAATTTCATCTCCTTTCATTTTTAAAGCTTCAAGTCATTCTTTCTCATTTATTTTCCCAACTCTGATTTACTTTAAAAGACTTAGAACTTCTCTGATCTATCTCAAGTTCTAAGTTAGATTCAAACATTTTTTCACTCCCTTATCAAATTCATCTCAGAATACTTGGAAATTTCTAAATCAATTTTCAAAAGAGCATACATCCTTGCATTGCACAAGTATGATTCTTTGTGCATTTAGAGTTAGGATAAATTCTTAGATTATATTTAGGCAAAGCAAAAGGCATAGATTCGATCCTTGGTTCGATTACCCCTGGTAAAGGCGCCAGGAACAGTCGAACCTCGTACCGACGAGCGAATCCCGTCTCTCCATTTTTCTCGCAAATTTTCAAAACGGAGGCGAGTTAAATTTCTAAATATTTTTCAAATTAAGGTCAAGTGAGACCGCGCAAAAGGGTTCATCTTCTCTTCTTCTTTCTTTCTTTTCTCTTCTCTTTCTCTTTTTCTTTCTTTTATTTTTCTCCCTTCAAAAAGGAGGAAAATAGAGGTTAGAAAAGGGAAAGAGAAGGAAGAGAGAGAAACCAAAAGAGAGAAAAATTTTTGCGATGATCACAGTTTTTGGCGACCGTGATGGGACCCGTCTTCGTTCAGTCGAATTATGCCTTTGCTTTGCTTTTATATAATCTAAGTCTTTATCCTAACATATGTCAGCTACATTTTTCATGCAAACCTTAGGAGCCTAGACTTTGTCCTAAGCTGACATCATTGCATATAGGATCTAAGTATGGTTTGGTAGGACCATATTGATGAGATTATTCTATGTTCACATTAGACTTAGGTCTTAAATACAACTCTCCTCAATTTTAGGGATTGAATGCAAAACAATGTATGCAATTGTATGCTTCTCTTCATTTTAAATCTATCTCTTTTGGACTTGCATTAGAGCCTTCTGATTTTATTGCATGTTGATCATATTTTGAAAACATCCCTACCTATATTGTCCCGGTCTTCACGTTGCTGGGCTGTCTCACTGAACCATAGTTCGGGAGAGAGCCTCACAACTGGGCCACTTATTTGGGTTCGCGCCCCCTACCACGTACCTAAGGGCCATAGTCCGAGGTATATCGGTAGGTGCTCAAGGATGTTGGGAAGCCATTACCTTAGAACCGAAGAGATATCTTATATGCCACGTACTTCGAGCTTCGGCTTGAGTATATCGGCGTACCTTGATTGGAATCAGATAATATAAATCTTAGAGTTAGGATTAAGGTCCTATCAGCCATTTCAAATATTGCATATAGAGTCAGCTTTAGGGAGAGATGTTTGTGTATCCCTGCTTGTATATCTGTGATTGTATGATATTTTATATCTTCCTTATATTTTCCAAAACCCTGGGTATATATTTCAAAATGTCCTCTTTTTAAAACCCAGGTGTATTTTCCTTTATCCTTTTCTTCCTCTTCTAAAAATTCTTCAAAAATTCTTCTGATCCTGCCTGCAAGTTCTTCAAATTTTAAAATCTTTACCATTTATCCTCAAATTTCATTTATCCTCTTATTTTCTCCTGATTTTATATTCTTGTTTATATTTTCATAAAAATCTCTTTCCGTCAAGAGATATCCTTTTTAAAATGGTATTTTATTTCATATTTTTAGTTGGTTACTGTGAACACCCCAAATTTTTCAAAATCTTGTAAAAATGACCCTTTTGCCCCTAACCCCGTTTTTCTGAGAAAATCAAGTTATTTCTTCAGATTCCTGGATTAGATTTCACATTTACATATTCAAATTCAACTCCGAGTCTGAACTCAGTATTTTAAATCCAAATCTGAGACACGTTGTCCGATTTGCAAAATAAAATTGCAAAAATACTAAAAAAATGATTTTGAAAGGCTCGGGCGGCTCATACGGCACTCTGTTGGATTCTCGGCCCTATATTTCTCGGTTCGAGGTTGTAAACCTTGAATATGTCTCAAAAATTCAGACATAAACCCATTTTTTTGAAGAAATTTTCTCAAAATAGCTCAGAAAAATTCCCTTTTGTAAATATTCTACAGAAAACACAAAAAATTAGTTTTAAATCTTTGATTTTTCGTAAAGCTCTAAGATTTTATTCTAAAAATACAAAAAAATAGAAAAACCCAAAAATTGAGAAAAAGCTACAAGAAAAACGAAGGATTTCCAAGCTTCTTGAAGCCCTTTTTCCAAAAACCTCATTTCTTAACCATTTTTTTTTTTAAAAAAAATCCTAAAAAGGGGTCCTCTTTCTGGAAAACTTAAAAATATGTAACGACCCCTCTCCCGCACGTTCTTCCCATTCTCTCCCCATCGTCAATCTCAGAACCGACTTCCCCATTATTCACCCCACATCCGCAACGAACCGTGGCTAGAAACATCCATTAGCCCCTTTAAGAAGAGGCCCCCGGTGACTCTCAGGGGAGGGAGAGAAGATCCACCATTATTGATCATCTAACCTTCCTTCGATTGAACCCACCCTCAAGCTGGAAGTTCCCCTTTAGCATCCTCCTTTTCAAGCCAGGCTCACCTTGAAGGAAGTCTATCAAACCTTTGCAAGCAAAAGCGAAGTCTCCAGACTTCTCTTCGGTTCTCCCCGAAGGAGAATCGACCCCTTTCCTTCCTTCAGAAAACTCCTGCAAACAAAGGATTGGATTAGCTGTCTCCTTCAGAACTCCAGCAATCCTCAAATCACAGGAATCGATCCCGTCCGGCAGCGACATATAATAGCCGTCATTATCTCTCCTTCTCAATAATCGGTGATCAAATCCCCTGCAACTCCAGGTAAGAATCGTTCCCCTCCTTCTGATGCAAATTTTCTTTTCTTCTTTCATTAGATCTTTTTTTTTTTCTTTTTTCTTTTCTTTTTCTCTCTTTCTTCATCCATTTAGCGCATTATATGCAGTATCGGTCTGCCTATAGCAGTCCCGATTTGCATTTGGCAAAAGAAATCCAACCCTCTTCCGGGTTATATCTATTTCATTGTTATTTCAATTTTTCTCACAGATTCTTAGATCTTCTCCGATTTATGAATTTTCATTACCATCGCACATTAGTTGTAGATGAATCACCATGTTCTTCTTTTTTTTTATCTTTTTTTTTTATTTTTTTGTCATTTGTTCATGTTCCTCAATCCATGCGTGATTCAGCATCACCATCCTCTTTGTCTCCTGCCATTAGCATCACCAGCATAAGGATCATCATTAGCATCTAAAGGCAGAATTAGCCCATAGTGAAATACAGTGCCCAATCTGGGTTTTGCTAGGTAATTTGCTGCATTGCACGACATTTTTTTTTCTTCTAGGGATGTTCATTTCATTATAATTCCCCTTTTAGATTTATTATGTTTTTCCCCTGAATGGTTTATAAGACTGTCATCTGAGTTATGTTTATTTGTTATTCATATGATCGATATCTTCACGTTCAACAAGTTGTTGTTGGCGTTTCATCTGCTAAAATGATCAGGAAGCTTGAACTACTGTGGTGATCAGGCTGTGGAATGCCGACAATAGCTCAGAGCAATGTCCTGAGACTTCTTTTTGCATTAGCCTTTAGCTGATTAATTTTGCTTCTCTGCATATCCCTTTGCTGAAGTGTTTCATTGTTTGTGCGTTAAATTGAAATACTTCATCATGTTTTTGATCACTTTGTACTCATTTTATACAGAGTAGCGTTACATCTAAATGCATCATATTTTGTGTATTAGCCTTATAATGATCTATCTTGTCAGATCCAAACCATGGGAGAAATTAAATCCCAAACACCTATAGAATGATGAAGTCCCTCAAATTATTCCTGAATCTATGTTAGGAAATCCATCAGAAATGAAGATTTTTTTTTTATGTGGCTAGCCATAAAACACTGCTTCATGTACAGGTGAGTATGTGCGTTCTTTGTTTCCTCTTTCCCCATAAGAGGAATTGAAACAATTGTTAGTATAACCTGTATGTTTTGGCCCACTATTTTCTTGATCTTGAACTGTTGAAGAAACTGGACATGGTTTGTATATAAGATAGTTTGGGATAGAACAATAAGCCTGCCCGAGATTTTCCTAGGAAGGTTCAGTAAATTTAATATCTGGAATGATGAGAGGAAGGCCCCCAGCTCTAAAATTCACCAAGGTTCAACCTATCATTCTGTCTGCCAGGGGCAAACTCACATTGTTGAATATGCTGAAACTGGGAGTCGCCATCGTGCGTCATATCTAGGAGACACCTCCTATCCTAAAAACCCCGCCCATCTGCCTAATATCCCACTCGCATGTATGTATAACTGATTACTATACAGGTGAATTCTTTTCCTTAGTTTAAAGGGAATCAATGTTACACAATGTCTTGAAATCTTGATATTCTGTAATGAAGCTATTTAAGAGGCTTTCCTGCAGAGACTTGCTATGGTTATGGTGCGCTCAGCAGCGTGACATCGACCACTCCTACCATAAATTGCCAGAACAGATTTAGCTTGAATCATGTGATCCGTCAGTTCATAGGATATATGAATCTCGTGGAAGTTGCATTACATACCCGTTGTCATGTTTCCAACTGAAAACTCGACTATGAATATGCTTAAGGCTATTAAGGATATTCTGATTATCATTCATAATTACTCTATGTTAGTGGAACCAAATACAGTACTAAATGGTCAGTAGTTTCAGTTGTTGTGAATACATTTGTTGAGTTATAAAGCCCTGTGAATCTCTCCTGAATTTAGCAAATGACAACCAACCTTCCTGTAATAGCTGGGTCCAGTGCATTTACAACAGTCGTTGTATTGGGTTGATCATTAGATTGTCAGTTTAACTTTCCTCTGTTTGGGTATTCATACACCCACAGGTAATGTAACTTGGTCATTTTATTGTCTCCTATTATGGTTGGCTTGACTTAAATTCACCAATTTCTTACCATTTGAATTCACATTCCCTCTTCCATCTTTTGCATCCGTCAACCACCTACATCTTTCATCATAACCAACATCTATTCACTACCCACTTTTACCTCCAGTCTTCTCACCATGCGTCAGCCAACTACATGATTTTCACAAAGTTCCCAACATCTCCAGCTTATTCACAGTCATCATCTACACTGGATGTCGTCATCTTCCACACCTGACCTTCATTGGCTACATTAGCCCCTCATCTAGCATTTTCACAGCACACACTACTTCACTCATATTGCATATCCACTGTCCACTACCAACATCATCTCCACCATCCATCTACAGCAACTCCCTGAGTTGCTGTAGCTTCATATTTGCCACAGCAGATCCACCGATGGTTGTGAGCTATCATCCACCCCATAACAAGCATAATTGGCTGTATTCATTAAGTACACTGCCCTTCGACCCACAGCTGCATCATAAACATCTAGTTAGTCTGAATGGTCAATTGACCAGTCTCTCAATCTTAGATCCCACTGGGTTTTGCTCCTGCAATACAGCAGATTTCTTCTAAGTAGGGCAGTTTTCATCACCAAATCCAACCAGCTACTGCTGCAATGCAGGCATCACAACCCTACCTCCACCAGCATCATGCCTATCATATGTATGTATAAATATGTTCATATCTTATGAAAAATTCCTAGTCATAGGAATACACCTACATGCTTTCATGAATCCATCCCCTTAGGTATATACATAGCCATGTATATTCTATTAGGCTCTTCGTCTTATAAAGCATTATCTTTCTTTTATATCTGTGTTTTCTACTGCGTATTAACACTTGATTTTTGCAGGAAATATGTAGAAGATATTATTACTCGGGGTTGTACATTTGATTTTATCTATTGTAATAGTTAGGTTGGAATAAGAATTTACATTTCTTGCTTTAGGTAGAATGAATGAGCATTATAGAATACCATGAATGGTTTATTCCATGCATTTTTTTTTCTTTATTTCTCAAAATCCCCACAATGGTGAAACACGAATGACACGTGCACCATTTCGTAAGAGGTAAGTTAATTCTAAGTTGACGATTTACATCAACGGCCATAGTCGGGGTGTGAACAAAACTTAGAATTCTTATCTTTTACGAGATAACATTGGATCCACACTGGATCCACTTTCAAAATCCATCATATTTTCTCAAAATATTTTTTTCTTTTATCAGAATTTAACTTAGGATTAACTCAAAATATATACCAATGGCTATAGTTAGGGTATATTGAGGGTTGATTTCATTTTAAATTCTATAAAAGCACTAAAAATGTATTTTATTATTCTTTTGAATTTAAATATAGATTATCATATAATACATTCAATGACCATAGTCAAGGATGTATTATATTTTCAATCTTATTTTAATTCATTTAAAGAATGAAATAGCTTTTCAAAGTCCAATTTCAAACTCATTCAAATTCATTCATCATATAGGGTAGAATTGCATCATATTTTTTTAAAATTCTTTCAAAAACCCAAGTGATTTTGAACATCTTTTCTACTTTCCAAACCTATCTCAATTTCAAAGTCCAATTTGACTTTGAAATTTCAAAATTATTTCATATTCAAACTTCAAATTTTCAACTCAATTCAAAACTCAATTTCAAAGTTCAATTTAACTTTGAAGTTTCTAAATTCATCTTCTGATTCTAAATCCAGTTTTTCTTCAAAGTTTAAAATCAAAGTTAAGATTAAACTTTGAAACTCAAACCTTCTCAAGTTCAAATCTGGATCTTCAAAAAACCCAGATCATCTTTAAAAGTCCTATTTTTGGGCTCCTCAAAAACCCAAATCCAAAATCAAATCCTAGTCTTAACTTGGATCCAGATTTCCAAGTATAGGACTCCATTCCACTTTGGATCTCCAATCACGGATCCAAATTTCATTTAGGATTCAAATCCTTATTCTACTCTGGATCTCCCATCACAGATCTAAAATCCATTTAAGGTCCAAACCCTTATTTCACTTTGGATCTCCATCACAGATCCAAATTTCATTTAGGATTCAGATCCCATTCTACCATTGGATCTCAGATTCAGATCCAAATTCTAATTCTTAGGATCCAGAATCCAACTCTACTTTGGATCTCAGACTTCAGATCCAAAAATCCATTCTTTAGGATCTAGAACCCAATTCACCTCGGATCTCGGATTTCAGATCCAAGTCCAGTTTAGGATCCAGAATCCAATTCTACTCTGGATCTCAAACTTCAGATCCAATTCCATCTTAGGATCCAGAGTTCAACCCTATCTCGGATCTTAGATTTCAGATCCAAATACCACCTTAGATTCCAAATCTCGAATCCAATTCCATTCAAAATTCCAAGTCCAAATTCCACTTTAAAATTCCAAATTCTCAAAGCCAGTCCCATTTTTCATTCAAGCCAAAGTTCCTATTTCAGATCCTAAATCCAAAAATCAACTCAAAACTCTATTCAGAATCCAGAATTTGGATTCGGATTTCATCTTGAAATTCCAACTGCCATTCCTCAATTCCTTTAGATTCCTCACATTTTCTTCTAAACTTCAAAACTTCAAAATTAGAATTCAATTCCATTCCAAATATTCATCCAAGCTCAAACTTCTAAATTCAAAAGTCCATATATGAATTTGAAAAATTCCCTTCATTCTCTTTTTATTTCAAGACTTCAAGATCCATTTCCAAATTCCGGATTTATTTTCCCAAAGCTCATGATTATTCTTAGAACTTTAATCTTAAGTTCTAAGTTAGAAAACATTTCTTCACTCTATCGGATTCACTTGGGATTTCTTCAAAACATTTTTTCAAAAAGAGCATACATCTTTGCATTTGCACAAGCATGATTCATTGTGCATTTTAGACTTAGGATAAATACTTAGATAATATTCTTAACAAAGCAAAAGGCATTAATTCGACCCTTGGTTCGATTACCCCTGGTAAAGGCGCCAGGAACGGTCGAACCTCGTACCGACGAGCGGATCCCGTCTCCCAGTTTTTCCGCAAATATTTCAAAAACGGAGGTGAGTTATTTCAAAATATCTTCAAAATTAAAGGTCAAGTGAGACCCGCAAAAGAGTTCCTCTTCTCTTCTTTCTTTTCTCTTCTCTCTTTCTTTCCGTCTTTTATCTTTCGCCCTTCAAAAAGGAGGAAAATAAGAGGTTGGAAAGGAAAAGAGAAGGAATAGAGAGAATATCACGAAAGGAAAAATTTTGCGATGATCACAGGTTTGGCGACCGTGATGGGACCTTGTCTTCGTCCGGTTGGATCTATGCCTTTGCTTCGCTTTTATATAATCTAAGTCTTTATTCTAACATATGTCAGCAATATTTTCCATGCAAACCTTAGGAGCCTAGACTCTGTTCTAAGCTGACATTATTTTCATATAGGATCTATGTATGGTTTGGTAGGACCATATTGAAAAGATTATCCATGTTCACATTAGATTTAGGTTTTAAATACAACTCTCTTCAATTTTAGGGATTGAATGTAAAACAATGTATGCAAGTGTATGCTTCCTTTTATTTAAATCCATCTTTTTAGGACTTGCATTAGAGCCATCTGATTTTTGCATGTTGAACATGTTTTCAAAAACATCCCTTACCTATATTGTCCCGGTCTTCACGTTGCTGGGTTGTCTCACTGAACCATAGTTCGGGAGAGAGCCTCACAACTGGACCACTTATTTGGGTTCGCACCCCCCTACCACGTACCTAAGGGCCATAGTCCGAGGTATATCGGTAGGTGCTCAAGGATGTTGGGAAGCCATTACCTTAGAACCGGAGAAATATTTCTATGCCACGTACTTCAAGTTTCGGCTTGGGTATATCAGCGTATCTTGATTGGAATAAGATGATCTGAACCCTAGAGTTAGGATTAAGGTCCTACAAGCTATTTCAAATATTGCATTTAGAGTCAGCCTTTAGAGAGTGCTGTATGCACATCCTTGTTTGTGCAGCTTTGGTGGTGTGATATTTCTCGTATTCTCTCATATATGCATCAAACCCTTTTCAAAAAACCCTGGGTGTATTATTCAAAACTTACCTTTATTTTTCAAAAAAACCCCAGGTGTATATTTCTATCTACCTACATTTCTTTTTCTCTTAGATCAAATTTTCTTCAAAACCCTGGAAAATTCCTTTAAAATTTTATCAACCTTTTCAAAATTTCCAGGTTGATTCTTTAAAGAGTCTATCCATAACTCATGCATTCTATCTAATTCTCCTCATTTCTTCTTTTTACCCAAGTATCATCTCAAATGGCGTCAAATTCCCTCGATGCTGTCTTTCCCCGAGATCATGTCTTCTATCAGATTCAGGATGGACCACCGGATCTGCGGGTCATACAGTCTCGTCCTTTCTTCCCATGGTGGTATTATTCTTGGTTCGCCACCTTCTCGCGTATGTTCCCAGACCACTTGGATGACTGCGGGTTGGAGATGGCATCAGCAGTAGGCAAGCGAACCATCAATGCAGCTTTGATTCAGGCCATGGCAGAACGGTGGAATCCACGTACCTGCACATTCTGGTTTCCATGGAGAGAGATGACTCTGCTGATGGACGAGTTCAATGACATTATGGGGTTGCCCGAACCAGCTGGTCAGCCAGATGATCCTGTCGAGCAGCAGTTTTTGATCAACATCAAAGGGGTAGATGTTCGAGAAGCCTTAGCAAGAGCAACAGGGAGCAGATCTTGGCCTCTCACTGAGATCGGTGGAAATCAGTTCATCGACCTATTTGAACTATATCAAAAGTATAGAGCCTACAAAGAGGTTGACACTCTGTCTCGAGCAGCGAAGGACAACATTCAACATGCCATGATCCTGTGTACAGTGGGGTTAGTTTTCTTCCAAGATGGTCAGAATTTCATAGATATCAGAGTCGCTCAGCTCTTTCGAAGATGGGGAAGCAAGCAAACCCGTTAGCTCTCAGTTTCCATGGCCGCATTAGCCTTCCTTTACAGAGGCTTGGCTCGATTTGCTCTTGGGGACACCATTCTGGTAGAAGGATGCACTTATGCCTTGCAGTCGTGGTTCATACGCCACATTCTTTCGAAGGCCAGTTCTTGCAGATTCAACAGTAAGCAGCCAAAGACAGTCATCCAATGCCGAGCTCTGATCGAGAAGCTGCATCAGGAGGAGATCATCTGGGATTTCTTTGACAGAAGAGAGACTATTTCTCGATACACTTATGCCCGTGACAAAGCGCTACAAGTTGATGGGCCGTTTCTTTTGTATTGATTATCAGCCGGAATGATGTCTGAGGCAGTTTTCACAGCGGCAGGTCCGTGCCAACACCCGTTTCCCGACAGGCAACGTGTCAGAATTCAACTTGCAGTCGGATCAGTGGTCTGGGGCATATCATGTCGCTAAATATACCTGGAACTCCTTTATTTCTCTGTCTATATTTCCTGGGCCAAATGTATCATCTGAATATCGAGAGTGGTGGCAAACTGTCTGCCCACCCCCTCTTTGTTCTTGAAAGTTAAAAATATCAATAAAATTTTACTTTTTTGCCAAAAATGTTATTTTCTGTATTTTGTTTATAGCACAAATAAGTCACAAATTTTGGATGACGACCTAATCCCGGGAAAAAGGGATATTCCTTCCGCGTTTCTTCAATATATCTTATTATGGTTGACGACCTTGCCTAGGTAACAAGGCACATTTCTCTGTTATCATCAAATGGTAACACAATTATCACAAATCGTGTGATGACCCAATCCTGGGTAATGGGATAATCTCTTGAAATTGTCTACCAAATCCCTTCATTTCTTGCTTTCTCTCAAAGAAATTATGATTTTCAAAAAAAACTTCTCCATGCTCTAACCATTCCCATATTCTACAGGAAAGCTTTGGCATCTGAAAATGGTTCAGACAAGGGCTGATAAGAGGGCCGCTCAACAGCACAGTGACAGCGAGCTAGAGGAGATGAATTCTCCCCGATTATCCAAAAAGCATGACTCTGGAGATGAGAGTGATGTTGATCCAGCCATGTATCGGGTTTTTCAGAAAATAATGACCAAGATGATGGCTGAACAGGCCAAAGCTGCTCCCAAAAAGGCAGCTTCCAAGAGCAAAGCGAAGAAAAAGCCCATGAAGAAGCCCGTCAAGATCAGCAAGCAAAAGGTACAGCGTGACAGTACTTCTGAAGATTCTGAGTCAGCAGAAGAGAATTCTGAAGAAGAACAGCTGATATACATCCCAAAGCATCTGCGATCATCAAAGAAGCCGGTAGAAGAGCCAGTGTCAGTGAACAAGCCCAAGCATGGGGCCCCCGCAGAAGACTCGATCCAGGCCTTGACCAAAATAGTCAAAGACCTGCAAGTCCGAGATAAAGGAAAAAGGTCATACACTAGGCAGGATTTCTACCTTGGTTTGGAAGGAGACATCAATTTGGAGAATCTCCCCCGAAAATTCATTAAATTCGATGGATCCGGAGACCCCAAGGCCCACCTCGCCATGTTCTTCGCGGAATGCGCCCGATTCAGTGAAGACAACCATGCCCTCTTCCTCTGTTTCCCCCGCAGTTTGGAGGGAATAGCTGCCAAATGGTATGCTGAGCACGTCAATCCCATCGAACTAAGGGATTTTGATAAAGTCGTCAACATGTTCGTTGAGCGCTTCCTGTTCAACACGGAAGCTCTGCCCACCCTGAACCACCTATGCAACCTGAAGCAAGAGCCCAATGAAAAGGCTAGGGATTTTATCCATAAGTGGAGAAGCCTTTGCAACAAAATGAGGAACCCTATTTCTGAGGAGCATGCCCTCCAAGTCATCCTCAATAATTTCTCCCAACCCCTTAAAAGTCTCCTCTTCCCATATCCCTCCAAATCATTTATTGAACTGACGGAGCGAGCAGAATGGCTCGAGATAGGGGTAGAGAACGGGATGTATGAAGGTGTCGCCTTAGCCAAAAATGTGCAAGACCCAAAGAAGAAGGCACACTTCACCTACTCCGCCGAGGTTCCAGGAGATGATCAGGGCAGTGGCAGTGGCGCAAAGCCTGAACAGAACAGGGGAAGAAAGGGCAAATTCTTCAAGAACAATGACAAGCCTCTCTCGACCGGTCCTCAACAAAAGGGGGACCTTCAAGAAAAGCCCAAACATATAAACTGGAGTAGGGATCGGAAATTCACTCCCCTCGACCAGCCTTTGGAGAAAATTCTGGAATACTTGCTGTCTCACGGGATGGTAAAACTTTCCAAGGTGGCAGATCCACCAGTGCTCATGGGAAGATTTAAGGAACAGTACTGCAAGTTCCATAGAGCGATGGGCCACGACACTGAGTATTGCTTCGTCCTGAAGCATCTGGTTCAGGATTGTATTGATAAAAGCATCCTCATCGAGGATGAAGAAGAGGGCAAAATGGACATTCTGTCCGCCCCATTCCCAAAACATTCAGTGTCAACCATTTCAGAAGGTTCTTTTCTCCCGCAGAGTCACATACATCCTTGTTCCGAAGAGGAGATGAGTCTGCAGCATCAGGTAATGGTTCTACGCCAGGACCAGCCTGCATCTCGGAGAGGGGATATCCTCTCATTTTTTAACATCAGAAATACGTCAGTGGAGAATGGGAAAACCCAAGTTTTTCCAAAAAGATTTCTGAAAAAGGAAGCTGGTACAGAGGAAGCAGAAACCTCAGAAGCAGCAGAAGAGCGGGCCAGAAGCCTATTACAGCGCTCTCCAACATCTCCATTTTCGAGTTGACTCATGATTCTCCCCAGCATCAGGAAAAGCTCAATGATCTATTAAAAAAGATCAAAGTAAATCCGGGCACCACGCCCGAAGACATGGTGCAGATAGTAAACCAAGCAATGACTAACGCGCCTACTACCTTTTCAGATGAGGACTTGCCTAAGCCTCATTCATTCCACAACAATGCATTGTATATAGTGGTCAGGACCAGGGGCATGACTGTCCCACATGTTCTTGTTGATGGGGGCAGCAGTCTGAACATTTGCCCAGAAATGACAGCAAAGGCCCTGGGATTAAAAGAAGAAGAGTACGTGCCTGACCCTATCACCATTTACGGTTTTGACAATCACGGGCAGACGGCCAAGGGCAAGATTTTCTTAGAGATTTTTATCAACTATTCAGTACACACAGTACTATTCCATGTTGTCAATGTGCCACCAACTTACAATCTATTATTGGGACGAACATGGATCCATAATGCCAATGTCGTTCCATCGACCATCCACCAGTGCATTAAATGGTCTAAAGGAGGAATGATCACTACCATTTTGGGCGAAGATCCTGAAGAAAGGCTGCCACAGCCTATGATTCCCCATCCAACATTTACAGTAGATATCCCCAGCATCCGAGAGGCAGATGAGATCAATCTTAGTGATAGCCTGGAGATGCTAAAGTTATAAGATGTCATGGAAGAGGAAAATGTCACAGCCACAGTCCAATGGCAGGGACCTTGTTTCTTCAAGCTAGGAGGACGCATCAATTACACCTCCTTCAAGGATCATCCCTTATTCCCTCAGTTTTCCAAAGCAAGAAAGGGATTCGATCTGTTGATAAAACATGGATACCAGCCATTCCGAGGCATGGGGAAAGATGAAGATGGCATGATAGAGCCCATCATTCCAGTTCGTCATGCGGACAGTTCAGGGTTAGGATTTACCGGCCAGGATTCCAGCGAGAAAACAATTTTTGTCAGGGGAAACAAGTGAAGATGATGCCTTAGTTTTCCTGCTTTCTTTTCTTCTCTTTTTGTAGGACAATACAGTCCCATCTTTTGTTAAAAATCTTGTAAATACTTTACTTCAATCAATGTAAGATCAAATATTCTCTTCGAGTATCCATCATTTCCCTCTTATACTTTGTCTATGTCATTACTCTTGCTTTATACAAAAATTTTGATTTGGCTCGTATTTTCTCTTAAAAACAACTTCTTTTGGCATTTTCAGGACCATTAACTCCTGAGTCAATGACAAGATTTATTATCAATCCCAAGTATCTAAAATTGGTGAGGTTTCCTGAGATGAAAGAAAGAGCAGAGGTCAGTCAGACAGTAGAACAGACTGAAGAGCCAGCTGAATTTGATTCCACTATCCAGGAATTGCCAGAATTTGCTCACATTCAGAAGCAGGATGAACCATCAGCTTTGGTTCAAGATCCAACTGAGGATATCAACATTGGTTCGGAAGATGATCCGAAAATTCTCAAAATCGAGTCAAGTCTAAGTGAAATTGAGAAAGCTAGACTCATCCAATTCCTCAAAAACCATCAAGAAGTATTCGCCTGGACTTACGAAGATATGCCAGGATTGGATATCATGCTGGTTGAGCATCGACTCAAATTGAAGCCAGAAGCCAGACCAATCAAGCAGAAACTGAGGAAGTTAGACCCTCGAATTGAGCAACAAGTCAAGGAAGGACTTGAAGATCTATTGAAAGCAGGCTTCATCCGAGCCATTGATTACCCAGATTGGTTGGCAAATATCGTAGCAGTCCCTAAAAAGAAAGGAAAAGTTCGGATTTGCATTGATTTCAGGGATCTAAATAAGGCTACCTTGAAAGATGATTATCCACTTCCTAATATTGACCTGTTGATCGATAGCACAGCGGGTCATGCCATGTTTTCTTTCATGGACGGATATTCAGGTTATAATCAGATTAAGTTGGCCGTTCGTGATCAGTCAAAGACTTCATTTACTACCCCATGGGGAACCTTCTGCTATACAGTCATGCCATTTGGGCTCAAAAATGCCGGGGCAACTTATCAAAGGGCAATGGCCGTTATTTTCCACGATCAAATGCACAAGAATATGGATGCATATGTGGATGACATTTTGGTTAAATCTAAAGAAGAAGAGGATCACCTCGATGCTCTTAGGCAAGTTTTTGAAAGACTTATTCTTTACAAATTGAGACTTAACCCTCAGAAATGTGTTTTTGGAGTTGAGTCTGGCAAATTACTCGGCTTCATCATCAGCAAGAAAGGGATCGAAGTGGATCCGGCCAAGGCAAAAGCCATTATTGACATGCCGCCTCCAACTAATCTCAGAGAACTGCGAAGCCTTCAAGGGCGTATTCAGTCTATTCGCAGGTTCATCTCCAATTTGGCCATGAGATGCGAGACTTTCAACCATTTGCTAAGAAAAGGAGTTAAGTTTGAATGGGGATCAGAATGCCAGCTATCGTTTGAGCGCATCAAGCAGTATCTCCTTAATCCACCAGTGTTGAAGCCGCCAAAGCTGGGGAAGCCGCTCTTGCTATATATTTCAGTCAATCAGAATGCTTGTGGTGGATTCCTCGCACAGTATGAAGAAGGCAGTTTGATAGAGCACGCCATCTACTACGTGAGCAAAACATTCATTGATTATGAAAAGAAGTATTCTCAGATGGAGAAGACTTGTCTAGCTCTGGTCTGGATGTGCCAGAAATTAAGACATTACTTGTTGGCTTCTGAAATCAAGTTCCTTTCAAAGCTTAATCCGCTCAGATACATTCTTGAACAACCTTTTCTCACTGGACGAATCGCAAAGTGGCAAGTCCTTGTAATGCAATATGACTTAGAGTATGTCTCTCAAAAGTCGATTAAGGGCCAAGCGATCGTGGATCAGTTGGCAGATTTCCCTCTGACAAAAGAAATCAAAGCAGAGGATGATTTTCCTGATGAGCACATCTGTAATATCCAACAACCCCCAGTTTGGAACATGTTCTTTGATGGCTCTAAAAACATGTCTGGCATCGGGATTGGAGTCTTGCTAATCACTCCAGAAAAAGAAATGATCCCTTATTCTCTTAAGCTTGGTTTCCAATGCACTCATAATATGGCCGAGTATGAAGCTTTAATACAAGGCCTCAAAATCTTACAAAGTTTTAATGTAAAGAGAGTACATGCCTTTGGTGATTCCCTACTTGTTGTCAGTCAAGTTAACACTGAATGGCAAGTGAAAGATTCTAAATTGATTCTGTATCAAAAGATCGTCCTCGCTCTAGTGGACAGCTTCGAAGAATTTCAGCTCAATCATATTAGAAGAGAGCATAATCAAATAGCTGATGGTTTAGCCAGTCTGGGCTCCATTCTATCCTTTAAAGATGATGAGTCATGTCGTTCTTTCAAAGTTGGCAGACTCGAGCAACCTGCTTTCGATTCAATTATGCAAGTAAACCAGGTCAATCAGAAAAAGAAGCCTTGGTATCAAAATATCAAAAATTTCATTGAAACTGGTGAATTTCCACCAGAAATGCCAAAAAGGGAGCAACGCGCGATTCAGCGTATGTCTACCCGTTATTTCATTCTTGCCAATGTCCTCTACCGCCGTGGATTCAGTTCTGAGTATCCAAGGTGCTTAGACAAAGAAGAATCTATGGAAGTTATCCAAGAGGCACATGAAGGGATTTGTGGTGGCCATGTCGGCTATCAAACTCTCGTCAAACAGATCGTCCGGGCAGAGTACTATTGGAATACTATGCAGCAGGACTGTCATAGATTTGTGAAGAAGTCATCTTTTCTCATGCAAAGTTCTTTTATCAATATCTTTTCATTACTTGCTTTTTTGAAATTAAGAATATTTCTTTTATTCTCATATCAGGGAAATGGATAGCTTCCTTGAAGAAAATCATCAGTGCTAAAATTTTGAATTTAACTCTTAAAACTGAGGAGTTAACCTCATTGGAGGAAATACTCTAGGTAAAAGAGAGAATATCTTTTGCACATACATGCACATTTCCAAGCATTTGAATCAACTATAATTTTATCCTATTGGCAAAATTTTCTAGCTATTCCAAAAATAAAATAAACATTCAATATCCATTTTGATGCAACCTAGCATTGTCTATATCTTCCAGAAGAGTTGCCTCATCCAGTTGAAGTATCTCTTCCTGTCCCATCACGGTTTCTTCAGTCAAGGATTCCGTATGGTGCCCCCACTCAGGATAAGGGTCAAACCTGAACCATTTGCGAAAGATCATTTAATTTCAAAAGCTATTTCAGTCTCAACAATGAGACGCCCAATTTCTTCCCCTTTTCAAAGCTTTAGGGACTCTATATTTCCTCCTTTCGCAAAAACCCTTCTCGGGTTTGTTCGTCCAAATTCCGAAGGTCCCATTGTGCTTTCTCCATTTTTGAGAAACTTGTATGGTAGATTTCCTATCCAGATCAAGAGTTAACCCGGAACCTCGCTTCGCGAGGTATCTTCCTTGCAGGTTTGGGTTAAACCTGAGTCACATTCCAATGAGATTCCTCGTTTTTGACGAGATGTTTTCTTTCAGTCCCATCATGGCTCTTCCCATTAAGGAATCCATGCTTTGTACATCCATCCAGGATATGATCCTACTTGAGCTTCATTTCACAAGACATTTTCCAAAACGTCCCATCCAGGTTAAGGGCTAAACCTGAATCATTCCAAAAAGAGTATCTTGTCTCATCCATGAGACCTGATCAAAATTTTCATTTTCCCACCATTTCAGAATTTCCATCTAAAGTCCCATCACGATTTCCTCATTTTCTACTCAAATCATATCATTTTCGAGGATTTCGTCTCCCCAAAACCATTCAGGATAAAGTTTCAAAGCCTGAAAAATCATATTTTCAAAAATAATTCTTCCACACCCAGTTTAGATCTGCTGACTGGGGCATTTTCAAAATTTGGAGTGTCGTCTTTGCCACTAAGCTCGGCTCTCAACCGGCTTAGTAGCAAAGAGGGGCATCTGTGAACACCCCAAATTTTTCAAAATCTTGTAAAAATGACCCTTTTGCCCCTAACCCCATTTTTCTGAGAAAATCAAGTTATTTCTTCAGATTCCTGGATTAGATTTCACATTGACATATTCAAATTCAACTCCGAGTCTGAACTCAGTATTTTAAATCCAAATCTGAGCCCCGTTGTCCGATTTCCAAAATAAAATTGCAAAAATACTAAAAAAATGATTTTGAAAGGCTCGGGCGGCTCATACGGCACTCTGTTGGATTCTCGGCCCTATATTTCTCGGTTCGAGGTTGTAAACCTCGAATATGTCTCAAAAATTCGGACATAAACCCATTTTTTTGAAGAAATTTTCTCAAAATAGCTCAGAAAAATCCCCTTTTGTAAATATTCTACAGAAAACACAAAAAATTAGTTTTAAATCTTTGATTTTTCGTAAAGCTCTAGGATTTTATTCTAAAAATACAAAAAAATAGAAAAACCCAAAAATTGAGAAAAAGCTACAAGAAAAACGAAGGATTTCCAAGCTTCTTGAAGCCCTTTTTCCAAAAAACTCATTTCTTAACCATTTTTTAAAAAAAAAAAAATCCTAAAAAGGGGTCCTCTTTCTGGAAAACTTAAAAATATGTAACAACCCCTCTCCCGCACGTTCTTCCCATTCTCTCCCCATCGTCGATCTCAGAACCGACTTCCCCATCATTCACCCCACATCCGCAATGAACCGTGGCTAGAAACATCCATTAGCCCCTTTAAGAAGAGGCCCCCGGTGACTCTCAGGGGAGGGAGAGAAGATCCACCATTATTGATCATCTAACCTTCCTTCGATTGAACCCACCCTCAAGCTGGAAGTTCCCCTTTAGCATCCTCCTTTTCAAGCCAGGCTCACCCTGAAGGAAGTCTATCAAACCCTTGCAAGCAAAAGCGAAGTCTCCAGACTTCTCTTCGGTTCTCCCCGAAGGAGAATCGACCCCTTTCCTTCCTTCAGAAATCTCCTGCAAACAAAGGATCGGATCGGCTGTCTCCTTCAGAACTCCAGCAATCCTCAAATCACAGGAATCGATCCCGTCCGGCAGCGACATATAATAGCCGTCATTATCTCTCCTTCTCAATAATCGGTGATCAAATCCCCTGCAACTCCAGGTAAGAATCGTTCCCCTCCTTCTGATGCAAATTTCCTTTTCTTCTTTCATTAGATCTTTTTTTTTCTTTTGTTTTTCTTTTTTTTCTTTTCTTTTTCTCTCTTTCTTCATCCATTTAGCGCATTATATGCAGTATCGGTCTGCCTATAGTAGTCCCGATTTGCATTTGGCAAAAGAAATCCAACCCTCTTCCGGGTTATATCTATTTCATTGTTATTTCAATTTTTCTCACAGATTCTTAGATCTTCTCCGATTTATGAATTTTCATTACCATCGCACATTAGTTGTAGTTGAATCACCATGTTCTTCTTCTTTTTTTATCTTTTTTTTTTATTTTTTTGTCATTTGTTCATGTTCCTCAATCCATGCGTGATTCAGCATCACCATCCTCTTTGTCTCCTGCCATTAGCATCACCGGCATAAGGATCATCATTAGCATCTAAAGGCAGAATTAGCCCATAGTGAAATACAGTGCCCAATCTGGGTTTTGCTAGGTAATTTGCTGCATTGCACGACATTTTTTTTTCTTCTAGGGATGTTCATTTCATTATAATTCCCCTTTTAGATTTATTATGTTTTTCCCCTGAATGGTTTATAAGACTGTCATCCGAGTTATGTTTATTTGTTATTCATATGATCGATATCTTCACGTTCAACAAGTTGTTGTTGGCGTTTCATCTGCTAAAATGATCTGGAAGCTTGAACTACTGTGGTGATCAGGCTGTGGAATGCCGACAATAGCTCAGAGCAATGTCCTGAGACTTCTTTTTGCATTAGCCTTTAGCTGATTAATTTTGCTTCCCTGCAAATCCCTTTGCTGAAGTGTTTCATTGTTTGTGCGTTAAATTGAAATACTCCATCATGTTTTTGATCACTTTGTACTCATTTTATACAGAGTAGCGTTACATCTAAATGCATCATATTTTGTGTATTAGCCTTATAATGATCTATCTTGTCAGATCCAAACCATGGGAGAAATTAAATCCCAAACACCTATAGAATGATGAAGTCCCTCAAATTATTCCTGAATCTATGTTAGGAAATCCATCAGAAATGAAGATTTTTTTTTTATGTGGCTAGCCATAAAACACTGCTTCATGTACAGGTGAGTATGTGCGTTCTTTGTTTCCTCTTTCCCCATAAGAGGAATTGAAACAATTGTTAGTATAACCTGTATGTTTTGGCCCACTATTTTCTTGATCTTGAACTGTTGAAGAAACTGGACATGGTTTGTATATAAGATAGTTTGGGATAGAACAATAAGCCTGCCCGAGATTTTCCTAGGAAGGTTCAGTAAATTTAATATCTGGAATGATGAGAGGAAGGCCCCCAGCTCTAAAATTCGCCAAGGTTCAACCTATCATTCTGTCTGCCAGGGGCAAACTCACATTGTTGAATATGCTGAAACTGGGAGTCGCCATCGTGCATCATATCTAGGAGACACCTCCTATCCTAAAAACCCCGCCCATCTGCCTAATATCCCACTCGCATGTATGTATAACTGATTACTATACAGGTGAATTCTTTTCCTTAGTTTAAAGGAAATCAATGTTACACAATTTGTCTTGAAATCTTGATATTCTGTAATGAAGCTACTTAAGAGGCTTTCCTGCAGTGACTTGCTATGGTTATGGTGCGCTCAGCAGCGTGACATCGACCACTCCTACCATAAATTGCCAGAACAGATTTAGCTTGAATCATGTGATCAGTCAGTTAATAGGATATATGAATCTCGTGGAAGTTGCATTACATACCCGTTGTCATGTTTCCAACTGAAAACTCGACTATGAATATGCTTAAGGCTATTAAGGATATTCTGATTATCATTCATAATTACTCTATGTTAGTGGAACCAAATACAGTACTAAATGGTCAGTAGTTTCAGTTGTTGTGAATACATTTGTTGAGTTATAAAGCCCTGTGAATCTCTCCTGAATTTAGCAAATGACAACCAACCTTCCTGTAATAGCTGGGTCCAGTGCATTTACAACAGTCGTTGTATTGGGTTGATCATTAGATTGTCAGTTTAACTTTCCTCTGTTTGGGTATTCATACACCCACAGGTAATGTAACTTGGTCATTTTATTGTCTCCTATTATGGTTGGCTTGACTTAAATTCACCAATTTCTTACCATTTGAATTCACTTTCCCTCTTCCATCTTTTGCATCCGTCAACCACCTACATCTTTCATCATAACCAACATCTATTCACTACCCACTTTTACCTCCAGTCTTCTCACCATGCGTCAGCCAACTACATGATTTTCACAAAGTTCCCAGCATCTCCAGCTTATTCACAGTCATCATCTACACTGGATGTCGTCATCTTCCACACCTGACCTTCATTGGCTACATTAGCCCCTCATCTAGCATTTTCACAGCACACACTACTTCACTCATATTGCATATCCACTGTCCACTACCAACATCATCTCCACCATCCATCTACAGCAACTCCCTGAGTTGCTGTAGCTTCATATTTGCCACAGCAGATCCACCGATGGTTGTGAGCTATCATCCACCCCATAACAAGCATAATTGGCTGTATTGATTAAGTACACTGCCCTTCGACCCACAGCTGCATCATAAACATCTAGTTAGTCTGAATGGTCAATTGAACAGTCTCTCAATCTTAGATCCCACTGGGTTTTGCTCCTGCATACAACAGATTTCTTCTAAGTAGGGCAGTTTTCATCACCAAATCCAACCAGCTACTGCTGCAATGTAGGCATCACAACCCTACCTCCACCAGCATCGTGCCTATCATATGTATGTATAAATATGTTCATATCTTATGAAAAATTCCTAGTCATAGGAATACACCTACATGCTTTCATGAATCCATCCCCTTATGTATATACATAGCCATCTATATTCTATTAGGCTCTTCGTCTTATAAAGCATTATCTTTCTTTTATATCTGTGTTTTCTACTGCGTATTAACACTTGATTTTTGCAGGAAATATGTAGAAGATATTATTACTCGGGGTTGTACATTTGATTTTATCTAATGTAATAGTTAGGTTGGAATAAGAATTTACATTTCTTGCTTTAGGTAGAATGAATGAGCATTATAGAATACCATGAATGGTTTATTCCATGCAATTTTTTCTTTATTTCTCAAAATCCCCACAATGGTGAAACACGAATGACACGTGCACCATTTCGTAAGAGGTAAGTTAATTCTAAGTTGACGATTTACATCAACGGCCATAGTCGGGGTGTGAACAAAACTTAGAATTCTTATCTTTTACGAGATAACATTGGATCCACACTGGATCCACTTTCAAAATCCATCATATTTTCTCAAAATATTTTTTTCTTTTATCAGAATTTAACTTAGGATTAACTCAAAATATATACCAATGGCCATAGTCAGGGTATATTGAGGGTTGATTTCATTTTAAATTCTATAAAAGCACTAAAAATGTATTTTATTCTTCTTTTGAATTTAAATATAGATTATCATATAATACATTCAATGACCATAGTCAAGGATGTATTATATTTTCAATCTTATTTTAATTCATTTAAAGAATGAAATAGCTTTTCAAAGTCCAATTTCAAACTCATTCATCATATAGGGTAGAATTGCATTATATTTTTTAAAAATTCTTTCAAAAACCCAAGTGATTTTGAACATCTTTTCTACTTTCCAAACCTATCTCAATTTCAAAGTCCAATTTGACTTTGAAATTTCAAAATTATTTCATATTCAAACTTCAAATTTTCAACTCAATTCAAAACTCAATTTCAAAGTTCAATTTAACTTTGAAGTTTCTAAATTCATCTTCTGATTCTAAATCCAATTTTTCTTCAAAGTTTTAAATCAAAGTTAAGATTAAACTTTGAAACTCAAACCTTCTCAAGTTCAAATCTGGATCTTCAAAAAACCCAGATCATCTTTAAAAGTCCTATTTTTGGGCTCCTCAAAAACCCAAATCCAAAATCAAATCCTAGTCTCAACTTGGATCCAGATTTCCAAGTATAGGACTCCATTCCACTTTGGATCTCCAATCACGGATCCAAATTTCATTTAGGATTCAAATCCTTATTCTACTCTGGATCTCCCATCACAGATCTAAAATCCATTTAAGGTCCAAACCCTTATTTCACTTTGTATCTCCATCACAGATCCAAATTTCATTTAGGATTCAGATCCCATTCTACCATTGGATCTCAAATTTAGATCCAAATTCCAATTCTTAGGATCCAGAATCCAACTCTACTTTGGATCTCAGACTTCAGATCCAAATATCCATTCTTTAGGATCTAGAACCCAATTCACCTCGGATCTCGGATTTCAGATCCAAGTCCAGTTTAGGATCCAGAATCCAATTCTACTCTGGATCTCAAACTTCAGATCCAATTCCATCTTAGGATCCAGAGTTCAACCCTATCTCGGATCTTAGATTTCAGATCCAAATACCACCTTAGATTCCAAATCTCGAATCCAATTCCATTCAAAATTCCAAGTCCAAATTCCACTTTAAAATTCCAAATTCTCAAAGCCAGTCCCATTTTTCATTCAAGCCAAAGTTCCTATTTCAGATCCTAAATCCAAAAATCAACTCAAAACTCTATTCAGAATCCAGAATTTGGATTCGGATTTCATCTTGAAATTCCAACTGCCATTCCTCAATTCCTTTAGATTCCCCACATTTTCTTCTAAACTTCAAAACTTCAAAATTAGAATTCAATTCCACTCCAAATATTCATCCAAGCTCAAACTTCTAAATTCAAAAGTCCATATATGAATTTGAAAAATTCCCTTCATTCTCTTTTTATTTCAAGACTTCAAGATCCATTTCCAAATTCCAGATTTATTTTCCCAAAGCTCCTGATTATTCTTAGAACTTTAATCTTAAGTTCTAAGTTAGAAAACATTTCTTCACTCTATCGGATTCACTTGGGATTTCTTCAAAACATTTTTTCAAAAAGAGCATACATCTTTGCATTTGCACAAGCACGATTCATTGTGCATTTTAGACTTAGGATAAATACTTAGATAATATTCTTAACAAAGCAAAAGACATTAATTCGACCCTTGGTTCGATTACCCCTGGTAAAGGCGCCAGGAATGGTCGAACCTCGTACCGACGAGCGGATCCCGTCTCCCAGTTTTCCCGCAAATATTTCAAAAACGGAGGCGAGTTATTTCAAAATATCTTAAAAATTAAAGGTCAAGTGAGACCCGCAAAAGAGTTCCTCTTCTCTTCTTTCTTTTCTCTTCTCTCTTTCTTTCCGTCTTTTATCTTTCGCCCTTCAAAAAGGAGGAAAATAAGAGGTTGGAAAGGAAAAGAGAAGGAATAGAGAGAATATCACGAAAGGAAAAATTTTGCGATGATCACAGGTTTGGCGACCGTGATGGGACCTTGTCTTCGTCCGGTTGGATCTATGCCTTTGCTTCGCTTTTATATAATCTAAGTCTTTATTCTAACATATGTCAGCAATATTTTCCATGCAAACCTTAGGAGCCTAGACTCTGTTCTAAGCTGACATTATTTTCATATAGGATCTATGTATGGTTTGGTAGGACCATATTGAGGAGATTATCCATGTTCACATTAGATTTAGGTTTTAAATACAACTCTCCTCAATTTTAGGGATTGAATGTAAAACAATGTATGCAAGTATATGCTTCCTTTTATTTAAATCCATCTCTTTAGGACTTGCATTAGAGCCATCTGATTTTTGCATGTTGAACATGTTTTCAAAAACATCCCTTACCTATATTGTCCCGGTCTTCACGTTGCTGTGTTGTCTCACTGAACCATAGTTCGGGAGAGAGCCTCACAACTGGACCACTTATTTGGGTTCGCACCCCCCAACCACGTACCTAAGGGCCATAGTCCGAGGTATATCGGTAGGTGCTCAAGGATGTTGGGAAGCCATTACCTTAGAACCGGGGAAATATTTCTATGCCACGTACTTCAAGCTTCGGCTTGGGTATATCGGCGTATCTTGATTGGAATAAGATGATCTGAACCCTAGAGTTAGGATTAAGGTCCTACAAGCCATTTCAAATATTGCATTTAGAGTCAGCCTTTAGAGAGTGCTGTATGCACATCCTTGTTTGTGCAGCTTTGGTGGTGTGATATTTCTCTTATTCTCTCATATATGCATCAAACCCTTTTAAAAAAACCCTGGGTGTATTATTCAAAACTTACCTTTATTTTTCAAAAAAACCCCAGGTGTATATTTCTATCTACCTACATTTCTTTTTCTCTTAGATCAAATTTTCTTCAAAACCCTGGAAAATTCCTTTAAAATTTTATCAACCTTTTCAAAATTTCCAGGTTGATTCTTTAAAGAGTCTATCCATAAGTCATGCATTCTATCTAATTCTCCTCATTTCTTCTTTTTACCCAAGTATCATCTCAAATGGCGTCAAATTCCCTCGATGCTGTCTTTCCCCGAGATCATGTCTTCTATCAGATTCAGGATGGACCCCCGGATCTGCGGGTCATCCAGTCTTGTCCTTTCTTCCCACGGTGGTATTATTCTTGGTTCGCCACCTTCTCGCGTATGTTCCCAGACCACTTGGATGACTGCGGGTTGGAGATGGCATCAGCAGTAGGCAAGCGAACCATCAATGGAGCTTTGATTCAGGCCATGGCAGAACGGTGGAATCCACGTACCTGCACATTCTGGTTTCCATGGGGAGAGATGACTCTGCTGATGGACGAGTTCAACGACATTATGGGGTTGTCCGAACCAGCTGGTCAGCCAGATGATCCTGTCGAGCAGCAGTTTTTGATCAACATCAAAGGGGTAGATGTTCGAGAAGCCTTAGCAAGAGCAACAGGGAGCAGATCTTGGCCTCTCACTGAGATTGGTGGAAATCAGTTCATCGACCTATTTGAACTATATCAAAAGTACAGAGCCTACAAAGAGGTTGACACTCTGTCTCGAGCAGCGAAGGACAACATTCAACATGCCATGATCCTGTGTACAGTGGGGTTAGTTTTCTTCCAAGATGGTCAGAATTTCATAGATATCAGAGTCGCTCAGCTCTTTCGAAGATGGGGAAGCAAGCAGACCCGTCAGCTCTCAGTTTCCATGGTCGCATTAGCCTTCCTTTACAGAGGTTTGGCTCGATTTGCTCTTGGGGAGACCATTCTGGTAGAAGGATGCACTTATGTCTTGCAGTCGTGGTTCCTACGCCACGTTCCTTCGAAGGCCAGTTCTTTCAGATTCAACAGTAAGCAGCCAAAGACAGTCATCCAATGCCGAGCTCTGATCGAGAAGCTGCATCAAGAGGAGATCATCTGGGATTTCTTTGACAGAAGAGAGACTATTCCTTGATACACTTATGCCCGTGACAAAGCGCTACAAGTTGATGGGCCCTTTCTTTTGTATTGATTATCAGCCGGAACGATGTCTGAGGCAGTTTTCACAGCGGCAGGTCCGTGCCAACACCCGTTTCAAGACAGGCAACGTGTCAGAATTCAACCTGCAGTCGGATCAGTGGTCTGGGGCATATCATGTCACTAAATATACCTGGAACTCCTTTATTTCTCTGTCTATATTTCCTGGGCCAAATGTATCATCTGAATATCGAGAGTGGTGGCAAACTGTCTGCCCACCCTCTCTTTGTCCTTGAAAGTTAAAAATATCAATAAAATTTTACTTTTTGGCCAAAAATGTTATTTTCTATATTTTGTTTATAGCACAAATAAAAGTCACAAATTTTGGATGACGACCTAATCCCGGGAAAAAGGGATATTCCTTCCACGTTTCTTCAATATATCTTATCATGGTTGACGACCTCGCCTAGGTAACAAGGCACATTTCTCTGTTATCATCAAATGGTAACACAATTATCACAAATCGTGTGATGACCCAATCCCGGGTAATGGGATAATCTCTTGAAATTGTCTACCAAATCCCTTCATTTCTTGCTTTCTCTCAAAGAAATTATGATTTTCAAAAAAAACTTCTCCATGCTCTAACCATTCCCATATTCTACAGGAAAGCTTTGGCATCTGAAAATGGTTCAGACAAGGGCTGATAAGAGGGCCGCTCAACAACACAGTGACAGCGAGCTAGAGGAGATGAATTCTCCCCGATTATCCAAAAAGCATGACTCTGGAGATGAGAGTGATGTTGATCCAGCCATGTATCGGGTTTTTCAGAAAATGATGACCAAGATGATGGCTGAACAGGCCAAAGCTGCTCCCAAAAAGGCAGCTTCCAAGAGCAAAGCGAAGAAAAAGCCCATGAAGAAGCCCGTCAAGATCAGCAAGCAAAAGGTACAACATGACAGTACTTCTGAAGATTCTGAGTCAGCAGAAGAGAATTCTGAAGAAGAACAGCTGATATACATCCCAAAGCATCTGCGATCATCAAAGAAGCCGGTAGAAGAGCCAGTGTCAGTGAACAAGCCCAAGCATGGGGCCCCCGCAGAAGACTCGATCCAGGCCTTGACCAAAATAGTCAAAGACCTGCAAGTCCGAGATAAAGGAAAAAGGTCATACACCAGGCAAGATTTCTACCTTGGTTTGGAAGGAGACATCAATTTGGAGAATCTCCCCCGAAAATTCATTAAATTCGATGGATCCGGAGACCCCAAGGCCCACCTCGCCATGTTCTTCGCGGAATGCGCCTGATTCAGTGAAGACAACCGTGCCCTCTTCCTCTGTTTCCCCCGCAGTTTGGAGGGAATAGCTGCCAAATGGTATGCTGAGCACGTCAATCCCATCGAACTAAGGGATTTTGACAAAGTCGTCAACATGTTCGTTGAGCGCTTCCTGTTCAACACGGAAGCTCTGCCCACCCTGAACCACCTATGCAACCTGAAGCAAGAGCCCAATGAAAAGGCTAGGGATTTTATCCATAAGTGGAGAAGCCTTTGCAACAAAATGAGGAACCCTATTTCTGAGGAGCATGCCCTCCAAGTCATCCTCAATAATTTCTCCCAACCCCTTAAAAGTCTCCTCTTCCCATATCCCTCCAAATCGTTTATTGAACTGACGGAGCGAGCAGAATGGCTCGAGATGGGGGTAGAGAACGGGATGTATGAAGGTGTCGCCTTAGCCAAAAATGTGCAAGACCCAAAGAAGAAGGCACACTTCACCTACTCCGCCGAGGTTCCAGGGGATGATCAGGGCAGTAGCAGCAAGCAGGGCAGTGGCAGTGGCGCAAAGCCCGAACAGAACAGGGGAAGAAAGGGCAAATTCTTCAAGAACAATGACAAGCCTCTCTCGACCGGTCCTCAATAAAAGGGGGACCTTCAAGAAAAGCCCAAACATATAAACTGGAGTAGGGATCGGAAATTCACTCCCCTCGACTAGCCTTTGGAGAAAATTCTGGAATACTTGCTGTCTCATGGGATGGTAAAACTTTCCAAGGTGGCAGATCCACCAGTGCTCATGGGAAGATTTAAGGAACAGTACTGCAAGTTCCATAGAGCGATGGGCCACGACACTGAGTATTGCTTCGTCCTGAAGCATCTGATTCAGGATTGTATTGATAAAAGCATCCTCATCGAGGATGAAGAAGAGGGCAAAATGGACATTCTGTCCGCCCCATTCCCAAAACATTCAGTGTCAACCGTTTCAGAAGGTTCTTTTCTCCCGCAGAGTCACATACATCCTTGTTCCGAAGAGGAGATGAGTCTGCAGCATCAGGTAATGGTTCTACGCCAGGACCAGCCTGCATCTCGGAGAGGGGATATCCTCTCATTTTTTAACATCAGAAACACGTCAGTGGAGAATGGGAAAACCCAAGTTTTTCCAAAAAGATTTCTGAAAAAGGAAGCTGGTACAGAGGAAGCAGAAACCTCAGAAGCAGCAGAAGAGCGGGCCAGAAGCCTATTACAGTGCTCTCCAACATCTCCATTTTCGAGTTGACTCATGATTCTTCCCAGCATCAGGAAAAGCTCAATGATCTATTAAGAAAGATCAAAGTAAAGCCGGGCACCACGCCCGAAGACATGGTGCAGATAGTAAACCAAGCAATGACTAACGCGCCTATTACCTTTTCAGATGAGGACTTGCCTAAGACTCATTCATTCCACAACAATGCATTGTATATAGTGGTCAGGACCAGGGGCATGACTGTCCCACATGTTCTTGTTGATGGGGGCAGCAGTCTAAACATTTGCCCAGAAATGACAGCAAAGGCCCTGGGATTAAAAGAAGAAGAGTACGTGCCTGACCCCATCACCATTTACGGTTTTGACAATCACGGGCAGACGGCCAAGGGCAAGATTTTCTTAGAGATTTTTATCAAGTATTCAGTACACACAGTACTATTCCATGTTGTCAATGTGCCACTAACTTACAATCTATTGTTGGGACGAACATGGATCCATAATGCCAATGCCGTTCCATCGACCCTCCACCAGTGCATTAAATGGTCTAAAGGGGGAATGATCACTACCATTTTGGGCGAAGATCCTGAAGAAAGGCTGCCACAGCCTATGATTCCCCATCCAACATTTACAGCAGATATCCCCAGCATCCGAGAGACAGATGAGATCAATCTTAGTGATAGCCTGGAGATGCTAAAGTTAAAAGATGTCATGGAAGAGGAAAATGTCACAGCCACAGTCCAATGGTAGGGACCTTGTTTCTTCAAGCTAGGAGGACGCATCAATTACACCTCCTTCAAGGATCATCCCTTATTCCCTTAGTTTTCCAAAGCAAGAAAAGGATTCGATCTGTTGATAAAACATGGATACCAGCCATTCCGAGGCATGGGGAAAGATGAAGATGGCATGATAGAGCCCATCATTCCAGTTCGGCATGCGGACAATTCAGGGTTAGGATTTACCGGCCAAAATTCCAGCGAGAAAACAGTTTTCGTCAGGGGAAACAAGTGAAGATGATGCCTTAGTTTTCCTGCTTTCTTTTCTTCTCTTTTTGTAGGGACAATACAGTCCCATCTTTTGTTAAAAATCTTGTAAATACTTTACTTCAATCAATGAAATTCAAATATTCTCTTCGAGTATCCATCATTTCCCTCTTATACTTTGTCTATGTCATTACTCTTGCTTTATACAAAAATTTTGATTTGGCTCGTATTTTCTCTTAAAAACAACTTCTTTTGGCATTTTCAGGACCATTAACTCCTGAGTCAATGACAAGATTTATTATCAATCCCAAGTGTCTAAAATTGGCGAGGTTTCCTGAGATGAAAGAAAGAGCAGAGGTCAGTCAGACAGTAGAACAGACTGAAGAGCCAGCTGAATTTGATTCCACTATCCAGGAATTGCCAGAATTTGCTCACATTCAGAAGCAGGATGAACCATCAGCTTTGGTTCAAGATCCAACTGAGGATATCAACATTGGTTCGGAAGATGATCCGAAAATTCTCAAAATCGGGTCAAGTCTAAGTGAAATTGAGAAAGCTAGACTCATCCAATTCCTCAAAAACCATCAAGAAGTATTCGCCTAGACTTACGAAGATATGCCAGGATTGGATATCAAGCTGGTTGAGCATCGACTCAAATTGAAGCCAGAAGCCAGACCAATCAAGCAGAAACTGAGGAAGTTAGACCCTCGAATTGAGCAACAAGTCAAGGAAAGACTTGAAGATCTATTGAAAGCAGGCTTCATCCGAGCCATTGATTACCCAGATTGGTTGGCAAATATCGTAGCAGTCCCTAAAAAGAACGGAAAAGTTCAGATTTGCATTGATTTCAGGGATCTAAATAAGGCTACCTTGAAAGATGATTATCCACTTCCTAATATTGACCTGTTGATCGATAGCACAGCGGGTCATGCCATGTTTTCTTTCATGGACGGATATTCAGGTTATAATCAGATTAAGTTGGCCGTTCGTGATCAGTCAAAGACTTCATTTACTACCCCATGGGGAACCTTCTGCTATACAGTCATGCCATTTGGGCTCAAAAATGCCGGGGCAACTTATCAAAGGGCAATGGCCGTTATTTTCCACGATCAAATGCACAAGAATATGGATGCATATGTGGATGACATTTTGGTTAAATCTAAAGAAGAAGAGGATCACCTCGATGCTCTTAGGCAAGTTTTTGAAAGACTTATTCTTTACAAATTGAGACTTAACCCTCAGAAATGTGTTTTTGGAGTTGAGTCTGGCAAATTACTCGGCTTCATCATCAGCAAGAAAGGGATCGAAGTGGATCCGGCCAAGGCAAAAGCCATTATTGACATGCCGCCTCCAACTAATCTCAGAGAACTGCGAAGCCTTCAAGGGCGTATTCAGTCTATTCGCAGGTTCATCTCCAATTTGGCCATGAGATGCGAGCCTTTCAACCATTTGCTAAGAAAAGGAGTTAAGTTTGAATGGGGATCAGAATGCCAGCTATCGTTTGAGCGCATCAAGCAGTATCTCCTTAATCCACCAGTGTTGAAGCCGCCAAAGCTGGGGAAGCCGCTCTTGCTATATATTTCAGTCAATCAGAATGCTTGTGGTGGATTCCTCGCACAGTATGAAGAAGGCAGTTTGATAGAGCACGCCATCTACTACGTGAGCAAAACATTCATTGATTATGAAAAGAAGTATTCTCAGATGGAGAAGACTTGTCTAGCTCTGGTCTGGATGTGCCAGAAATTAAGACATTACTTGTTGGCTTCTGAAATCAAGTTCCTTTCAAAGCTTAATCCGCTCAGATACATTCTTGAACAACCTTTTCTCACTGGACGAATCGCAAAGTGGCAAGTCCTTGTAATGCAATATGACTTAGAGTATGTCTCTCAAAAGTCGATTAAGGGCCAAGCGATCGTGGATCAGTTGGCAGATTTCCCTCTGACAAAAGAAATCAAAGCAGAGGATGATTTTCCTGATGAGCACATCTATAATATCCAACAACCCCCAGTTTGGAACATGTTCTTTGATGGCTCTAAAAACATGTCTGGCATCGGGATTGGAGTCTTGCTAATCACTCCAGAAAAAGAAATGATCCCTTATTCTCTTAAGCTTGGTTTCCAATGCACTCATAATATGGCCGAGTATGAAGCTTTAATACAAGGCCTCAAAATCTTACAAAGTTTTAATGTAAAGAGAGTACATGCCTTTGGTGATTCCCTACTTGTTGTCAGTCAAGTTAACACTGAATGGCAAGTGAAAGATTCTAAATTGATTCTGTATCAAAAGATCGTCCTCGCTCTAGTGGACAGCTTCGAAGAATTTCAGCTCAATCATATTAGAAGAGAGCATAATCAAATAGCTGATGGTTTAGCCAGTCTGGGCTCCATTCTATCCTTTAAAGATGATGAGTCATGTCGTTCTTTCGAAGTTGGCAGACTCGAGCAACCTGCTTTTGATTCAATTATGCAAGTAAACCAGGTCAATCAGAAAGAGAAGCCTTGGTATCAAAATATCAAAAATTTCATTGAAACTGGTGAATTTCCACCAGAAATGCCAAAAAGGGAGCAACGCGCGATTCAGCGTATGTCTACCCGTTATTTCATTCTTGCCAATGTCCTCTACCGCCGTGGATTCAGTTCTGAGTATCCAAGGTGCTTAGACAAAGAAGAATCTATGGAAGTTATCCAAGAGGCACATGAAGGGATTTGTGGTGGCCATGTCGGCTATCAAACTCTCGTCAAACAGATCGTCCGGGCAGGGTACTATTGGAATACTATGCAGCAGGACTGTCATAGATTTGTGAAGAAGTGCGTCAAGTGCCAATTGCACGCACCTTATATTCATGCTCCGGCTGCATATCTACAATCAGTTGTTTCTCCTTGGCCATTTTCTATGTGGGGTTTTGACGTCGTCGGCCCGATTACTCGTTCTGCTTCCAACGGACACAAATACTTCCTGGCTGCGACAGAGTATTTCACAAAATGGGTTGAAGCTGTTACTCTACGCACAGTAGAAGGCCGCCATGTGATTTCTTTCATTCATAAGAACATCCTTTGCCGCTTCGGCATACCACATGATATTGTCTCAGATAATGGAACCCATTTCAAAAATGAGAGGATGAAAACCTTCTGTTCTAAATTCAGGATTTGCCATCACTTCTCAGCTCCTTATTATCCTCAAGGGAATGGCCAAGCAGAGGCCACCAATAAAATTTTGATCCGTATTTTGGAAAGGACTGTGAAGACAGGTCGAGACTGGCATGAGAAAATTCATGACGCGCTTTGGGCATATCGAACCACCATTCGGACTCCGACTAATGCCACTCCTTCAGAACTTGTTTACGGGACTGAAGTGGTGTTACCTCTCCATATCCAAAAGCCCGCTCTCAAATTTGCTTCACTTATAGAATTGCCACTTGATCAGTATCAGCAGCAGAGATTGGTGCAGCTGGATCTGCTAGATGAAAAAAGGCTCAAGGCAGCAGAGCATGCTCAAGCTTATCGACAGAGGATAGCTCGACACTATGCCAAGTCCGTCATTGAGAGAAAATTTCGAGTTAACGATTTGGTACTCAGATCGACAGCTCATCTCAAGCATCGATCACAAGGCAAATGATCACCCAATTGGGAAGGCCCTTATGTGGTTAAGGAAGCTTTGCCTCGCAATTCGTATCGTCTAATCAACGCAGATGGAGTGGAGATGCCAGATCCCATCAATGCTCTGCATTTGAAGAAATTTTATACTTAGAATTTTCATTCAAAAACCTTTTGTACTCTTCAAAAGAGCCATTTCAATAAAATAATGATCTTCTATCAATTCTTACATTCTTCTCCATGATACTGGGGCATTTTATTTTAATCCATAATCATCTTCTTCCATCATATGCAGGCAGGATTAGACGAAAGTTCTTCTCCTCAAATTTTGTTAATTCTTAATTGATCTTGTGATCTTTATTGTCTTTTCATTTGATTCATTTTGCTTTGATCAGATTTACATCAAGCTAATGCTCGTTTATGTCAAGTTTAACAAATTTTCCAATCTTATTAAAATTTTCTCTACTTTTATCTTCAAATTACCCCTTCAGGTTAAGGGATAAACCTGATACCTCCTTTCAATGAGGTATTCTCTTTATTATTCCCCCGTTCAGGATAAGGGGATAAATCCTGAATTATCTTCTAAAAACTCATTTTGAAAATCTAAGCTCATCTTCAAAACCCAGTTCTCGCACTGGTTGTTTTTTCAAACTTTTCAATCATATATAGAGCACATTTGAAAAACCCGGTTCTCACACCGGTAACCTTTTAAAATCAGTCTTCTGACAAAAAACCTTTCTCCTTCTAAGTTCAAGTTCTGACTTAAATCTCCCAAAATTTCATGTATTTCCTAAAGATCCAACACTCGTTGGTCATGTATTTCCAAAAGATCCAGCATCTCGCTGGTCATGTATTTTCAAAGGATCCAGCATCTCGTTGGTCCTGTATTCCAAAAGATCCAGCTCCCACTGGTCGTGTGATCAAACCCTTAGGGTGCGATTCCTCAATTCTATCATTTCCAAAACTTTCAAGATCTTCAATCTTTCAAATTTTATCAGTTTCCCAACCTTTGGTTGCAATATCTTCAAAATCTCATCATTTTCTCAACCCTCGGGTTATCACCTCCCAAATTCAATCACTTTCAAACCATCAGATTAAATCCTTCATTTTCAAAATCCAGTTTTATAACTGGTCGGGATTTTCAAAATCTAGTTTTATAACTGGTCGAGATTTTCAAATCCAGTTTCTATAACTGGTCGGGATTTTCAAATCCAATTTCTATAACTGGTCGGGATTTTCAAATCCAGTTTTATAACTGGTCGGGATTTTCAAATCCAGTTTTTATAAACTGGTCGGGATTTTCAAATCCAGTTTTTATAACTGGTCGGGATTTTCAAATCCAGTTTTTATAAACTGGTCGGGATTTTCAAAACCAGTTTTAATAACTGGTCGAGATTTTCAAATCGAGTTTTTATAACTGGTCGGGATTTTCAAATCCAGTTTTTATAACTGGTCGGGATTTTCAAATCCAGTTTTTATAAACTGGTAGGGATTTTTAAATCCAGTTTTTATAACTGGTCGGGATTTTCAAATCCAGTTTTTATAAACTAGTCGGGATTTTCAAATCCAGTTTTTATAACTGGTCGGGATTTTCAAATCCAGTTTTTATAACTGGTCGGGATTTTCAAATCTAGTTTTTATAACTGGTCGGGATTTTCAAATCCAGTTTCTATAACTGGTCGGGATTTTCAAATCCAGTTTTTATAACTGGTCGGGATTTGAAATCCAGTGTTTTCACTGGTCGGGATTATCAAAAATCCAGTTTCTCATAAACTGGTCGGGATTTCCAAAACCTAATATATTTCATCTGTCCAGTTTTCTTAAGTCTGATTTCTTGCACCATTTCTTTAAATTACAGCTAAATGTCTCATCAAAATCTATATTGAGTGATTATTTCACAAGAAATTCGTCAAAACTTAGCCAATTTGCTAAAAGCATTAGTTGATTCTAAAAGTCTGACTGCACGAAAAGAATTTTCTCAGATTACCTCTTCTACTTCCTTCCAAAAGGTGAAACTTTTTGTGAAAAGAGGTAAAATTCAAATCTTTTCCTGTTGATCAACCAAAAGGATGTAAGAAATGTCCTCGATATGATCACTGAAAGAAATCTTCAATGACGTAGAAAAGCCAGAAGCGAATTGATATTGATCCTGGCTATGGTGCATGTTTTAAAATGACTTTCTGACAATCAGGCAGTGGAAATATCTTGAGATATAAAAAGAATCCACTCAACCCAATATCTTCTCATTTTTGTTTAAAAGTTGCAATCAAATATCCGCAAAAGGGATCTCTCAATTGTCGTCAAGATGAAGGCGAATTAAGCGAGTAGACCCCCGGGGCCAAAGAAGATTTGAAACATCTCCAAGATGACGGAGTTTGTGACGGATCCTTCTAGGGAAAGTTCAGATCACCGTCGAGATGAAGGCGAGTGTGATGAACCTACCGACAAACCCTAAAAAATATTTGATTTCTGCTATCATATGAAGACCTTTTTGAGCCAATGTTATCACATATAATCCCTGAGAGAAAGAAGGATCAGAGCATCTCCAAGGTGAAGGAGTTTGTGACGTACCCTTCCCTGAAAAAGAAGAGAGAAAAGTCAGGACATCCAAAATGAAGGATGATGTGAAAAATCGAGAAAAGCCCAATGACTCAAAAAAGAGTGCAAAAAGACCATCATAGGGAAAAACACCCAGATATCAAACTGCCAAAGTTGCCAGAAGTCATCTTTTCTCGTGCAAAGTTCTTTTATCAATATCTTTTCATTACTTGCTTTTTTGAAATTAAGAATATTTCTTTTATTCTCATATCAGGGAAATGGATAGCTTCCTTGAAGAAAATCATCAGTGCTAAAATTTTGAATTTAACTCTTAAAACTGAGGAGTTAACCTCATTGGAGGAAATACTCTAGGTAAAAGAGAGAATATCTTTTGCACATACATGCACATTTCCAAGCATTTGAATCAGCTATAATTTTATCCTATTGGCAAAATTTTCTAGCTATTCCAAAAATAAAATAAACATTCAATATCCATTTTGATGCAACCTAGCATTGTCTATATCTTCCAGAAGAGTTGCCTCATCCAGTTGAAGTATCTCTTCCTGTCCCATCACGGTTTCTTCAGTCAAGGATTCCGTATGGTGCCCCCACTCAGGATAAGGGTCAAACCTGAACCATTTGCGAAAGATCATTTAATTTCAAAAGCTATTTCAGTCTCAGCAATGAGACGCCCAATTTCTTCCCCTTTTCAAAGCTTTAGGGACTCTATATTTCCTCCTTTCGCAAAAACCCTTCTCGGGTTTGTTCATCCAAATTCCGAAGGTCCCATCGTGCTTTCTCCATTTTTGAGAAACTCGTATGGTAGATTGCCTATCCAAATCAAGAGTTAACCCGGAACCTCGCTTCGCGAGGTATCTTCCTTGCAGGTTTGGGTTAAACCTGAGTCACATTCCAATGGGATTCCTCGTTTTTGACGAGATGTTTTCTTCCAGTCCCATCATGGCTCTTCCCATTAAGGAATCCATGCTTTGTACATCCATCCAGGATATGATCCTACTTGAGCTTCATTTCACAAGACATTTTCCAAAATGTCCCATCCAGGTTAAGGGCTAAACCTGAATCATTCCAAAAAGAGTATCTTGTCTCATCCATGAGACCTGATCAAAATTTTCATTTTCCCACCATTTCAGAATTTTCATCTAAAGTCCCATCACGATTTCTTCATTTTCTACTCAAATCATATCATTTTCGAGGATTTCGTCTCCCCAAAACCATTCAGGATTAAGTTTCAAAGTCTGAAAAATCATATTTTCAAAAATAATTCTTCCACACCCAGTTTAGATCTGCTGACTGGGGCATTTTCAAAATTTGGAGTGTCGTCTTTGCCACTAAGCTCGGCTCTCAACCGGCTTAGTAGCAAAGAGGGGCATCTGTGAACACCCCAAATTTTTCAAAATCTTGTAAAAATGACCCTTTTGCCCCTAACCCCCTTTTTCTGAGAAAATCAAGTTATTTCTTCAGATTTCTGGATTAGATTTCACATTGACATATTCAAATTCAACTCCGAGTCTGAACTCAGTATTTTAAATCCAAATCTGAGCCCCGTTGTCCGATTTCCAAAATAAAATTGCAAAAATACTAAAAAAATGATTTTGAAAGGCTCAGGCGGCTCATACGGCACTCTGTTGGATTCTCGGCCCTATATTTCTCGGTTCGAGGTTGTAAACCTCGAATATGTCTCAAAAATTCAGACATAAACCCATTTTTTTGAAGAAATTTTCTCAAAATAGCTCAGAAAAATCCCCTTTTGTAAATATTCTACAGAAAACACAAAAAATTAGTTTTAAATCTTTGATTTTTCGTAAAGCTCTAGGATTTTATTCTAAAAATACAAAAAAATAGAAAAACCCAAAAATTGAGAAAAAGCTACAAGAAAAACGAAGGATTTCCAAGCTTCTTGAAGCCCTTTTTCCAAAAACCTCATTTCTTAACAATTTTTAAAAAAAAAAAAAAAAAATCCTAAAAAGGGGTCCTCTTTCTGGAAAACTTAAAAATATGTAACGACCCCTCTCCCGCACGTTCTTCCCATTCTCTCCCCATCGTCGATCTCAGAACCGACTTCCCCATTATTCACCCCACATCCGCAACAAACCGTGGCTAGAAACATCCATTAGCCCCTTTAAGAAGAGGCCCCCGGTGACTCTCAGGGGAGGGAGAGAAGATCCACCATTATTGATCATCTAACCTTCCTTCGATTGAACCCACCCTCAAGCTGGAAGTTCCCCTTTAGCATCCTCCTTTTCAAGCCAGGCTCACCCTGAAGGAAGTCTATCAAACCCTTGCAAGCAAAAGCGAAGTCTCCAGACTTCTCTTCGGTTCTCCCCGAAGGAGAATCGACCCCTTTCCTTCCTTCAGAAAATCCTGCAAACAAAGGATCGGATCGGCTGTCTCCTTCAGAACTCCAGCAATCCTCAAATCACAGGAATCGATCCCGTCCGGCAGCGACATATAATAGCCGTCATTATCTCTCCTTCTCAATAATCGGTGATCAAATCCCCTGCAACTCCAGGTAAGAATCGTTCCCCTCCTTCTGATGCAAATTTCCTTTTCTTCTTTCATTAGATCTTTTTTTTTTCTTTTTTTTTTCTTTTTTTTTTTCTTTTTCTCTCTTTCTTTATCCATTTAGCGCATTATATGCAGTATCGGTCTGCCTATAGCAGTCCCGATTTGCATTTGGCAAAAGAAATCCAACCCTCTTCCGGGTTATATCTATTTCATTGTTATTTCAATTTTTCTCACAGATTCTTAGATCTTCTCCGATTTATGAATTTTCATTACCATCGCACATTAGTTGTAGATGAATCACCATGTTCTTCTTCTTTTTTATCTTTTTTTTATTTTTTTGTCATTTGTTCATGTTCCTCAATCCATGCGTGATTCAGCATCACCATCCTCTTTGTCTCCTGCCATTAGCATCACCGGCATAAGGATCATCATTAGCATCTAAAGGCAGAATTAGCCCATAGTGAAATACAGTGCCCAATCTGGGTTTTGCTAGGTAATTTGCTGCATTGCACGACATTTTTTTTTCTTCTAGGGATGTTCATTTCATTATAATTCCCCTTTTAGATTTATTATGTTTTTCTCCTGAATGGTTTATAAGACTGTCATCCGAGTTATGTTTATTTGTTTTTCATATGATCGATATCTTCACGTTCAACAAGTTGTTGTTGGCGTTTCATCTGCTAAAATGATCTGGAAGCTTGAACTACTGTGGTGATCAAGTTGTGGAATGCCGACAATAGCTCAGAGCAATGTCCTGAGACTTCTTTTTGCATTAGCCTTTAGCTGATTAATTTTGCTTCCCTGCATATCCCTTTGCTGAAGTGTTTCATTGTTTGTGCGTTAAATTGAAATACTCCATCATGTTTTTGATCACTTTGTACTCATTTTATACAGAGTAGCGTTACATCTAAATGCATCATATTTTGTGTATTAGCCTTATAATGATCTATCTTGTCAGATCCAAACCATGGGAGAAATTAAATCCCAAACACCTATAGAATGATGAAGTCCCTCAAATTATTCCTGAATCTATGTTAGGAAATCCATCAGAAATGAAGATTTTTTTTTTTATGTGGCTAGCCATAAAACACTGCTTCATGTACAGGTGAGTATGTGCGTTCTTTGTTTCCTCTTTCCCCATAAGAGGAATTGAAACAATTGTTAGTATAACCTGTATGTTTTGGCCCACTATTTTCTTGATCTTGAACTGTTGAAGAAACTGGACATGGTTTGTATATAAGATAGTTTGGGATAGAACAATAAGCCTGCCCGAGATTTTCCTAGGAAGGTTCAGTAAATTTAATATCTGGAATGATGAGAGGAAGGCCCCCAGCTCTAAAATTCACCAAGGTTCAACCTATCATTCTGTCTGCCAGGGGCAAACTCACATTGTTGAATATGCTGAAACTGGGAGTCGCCATCGTGCGTCATATCTAGGAGACACCTCCTATCCTAAAAACCCCGCCCATCTGCCTAATATCCCACTCGCATGTATGTATAACTGATTACTATGCAGGTGAATTCTTTTCCTTAGTTTAAAGGGAATCAATGTTACACAATTTGTCTTGAAATCTTGATATTCTGTAATGAAGCTACTTAAGAGGCTTTCCTGCAGTGACTTGCTATGGTTATGGTGCGCTCAGCAGCGTGACATCGACCACTCCTACCATAAATTGCCAGAACAGATTTAGCTTGAATCATGTGATCAGTCAGTTCATAGGATATATGAATCTCGTGGAAGTTGCATTACATACCCGTTGTCATGTTTCCAACTGAAAACTCAACTATGAATATGCTTAAGGCTATTAAGGATATTCTGATTATCATTCATAATTACTCTATGTTAGTGGAACCAAATACAGTACTAAATGGTCAGTAGTTTCAGTTGTTGTGAATACATTTGTTGAGTTATAAAGCCCTGTGAATCTCTCCTGAATTTAGCAAATGACAACCAACCTTCCTGTAATAGCTGGGTCCAGTGCATTTATAACAGTCGTTGTATTGGGTTGATCATTAGATTGTCAGTTTAACTTTCCTCTGTTTGGGTATTCATACACCCACAGGTAATGTAACTTGGTCATTTTATTGTCTCCTATTATGGTTGGCTTGACTTAAATTCACCAATTTCTTACCATTTGAATTCACTTTCCCTCTTCCATCTTTTGCATCCGTCAACCACCTACATCTTTCATCATAACCAACATCTATTCACTACCCACTTTTACCTCCAGTCTTCTCACCACGCGTCAGCCAACTACATGATTTTCACAAAGTTCCCAGCATCTCCAGCTTATTCACAGTCATCATCTACACTGGATGTCGTCATCTTCCACACCTGACCTTCATTGGCTACATTAGCCCCTCATCTAGCATTTTCACAGCACACACTACTTCACTCATATTGCATATCCACTGTCCACTACCAACATCATCTCCACCATCCATCTACAGCAACTCCCTGAGTTGCTGTAGCTTCATATTTGCCACAGCAGATCCACCGATGGTTGTGCGCTACATTAGCCCCTCATCTACCATTTGCTTTTACTCGGGGTTGTACATTTGATTTTATCTATTGTAATAGTTAGGTTGGAATAAGAATTTACATTTCTTGCTTTAGGTAGAATGAATGAGCATTATAGAATACCATGAATGGTTTATTCCATGCATTTTTTTTTCTTTATTTCTCAAAATCCCCACAATGGTGAAACACGAATGACACGTGCACCATTTCGTAAGAGGTAAGTTAATTCTAAGTTGACGATTTACATCAACGACCATAGTCGGGGTGTGAACAAAACTTAGAATTCTTATCTTTTACGAGATAACATTGGATGCACACTGGATCCACTTTCAAAATCCATCATATTTTCTCAAAATATTTTTTTCTTTTATCAGAATTTAACTTAGGATTAACTCAAAATATATACCAATGGCCATAGTCAGGGTATATTGATGGTTGATTTCATTTTAAATTCTATAAAAGCACTAAAAATGTATTTTATTCTTCTTTTGAATTTAAATATAGATTATCATATAATACATTCAATGACCATAGTCAAGGATGTATTATATTTTCAATCTTATTTTAATTCATTTAAAGAATGAAATAGCTTTTCAAAGTCCAATTTCAAACTCATTCAAATTCATTCATCATATAGGGTAGAATTGCATCATATTTTTTTAAAATTCTTTCAAAAACCCAAGTGATTTTGAACATCTTTTCTACTTTCCAAACCTATCTCAATTTCAAAGTCCAATTTGACTTTGAAATTTCAAAATTATTTCATATTCAAATTTCCAACTCAATTCAAAACTCAATTTCAAAGTTCAATTTAACTTTGAAGTTTCTAAATTCATCTTCTGATTCTAAATCCAGTTTTTCTTCAAAGTTTTAAATCAAAGTTAAGATTAAACTTTGAAACTCAAACCTTCTCAAGTTCAAATCTGGATCTTCAAAAAACCCAGATCATCTTTAAAAGTCCTATTTTTGGGCTCCTCAAAAACCCAAATCCAAAATCAAATCCTAGTCTCAACTTGGATCCAGATTTCCAAGTATAGGACTCCATTCCACTTTGGATCTCCAATCACGGATCCAAATTTCATTTAGGATTCAAATCCTTATTCTACTATGGATCTCCCATCACAGATCTAAAATCCATTTAAGGTCCAAACCCTTATTTCACTTTGGATCTCCAATCACAGATCCAAATTTCATTTAGGATTCAGATCCCATTCTACCATTGGATCTCAGATTCAGATCCAAATTCCAATTCTTAGGATCCAGAATCCAACTCTACTTTGGATCTCAGACTTCAGATCCAAAAATCCATTCTTTAGGATCTAGAACCCAATTCACCTCGGATCTCGGATCTCGGATCTCGGATTTCAGATCCAAGTCCAGTTTAGGATCCAGAATCCAATTCTACTCTGGATCTCAAACTTCAGATCCAATTCCATCTTAGGATCCAGAGTTCAACCCTATCTCGGATCTTAGATTTCAGATCCAAATACCACCTTAGATTCCAAATCTCGAATCCAATTCCATTCAAAATTCCAAGTCCAAATTCCACTTTAAAATTCCAAATTCTCAAAGCCAGCCCCATTTTTCATTCAAGCCAAAGTTCCTATTTCAGATCCTAAATCCAAAAATCAACTCAAAACTCTATTCAGAATCCAGAATTTGGATTCGGATTTCATCTTGAAATTCCAACTGCCATTCCTCAATTCCTTTAGATTCCCCACATTTTCTTCTAAACTTCAAAACTTCAAAATTAGAATTCAATTCCATTCCAAATATTCATCCAAGCTCAAACTTCTAAATTCAAAAGTCCATATATGACTTTGAAAATTCCTTTCATTCTCTTTTTATTTCAAGACTTCAAGATCCATTTCCAAATTCCAGATTTATTTTCCCAAAGCTCCTGATTATTCTTAGAACTTTAATCTTAAGTTCTAAGTTAGAAAACATTTCTTCACTCTATCGGATTCACTTGGGATTTCTTCAAAACATTTTTTCAAAAAGAGCATACATCTTTGCATTTGCACAAGCATGATTCATTGTGCATTTTAGACTTAGGATAAATACTTAGATAATATTCTTAACAAAGCAAAAGGCATTAATTCGACCCTTGGTTCGATTATCCCTGTTAAAGGCGCCAGGAATGGTCGAACCTCGTACCGACGAGCGGATCCCGTCTCCCAGTTTTTCCGCAAATATTTCAAAAACGGAGGCGAGTTATTTCAAAATATCTTCAAAATTAAAGGTCAAGTGAGACTCGCAAAAGAGTTTCTCTTCTCTTCTTTCTTTTCTCTTCTCTCTTTCTTTCCGTCTTTTATCTTTCTCCCTTCAAAAAAGAGGAAAATAAGAGGTTGGAAAGGAAAAGAGAAGGAAGAGAGAGAATATCACGAAAGGAAAAATTTTGCGATGATCACAGTTACTCTCCCTCGTAGGGTAAACAACTCAATTGTCACAAATTTTGTGGCGACTCAATCCCTAGTAATGGGATACAATTTTTAGATCTCAACCTAAATCCTTCCTCTTGTCAAAACTTCTCCAAAAGAGTTTCTTTGGTCTAAAAACCTCCACTTTCCTCCATAGAGAGAGCGCTGATATTCAAAATGGTTCAGACAAGAGCGGGAAAAGAAACAGTTCCTCAACTCAGCGACAGTGAGGCAGAAGGGATGAGCTCTCCTAAATCAGTCAAGGGACAGGGTCAGAACAAGAAAGATGACATCAGATCAGTGGTCCGGAGCATATCATTCTGCCAGACATGGCTGGGATTCTTTTGTCACTCTCACTATTTTTCCTGGTCCCCGAGTGTCCTCTGATTATCAGGAATGGTGGAAAATTGTTTGTCCCCCTCCCCTTTGTCGAGTCTATTATTAATAAAATCATGTCTTTTTCTTCAATAAAATTCCTTTAAATTTCAGCCTATCTTGGTTTGACGACCTCGCCTAGGTAACAAGGCATATTTTTCAGTTGTTTATTTTTGCAAAAGAATAGCAGCGCAATTGTCGTAATCCCAGCGATGACTCAATCCCTAGTGGGATACTCTTTCAATTGTCTACCAAAATTCTTAGTGAATATCTTCCTCCAACCAAATTTCCTTCAAAAGCCTAATCATCAATTCTACCTTGCAGAGAGCATCAGCAACATTCAGGAGAACATTTGTGATACTCGATGGTTTATACAAGATCCGGAAAGAAAACCACATCAGTTGAAGGCATCGCGTACTCAGTCGCTTCAGAAGAGGAAATGGACTCACCTCGATCAGCTAGAAGTCAGTGTCAGCAAGCAAAGGATGATGTTGATCCCCAGATATATGCTATGTTCAAAGAGATGATGACCAAAATGTCGACAGAACAAGCTGAAGCTAGTACAGAAAAGATCCAGGTCAAGTAGAGGGCAAAAGGCTGGTCAGCCAAGAAAGTTTTAAAACTATCCAAGAAACATATCCAACACGAGGATACATCTCATGAATCAGAATTAGTAGTTGACACTGATGAAGAGTATGAAGTCTGGCAAGCATTCCAAAGATCCTCTCATAGACAAGGGACAGTCTATAAATTGAAAGATCAAGCAATGGATGATCCAGTCCAAATACAGCTGAAGGAAATGGCCAAGATGATTAAAGATTTGCAAGCTCATGACAAGGGAAAGAAGGTCTTCAGGAACAAAGATTTCCATGATGGCATCACCTTCGTCAGGAATAATCAAGATTCAGAAAAGAAGACAAAACTCATCTTCTTCGTTGATGCCAATCGCAGTGATTGCAAAAATAACAAAGGCAATCATATAAGTCAGAAAGAGAAATCTTTAAAGCAGAGTGAAAAATTGAGTCTACAAAAAGAGAAGAAAAAGCATGACGGTTGGGGTTACGATCGCGAATTCACTCCTCTAGATCAGCCCCTCGAAGAGGTCCTTGAATACATGCTGAGCAAAGGAATGGTTAAGCTTCCAAGAATTGCTAATCCTCTGGTCGCCCTAGGGAAATGGAAAGACCGCTTCTGCAAATTCCACCAAACAACGGGGCACGATATTGAACATTGTTTCGTCTTTAAGAATATCGACAAGAATTTCTTTGTTAAGGGTGAGAAAGACTACCAGTCGACTGTCTTTGCCAAGTCTCAGCAGAAATCAAGCACTCGGCAAGAGGTACAACATGACGATCGAAATCAGGACCGCAAGATGGCCCCTTTGGATCAAATATTTGAAAGTTTTTTGGAATACATGCTCGCGAAAGATACAGTAAGATCTCCGAAGGCTCACTTCACTCTTTCTGCCAATGATAGCAAAAGCAATAAGAAGAATCATGATCACTATTCAGAGGGATCCAAGGGCCAAAAAAGGAAAGTTCTCCAACAATGATAGGCCTGTTCAATCTAGTCCTCAGCATAAAGAGAAAGATCAAGAAAAGCCAAAGCGCAAGGATTGGAGTACGGATCGAAAGTTCACCCCTTTGGACCAGACACTAGAGAGTGTTTTGGAATACATGCTCGCGAAAGATATGATCCGTTTACCTAAAGCAGCTGATCCCGCAACAATCATGGGCAGATTCAAAGGAAAATTTTGCAAATTTCATCGGGCAGTGGGACATGACACTGAGAATTGTTTCGTCCTGAAGAATATCATTCAAGATTGCATCGACAAGAATATCCTTATTGAAGATGAGGAAGATACCAGTCGACCATCCTGAGCAAGTTTTCTAAAAATTGACAATGTCGAGACTATGTCACTTTCATCATTTTGTCATTTTGAAGGGACAATGTAGTCCCAGTTCTTCTATCAATTTGTTATTTCCTTCTTCAATGCATTAATAAATTTGTCAATCTTTCTTATGGCCTGGCGTCATCTTTTATATTCCTCATTTGCAAATGTTTAAATGTCTTCTTATAAGGGGTAACCTTTTTCAAAGTGCCTCTTTGATCAACCAAGAAGCTCATTGTCAGTTTTTACCTCGTTATCCTCAGAGAATTCTCATCAAATATCAACTACTTATCCTTTCATCCAAACTCTCACTCCCCAGTTATACTGGGGCATTATTTTGAAAATTGGCTTCAAAACTTCCTGTATGCAGGCAGGATCAAACAAATCTCACATTTTGCACACATCTACATTCATTTGCATTTGCAGGCATTCATCTGCATCCATCTATATCAATTTGCATTGAACTTCCCATTCAGGATAAGGGATAAATCCTGAGGCCCCGATAGTCGCCCAAGTTGTCGTAAGGGTGAAGACTGAAAATGTTCCATCAAAATCAATTAGTAAGTCTTCAGAATCCAGTGTTCGTGCTGGTAATTTTTCAAAAATCCAATGTTCGTGCTGGTAAACTTTCAAAATCCAGTGTTCGTGCTGGTAAACTTTCAAAACCCAGTACTCGTACTGGTAATCATTTAAAACCCAGTGCTTGTACTGATAACCATTTAAAATTCAGTGCTCGTACTGGTAATCTTTCAAAATACAGTGCTCGTACTGGTACTCTTCCAAAATCTGATGCTCGTGCTAGTTGAACTAGTCCCAAATGTCATCTTTATACTTATCAACTTTTCTTTCCTTTAAATGTCTTGAATTGGTCTAGAAGAGTCGAGTTTCGATTCGAATCTTCTTCCAAATCCAATTCAGAATTGGTCTAGAAAATCCAAGTTCCGACTTGAATTTTCTTACAAATCCAATTCGTATAATTTTCTTTCCTCTAGATTCTAGAATTGATCTAGAAGAGTCGAGTTCCGATTCGAATCTTTTTCCAAATCCAATTCAGAATTGGTCTAGAAAATCCAAGTTCCGACTTGAATTTTCTTACAAATCCAATTCGTATAATTTTCTTTCCTCTAGATTCTAGAATTGGTCTAGAAGAGTCGAGTTCCGATTCGAATCTTCTTCCAAATCCAATTCAGAATTGGTCTAGAAAATCCAAGTTCCGACTTGAATTTTCTTACAAATCCAATTCGTATAATTTTCTTTCCTCTAGATTCTAGAATTGGTCTAGAAGAGTCGAGTTTCGATTTGAATCTTCTTCCAAATCCAATTCAGAATTGGTCTAGAAAATCAGAGTTCCGACTTCAATTTTCTTTCAAATCCAATTCGCTTAGCTTTCTTTTACAAGTTTGAACTTCTACTCAAACTATCCTGCGAGTTGGTATAGAAGATCCGAGTTTCGACTTGAATTGTCTTTCAAAATCCAATTCATCTAGTTTTCCTTGAAGAATTGAATTCCGATTCGAATCTTCCCTCAAAAACCCAGTTTAGCACCTGGTCCATTCAAAATTCACAAGTTGGAATCATTCTTTCTTAAGCTATGATCCTTAGGTTGAATTCCTATGGAATTGATAGTTCGTAGGTCGAACCCCTGCGGGACCAATGTCCTTCTCAATTGAACCAATGTCGTTCTTAGGCTGAATCCCTATTGAACCCATGTCGTTCACAGTGAACCAATGTTGTTCTCAATTGAACCAATGTCGTTCTTAGGCTGAATCCCTATTGAACCCATGTCGTTCCCAGTGAACCAATGTTGTTCTTAGTTGAACCAATGTCGTTCTTAGGCTGAATCCCTATTGAACCCATGTTGTTCCTAGTGAACCAATGTTGTTCTTAATTGAACCAATGTCGTTCTCAATCGAACCAATGTCGTTCTCAATTGAACCAATGTCGTTCTTAGGCTGAACCCTTGTCATTCTCAGTAAACCAATTCACAATTTTGACCTTCAGGTCAATCAATTTCCAATTTTCAATTATCAATTTCCAAATTTCCAATTTCCAATTTCCAATTTCCAATTTCCAATTTCCAATTTCCAATTTCCAATTTCCAATTTCCAATTTCCAATTTCCATATTCCAATTTCCAATTTCCAATTTCCAATTTCCAATTTCCAATTTCCAATTTCCAATTTCCAATTTCCAATTTCCAATTTCCAATTTCCAATTTCCAATTTCCAATTTCCAATTTCCAATTTCCAATTTCCAATTTCCAATTTCCAATTTCCAATTATCAATTTCCAAATTCCAATTTCCAATTTCCAATTTCCAATTTCCAATTTCCAATTTCCAATTTCAAATATCAAATTTCAAAATTCCAATTTCCAAAATTTGACCCTTTTGGGTCACCCAATACCCAATTTCAATTATTTTCTCTTGCGAGAGACCCTTTTTATAGGGAGAGTTCTAGGGAGCTCGCTCTTTTCGCATGCTATCCAATTCATTCACTTAGCCCCTTTTCAGGGAGAGTTTGAAGGGACTCGTGTCTTTATGAACCGTTTGCAAAACAAAATTCCAAATTTCACACAAGGAACCCTTTTTATAGGAAGAGACTCGACGAAGACTTGCTTTCCTTGTGGCCCCATAATTTCAGACTAGGCTATTTCATCATGAAGGACCCTCTTTTCAGGGAGAGTGTGATGAACTCGTTCCTTCATGACCAATTTACCAACCTCACCAATTCCGTCCCCCTTTCCATAAGAGAAGTCTAATGTTAGGAAGTTTTGACGAAAGCTTAATTTCTCTTCGAAAGTTCGTTTTGCAAACACCTCCTCTTCAAAGAAGAGAGGAGTAATTCCCAATTCTAATTTCTGAATCTTCTCCTTTGGGGAAAGGAGAAGAGAATTTTTGTTATGGATGTGTTGCGTTGTGCTTCAAATGCTCGCTTTCACAAAAGGATTTCAAGAAAGTTTTGCCAATTTGTCATTAAATATTTGTTGATTTCAAAAATCTTTATTGCACAAAATTATTACTTCAGAATACCTCCAGTATTACTTCCGAAAGGACAATGCTTTCGCGAAAAAGGATTCAAAGTTCAAAATCTTTCTATTGGCCAACCAAAAGGATGAAGAATAAATCCGCGATATGGCCAGCAAAGAGAATTCAATGTTGTTGCAAAGCCATGAGTGATTGATATTGATCGCAGTCAATGGCATATTTTTAAAGACCATTCTTGAAGAATAAAGCAGTCGAAATATTCTGGGTGATACAAAAAAAAATCCACTCAATTTTCATATCTCCTCAATCACCTAAGCTGCAATTAAATATCTGCAAAAGGGATCTCTCAATTGTCGTCAAGATGAAGGCGAATTAAGCGAGTCGACCCCCGGGGCCAAAGAAGATTTGGATCATCTCCAAGATGACGGAGTTTGTGACAGATCCTTCCAGGGAAAGTTCAGATCACCGTCGAGATGAAGGCGAGTGTGATGAGCCTACCGACAAACCCTAAAAGATATTTAATTTCTGCTATCATCAAGAGATTCCCAACCAATGATCCAATAACTATCAAGATAATCCCTGAGAGAAAAGAAGGATCGGAACATCTCTGAGATGAAGGAGTTTGTGACGTACCCTTCCCAAGAAAAAAAAAAAGAGAAAAGTCAGGACATCTCCAAAATAAAGGATGATGTAATTCCCGAAAAAAAAAATCCAAGAGAGCTCCAATTCTGTTAAAAAAAGAGTGCAGAAAGATCATCATGAGAAAAGAATCCCAGGATATCAGACTGCTGAATCTACCAAGAATCTTCCTTAATTTTGTGAAATTCTTCTATCAATATTCTTTCACCAATAGCTCTCGCAATATCAAGAATACTTTCTTTTCTGCTTATATCAAGGAAATTGATAGCTTCCTTGAAAGAAAGTCAATCACAAGCAATTTAAATTCGAGTCTTGATTCTACGGAGTTAAGCCCAGTCAGAGGTAATACTTCAGGTAGAAAAGAGGAGATATATTCAAAACATTGTGTATCACTTTCAATTATTTTGAATCAACAATAATTTTCAACATTTTGACAATATTTTCTAGTTATCCTGGCACGAAGCGAGAGCCTGAGGTTCATCTTTGGTGCATCCTGACACCATCCCTTTTTAGGACTTGATAACGGGAGTTTTCAAGATTCCTTCCCTTCTTCGGTATAATCTAAGCGCATGGGCTCTCATATTCGCACACTTCCCTGTGTCCCCACTCTCCCACCATAGACAGTCCAATTTCGGCTTGAGGTTAAGCCACCAATTTCAGCAAAAGGCAATTTCAAAAGATAATTAGTCTCATCAATGAGGCACCCAAAATCAATCCCTTTTCAAACTTTAGGGACCCCAATTTCCTTCTTTTTGCAAAAACCCCTATCGGATTCATTATGCGGAAATCCGAAGGTTCCATCACGATCTTTTCTTTCGAGGATTCCCTCCATTTTTTGCCCAATCAGGTTAAGGGTATAAACCTGAGCCTCCTTTGATGAGGTATTTCATTTTCTGCCCAATCAGGTTAAGGGTATAAACCTGAGCCTCCTTTGATGAGGTATTTCATTTTCTACCCAATCAGGTTAAGGGTATAAACCTGGGCCTCCTTTGATGAGGTATTTCATTTTCTGCCCAATCAGGTTAAGGGTATAAACCTGGGCCTCCTTTGATGAGGTATTCCATTTTCTGCCCAATCAGGTTAAGGGTATAAACCTGAGCCTCCTTTGATGAGGTATTTCATTTTCTGCCCAATCAGGTTAAGGGTATAAACCTGAGCCTCCTTTGATGAGGTATTTCATTTTCTGCCCAATCAGGTTAAGGGTATAAACCTGAGCCTCCTTTGATGAGGTATTTCATTTTCTACCCAATCAGGTTAAGGGTATAAACCTGGGCCTCCTTTGATGAGGTATTTCATTTTCTGCCCAATCAGGTTAAGGGTATAAACCTGGGCCTCCTTTGATGAGGTATTCCATTTTTTGCCCAATCAGGTTAAGGGTATAAACCTGGGCCTCCTTTGATGAGGTATTCCATTTTCTGCCCAATCAGGTTAAGGGTATAAACCTGGGCCTCCTTTGATGAGGTATTCCATTTTCTGCCCAATCAGGTTAAGGGTATAAACCTGGGCATCCTTTGATGAGGTATTCCATTTTCCACCCAATCAGGTCAAGGGTACAAACCTGAGCCTCCTTTGATGAGGTATTCCATTTTCAACCCGGTCAGGTTAAGGGTTAAGCCTGAGCTTCGTTCCATACGAGGTATTTTCCGTCTCATCCAGGTTAAGGGCAAAACCTGAATCTCACTTCTTTTCGAAGTAAAATTTTCTCCTTATTCTTCATTTCATATCTATCATCATCACTTAAACTAATTCTTTCGAACCCGGTCAGATTCATCTAACTGGGGCATTTTTATAATTCAAATTTGGTGTGTTTTCTTTGCCACTAAGCTCGGCTTTCAACCGGCTTAGCAGCAAAGAGGGGCATCTGTAAACACCCCAAATTTTCACCCTCATCCAGTACTTACATTTCATGTGTCATTGCATGCATTCGGCATACCATTTCATTGCATCGCATAGCATTGCATGTCATCCCATCTCATTTTCGAGATCCAGCACTCTTGTTTTTAAAACATTCAATCCAGATTTGAGTTTTAAAACTTTTCTTTCAAAAACAATTTTAAAACTTGGGTTTTTATTCAACATTCTGTCATTTTCCAACCCTCGGGACCTTATATTTTGAAATACTTTCTTAGAAAATGATGTGGATTCATTTCAAACTCAATTTCAATTGATTTTAATTCTCAGATGAGGCCCATTTAGGTGGTGTCGCTTCTGGATTCCTTCACTTATCAAAAATCTCAAAAATCTTAGAGTCCTAATTGGATCATGACTCTTTTTCCAGAGTCTTAGTCGGATCAAAACTCTATTTTTCACAACCTTTTTACCTGTTTTTGAAGAAAACCTTTCAAAATCTTCTGTTTTGGCCAAAATTTCAGAGTCCTAGTTGGATCAGGACTCTTCTTCAAGAGTCCAGTCGGATCAGGACTCTTCTTTAGAGTTTCAATTGGATTGGGACTCTAATCTTTTACAGCTATTTTTATCCATTTTCAATCAAATCTTTCAAAATCTTTCAAAATGAGTCAGAAACTCAGAGTTCCAGTTAAAACAGGACTCTATTCAGAGAGTCCTAGTTGGATCAGGACTTTGATCTTGATTTCAATTTTGAGAAAATCCTTCAAAAATCTTTCCATTTATCAAATTTGTTACACTTTTATCAAAGAATTTCAAAATTCTGAGGTTTTATCTCAGTCCTGATCGAAGTAGGAATCTATCCAAAATTGATTTTTATACTTCATTTTCACTGGTTTTCAAAAGCTTTGCCCAAATTTCATCATTTGCTTATCAGAAAACCAAAATTCTTAGAGTTCTGGTCGAATCAAGACTCTTTCTTAGAGTCCTAATCAGATCAGGACTCTGAGCCAAAATTCAATTTCATCCTGTTTTTAACTGTTTTTCAAAATTCTCTCATTTGATTTATCAAAAAATCTAAAAATTAAAAGTCCTAGTTCAATCAGGACTCTGTCCTTAGAGTCTCAGTTGAATCAGAACTCTGTTTTATTCTAGTATTCATTATTGTTTTCACTGTTTTGACAAGTTCTTTCATTTGTTTTTCAGAAAATACCAAAAAAATCTAGAGTTTCAGTCCGATCAGGACTCTGTCCCGGAGTCCTAGTCTAGTCAGGAGTCTGTTTAATTTCCATTTTAAATCTTCTCCGTTTGTTTTCAAAAATTAGGTCATTTTGTAGAGTCCAGTTAATCCAGGACTCTATTTCAGAGTCCTGATCGAGTTAGGAGTCTAACCCTGATAGTATTTTCTGACTTGTTTCACCATTTTAGATGAAATCTTTTCAAAAATTCCTTCATTTGGCTTTTAAAATCCAAAATCTTAGAGTCCTAAGAGTTCAGGACTCTAACTCGGAGTTCCAGTTTGCTTGATACCCTATTTTCAAAGATCTTGAATTTCAAATACTGATTTTAACCCCTTTTCAAAACTATTTTCAGTGTTTATTTCAAAATTCTTCAAAACTCGATATGGGCCCACTCAGTTGGCACCATATCCAGAGGAGTTCTGACTCGGTTAGAACCCTATGCCATTTCAAAAAATTCTAATTTTAAGTTTACTTTTGAAAATCTTTTGAAAACTCCTTCAATTTCAAGTTTTAAAATCGCTTTTTGAAAAAAACTCAAGTAGGGCCCGCTCGGGGTGGCGCCACATTTGAAGAAGTCAAGGTTAGACTAGGGTTAGTCAATGTCCTAGTTAGGTTAGGGGTTTAGAGGAGTCAAAATCAATTTTAAAAATCCATTTTATTTAACTTTTAAACCATTGTTTTTTAAAGGTTTTAAATTCAGGTTTTAAAAACCAAATGTGGGTCCATACTAGGTGGTGTCACATTTGGACTTTTTAGGGTTTAATTAGGTATTAATTAGAGTTTAATTAGAGTTCATTTAGGGTTAGGAAACCACAAAAAATCGTTGCCCTTAGTGGATTTATTAGAAAGAGTCCTGAAAAAATGAAAAAAACCTCTTAATTAACCCAAATTAAGGAGGTTTTGAAAACCTATAAATAGGGGACTTCAAGAGGTAAAAAAGGGCTCCTTTTCTCTCAAATTTTCGTGGCCTCTCTATCCTCTCCAGCACCTCCACCTTCCTCCATTGCAGCTGCAGCCCCAAGGTGAGTTTATTTAATATTATTTTATTATTATTTTATTAGTTTTTATGATTTTTCAATAGATTTCACCATGGAAACTCTTGTGTTCATGGATTTAACCATGGATTTCATCCAAGAACCCCAAAATCGACCCAAGAAGATGATCTAACTCAGTTTGAGGGTGATTTCAAGGATTCTAATCCATTAGAATCGATGAGAGGTACGTTTTTCATGTTCTTAACCGACGAAACGTGAGATTTACCCATTAAATGGGTTAAATCCATGATTTCAAAGGTGAAAGAAAATTTCAGTCATGGATTCCCTGTATTTTATTTATTTCTTTGCTTATTCATGTTTATTTTACGTTTTACAGCATAGAAATAATTTTTATTTACTGTTTTATGGTTTATTTTATTGTTTTACATTAATTAATGCATAGTTTTTATAGTTTCTTAGATTTCTGTGTGTTTTAGGTTTAGAACAGTAAAGATAATGTTATTTTGGATTTAAATCCTTGTTGTTTATTTCTGATTTTTTTATATGTGATACATGCATATGTGATTGAACTACTGTAAAAAAATCAGAGATTTTGAACTTCGGGAACCCTGTAAGAAAAATCAGACATCAAATCAGGTTTTTAAAATGTTAAAATCGTTGTTAAAATCAAGAGGGTAACTTGATGTGGTGATATTTTTCTTATCCTATATTCGATTTTAGATCTGTAAAATGCCATGGATTTACATTGATTAGATCTGTCTACTGTGAAATTTTCAGAATTTTTTATTACTGTTTAGTATTTTTCCTCTGTCAGAGACTTTGATTTTCAATTTAAAACTTGTTAGGGTTTACCAAAACCCTAATCAGACTTGTGTTGTTTATAAATCCCAAACTACAGATCCGATTCATGATCCGTAAAAAGTGAGTATTGTTATTTTTCTGTCAACTGTTCACTGTTAAAATCTTAGATATTTTAAATGCGTTATGCTATTTATCCCTGAATTGTCAATTGAAAGTATCAGTCAGGACCAAAGTTAAAATCAATATATTCAAGTCCGGATTGTCGGATGGGTATCTCCCTGGTTTTAAAAGATTTTTCAAATCTGTAAAAAGGAAAAGTTCTGTTTTTTTGTATATTTGTTCTCTGTAAAATTTCATAGATTTCCATGGAGGTTTGACCCCTGGTTCGGGTCTTGGACTGAGACTGGTTGGTGAGCTAGGTCAAAAATAGCATATTTTTAAGGTTTGATGCTATTTTTGGATTAATTTAATGTCAAAAAAATATTTTTATAATTCTAATTTGATATTAGGGTTATAACAAGTGCAGATACCAATTTTGAGGATTTTTAGAATCCGTTTTATGTTTGAATGGCTTGAATTGCAAAACAGGGTACCCGAAGAATTCCAAAACACTGCAAAAATCACAAAAATTGTGATATTCTTGGATTTTCGTGCATAAGCATATATTTTTAGGGTTTAATCATATTCATAATCCTATTAGGATACTTTAGGTTAAATTTGATGTTCATTTGATTTCATTTAGTGCATAAAACCTAAGTTTTACCAAAATATTTTCTAAAAACCCTGATTTCAAGGCCATAGTCTTGCTATCAGGGGCAATTTGGTCATTTGACCTCAATTTCGAAATTCCTAACCCTAATTTTCATATTTTTAATCATGTCATAGCATATTTAGTTTGATTTATTTTTATTTGTATTTCAAAACTTGCATTTACCAAATATCTTTCTGAAAACCCTAATTTCAAGGCCATAGTCTTGTTATTAGGGGTATTTTGGTCATTTTGACCCCAATTTCGAAATTTCATATCTTATCTTCCTTATTTATTCAATTTTATTTCATATTTCATCATTTTGATTTAAGGGAATCATGGCAAAAAGGCTTATATCTAGCAAAATCCAGTAATTTCCTGATATTGCTGGATAAATCTAGAAAAGCCCATATATATTCACTAACCAAGCTTTCTAGTTTTGCAGGTACATTGAAGACTTTATTTTTCATGTATTTAATTTTCAATAGTGATGTAAACTAAATTAAACTTTGGAATAAGAATTTACATTTTCTGCTTAGCTTAGGCAGCATTGCATATAGTTTATTTTTTTTAAATAATGTTAATGTGTGACGGATGATGATTCATGCATATTCAAACTCACTATGGTCTACACGAATGGCACATACACTAGCTTTTATGAAGTTTATAAACTTGGTGGAATTTGTATTTATGGCCATAGTCAGAATACGAATGATACCTAGATTTATGATCTTCACATTAGCCACATTCAGCCTACACTCTTAGGCTAACTTCAAAATGCACTGCATTGCTCAAAAATACAAAAAGGATTTTCTCAATTCCTCAAAATCAAGTATTTCAAATCCATATTCATTCATTTCATGCATTTGCCAATTCCAATTCAAATTTCAATTTAGAGAAATCATTTTCTCAAAATTCTCTAAATCTTATTCAAAAATCGATTTTCTCAAAATATGGATTTGCCAATGATATTTCAAGTATTTCTCAAGTTCCAAATTTGATTTTCCAAGTTATATATTCAATTTCAAAGTTTGAATTCAAAGAAATCAAGTTTTCCAAAGTTATTTCACATTTCTCAGAATCAATTTTTCACAAGATCTCAAGATTTCTTCAGAAATCGATTTTTACTTTTCTCAGAAGTACATTTCAAATCCCAATTCATGATTTTCCATGTGATATCTATTCTAAGTGTTTCAGTTATTCAAAGCAAACATCATGTTTTCAAATATGCATTTTCAGAAAATTCATAGCACATGCCTGATTCTATGTGCATTTAGAAATTAGAATATGATTTAGACAAGTTGAATAGAGCAGAGCAGTAGATTGATCCTTTGTTCGATTACCCCTGTTAAAGGTGGCAGGAACGGTCGAACCTCGTACCGACAGGCGAGTCCCATTCTACGGAATTTTCCCGCATTTTAAAACGGAGGCGAGTTATTTTCAAAAACTTTTCAAAGGTCAGTTTGACTCGCAAAAAGTTAAAAAAAATTTGCGATGATAACAGGTTTGGCGACAGAGATGGGACCTATCTTTGCCTGATCAATCTAATGCTCTACTTAGTTCAAATTGTCAAAATCGATTTCCATGGAATGTCAGCTTTGCTTTATGATATCATGTGAACCTAGGAGCCTAGACTTGAACCCAGCTGACATGGAATGCATATAGACTAGGTATGGTTTGGTAGGACCATATTGAGGAGAATTATTCATGCTCACATAGACTTAGGTCTAATACAACACTCCTCAATTTAGGAATTGTATGAAAACAATGTTTGCTTCTTCAAATATTTCAAAATTCTATCTCTTTAGGACTTAGAGCCCTCTGTTTTCTTGCATGTGCTCATATTTCAAAAATCACCCTACCTATATTGTCCCGGTCTTCACGTTGCTGGGCTCTCTTCCAGAACCATAGTTCGGGACAGAGCCTCACAACTGGGCCACCTATTTGGGTGAAAAAACCCCTGCCACGTACCAAGGGCCATAGTCCAACGTATATCGGCAGGTGCTCAAGGATGTTGGAAAACTTGAACCTAGAACCGGAGAAATTGATTTTATGCCACGTACATCGAGCCTTGGCTTGAGTATATAGGCATAACTGGATTTGATACAGTTGATCTGAACCTTAGAGTTAGGATTAAGGTCTTACAACTATTTCAAAATTTGTGCATCTAGAGTCAGCTTTTAGGGAATGCTGTATGTGCATACTTGTTTATGCAGAATATGATTGAATGTGTTATTTCCTTTTTATTTTCCATATTTTCCCAATTTTCTAAAATACTGGACGATTTTCTCAAAATTCCCCCAATCTATGTCCATGTACTGTCCATGTTTTAAACCTTGGACGATTTTCCAAATACTTCATTTTCCATTTATTTCTTCATATTTCATCAAACCCTGGACGATTTTCCAAATTTCCCTTAATTTCCTTCAAAACTCCAGGTGATTTCCCATCTTTCCTGTCTTCTGGATCTCGAATTTCCTACTTTATTTTTATCCTACCTGCATTTTCCTCAAATTTCCTGTATTTTCCCAAGTCTTATTCCAATTTTCCATGTTTTCCAGTCTGATGGCATCCAGTCAGCTTGATTCAGTCTTCCCTGAGGGTCACATCTCCTACGAGGTGCGACAAAGTCTTCCCGAACATCGAGTCCTCAGCACCGGATCCTTCTTTCTCCGGTGGTACTATTTATGGTTTAAAAATTTCTCTCGTATGTTTCCGGACCACTTGGACGATTGTGGGCTAGAACTGGCATCCGCGGTGGGAAAGCAGACAGTCAACGACAACTTGATCCATGCACTAGCAGAACGGTGGAATCCGAGCACTTCTACCTTCTGGTTCCCGTGGGGCGAGATGACAGTACTGATAGATGAATTTTCAGAGATTATGGGATTGCCCGAGCCAGCCGGTCAGCCTAGAGATCCATTGGAGAAACAGTTTTTGATCATTGTCAAGGGTCTGGATCCCCGAGACGCTTTAGCTCGCATGACAGGACGCAAGTCTTGGCCATTGATAGAGGAGGATGGAAACAAATATGTGGACCTGCTCAAAATCTACAGACAGTATGGGATATTCGTAGAAGTTAGTTCATTGTCCAGGACAGCTCGAGAGAGAATCCAGCACGCGATGGTTCTGTGCACGGTGGGATTAGCTTTCTTTCCCGACGGACGGAATTATATGGATATCAGAATAGTTCAGCTTCTAAGGAGATGGGGAAGTCGACAGACCAGCCGCCTCTCGATAGCCATGGCCGCACTCGCCTTCCTGTACCGAGGGTTGACTCGTTTCACACTCGGAGAGTCGATCCTAGTTGAAGGATGCACCTATGCCTTGCAGTCTTGGTTCCTCCAGCATGTGCCAGCTCGAGCAAGTTCCTTCAGATATAATGGTAAAAAGCTTCTGCCAGTTGCGCGATACCGATTCTTGATCGATAATCTTCAGGAGGAAGAGGTCGTATGGGACTACTTTGATCGTCAAGAATCACCTCCTAGATACACTTATGCATACGACAAGCGGTTCAGGCTACTTGGCCCCTTCTTCTGCGCATACTACTATCCAGAGCGGTGTGTCAGGCAGTTCTCTCAGAGACAAAAACATGTAGAGATTCGTCCACTATCGGGGGTCTTGCCAGAGTTCGATCTCACATCAGATCAGTGGTCCGGATCATATCATTCTGCCAGACATGGCTGGGATTCTTTTGTCACTCTCACTATTTTTCCTGGTCCCCGAGTGTCCTCTGATTATCAGGAATGGTGGAAAATTGTTTGTCCCCCTCCCCTTTGTCGAGTCTATTATTAATAAAATCATGTCTTTTTCTTCAATAAAATTCCTTTAAATTTCAGCCTATCTTGGTTTGACGACCTCGCCTAGGTAACAAGGCATATTTTTCAGTTGTTTATTTTTGCAAAGGAATAGCAGCGCAATTGTCGTAATCCCAGCGATGACTCAATCCCTAGTAATGGGATACTCTTTCAATTGTCTACCAAAATTCTTAGTGAATATCTTCCTCCAACCAAATTTCCTTCAAAAGCCTAATCATCAATTCTACCTTGCTGAGAGCATCAGCAACATTCAGGAGAACATTTGTGATACTCGATGGTTTATACAAAATCCGGAAAGAAAACCACATCAGTTGAAGGCATCGCGTACTCAGTCGCTTCAGAAGAGGAAATGGACTCACCTCGATCAGCTAGAAGTCAGGGTCAGCAAGCAAAGGATGATGTTGATCCCCAGATATATGCTATGTTCAAAGAGATGATGACCAAAATGTCGACAGAACAAGCTGAAGCTAGTACAGAAAAGATCCAGGTCAAGCAGAGGGCAAAAGGCCGGTCAGCCAAGAAAGTTTTAAAACTATCCAAGAAACATATCCAACACGAGGATACATCTCATGAATCAGAATTAGTAGTTGACACTGATGAAGAGTATGAAGTCTGGCAAGCATTCCAAAGATCCTCTCATAGACAAGGGACAGTCTATAAATTGAAAGATCAAGCAATGGATGATCCAGTCCAAATACAGCTGAAGGAAATGGCCAAGATGATTAAAGATTTGCAAGCTCATGACAAGGGAAAGAAGGTCTTCAGGAACAAAGATTTCCATGATGGCATCACCTCCGTCAGGAATAATCAAGATTCAGAAAAGAAGACAAAACTCATCTTCTTCGTTGATGCCAATCGCAGTGATTGCAAAAATAACAAAGGCAATCATATAAGTCAGAAAGAGAAATCTTTAAAGCAGAGTGAAAAATTGAGTCAACAAAAAGAGAAGAAAAAGCATGACGGTTGGGGTTACGATCGCGAATTCACTCCTCTAGATCAGCCCCTCGAAGAGGTCCTTGAATACATGCTGAGCAAAGGAATGGTTAAGCTTCCAAGAATTGTCAATCCTCTGGTCGCCCTAGGGAAATGGAAAGACCGCTTCTGCAAATTCCACCAAACAACGGGGCATGATATTGAACATTGTTTCGTCTTTAAGAATATCGTCCAAGATTATATCGACAATAATTTCTTTGTTAAGGGTGAGAAAGAATACCAGTCGACTGTCTTTGCCAAGTCTCAGCAGAAATCAAGCACTCGGCAAGAGGTACAACATGATGATCAAAATCAGGACCGCAAGATGGCCCCTTTGGATCAAATATTTGAAAGTTTTTTGGAATACATGCTCGCGAAAGATACAGTAAGATCTCCGAAGGCTCACTTCACTCTTTCTGCCAATGATAGCAAAAGCAATAAGAAGAATCATGATCACTATTCAGAGGAGTCCAAGGGCCAAAAAAGGAAAGTTCTCCAACAATGATAGGCCTCTTCAATCTAGTCCTCAGCATAAAGAGAAAGATCAAGAAAAGCCAAAGCGCAAGGATTGGAGTACAGATCGAAAGTTCACCCCTTTGGACCAGACACTAGAGAGTGTTTTGGAATACATGCTCGCGAAAGATATGATCCGTTTACCTAAAGCAGCTGATCCCGCAACAATCATGGGCAGATTCAAAGGAAAATTTTGCAAATTTCATCGGGCAGTGGGACATGACACTGAGAATTGTTTCGTCCTGAAGAATATCATTCAAGATTGCATCGACAAGAATATCCTTATTGAAGATGAGGAAGATACCAGTCGACCATCCTGAGCAAGTTTTCTAAAAATTGACAATGTCGAGACTATGTCACTTTCATCATTTTGTCATTTTGAAGGGACAATGTAGTCTCAGTTCTTCTATCAATTTGTTATTTCCTTCTTCAATGCATTAATAAATTTGTCAATCTTTCTTATGGCCTGGCGTCATCTTTTATATTCCTCATTTGCAAATGTTTAAATGTCTTCTTATAAGGGGTAACCTTTTTCAAAGTGCCTCTCTGATCAACCAAGAAGCTCATTGTCAGTTTTTACCTCGTTATCCTCAGAGAATTCTCATCAAATATCAACTACTTATCCTTTCATCCAAACTCTCACTCCCCAGTTATACTGGGGCATTATTTTGAAAATTGGCTTCAAAACTTCCTGTATGCAGGCAAGATCAAACAAATCTCTCATTTTGCACACATGTGCACCCATCTACATTCATTTGCATTTGCAGGCATTCATTCGCATTCATCTGCATCCATCTACATCAAGTTGCATTGAACTCCCCATTCAGGATAAGGGATAAATCCTGAGGCCCCGACAGTCGCCCAAGTTGTCGTAAGGGTGAAGACTGAAAATGTTCCATCAAAATCAATTAGTAATTCTTCAGAATCTAGTGTTCGTGCTGGTAATTTTTCAAAAATCCAATGTTCGTGCTGGTAAACTTTCAAAATCCAGTGTTCGTGCTGGTAAACTTTCAAAACCCAGTACTCGTACTGGTAATCATTTAAAACCCAGTGATCGTACTGATAACCATTTAAAATCCAGTGCTCGTACTGGTGATCTTTCAAAATACAGTGCTCGTACTGGTACTCTTCCAAAATCTGATGCTCGTGCTAGTTGAACTAGTCCCAAATGTCATCTTTATACTTATCAACTTTTCTTTCCTTTAAATGTCTTGAATTGGTCTAGAAGAGTCGAGTTCCGATTCGAATCTTCTTCCAAATCCAATTCAGAATTGGTCTAGAAAATCCAAGTTCCGACTTGAATTTTCTTACAAATCCAATTCGTATAATTTTCTTTCCTCTAGATTCTAGAATTTGTCTAGAAGAGTCGAGTTCCGATTCGAATCTTTTTCCAAATCCAATTCAGAATTGGTCTAGAAAATCCAAGTTCCGACTTGAATTTTCTTACAAATCCAATTCGTATAATTTTCTTTCCTCTAGATTCTAGAATTGGTCTAGAAGAGTCGAGTTCCGATTCGAATCTTCTTCCAAATCCAATTCAGAATTGGTCTAGAAAATCCAAGTTCCGACTTGAATTTTCTTACAAATCCAATTCGTATAATTTTCTTTCCTCTAGATTCTAGAATTGGTCTAGAAGAGTCGAGTTCCGATTTGAATCTTCTTCCAAATCCAATTCAGAATTGGTCTAGAAAATCAGAGTTCCGACTTGAATTTTCTTTCAAATCCAATTCGCTTAGCTTTCTTTTACAAGTTTGAACTTCTACTCAAACTATCCTGCGAGTTGGTATAGAAGATCCGAGTTCCAACTTGAATTGTCTTTCAAAATCCAATTCATCTAGTTTTCCTTGAAGAATTGAATTCCGATTCGAATCTTCCCTCAAAAACCCAGTTTAGCACCTGGTCCATTCAAAGCTCACAAGTTGGAATCATTCTTTCTTAAGCTATGATCCTTAGGTTGAATTCCTATGGAATTGATAGTTCGTAGGTCGAACCACTGCGGGACCATTGTCGTTCTCAATTGAACCAATGTCATTCTTAGGCTGAATCCCTATTGAACCAATGTCGTTCCCAGTGAACCAATGTTGTTCTTAGTTGAACCAATGTCATTCTTAGGCTGAATCCCTATTGAACCCATGTTGTTCCTAGTGAACCAATGTTGTTCTTAATTGAACCAATGTCGTTCTCAATCGAACCAATGCCGTTCTCAATTGAACCAATGTCGTTCTTAGGCTGAACCCATGTCATTCTCAGTAAACCAATTCACAATTTCGACCTTCAGGTCAATCAATTTCCAATTTTCAATTATCAATTTCCAAATTTCCAATTTCCAATTTCCAATTATCAATTTCCAAATTCCAATTTCCAAATTCCAATTTCCAATTTCCAATTTCCAATTTCAAATATCAAATTTCAAAATTCCAATTTCCAAAATTTGACCCTTTTGGGTCACCCAATACCCAATTTCAATTATTTTCTCTTGCGAGAGACCCTTTTTATAGGGAGAGTTCTAGGGAGCTCGCTCTTTTCGCATGCTATCCAATTCGTTCACTTAGTCCCTTTTCAGGGAGAGTTTGAAGGGACTCGTGTCTTTGTGAACCGTTTGCAAAACAAAATTCCAAATTTCACACAAGGAACCCTTTTTATAGGAAGAGACTCGACGAAGACTTGCTTTCCTTGTGGCCCCATAATTTCAGACTAGGCTATTTCATCATGAAGGACTCACTTTTCAGGGAGAGTGTGATGAACTCGTTCCTTCATGACCAATTTACCAACCTCACCAATTTCGGCCCCCTTTCCATAAGAGAAGGCTAATGTTAGGAAGTTTTGACGAAAGCTTAATTTCTCTTCGAAAGTTCGTTTTGCAAACACCTCCTCTTCAGGGAAGAGAGGAATAATTCCCAATTCTAATTTCTGAATCTTCTCCTTTGGGGAAAGGAGAAGAGAATTTTTTTCATGGATGTATTGCTTTGTGCTTCAAATGCTCGCTTTCACAAAAGGATTTCAAGAAAGTTTTGCCAATTTGTCATTAAATATTTGTTGATTTCAAAAATCTTTATTGCACAAAATTATTACTTCAGAATACCTCCAGTATTACTTCCGAAAGGACAATGCTTTCGCGAAAAAGGATTCAAAGTTCAAAATCTGTCTATTGGCCAACCAAAAGGATGAAGAATAAATCCGCGATATGGCCAGCAAAGAGAATTCAATGTTGTTGCAAAGCCATGAGTGATTGATATTGATCGCAGTCAATGGCATATTTTTAAAGACCATTCTTGAAGAATAAAGCAGTCGAAATAATCTGGGTGATACAAAAAAAATCCACTCAATTTTCATATCTCCTCAATCACCTAAGCTGCAATTAAATATCTGCAAAAGGGATCTCTCAATTGTCGTCAAGATGAAGGCGAATTAAGCGAGTCGACCCCCGGGGCCAAAGAAGATTTGGATCATCTCCAAGATGACGGAGTTTGTGACAGATCCTTCCAGGGAAAGTTCAGATCACCGTCGAGATGAAGGCGAGTGTGATGAGCCTACCGACAAACCCTAAAAGATATTTAATTTCTGCTATCATCAAGAGATTTCCAACCAATGAGCCAATAACTATCAAGATAATCCCTGAGAGAAAAGAAGGATCGGAACATCTCTGAGATGAAGGAGTTTGTGACGTACCCTTCCCAAGAAAAAAAAAAGAGAAAAGTCAGGACATCTCCAAAATGAAGGATGATGTAATTCCCGAAAAAAAAAATCCAAGAGAGCTCCAATTCTGTTAGAAAAAGAGTGCAGAAAGATCATCATGAGAAAAGAATCCCAGGATATCAGACTGCTGAATCTACCAAGAATCTTCCTTAATTTTGTGAAATTCTTCTATCAATATTCTTTCACCAATAGCTCTCGCAATATCAAGAATACTTTCTTTTCTGCTCATTGAAATTCCACTAGAGGGGGGGTGAATAGTGAAATATGATAATGATCGATAAAATAAAATAATTAAGCAGTAAGGCACAACACATAAAACACAGAAGTTATACTGGTTCAGTCAATATCCAGACCTACATCCAGTCCCCAAGCAAACCACTTGAGATTTCCACTATAACATCCGAGACACCGGATAAATAGTACAACACCCTCTTCCCAAGAGGTCTTCTTCTCTCACCAGAGAAGGGGCACACCCTCTTCCCAAGAGGTCTTCTTCTCTCAACAGAGAAGGGCAACACCCTCTTTCACAGAGGTCTACTTCTTTAAACAAAGAAGGAATGCAGTGAATAACAGAATTACAATACTTCCTATAGAACCTTCAAAATGATATGAATGCACGAATGAAGGATTCTAAGAATGTTCTGTTTGTCACTCAGAGGATACTCTTTGTCAAAGAGCTGGACTTGACTTTTTCTCTTTTCTTTCTTTTTCTTTTTCTCTTTTTTTTCAAGGCTCTCTTTTCAAATCACGAATAGAAATTTTTCTCTTTGTAAGCTCACACGTCTATTTCATTCCATTGTGAATAGTTTATTTGTGTGTGTTTATATAGCTTATAAAAAGTAGTCGTTACATTTTGGAATTGTAACTTTTTGAAATGTGAAATGTTAGGTCATTTCAAAAACATCTTTTAGAGAAGTTCGAGAATGCCTTTTTCCATAAAGGTAAAATAGAGGGTACACTAGTCGTTGTAATATTTTCAGGTAATACATGTTTTGTGTAAAAAGTCTATTTCTTACAATAGTACATTGAACGTTGGGTTGTAGTTTTGTCTTTATTCTAATTAATGATTTGAGGTACATTAGTACTTCTTTACTTTAAATGCGTGTAAGTACTATGAGTGCTTTGAGATATTTATTTGTACATAGTCATGTCAAGGGTCTTCTTTATGTTGTGTATTTCAAAGTCTCCAGAGAGAATGAGGACCAAAAAGAAGGTCGACATTCTTTGGGAAGGATATTTAGAAATGATTTGTTACAGAAGGCATTTAATGCTTTGTAGAGAGAATGATGACTTCAAGTAAGTCGACATTCTATGGTTATGAAAAAAGGTAACTAGAGTCCTTTTAAAACCATATTTTATTTATTTTTCTTATGTGTAGCCGATTTATGTTTTTGTCTTCTTCTTGTATTAAGAAACATTTTATTAAAAAAGATAACTAAAGTCTTTTCAAAAACATATTTTATTTGTTTTTCTTATGTAGTCGATTTTATGTTTTTGTCTTCTTCTTATAAAAATATTTCTTTAAAGAGGGAAATTAGAGTCTTTTCAAAAACATATTTTATTTGTTTTCTCCATGTAGTCGATGTTATGTTTTTGTCTTTTTCCTACATTCCTTTTTGCATGTTGTCTTGTATATAGTGTAAGGTACAATGACAAAATGTCTTTTTCAAAAAAGGTTGTAAGAAGGTACAATTATTATATGACAAAATATCTTTTTCATAAAAGGTTGTAAGAGGGTACACTTATTGGTTTTCAAAAAAGGAGCTTTTTGAAACTATCGTATACTTTTATGATATAGTTTTTATGAATGAGTATGTAATATGCAATATGCAATATGCAAGTTCCTGAAGGTTCTGTTACATATGACTCTAAAGAAGAAAAAAATCTTCATCTTGAGGTAGCCGATTTCTTCATTTGAACTTTAGGAAAGCATGGCTCATCAAGCTTTTTCTTCAAGGAGTATGATTGCACCATAGTTGTACTTGAACAGGAAGTCTCCATCCTTATTGGGTGAGATATCCTTGCATCAAATACTCGTTAGATTTAAGGCAAAACATATTCAGTCATAATATAACATTATTTCAAGAGAACATATTATCATATCATATAAAATCAAATGAGACAGTGTATCATATTTTGTGACATCAAAACCGAGTTTCTCAACATTCTCCCCCTTTTTGATGATGACAAAATATGCTCCCCCTTTCAAAAAGACATTATGCATAGAAATAATAATATGATAAAAAAGTGAAATAATGTTTAAAGAGAGAATATTTCTCCAATAATGGAGACAGGTTTTCTCTCCCTTTGTCATGGACAAAAAGGAGGGATTAGAGTAAAAAAATATTACAGACCAAAAGTATTTAAAAGGTATTACAGACCAAAAAAAATAAAAAAAGAGTCTATCTCGAAGGTGGAGAAGGTGAAGGTGTCCGGTTGGCATGATTCCGCTTGCGAGTCTGCTGCAACAGGGCTTGATTACGAAGGATTTGATCCTGAGTTTGCTCGATATCCATCATAGCAGAAAAGTAATTGAAGGAGGACATAGGATCTGCTTCATCAGAGTCGGGCATGTGCAGGGACCTTAGATTGAAGGTGGTACCATCGAGGACGTGAAAGGGACGGAGGATGACTTCGTTGTGAAGTGGTACGTGGAAGTATTTGAGAATGGGAGTTATAAAACACCCAAAAAGAAGAGGCTCAAATTTTTGATAACGAATAAAGAGGTCGAAAATAATGGATGACCAATTTATCGGAAGAGAAGAAAGGATTGCGTAGATGAGAAGAGAGATTTTTCGAGGAACTAATCCCTGGCGGGGATGCTTGGGATAGATGTTGTGGAGAAGAATCTGGGCAAGTAGCTGAGCATGAGGTTGGAGATTCCTCATGTGCCACGGAAGTTGGTAGCAGTTGGTGCAGAAAAGTATTTTTCGAAGTACCGATCGGTCGATTGGTACTATGGTGTTAAGGTCGGTACCGGTAGAAGGTAAGTTTAGAATTTTACCTAGGTCGGAAGCATCGAAAATCATCAGTTGTCCTCGGACTTTGCTGGTGATTGAGGTTTGTTCTTGATCAGAAGAGAAGTTGGTGTAAAACAGTCGGACTAGTTCGGGATAATAGGCAGCTGGAGATGAAGATCCTATGAGAGGTTTGAGTTCAGGGAGATAGGTGTCTAAGTCGAAGAACATGAAGTCGTCAAAGTTGATCAATTTTCCTTCATGAATGGGGCGAGAGCAGAGTGAGTTGTAGGTGTGAAACAAATCAGGATACCTTAGATCGGCGGAGGTGATCACATTGATGGAGGAGGAAGCCATTATCGAATGCCTTGAAAATAAATCACTAGGAGAGAAGGGAGCTTGAACCGAGAGAAAGTTTGTATAAGGATAGAAAAGTTCGAATGGAATGGTAAGAGATGAACCAATTGATTAAATAGAAGGAAGAAAATAATTGTTGATATGAAATGAATGACATTGGAAGTGAGTAATTTTTAGATTTTAGTCAAATAAGGAAATCCGTGAGTAGTAAGTTAGGAGACTTGTGAATGACGAATCAAATCAATGTTTGAGGATAGTGTATTATATTAGATTGAGGAGGACATAGTAATTGAAATATATAGATTTTACTATGGATGAGTTTATCGACTAGTGAGGGAAGCCATTAATAGAGTATGGGGTGTCATGTTTTTAAAAAAAAATGATTGATCTTGAAAATAATGGCCTAACAAGACAAACAACTTGTTACTCTATGTGAAGGGATTCTAAATTCGTGAATGGAGAGTGAAAGACATAAAAAGATGATGTGGATATCTAGAAAGGAGAGAAAGAAGATAAAGGACAACATTTACTTGATTTAGATATGACATAAAGTAGAGATAGAATAAATAAAGGTATGTTTGGAGGCAAGACTTTAAAGGTTCTCGATTTTAGAGAGATATACAATAAGAGAGAGAGATAAGGTCACGGATGGAAAGAAAGGTCATAGGGTGACCATGTGATGTGTACTTTGAAAGATATGACATTTTAAAGAAAAGAGTGCCAAAAAAAATGTTTCATGATTAATATTTGTAATTTTTATGAGTATACGTGGATATGAGAAAGACATATTTTGACTTAGACTAGTGGTAAGAGATGATGAGACAAAAAGGAGAAAGAGTTAAAAAATATATAAGAATTGAAATAAGAATAGACATGGAGGCGTCGGATTCAAAAATGTATTCGAGAGATGAAATGAGGGGACAAAAAAAAAAAAATATTTATGAATGAAGAGTGAGAGAAGTGAGATGACATATATGGATTTTTGTGAAGGATAAAAAAGTAAAAAAAAAATGATGAAAGACATAAAGTTATGATTGATATGATTTATTTAAAGAAACTCGACAAGGTTAAGTTTTAAACAAAAGTAGACAAAAACGGAGGCTTAATTTGTATACAAAAGAGATGATAATAGATAGTTTGTTGGGCTATGATATAATAGATGATATAGTAAAAAAAATTTACGTGTGAATATAGTAACTAGATCTTTTTAAAGAGGTCAACTAGTCATTTGATTTTAACTAATGAAGAGCATGAGTTCTCATAAACTAAGTAGAGAGGTGAAACAATTTTATCGTAAGACAAGTTTTCATAAAGGACAAAAAAAATATTAAAGGAGTTGAGTGATGTGAACATTGTTAGGATAGCTTTTAATATAATTAGTTTTTATGGATATGAGAGAAAGGAGATATAATGGATGTGTACTTGAAAGATGACAAGTTGAATGACATAAAGAATGTGTCTTATAAGAATACGTGAATATGAAAACTTAGTTTGACTAACTAAAATCGATAAGAAGGAAAGCAATTTAAAATAAGATTTAAACAAGACTTATAAGAAGTATTATATTAAGTGTAATTAATTTATAAGTCACTTAGTTTGCATATTCCTAGTTCTCTTCTAATTTGTGTGAAGTCTTCATGTTTTAATGGTTTAGTGAATATGTCTGCTAACTGTTGATTAGTGGGTATGAATTCTAGTTTAATTATGTTGTTTAAGACTTGTTCTCTTAAGAAGTGCTGTCTTATTTGAATGTGCTTAGTTCGTGAGTGTAAAATAGGATTCTTAGATAGGTTTATAGCACTCGTATTATCACAGAAAATAGTTGTATTTTCAAAATTTAAACCAAAATCTTTTAAAGTTTGTTTCATCCAGATAACTTGAGTACAAGCTAGGCTAGCAGCAATGTATTCGGCTTCAGTAGTTGATAATGATACACAGTTCTGTTTCTTACTGAACCATGATACAAGTGAGTGCCCTAGCATGTGACATGTTCCACTTGTGCTTTTTCTGTCAGATTTACTTCCAGCAAAGTCAGCATCGCTGTATGAGATTAGATCAAATGTAGAGGATTTTGAATAGAATAATCCAAAATCAACTGTCTTTTAAATATCTCATTATTCTTTTTACAGCTTTAAGATGTGATTCTTTTGGATTTGACTGAAATCTAGCACACAAGCAAACACTAAACATTATATCTGGACGGCTAGCAGTTAAATAAAGAAGTGATCCTATCATACCTCGGTATACCTTTGTATCAACAGACTTACCATCTTCATCTTTGTCCAACACAGTAGTAGTGCTCATAGGAGTGGATTTTGAAGCAGTTGAGTTCATGTTGAACCTCTTCAGAAGTTCACGAGCATACTTAGATTGATTGATGAAAACTCCATCCTTGGTTTGCTTAATATGCAGTCCAAGAAAGTAGGTGAGTTCTCCCATCATACTCATTTCGAATTCCTTTTGCATGGACTTAGAAAAATCTTCACAGAGAGTGCTGTTAGAAGATCCAAAGATGATGTCGTCGACATAAATTTGAACAATTAGGGTATGATTATTCACTACTTTGACAAATAGTGTAGAATCATCTTTGCCAACAGAAAACCAGTTTTTAATAAAAAGGTTTTAAGTCTTTCGTACCAAGCACGAGGTGCTTGTTTTAAACCATATAAAGCACGTTTGAGTTTAAAAACATGATCTGAGTATTGTTCATTTTTAAATCCTGGAGGTTGTTTTACATAGACTTCTTCATTTATAAAACCATTTAAAAAAACACTTTTAACATCCATTTGAAATAATTTGAAATCCATATAGCTTGCATATGCTAAGAGCATTCTAATAGATTCAAGTCTAGCAACAGGAGCAAATGTTTCATCAAAGTCAATACCTTCCTCCTGGTTGTATCCTTGAGCTACTAGTCTGGCCTTGTTTCTTATAACATTACCTATTTCGTCTAGCTTGTTTCTGAAGATCCATCTTGTCCCAATGATCGGATGATCCTTTGGTCTCGGTACAAGATCCCAAACGTCATTTCTTTGAAATTGATTCACTTCTTCAGTCATGGCTAGCATCCAGAACTCATCAATGATGGCTTCATCAATCTTCTTTGGTTCAAGTTGAGAAATGAATGCCATGTTTGCAATCCGTTCTAGCTGAGCTCTAGTTTGAACCCCCTTTGTTAGTTCTCCCAAAATCTTCTTTTGAGGATGATCTTTGATATCGACAAAGGTTCTTTGGTGATCATCTTCATTAGACTTAGCTGTGTTATCTAAAAATAAATCTGTACTTTCAATATCATCATCATTAGTTTGTATATGAACAGATTGATCGATAGATTCACAAAAACTAACATGCATAGATTCTTCAATAGTATTATGACTCTTATTGAAAACTCTGTATGCTTTACTATGACTTGAATATCCTAAGAATATGCCTTCAACAGATTTAGCATCAAACTTATCCAGGCTATCTTTTGTGTTTAGGATAAAGTATTTACATCCAAAGACTTTAAAATAGTCTATTCTTGGAGTTCTGTCATAGAATAGTTCATAGGGAGTTTTATTTAATAAGGGTCTAATGAGAACTCTATTTGTTATGTAGCATGCAGTATTAACAGCTTCTGCCCAAAAAGATTTTGCAAGATTATTGTGTTGGAGCATAGTCCTGGCAGATTCCTGAAGGGTTCTATTCTTTCTTTCTACTACACCATTCTGAGGTGCAGCTCTAGGAAAGGCAAAGTTATGAGAAATACCATGCAAGTTAAAAAAAAATTCAAAGAGTTCATTTTCAAATTCTCCTCCATGGTCACTACGGATTTTAACAATAGAACACGATTTTTCGTTTTGTAATTTTTTACATAAGATTTCAAACTGACAAAACGTGTCACTTTTGTTTTTCAAAAATATTACCCAAGTAAATCTTGAGTAATCATCTACAATGACAAAAGCATATCTATTTTGATTAAGGATAGCTACCCTAGAAGGACCAAAGAGGTCCAGGTGGAGAAGCTCTAAAGGTCTTTTACTTGAAATGATATTTTTTTATTTGAAAGAAGATTTTGATAATTTTCCTAATTGACATGCATCACAAAAATAATCCTTTTTAAAGGGTATGTTGGGTAACCCACGTACTAACTTATCTTTAGCTAGTTTAGACATGTATTTAGAATTGACATGGCCCATTCTCATGTGCCATAGATGTTGAGTGTCATTATTAGCTATGAGGCAATGTTCTGTGATGTTTTCTAGGTATAGTTCATATATATTATTCTTTCTTATACCTTTTAAGATGATATTTTCATTGGTGTCAGCTATGAGGCATGCATCATGATTAAAGCTAACATTATAACCTGTGTCACACATTTGACTGATACTTAGTAGGTTATGTTTTAAGCCTTTAACAAGGAGAACGTCTTTGATAAGAGGTTTGTCTATGTTACAAATATTTCCAATACCAATTATCAAACCTTTGTTGTTATCTCCAAAGGTGACGGTTCCTCCTTCTTTATGATGAAGAACAACAAAAAGGTCTGGATGTCCTGTCATGTGCTTTGAACATCCACTATCTAGTATCCATCTGTTCTTCTTCTTTGGAGCCTGCAAAACATTAAGTAAATCTCCTTTTTGGTACCCAATCAGGTCCCTTTTTGTTAGACTTTGGAACCCATATCCATTTGGATTTGGGTTTGTCTATCTCTTTAGAGGAGTTAAAAAGATTAACATTGTAATACTCCTTATTTAGTTCAAATGAACTTTTCACAAACGTGGTCTTTTGATTTATACAAGAAGGTTTTTTGAAATGAGAATAGCCAATACCATTCTTGTAAAAAGAGACCTTCTGAGAGGATAAGAGTTTATCCAAGTTCTCTTTACCTTTAGTAAACTTGAAAACCGTTTTCATGAGGTTCTCAGTTTTACTTTTTAGCTCTGAAATCTCTACTTGCATATTTTTAGTTTTGGAGCTAGTAGAAGAAATTTCAGACATAAGCAAAAGATTTTTCTTTTTCAACTCAGAATTTTCACTGCTGAGTTTTTCATTCTCTTGAGAAAGCTTTAAATTTTCAGATTTTAAAACTTTATTTTTGAAACTCAATTTTCTAGATTCTTCAAATAGTTCTTGAAAAGCATCTAGAAGTTCTTCAAAGGAAAAATCAGAGATTTCACTTACCGAACTTTCATTTGCCATGAAGCACATATTTGCAGTTTCGGCTTCATCATCACTTGACTCTTCACTAGTGGATGGTTTTGAATCATCCCATTGAGCATGCAGAGCCTTTTTCTTGAAGAACCTCTTCTTTGGTTCCTCAGTTTTGGACTTTCTTTTGAGAAGGGGACAGTCACGTTTTAAGTGGTCTGGCTTATTACACTGAAAGCACATGGGATCTTCTTTAAGATCTTTTCTTTCCTTGTGCCTGTTTGGAAGCCGGTTCCTTCTCATGAAGCGCTGGAATTTTTTGGTAAGTAGCGCAATTTCTGATTCTTTATCTGAGTCTTCATTCTCAGATAGGGCTGGGAAAGCTAGAGTTTTCTTTACTGGTTGCTCTTCTTCCCTTTTTTCTTTCATGTGGACTTCATAGGCCATAAGATTGCCTATTAAGTCGTCTAATGTAAGTTTAGATAAATCTTGAGCTTCTTCAATAGCAGTAGTCTTTTTCTTCCAATCAGTTGTGAGAGATCTCAAGATTTTCTTCCCCTTTTCAGTCTGGGAATATGTTACAACCAGAGATTTCAGATCATTGGTGATGTTGGTGAACCTGGTAAACATCTCTGTGATGGGTTCATCTTTGTTCATTTTGAACAACTCATATTTTCTGACAAGAGATGATATTTTGGCTTCTTTTACTTTGTTGGTTTCTTCATGAATAACCTCCAAAGAATGCCAAATGTCATATGCAGATTCACATATAGATATTCTGTTGAATTCATTTTGATCAATGGCACAATACAAGGCATTCATAGCCTTTGCATTTAGGTTTGCCATTTTCTTTTCTTCATCAGACCATAAGTTATAGTCTGCGGATGGAGATGTGTATGGATGCTCAACAATTTTCCATACAGCAAAGTCTATGGATTTGAGAAAGATAGCCATTCTGCACTTCCAATATCCATAGTTGGAGCCATTAAAGAAAGGAGGACGAGATGCGTGTTGACCTTCAATATCACGAGCATAAGAGGTAGATGCCATTTTTGCTGGAAGACTTGTTACGTCGAAACCAGCAAACCTGCTCTGATACCAAATGAAATTTCACTAGAGGGGGGGTGAATAGTGAAATATGATAATGATCGATAAAATAAAATAATTAAGCATTAAGGCACAACACATAAAACACAGAAGTTATACTGGTTTGGTCAATATCCAGACCTACATCCAGTCCCCAAGCAAACCACTTGAGATTTCCACTATAACATCCGAGTCACCGGATAAATAGTACAACACCCTCTTCCCAAGAGGTCTTCTTCTCTCACCAGAGAAGGGGCACACCCTCTTCCCAAGAGGTCTTCTTCTCTCAACAGAGAAGGGCAACACCCTCTTTCACAGAGGTCTACTTCTTTAAACAAAGAAGGAATACAGTGAATAACAGAGTTACAATACTTCCTATAGAACCTTCAAAATGATATGAATGCACGAATGAAGGATTCTAAGAATGTTCTGTTTGTCACTCAGAGGATACTCTTTGTCAAAGAGCTGGACTTGACTTTTTCTCTTTTCTTTTTTTTTCTTTCTTTTTCTTTTTCTCTTTCTTTTTAAAGGCTCTCTTTTCAAATCACGAATAAATTTTTTTTTCTTTGTAAGCTCACACGTCTATTTCATTCCATTGTGAATAGTTTATTTGTGTGTGTTTATATAGCTTATAAAAAGTAGTCGTTATATTTTGGAATTGTAACTTTTTGAAATGTGAAATGTTAGGTCATTTCAAAAACATCTTTTAGAGAAGTTCGAGAATGCCTTTTTCCATAAAGGTAAAATAGAGGGTACACTAGTCGTTGTAATATTTTCAGGTAATACATGTTTTATGTAAAAAGTCTATTTCTTACAATAGTACATTGAACGTTGGGTTGTAGTTTTGTCTTTATTCTAATTAATGATTTGAGGTACATTAGTACTTCTTTACTTTAAATGAGTGTAAGTACTATGAGTGCTTTGAGATATTTATTTGTACATAGTCATGTCAAGGGTCTTCTTTATGTTGTGTATTTCAAAGTCTCCAGAGAGAATGAGGACCAAAAAGAAGGTCTACATTCTTTGGGAAGGATATTTAGAAATGATTTGTTACAGAAGGCATTTAATGCTTTGTAGAGAGAATGATGACTTCAAGTAAGTCGACATTCTATGGTTATGAAAAAAGGTAACTAGAGTCCTTTTAAAACCATATTTTATTTGTTTTTCTTATGTGTAGCCGATTTATGTTTTTGTCTTCTTCTTGTATTAAGAAACATTTCATTAAAGAAGATAACTAAAGTCTTTTCAAAAACATATTTTATTTGTTTTCCTTATGTAGTCGATTTTATGTTTTTGTCTTCTTCTTATAAAAATATTTCTTTAAAGAGGAAAATTAGAGTCTTTTCAAAAACATATTTTATTTGTTTTCTCCATGTAGTCGATGTTATGTTTTTGTCTTTTTCCTACATTCCTTTTTTCATGTTGTCTTGTATATAGTGTAAGGTACAATGACAAAATGTCTTTTTCATAAAAGGTTGTAAGAAGGTACAATTATTATATGACAAAATATCTTTTTCATAAAAGGTTGTAAGAGGGTACACTTATTGGTTTTCAAAAAAGGAGCTTTTTGAAACTATCGTATACTTTTATGATATAGTTTTTATGAATGAGTATGTAATATGCAATATGCAATATGCAAGTTCCTGAAGGTTCTGTTACATATGACTCTAAAGAAGAAAAAAATCTTCATCTTGAGGTAGCCGATTTCTTCATTTGAACTTTAGGAAAGCATGGCTCATCAAGCTTTTTCTTCAAGGAGTATGATTGCACCATAGTTGTACTTGAACAGAAAGTCTCCATCCTTATTGGGTGAGATATCCTTGCATCAAATACTCGTTAGATTTAAGGCAAAACATATTCAGTCATAATATAACATTATTTCAAGAGAACATATTATCATATCATATAAAATCAAATGAGACAGTGTATCATATTATGTGACATCAAAACCGAGTTTCTCAACATTCTCCCCCTTTTTGATGATGACAAAATATGCTCCCCCTTTCAAAAAGACATTATGCATAGAAATAATAATATGATAAAAAAGTGAAATAATGTTTAAAGAGAGAATATTTCTCCAATAATGGAGACAGGTTTTCTCTCCCTTTGTCATGGACAAAAAGGAGGGATTAGAGTAAAAAAATATTACAGACCAAAAGTATTTAAAAGGTATTACAGACCAAAAAAAATAAAAAATGAGTCTATCTCGAAGGTGGAGAAGGTGAAGGTGTCCGGTTGGCACGATTCCGCTTGCGAGTCTGCTGCAACAGGGCTTGATTACGAAGGATTTGATCCTGAGTTTGCTCGATATCCATGATAGCAGAAAAGTAATTGAAGGAGGACATAGGATCTGCTTCATCAGAGTCGGGCATGTGCAGGGACCTTAGATTGAAGGTGGTACCATCGAGGACGTGAAAGGGACGGAGGATGACTTCGTTGTGAAGTGGTACGTGGAAGTATTTGAGAATGGGAGTTATAAAACACCCAAAAAGAAGAGGCTCAAATTTCTGATAACGAATAAAGAGGTCGAAAATAATGGATGACCAATTTATCGGAAGAGAAGAAAGGATTGCGTAGATGAGAAGAGAGATTTTTCGAGGAACTAATCCCTGGCGGGGATGCTTGGGATAGATGTTGTGGAGAAGAATCTGGGCAAGTAGCTGAGCATGAGGTTGGAGATTCCTCATGTGCCACGGAAGTTGGTAGCAGTTGGTGCAGAAAAGTATTTTTCGAAGTACCGATCGGTCGATTGGTACTATGGTGTTAAGGTTGGTACCGGTGGAAGGTAAGTTTAGAATTTTACGTAGGTCGGAAGCATCGAAAATCATCAGTTGTCCTCGAGCTTTGCTGGTGATTGAGGTTTGTTCTTGATCAGAAGAGAAGTTGGTGTAAAACAGTCGGACTAGTTCGGGATAATAGGCAGCTGGAGATGAAGATCCTATGAGAGGTTTGAGTTCAGGGAGATAGGTGTCTAAGTCGAAGAACATGAAGTCGTCAAAGTTGATCAATTTTCCTTCATGAATGGGGCGAGAGCAGAGTGAGTTGTAGGTGTGAAACAAATCAGGATACCTTAGATCGGCGGAGGTGATCACATTGATGGAGGAGGAAGCCATTATCGAATGCCTTGAAAATAAATCACTAGGAGAGAAGGGAGCTTGAACCGAGAGAAAGTTTGTATAAGGATAGAAAAGTTCGAATGGAATGGTAAGAGATGAACCAATTGATTAAATAGAAGGAAGAAAATAATTGTTGATATGAAATGAATGACATTGGAAGTGAGTAATTTTTAGATTTTAGTCAAATAAGGAAATCCGTGAGTAGTAAGTTAGGAGACTTGTGAATGACGAATCAAATCAATGTTTGAGGATAGTGTATTATATTAGATTGAGGAGGACATAGTAATTGAAATATATAGATTTTACTATGGATGAGTTTATCGACTAGTGAGGGAAGCCATTAATAGAGTATGGGGTGTCATGTTTTTAAAAAAAAATGATTGATCTTGAAAATAATGGCCTAACAAGACAAACAACTTGTTACTCTATGTGAAGGGATTCTAAATTCGTGAATGGAGAGTGAAAGACATAAAAAGATGATGTGGATATCTAGAAAGGAGAGAAAGAAGATAAAGGACAACATTTACTTGATTTAGATATGACATAAAGTAGAGATAGAATAAATAAAGGTATGTTTGGAGGCAAGACTTTAAAGGTTCTCGATTTTAGAGAGATATACAATAAGAGAGAGAGATAAGGTCACGGATGGAAAGAAAGGTCATAGGGTGACCATGTGATGTGTACTTTGAAAGATATGACATTTTAAAGAAAAGAGTGCCAAAAAAAATGTTTCATGATTAATATTTGTAATTTTTATGAGTATACGTGGATATGAGAAAGACATATTTTGACTTAGACTAGTGGTAAGAGATGATGAGACAAAAAGGAGAAAGAGTTAAAAAATATATAAGAATTGAAATAAGAATAGACATGGAGGCGTCGGATTCAAAAATGTATTCGAGAGATGAAATGAGGGGACAAAAAAAAAAAAATATTTATGAATGAAGAGTGAGAGAAGTGAGATGACATATATGGATTTTTGTGAAGGATAAAAAAGTAAAAAAAAAATGATGAAAGACATAAAGTTATGATTGATATGATTTATTTAAAGAAACTCGACAAGGTTAAGTTTTAAACAAAAGTAGACAAAAACGGAGGCTTAATTTGTATACAAAAGAGATGATAATAGATAGTTTGTTGGGCTATGATATAATAGATGATATAGTAAAAAAAATTTACGTGTGAATATAGTAACTAGATCTTTTTAAAGAGGTCAACTAGTCATTTGATTTTAACTAATGAAGAGCATGAGTTCTCATAAACTAAGTAGAGAGGTGAAACAATTTTATCGTAAGACAAGTTTTCATAAAGGACAAAAAAAATATTAAAGGAGTTGAGTGATGTGAACATTGTTAGGATAGCTTTTAATATAATTAGTTTTTATGGATATGAGAGAAAGGAGATATAATGGATGTGTACTTGAAAGATGACAAGTTGAATGACATAAAGAATGTGTCTTATAAGAATACGTGAATATGAAAACTTAGTTTGACTAACTAAAATCGATAAGAAGGAAAGCAATTTAAAATAAGATTTAAACAAGACTTATAAGAAGTATTATATTAAGTGTAATTAATTTATAAGTCACTTAGTTTGCATATTCCTAGTTCTCTTCTAATTTGTGTGAAGTCTTCATGTTTTAATGGTTTAGTGAATATGTCTGCTAACTGTTGATTAGTGGGTATGAATTCTAGTTTAATTATGTTGTTTAAGACTTGTTCTCTTAAGAAGTGCTGTCTTATTTGAATGTGCTTAGTTCGTGAGTGTAAAATAGGATTCTTAGATAGGTTTATAGCACTCGTATTATCACAGAAAATAGTTGTATTTTCAAAATTTAAACCAAAATCTTTTAAAGTTTGTTTCATCCAGATAACTTGAGTACAAGCTAGGCTAGCAGCAATGTATTCGGCTTCAGTAGTTGATAATGATACACAGTTCTGTTTCTTACTGAACCATGATACAAGTGAGTGCCCTAGCATGTGACATGTTCCACTTGTGCTTTTTCTGTCAGATTTACTTCCAGCAAAGTCAGCATCGCTGTATGAGATTAGATCAAATGTAGAGGATTTTGAATAGAATAATCCAAAATCAACTGTCTTTTAAATATCTCATTATTCTTTTTACAGCTTTAAGATGTGATTCTTTTGGCTTTGACTGAAATCTAGCACACAAGCAAACACTAAACATTATATCTGGACGGCTAGCAGTTAAATAAAGAAGTGATCCTATCATACCTCGGTATACCTTTGTATCAACAGACTTACCATCTTCATCTTTGTCCAACACAGTAGTAGTGCTCATAGGAGTGGATTTTGAAGCAGTTGAGTTCATGTTGAACCTCTTCAGAAGTTCACGAGCATACTTAGATTGATTGATGAAAACTCCATCCTTGGTTTGCTTAATATGCAGTCCAAGAAAGTAGGTGAGTTCTCCCATCATACTCATTTCGAATTCCTTCTGCATGGACTTAGAAAAATCTTCACAGAGAGTGCTGTTAGAAGATCCAAAGATGATGTCGTCGACATAAATTTGAACAATTAGGGTATGATTATTCACTACTTTGACAAATAGTGTAGAATCATCTTTGCCAACAGAAAACCAGTTTTTAATAAAAAGGTTTTAAGTCTTTCGTACCAAGCACGAGGTGCTTGTTTTAAACCATATAAAGCACGTTTGAGTTTAAAAACATGATCTGAGTATTGTTCATTTTTAAATCCTGGAGGTTGTTTTACATAGACTTCTTCATTTATAAAACCATTTAAAAAAACACTTTTAACATCCATTTGAAATAATTTGAAATCCATATAGCTTGCATATGCTAAGAGCATTCTAATAGATTCAAGTCTAGCAACAGGAGCAAATGTTTCATCAAAGTCAATACCTTCCTCCTGGTTGTATCCTTGAGCTACTAGTCTGGCCTTGTTTCTTATAACATTACCTATTTCGTCTAGCTTGTTTCTGAAGATCCATCTTGTCCCAATGATCGGATGATCCTTTGGTCTCGGTACAAGATCCCAAACGTCATTTCTTTGAAATTGATTCACTTCTTCAGTCATGGCTAGCATCCAGAACTCATCAATGATGGCTTCATCAATCTTCTTTGGTTCAAGTTGAGAAATGAATGCCATGTTTGCAATCCGTTCTAGCTGAGCTCTAGTTTGAACCCCCTTTGTTAGTTCTCCCAAAATCTTCTTTTGAGGATGATCTTTGATATCGACAAAGGTTCTTTGGTGATCATCTTCATTAGACTTAGCTGTGTTATCTAAAAATAAATCTGTACTTTCAATATCATCATCATTAGTTTGTATATGAACAGATTGATCGATAGATTCACAAAAACTAACATGCATAGATTCTTCAATAGTATTATGACTCTTATTGAAAACTCTGTATGCTTTACTATGACTTGAATATCCTAAGAATATGCCTTCAACAGATTTAGCATCAAACTTATCCAGGCTATCTTTTGTGTTTAGGATAAAGTATTTACATCCAAAGACTTTAAAATAGTCTATTCTTGGAGTTCTGTCATAGAATAGTTCATAGGGAGTTTTATTTAATAAGGGTCTAATGAGAACTCTATTTGTTATGTAGCATGCAGTATTAACAGCTTCTGCCCAAAAAGATTTTGCAAGATTATTGTGTTGGAGCATAGTCCTGGCAGATTCCTGAAGGGTTCTATTCTTTCTTTCTACTACACCATTCTGAGGTGCAGCTCTAGGAAAGGCAAAGTTATGAGAAATACCATGCAAGTTAAAAAAAAATTCAAAGAGTTCATTTTCAAATTCTCCTCCATGGTCACTACGGATTTTAACAATAGAACACGATTTTTCGTTTTGTAATTTTTTACATAAGATTTCAAACTGACAAAACGTGTCACTTTTGTTTTTCAAAAATATTACCCAAGTAAATCTTGAGTAATCATCTACAATGACAAAAGCATATCTATTTTGATTAAGGATAGCTACCCTAGAAGGACCAAAGAGGTCCAGGTGGAGAAGCTCTAAAGGTCTTTTACTTGAAATGATATTTTTTTATTTGAAAGAAGATTTTGACAATTTTCCTAATTGACATGCATCACAAAAATAATCCTTTTTAAAGGGTATGTTGGGTAACCCACGTACTAACTTATCTTTAGCTAGTTTAGACATGTATTTAGAATTGACATGGCCCATTCTCATGTGCCATAGATGTTGAGTGTCATTATTAGCTATGAGGCAATGTTCTGTGATGTTTTCTAGGTATAGTTCATATATATTATTCTTTCTTATACCTTTTAAGATGATATTTTCATTGGTGTCAGCTATGAGGCATGCATCATGATTAAAGCTAACATTATAACCTGTGTCACACATTTGACTGATACTTAGTAGGTTATGTTTTAAGCCTTTAACAAGGAGAACGTCTTTGATAAGAGGTTTGTCTATGTTACAAATATTTCCAATACCAATTATCAAACCTTTGTTGTTATCTCCAAAGGTGACGGTTCCTCCTTCTTTATGATGAAGAACAACAAAAAGGTCTGGATGTCCTGTCATGTGCTTTGAACATCCACTATCTAGTATCCATCTGTTCTTCTTCTTTGGAGCCTGCAAAACATTAAGTAAATCTCCTTTTTGGTACCCAATCAGGTCCCTTTTTGTTAGACTTTGGAACCCATATCCATTTGGATTTGGGTTTGTCTATCTCTTTAGAGGAGTTAAAAAGATTAACATTGTAATACTCCTTATTTAGTTCAAATGAACTTTTCACAAACGTGGTCTTTTGATTTATACAAGAAGGTTTTTTGAAATGAGAATAGCCAATACCATTCTTGTAAAAAGAGACCTTCTGAGAGGATAAGAGTTTATCCAAGTTCTCTTTACCTTTAGTAAACTTGAAAACCGTTTTCATGAGGTTCTCAGTTTTACTTTTTAGCTCTGAAATCTCTACTTGCATATTTTTAGTTTTGGAGCTAGTAGAAGAAATTTCAGACATAAGCAAAAGATTTTTCTTTTTCAACTCAGAATTTTCACTGCTGAGTTTTTCATTCTCTTGAGAAAGCTTTAAATTTTCAGATTTTAAAACTTTATTTTTGAAACTCAATTTTCTAGATTCTTCAAATAGTTCTTGAAAAGCATCTAGAAGTTCTTCAAAGGAAAAATCAGAGATTTCACTTACCGAACTTTCATTTGCCATGAAGCACATATTTGCAGTTTCGGCTTCATCATCACTTGACTCTTCACTAGTGGATGGTTTTGAATCATCCCATTGAGCATGCAGAGCCTTTTTCTTGAAGAACCTCTTCTTTGGTTCCTCAGTTTTGGACTTTCTTTTGAGAAGGGGACAGTCACGTTTTAAGTGGTCTGGCTTATTACACTGAAAGCACATGGGATCTTCTTTAAGATCTTTTCTTTCCTTGTGCCTGTTTGGAAGCCGGTTCCTTCTCATGAAGCGCTGGAATTTTTTGGTAAGTAGCGCAATTTCTGATTCTTTATCTGAGTCTTCATTCTCAGATAGGGCTGGGAAAGCTAGAGTTTTCTTTACTGGTTGCTCTTCTTCCCTTTTTTCTTTCATGTGGACTTCATAGGCCATAAGATTGCCTATTAAGTCGTCTAATGTAAGTTTAGATAAATCTTGAGCTTCTTCAATAGCAGTAGTCTTTTTCTTCCAATCAGTTGTGAGAGATCTCAAGATTTTCTTCCCCTTTTCAGTCTGGGAATATGTTACAACCAGAGATTTCAGATCATTGGTGATGTTGGTGAACCTGGTAAACATCTCTGTGATGGGTTCATCTTTGTTCATTTTGAACAACTCATATTTTCTGACAAGAGATGATATTTTGGCTTCTTTTACTTTGTTGGTTTCTTCATGAATAACCTCCAAAGAATGCCAAATGTCATATGCAGATTCACATATAGATATTCTGTTGAATTCATTTTGATCAATGGCACAATACAAGGCATTCATAGCCTTTGCATTTAGGTTTGCCATTTTCTTTTCTTCATCAGACCATAAGTTATAGTCTGCGGATGGAGATGTGTATGGATGCTCAACAATTTTCCATACAGCAAAGTCTATGGATTTGAGAAAGATAGCCATTCTGCACTTCCAATATCCATAGTTGGAGCCATTAAAGAAAGGAGGACGAGATGCGTGTTGACCTTCAATATCACGAGCATAAGAGGTAGATGCCATTTTTGCTGGAAGACTTGTTACGTCGAAACCAGCAAACCTGCTCTGATACCAAATGAAATTTCACTAGAGGGGGGGTGAATAGTGAAATATGATAATGATCGATAAAATAAAATAATTAAGCATTAAGGCACAACACATAAAACACAGAAGTTATACTGGTTTGGTCAATATCCAGACCTACATCCAGTCCCCAAGCAAACCACTTGAGATTTCCACTATAACATCCGAGTCACCGGATAAATAGTACAACACCCTCTTCCCAAGAGGTCTTCTTCTCTCACCAGAGAAGGGGCACACCCTCTTCCCAAGAGGTCTTCTTCTCTCAACAGAGAAGGGCAACACCCTCTTTCACAGAGGTCTACTTCTTTAAACAAAGAAGGAATACAGTGAATAACAGAGTTACAATACTTCCTATAGAACCTTCAAAATGATATGAATGCACGAATGAAGGATTCTAAGAATGTTCTGTTTGTCACTCAGAGGATACTCTTTGTCAAAGAGCTGGACTTGACTTTTTCTCTTTTCTTTTTTTTTCTTTCTTTTTCTTTTTCTCTTTCTTTTTAAAGGCTCTCTTTTCAAATCACGAATAAATTTTTTTTTCTTTGTAAGCTCACACGTCTATTTCATTCCATTGTGAATAGTTTATTTGTGTGTGTTTATATAGCTTATAAAAAGTAGTCGTTATATTTTGGAATTGTAACTTTTTGAAATGTGAAATGTTAGGTCATTTCAAAAACATCTTTTAGAGAAGTTCGAGAATGCCTTTTTCCATAAAGGTAAAATAGAGGGTACACTAGTCGTTGTAATATTTTCAGGTAATACATGTTTTATGTAAAAAGTCTATTTCTTACAATAGTACATTGAACGTTGGGTTGTAGTTTTGTCTTTATTCTAATTAATGATTTGAGGTACATTAGTACTTCTTTACTTTAAATGAGTGTAAGTACTATGAGTGCTTTGAGATATTTATTTGTACATAGTCATGTCAAGGGTCTTCTTTATGTTGTGTATTTCAAAGTCTCCAGAGAGAATGAGGACCAAAAAGAAGGTCTACATTCTTTGGGAAGGATATTTAGAAATGATTTGTTACAGAAGGCATTTAATGCTTTGTAGAGAGAATGATGACTTCAAGTAAGTCGACATTCTATGGTTATGAAAAAAGGTAACTAGAGTCCTTTTAAAACCATATTTTATTTGTTTTTCTTATGTGTAGCCGATTTATGTTTTTGTCTTCTTCTTGTATTAAGAAACATTTCATTAAAGAAGATAACTAAAGTCTTTTCAAAAACATATTTTATTTGTTTTCCTTATGTAGTCGATTTTATGTTTTTGTCTTCTTCTTATAAAAATATTTCTTTAAAGAGGGAAATTAGAGTCTTTTCAAAAACATATTTTATTTGTTTTCTCCATGTAGTCGATGTTATGTTTTTGTCTTTTTCCTACATTCCTTTTTTCATGTTGTCTTGTATATAGTGTAAGGTACAATGACAAAATGTCTTTTTCATAAAAGGTTGTAAGAAGGTACAATTATTATATGACAAAATATCTTTTTCATAAAAGGTTGTAAGAGGGTACACTTATTGGTTTTCAAAAAAGGAGCTTTTTGAAACTATCGTATACTTTTATGATATAGTTTTTATGAATGAGTATGTAATATGCAATATGCAATATGCAAGTTCCTGAAGGTTCTGTTACATATGACTCTAAAGAAGAAAAAAATCTTCATCTTGAGGTAGCCGATTTCTTCATTTGAACTTTAGGAAAGCATGGCTCATCAAGCTTTTTCTTCAAGGAGTATGATTGCACCATAGTTGTACTTGAACAGAAAGTCTCCATCCTTATTGGGTGAGATATCCTTGCATCAAATACTCGTTAGATTTAAGGCAAAACATATTCAGTCATAATATAACATTATTTCAAGAGAACATATTATCATATCATATAAAATCAAATGAGACAGTGTATCATATTATGTGACATCAAAACCGAGTTTCTCAACATTCTCCCCCTTTTTGATGATGACAAAATATGCTCCCCCTTTCAAAAAGACATTATGCATAGAAATAATAATATGATAAAAAAGTGAAATAATGTTTAAAGAGAGAATATTTCTCCAATAATGGAGACAGGTTTTCTCTCCCTTTGTCATGGACAAAAAGGAGGGATTAGAGTAAAAAAATATTACAGACCAAAAGTATTTAAAAGGTATTACAGACCAAAAAAAATAAAAAATGAGTCTATCTCGAAGGTGGAGAAGGTGAAGGTGTCCGGTTGGCACGATTCCGCTTGCGAGTCTGCTGCAACAGGGCTTGATTACGAAGGATTTGATCCTGAGTTTGCTCGATATCCATGATAGCAGAAAAGTAATTGAAGGAGGACATAGGATCTGCTTCATCAGAGTCGGGCATGTGCAGGGACCTTAGATTGAAGGTGGTACCATCGAGGACGTGAAAGGGACGGAGGATGACTTCGTTGTGAAGTGGTACGTGGAAGTATTTGAGAATGGGAGTTATAAAACACCCAAAAAGAAGAGGCTCAAATTTCTGATAACGAATAAAGAGGTCGAAAATAATGGATGACCAATTTATCGGAAGAGAAGAAAGGATTGCGTAGATGAGAAGAGAGATTTTTCGAGGAACTAATCCCTGGCGGGGATGCTTGGGATAGATGTTGTGGAGAAGAATCTGGGCAAGTAGCTGAGCATGAGGTTGGAGATTCCTCATGTGCCACGGAAGTTGGTAGCAGTTGGTGCAGAAAAGTATTTTTCGAAGTACCGATCGGTCGATTGGTACTATGGTGTTAAGGTTGGTACCGGTGGAAGGTAAGTTTAGAATTTTACGTAGGTCGGAAGCATCGAAAATCATCAGTTGTCCTCGAGCTTTGCTGGTGATTGAGGTTTGTTCTTGATCAGAAGAGAAGTTGGTGTAAAACAGTCGGACTAGTTCGGGATAATAGGCAGCTGGAGATGAAGATCCTATGAGAGGTTTGAGTTCAGGGAGATAGGTGTCTAAGTCGAAGAACATGAAGTCGTCAAAGTTGATCAATTTTCCTTCATGAATGGGGCGAGAGCAGAGTGAGTTGTAGGTGTGAAACAAATCAGGATACCTTAGATCGGCGGAGGTGATCACATTGATGGAGGAGGAAGCCATTATCGAATGCCTTGAAAATAAATCACTAGGAGAGAAGGGAGCTTGAACCGAGAGAAAGTTTGTATAAGGATAGAAAAGTTCGAATGGAATGGTAAGAGATGAACCAATTGATTAAATAGAAGGAAGAAAATAATTGTTGATATGAAATGAATGACATTGGAAGTGAGTAATTTTTAGATTTTAGTCAAATAAGGAAATCCGTGAGTAGTAAGTTAGGAGACTTGTGAATGACGAATCAAATCAATGTTTGAGGATAGTGTATTATATTAGATTGAGGAGGACATAGTAATTGAAATATATAGATTTTACTATGGATGAGTTTATCGACTAGTGAGGGAAGCCATTAATAGAGTATGGGGTGTCATGTTTTTAAAAAAAAATGATTGATCTTGAAAATAATGGCCTAACAAGACAAACAACTTGTTACTCTATGTGAAGGGATTCTAAATTCGTGAATGGAGAGTGAAAGACATAAAAAGATGATGTGGATATCTAGAAAGGAGAGAAAGAAGATAAAGGACAACATTTACTTGATTTAGATATGACATAAAGTAGAGATAGAATAAATAAAGGTATGTTTGGAGGCAAGACTTTAAAGGTTCTCGATTTTAGAGAGATATACAATAAGAGAGAGAGATAAGGTCACGGATGGAAAGAAAGGTCATAGGGTGACCATGTGATGTGTACTTTGAAAGATATGACATTTTAAAGAAAAGAGTGCCAAAAAAAATGTTTCATGATTAATATTTGTAATTTTTATGAGTATACGTGGATATGAGAAAGACATATTTTGACTTAGACTAGTGGTAAGAGATGATGAGACAAAAAGGAGAAAGAGTTAAAAAATATATAAGAATTGAAATAAGAATAGACATGGAGGCGTCGGATTCAAAAATGTATTCGAGAGATGAAATGAGGGGACAAAAAAAAAAAATATTTATGAATGAAGAGTGAGAGAAGTGAGATGACATATATGGATTTTTGTGAAGGATAAAAAAGTAAAAAAAAAATGATGAAAGACATAAAGTTATGATTGATATGATTTATTTAAAGAAACTCGACAAGGTTAAGTTTTAAACAAAAGTAGACAAAAACGGAGGCTTAATTTGTATACAAAAGAGATGATAATAGATAGTTTGTTGGGCTATGATATAATAGATGATATAGTAAAAAAAATTTACGTGTGAATATAGTAACTAGATCTTTTTAAAGAGGTCAACTAGTCATTTGATTTTAACTAATGAAGAGCATGAGTTCTCATAAACTAAGTAGAGAGGTGAAACAATTTTATCGTAAGACAAGTTTTCATAAAGGACAAAAAAAATATTAAAGGAGTTGAGTGATGTGAACATTGTTAGGATAGCTTTTAATATAATTAGTTTTTATGGATATGAGAGAAAGGAGATATAATGGATGTGTACTTGAAAGATGACAAGTTGAATGACATAAAGAATGTGTCTTATAAGAATACGTGAATATGAAAACTTAGTTTGACTAACTAAAATCGATAAGAAGGAAAGCAATTTAAAATAAGATTTAAACAAGACTTATAAGAAGTATTATATTAAGTGTAATTAATTTATAAGTCACTTAGTTTGCATATTCCTAGTTCTCTTCTAATTTGTGTGAAGTCTTCATGTTTTAATGGTTTAGTGAATATGTCTGCTAACTGTTGATTAGTGGGTATGAATTCTAGTTTAATTATGTTGTTTAAGACTTGTTCTCTTAAGAAGTGCTGTCTTATTTGAATGTGCTTAGTTCGTGAGTGTAAAATAGGATTCTTAGATAGGTTTATAGCACTCGTATTATCACAGAAAATAGTTGTATTTTCAAAATTTAAACCAAAATCTTTTAAAGTTTGTTTCATCCAGATAACTTGAGTACAAGCTAGGCTAGCAGCAATGTATTCGGCTTCAGTAGTTGATAATGATACACAGTTCTGTTTCTTACTGAACCATGATACAAGTGAGTGCCCTAGCATGTGACATGTTCCACTTGTGCTTTTTCTGTCAGATTTACTTCCAGCAAAGTCAGCATCGCTGTATGAGATTAGATCAAATGTAGAGGATTTTGAATAGAATAATCCAAAATCAACTGTCTTTTAAATATCTCATTATTCTTTTTACAGCTTTAAGATGTGATTCTTTTGGCTTTGACTGAAATCTAGCACACAAGCAAACACTAAACATTATATCTGGACGGCTAGCAGTTAAATAAAGAAGTGATCCTATCATACCTCGGTATACCTTTGTATCAACAGACTTACCATCTTCATCTTTGTCCAACACAGTAGTAGTGCTCATAGGAGTGGATTTTGAAGCAGTTGAGTTCATGTTGAACCTCTTCAGAAGTTCACGAGCATACTTAGATTGATTGATGAAAACTCCATCCTTGGTTTGCTTAATATGCAGTCCAAGAAAGTAGGTGAGTTCTCCCATCATACTCATTTCGAATTCCTTCTGCATGGACTTAGAAAAATCTTCACAGAGAGTGCTGTTAGAAGATCCAAAGATGATGTCGTCGACATAAATTTGAACAATTAGGGTATGATTATTCACTACTTTGACAAATAGTGTAGAATCATCTTTGCCAACAGAAAACCAGTTTTTAATAAAAAGGTTTTAAGTCTTTCGTACCAAGCACGAGGTGCTTGTTTTAAACCATATAAAGCACGTTTGAGTTTAAAAACATGATCTGAGTATTGTTCATTTTCAAATCCTGGAGGTTGTTTTACATAGACTTCTTCATTTATAAAACCATTTAAAAAAACACTTTTAACATCCATTTGAAATAATTTGAAATCCATATAGCTTGCATATGCTAAGAGCATTCTAATAGATTCAAGTCTAGCAACAGGAGCAAATGTTTCATCAAAGTCAATACCTTCCTCCTGGTTGTATCCTTGAGCTACTAGTCTGGCCTTGTTTCTTATAACATTACCTATTTCGTCTAGCTTGTTTCTGAAGATCCATCTTGTCCCAATGATCGGATGATCCTTTGGTCTCGGTACAAGATCCCAAACGTCATTTCTTTGAAATTGATTCACTTCTTCAGTCATGGCTAGCATCCAAAACTCATCAATGATGGCTTCATCAATCTTCTTTGGTTCAAGTTGAGAAATGAATGCCATGTTTGCAATCCGTTCTAGCTGAGCTCTAGTTTGAACCCCCTTTGTTAGTTCTCCCAAAATCTTCTTTTGAGGATGATCTTTGATATCGACAAAGGTTCTTTGGTGATCATCTTCATTAGACTTAGCTGTGTTATCTAAAAATAAATCTGTACTTTCAATATCATCATCATTAGTTTGTATATGAACAGATTGATCGATAGATTCACAAAAACTAACATGCATAGATTCTTCAATAGTATTATGACTCTTATTGAAAACTCTGTATGCTTTACTATGACTTGAATATCCTAAGAATATGCCTTCAACAGATTTAGCATCAAACTTATCCAGGCTATCTTTTGTGTTTAGGATAAAGTATTTACATCCAAAGACTTTAAAATAGTCTATTCTTGGAGTTCTGTCATAGAATAGTTCATAGGGAGTTTTATTTAATAAGGGTCTAATGAGAACTCTATTTGTTATGTAGCATGCAGTATTAACAGCTTCTGCCCAAAAAGATTTTGCAAGATTATTGTGTTGGAGCATAGTCCTGGCAGATTCCTGAAGGGTTCTATTCTTTCTTTCTACTACACCATTCTGAGGTGCAGCTCTAGGAAAGGCAAAGTTATGAGAAATACCATGCAAGTTAAAAAAAAATTCAAAGAGTTCATTTTCAAATTCTCCTCCATGGTCACTACGGATTTTAACAATAGAACACGATTTTTCGTTTTGTAATTTTTTACATAAGATTTCAAACTGACAAAACGTGTCACTTTTGTTTTTCAAAAATATTACCCAAGTAAATCTTGAGTAATCATCTACAATGACAAAAGCATATCTATTTTGATTAAGGATAGCTACCCTAGAAGGACCAAAGAGGTCCAGGTGGAGAAGCTCTAAAGGTCTTTTACTTGAAATGATATTTTTTTATTTGAAAGAAGATTTTGACAATTTTCCTAATTGACATGCATCACAAAAATAATCCTTTTTAAAGGGTATGTTGGGTAACCCACGTACTAACTTATCTTTAGCTAGTTTAGACATGTATTTAGAATTGACATGGCCCATTCTCATGTGCCATAGATGTTGAGTGTCATTATTAGCTATGAGGCAATGTTCTGTGATGTTTTCTAGGTATAGTTCATATATATTATTCTTTCTTATACCTTTTAAGATGATATTTTCATTGGTGTCAGCTATGAGGCATGCATCATGATTAAAGCTAACATTATAACCTGTGTCACACATTTGACTGATACTTAGTAGGTTATGTTTTAAGCCTTTAACAAGGAGAACGTCTTTGATAAGAGGTTTGTCTATGTTACAAATATTTCCAATACCAATTATCAAACCTTTGTTGTTATCTCCAAAGGTGACGGTTCCTCCTTCTTTATGATGAAGAACAACAAAAAGGTCTGGATGTCTTGTCATGTGCTTTGAACATCCACTATCTAGTATCCATCTGTTCTTCTTCTTTGGAGCCTGCAAAACATTAAGTAAATCTCCTTTTTGGTACCCAATCAGGTCCCTTTTTGTTAGACTTTGGAACCCATATCCATTTGGATTTGGGTTTGTCTATCTCTTTAGAGGAGTTAAAAAGATTAACATTGTAATACTCCTTATTTAGTTCAAATGAACTTTTCACAAACGTGGTCTTTTGATTTATACAAGAAGGTTTTTTGAAATGAGAATAGCCAATACCATTCTTGTAAAAAGAGACCTTCTGAGAGGATAAGAGTTTATCCAAGTTCTCTTTACCTTTAGTAAACTTGAAAACCGTTTTCATGAGGTTCTCAGTTTTACTTTTTAGCTCTGAAATCTCTACTTGCATATTTTTAGTTTTGGAGCTAGTAGAAGAAATTTCAGACATAAGCAAAAGATTTTTCTTTTTCAACTCAGAATTTTCACTGCTGAGTTTTTCATTCTCTTGAGAAAGCTTTAAATTTTCAGATTTTAAAACTTTATTTTTGAAACTCAATTTTCTAGATTCTTCAAATAGTTCTTGAAAAGCATCTAGAAGTTCTTCAAAGGAAAAATCAGAGATTTCACTTACCGAACTTTCATTTGCCATGAAGCACATATTTGCAGTTTCGGCTTCATCATCACTTGACTCTTCACTAGTGGATGGTTTTGAATCATCCCATTGAGCATGCAGAGCCTTTTTCTTGAAGAACCTCTTCTTTGGTTCCTCAGTTTTGGACTTTCTTTTGAGAAGGGGACAGTCACGTTTTAAGTGGTCTGGCTTATTACACTGAAAGCACATGGGATCTTCTTTAAGATCTTTTCTTTCCTTGTGCCTGTTTGGAAGCCGGTTCCTTCTCATGAAGCGCTGGAATTTTTTGGTAAGTAGCGCAATTTCTGATTCTTTATCTGAGTCTTCATTCTCAGATAGGGCTGGGAAAGCTAGAGTTTTCTTTACTGGTTGCTCTTCTTCCCTTTTTTCTTTCATGTGGACTTCATAGGCCATAAGATTGCCTATTAAGTCGTCTAATGTAAGTTTAGATAAATCTTAAGCTTCTTCAATAGCAGTAGTCTTTTTCTTCCAATCAGTTGTGAGAGATCTCAAGATTTTCTTCCCCTTTTCAGTCTGGGAATATGTTACAACCAGAGATTTCAGATCATTGGTGATGTTGGTGAACCTGGTAAACATCTCTGTGATGGGTTCATCTTTGTTCATTTTGAACAACTCATATTTTCTGACAAGAGATGATATTTTGGCTTCTTTTACTTTGTTGGTTTCTTCATGAATAACCTCCAAAGAATGCCAAATGTCATATGCAGATTCACATATAGATATTCTGTTGAATTCATTTTGATCAATGGCACAATACAAGGCATTCATAGCCTTTGCATTTAGGTTTGCCATTTTCTTTTCTTCATCAGACCATAAGTTATAGTCTGCGGATGGAGATGTGTATGGATGCTCAACAATTTTCCATACAGCAAAGTCTATGGATTTGAGAAAGATAGCCATTCTGCACTTCTAATATCCATAGTTGGAGCCATTAAAGAAAGGAGGACGAGATGCGTGTTGACCTTCAATATCACGAGCATAAGAGGTAGATGTCATTTTTGCTGGAAGACTTGTTACGTCGAAACCAGCAAACCTGCTCTGATACCAAATGAAATTTCACTAGAGGGGGGGTGAATAGTGAAATATGATAATGATCGATAAAATAAAATAATTAAGCATTAAGGCACAACACATAAAACACAGAAGTTATACTGGTTTGGTCAATATCCAGACCTACATCCAGTCCCCAAGCAAACCACTTGAGATTTCCACTATAACATCCGAGTCACCGGATAAATAGTACAACACCCTCTTCCCAAGTGGTCTTCTTCTCTCACCAGAGAAGGGGCACACCCTCTTCCCAAGAGGTCTTCTTCTCTCAACAGAGAAGGGCAACACCCTCTTTCACAGAGGTCTACTTCTTTAAACAAAGAAGGAATACAGTGAATAACAGAGTTACAATACTTCCTATAGAACCTTCAAAATGATATGAATGCACGAATGAAGGATTCTAAGAATGTTCTGTTTGTCACTCAGAGGATACTCTTTGTCAAAGAGCTGGACTTGACTTTTTCTCTTTTCTTTTCTTTTCTTTCTTTTTCTTTTTCTCTTTCTTTTTCAAGGCTCTCTTTTCAAATCACGAATAAATTTTTTTTTCTTTGTAAGCTCACACGTCTATTTTATTCCATTGTGAATAGTTTATTTGTGTGTGTTTATATAGCTTATAAAAAGTAGTCGTTATATTTTGGAATTGTAACTTTTTGAAATGTGAAATGTTAGGTCATTTCAAAAACATCTTTTAGAGAAGTTCGAGAATGCCTTTTTCCATAAAGGTAAAATAGAGGGTACACTAGTCGTTGTAATATTTTCAGGTAATACATGTTTTATGTAAAAAGTCTATTTCTTACAATAGTACATTGAACGTTGGGTTGTAGTTTTGTCTTTATTCTAATTAATGATTTGAGGTACATTAGTACTTCTTTACTTTAAATGAGTGTAAGTACTATGAGTGCTTTGAGATATTTATTTGTACATAGTCATGTCAAGGGTCTTCTTTATGTTGTGTATTTCAAAGTCTCCAGAGAGAATGAGGACCAAAAAGAAGGTCTACATTCTTTGGGAAGGATATTTAGAAATGATTTGTTACAGAAGGCATTTAATGCTTTGTAGAGAGAATGATGACTTCAAGTAAGTCGACATTCTATGGTTATGAAAAAAGGTAACTAGAGTCCTTTTAAAACCATATTTTATTTGTTTTTCTTATGTGTAGCCGATTTATGTTTTTGTCTTCTTCTTGTATTAAGAAACATTTCATTAAAGAAGATAACTAAAGTCTTTTCAAAAACATATTTTATTTGTTTTCCTTATGTAGTCGATTTTATGTTTTTGTCTTCTTCTTATAAAAATATTTCTTTAAAGAGGGAAATTAGAGTCTTTTCAAAAACATATTTTATTTGTTTTCTCCATGTAGTCGATGTTATGTTTTTGTCTTTTTCCTACATTCCTTTTTTCATGTTGTCTTGTATATAGTGTAAGGTACAATGACAAAATGTCTTTTTCATAAAAGGTTGTAAGAAGGTACAATTATTATATGACAAAATATCTTTTTCATAAAAGGTTGTAAGAGGGTACACTTATTGGTTTTCAAAAAAGGAGCTTTTTGAAACTATCGTATACTTTTATGATATAGTTTTTATGAATGAGTATGTAATATGCAATATGCAATATGCAAGTTCCTGAAGGTTCTGTTACATATGACTCTAAAGAAGAAAAAAATCTTCATCTTGAGGTAGCCGATTTCTTCATTTGAACTTTAGGAAAGCATGGCTCATCAAGCTTTTTCTTCAAGGAGTATGATTGCACCATAGTTGTACTTGAACAGAAAGTCTCCATCCTTATTGGGTGAGATATCCTTGCATCAAATACTCGTTAGATTTAAGGCAAAACATATTCAGTCATAATATAACATTATTTCAAGAGAACATATTATCATATCATATAAAATCAAATGAGACAGTGTATCATATTATGTGACATCAAAACCGAGTTTCTCAACATTCTCCCCCTTTTTGATGATGACAAAATATGCTCCCCCTTTCAAAAAGACATTATGCATAGAAATAATAATATGATAAAAAAGTGAAATAATGTTTAAAGAGAGAATATTTCTCCAATAATGGAGACAGGTTTTCTCTCCCTTTGTCATGGACAAAAAGGAGGGATTAGAGTAAAAAAATATTACAGACCAAAAGTATTTAAAAGGTATTACAGACCAAAAAAAATAAAAAATGAGTCTATCTCGAAGGTGGAGAAGGTGAAGGTGTCCGGTTGGCACGATTCCGCTTGCGAGTCTGCTGCAACAGGGCTTGATTACGAAGGATTTGATCCTGAGTTTGCTCGATATCCATGATAGCAGAAAAGTAATTGAAGGAGGACATAGGATCTGCTTCATCAGAGTCGGGCATGTGCAGGGACCTTAGATTGAAGGTGGTACCATCGAGGACGTGAAAGGGACGGAGGATGACTTCGTTGTGAAGTGGTACGTGGAAGTATTTGAGAATGGGAGTTATAAAACACCCAAAAAGAAGAGGCTCAAATTTCTGATAACGAATAAAGAGGTCGAAAATAATGGATGACCAATTTATCGGAAGAGAAGAAAGGATTGCGTAGATGAGAAGAGAGATTTTTCGAGGAACTAATCCCTGGCGGGGATGCTTGGGATAGATGTTGTGGAGAAGAATCTGGGCAAGTAGCTGAGCATGAGGTTGGAGATTCCTCATGTGCCACGGAAGTTGGTAGCAGTTGGTGCAGAAAAGTATTTTTCGAAGTACCGATCGGTCGATTGGTACTATGGTGTTAAGGTTGGTACCGGTGGAAGGTAAGTTTAGAATTTTACGTAGGTCGGAAGCATCGAAAATCATCAGTTGTCCTCGAGCTTTGCTGGTGATTGAGGTTTGTTCTTGATCAGAAGAGAAGTTGGTGTAAAACAGTCGGACTAGTTCGGGATAATAGGCAGCTGGAGATGAAGATCCTATGAGAGGTTTGAGTTCAGGGAGATAGGTGTCTAAGTCGAAGAACATGAAGTCGTCAAAGTTGATCAATTTTCCTTCATGAATGGGGCGAGAGCAGAGTGAGTTGTAGGTGTGAAACAAATCAGGATACCTTAGATCGGCGGAGGTGATCACATTGATGGAGGAGGAAGCCATTATCGAATGCCTTGAAAATAAATCACTAGGAGAGAAGGGAGCTTGAACCGAGAGAAAGTTTGTATAAGGATAGAAAAGTTCGAATGGAATGGTAAGAGATGAACCAATTGATTAAATAGAAGGAAGAAAATAATTGTTGATATGAAATGAATGACATTGGAAGTGAGTAATTTTTAGATTTTAGTCAAATAAGGAAATCCGTGAGTAGTAAGTTAGGAGACTTGTGAATGACGAATCAAATCAATGTTTGAGGATAGTGTATTATATTAGATTGAGGAGGACATAGTAATTGAAATATATAGATTTTACTATGGATGAGTTTATCGACTAGTGAGGGAAGCCATTAATAGAGTATGGGGTGTCATGTTTTTAAAAAAAAATGATTGATCTTGAAAATAATGGCCTAACAAGACAAACAACTTGTTACTCTATGTGAAGGGATTCTAAATTCGTGAATGGAGAGTGAAAGACATAAAAAGATGATGTGGATATCTAGAAAGGAGAGAAAGAAGATAAAGGACAACATTTACTTGATTTAGATATGACATAAAGTAGAGATAGAATAAATAAAGGTATGTTTGGAGGCAAGACTTTAAAGGTTCTCGATTTTAGAGAGATATACAATAAGAGAGAGAGATAAGGTCACGGATGGAAAGAAAGGTCATAGGGTGACCATGTGATGTGTACTTTGAAAGATATGACATTTTAAAGAAAAGAGTGCCAAAAAAAATGTTTCATGATTAATATTTGTAATTTTTATGAGTATACGTGGATATGAGAAAGACATATTTTGACTTAGACTAGTGGTAAGAGATGATGAGACAAAAAGGAGAAAGAGTTAAAAAATATATAAGAATTGAAATAAGAATAGACATGGAGGCGTCGGATTCAAAAATGTATTCGAGAGATGAAATGAGAGGACAAAAAAAAAAAAATATTTATGAATGAAGAGTGAGAGAAGTGAGATGACATATATGGATTTTTGTGAAGGATAAAAAAGTAAAAAAAAAATGATGAAAGACATAAAGTTATGATTGATATGATTTATTTAAAGAAACTCGACAAGGTTAAGTTTTAAACAAAAGTAGACAAAAACGGAGGCTTAATTTGTATACAAAAGAGATGATAATAGATAGTTTGTTGGGCTATGATATAATAGATGATATAGTAAAAAAAATTTACGTGTGAATATAGTAACTAGATCTTTTTAAAGAGGTCAACTAGTCATTTGATTTTAACTAATGAAGAGCATGAGTTCTCATAAACTAAGTAGAGAGGTGAAACAATTTTATCGTAAGACAAGTTTTCATAAAGGACAAAAAAAATATTAAAGGAGTTGAGTGATGTGAACATTGTTAGGATAGCTTTTAATATAATTAGTTTTTATGGATATGAGAGAAAGGAGATATAATGGATGTGTACTTGAAAGATGACAAGTTGAATGACATAAAGAATGTGTCTTATAAGAATACGTGAATATGAAAACTTAGTTTGACTAACTAAAATCGATAAGAAGGAAAGCAATTTAAAATAAGATTTAAACAAGACTTATAAGAAGTATTATATTAAGTGTAATTAATTTATAAGTCACTTAGTTTGCATATTCCTAGTTCTCTTCTAATTTGTGTGAAGTCTTCATGTTTTAATGGTTTAGTGAATATGTCTGCTAACTGTTGATTAGTGGGTATGAATTCTAGTTTAATTATGTTGTTTAAGACTTGTTCTCTTAAGAAGTGCTGTCTTATTTGAATGTGCTTAGTTCGTGAGTGTAAAATAGGATTCTTAGATAGGTTTATAGCACTCGTATTATCACAGAAAATAGTTGTATTTTCAAAATTTAAACCAAAATCTTTTAAAGTTTGTTTCATCCAGATAACTTGAGTACAAGCTAGGCTAGCAGCAATGTATTCGGCTTCAGTAGTTGATAATGATACACAGTTCTGTTTCTTACTGAACCATGATACAAGTGAGTGCCCTAGCATGTGACATGTTCCACTTGTGCTTTTTCTGTCAGATTTACTTCCAGCAAAGTCAGCATCGCTGTATGAGATTAGATCAAATGTAGAGGATTTTGAATAGAATAATCCAAAATCAACTGTCTTTTAAATATCTCATTATTCTTTTTACAGCTTTAAGATGTGATTCTTTTGGATTTGACTGAAATCTAGCACACAAGCAAACACTAAACATTATATCTGGACGGCTAGCAGTTAAATAAAGAAGTGATCCTATCATACCTCGGTATACCTTTGTATCAACAGACTTACCATCTTCATCTTTGTCCAACACAGTAGTAGTGCTCATAGGAGTGGATTTTGAAGCAGTTGAGTTCATGTTGAACCTCTTCAGAAGTTCACGAGCATACTTAGATTGATTGATGAAAACTCCATCCTTGGTTTGCTTAATATGCAGTCCAAGAAAGTAGGTGAGTTCTCCCATCATACTCATTTCGAATTCCTTCTGCATGGACTTAGAAAAATCTTCACAGAGAGTGCTGTTAGAAGATCCAAAGATGATGTCGTCGACATAAATTTGAACAATTAGGGTATGATTATTCACTACTTTGACAAATAGTGTAGAATCATCTTTGCCAACAGAAAACCAGTTTTTAATAAAAAGGTTTTAAGTCTTTCGTACCAAGCACGAGGTGCTTGTTTTAAACCATATAAAGCACGTTTGAGTTTAAAAACATGATCTGAGTATTGTTCATTTTCAAATCCTGGAGGTTGTTTTACATAGACTTCTTCATTTATAAAACCATTTAAAAAAACACTTTTAACATCCATTTGAAATAATTTGAAATCCATATAGCTTGCATATGCTAAGAGCATTCTAATAGATTCAAGTCTAGCAACAGGAGCAAATGTTTCATCAAAGTCAATACCTTCCTCCTGGTTGTATCCTTGAGCTACTAGTCTGGCCTTGTTTCTTATAACATTACCTATTTCGTCTAGCTTGTTTCTGAAGATCCATCTTGTCCCAATGATCGGATGATCCTTTGGTCTCGGTACAAGATCCCAAACGTCATTTCTTTGAAATTGATTCACTTCTTCAGTCATGGCTAGCATCCAAAACTCATCAATGATGGCTTCATCAATCTTCTTTGGTTCAAGTTGAGAAATGAATGCCATGTTTGCAATCCGTTCTAGCTGAGCTCTAGTTTGAACCCCCTTTGTTAGTTCTCCCAAAATCTTCTTTTGAGGATGATCTTTGATATCGACAAAGGTTCTTTGGTGATCATCTTCATTAGACTTAGCTGTGTTATCTAAAAATAAATCTGTACTTTCAATATCATCATCATTAGTTTGTATATGAACAGATTGATCGATAGATTCACAAAAACTAACATGCATAGATTCTTCAATAGTATTATGACTCTTATTGAAAACTCTGTATGCTTTACTATGACTTGAATATCCTAAGAATATGCCTTCAACAGATTTAGCATCAAACTTATCCAGGCTATCTTTTGTGTTTAGGATAAAGTATTTACATCCAAAGACTTTAAAATAGTCTATTCTTGGAGTTCTGTCATAGAATAGTTCATAGGGAGTTTTATTTAATAAGGGTCTAATGAGAACTCTATTTGTTATGTAGCATGCAGTATTAACAGCTTCTGCCCAAAAAGATTTTGCAAGATTATTGTGTTGGAGCATAGTCCTGGCAGATTCCTGAAGGGTTCTATTCTTTCTTTCTACTACACCATTCTGAGGTGCAGCTCTAGGAAAGGCAAAGTTATGAGAAATACCATGCAAGTTAAAAAAAAATTCAAAGAGTTCATTTTCAAATTCTCCTCCATGGTCACTACGGATTTTAACAATAGAACACGATTTTTCGTTTTGTAATTTTTTACATAAGATTTCAAACTGACAAAACGTGTCACTTTTGTTTTTCAAAAATATTACCCAAGTAAATCTTGAGTAATCATCTACAATGACAAAAGCATATCTATTTTGATTAAGGATAGCTACCCTAGAAGGACCAAAGAGGTCCAGGTGGAGAAGCTCTAAAGGTCTTTTACTTGAAATGATATTTTTTTATTTGAAAGAAGATTTTGACAATTTTCCTAATTGACATGCATCACAAAAATAATCCTTTTTAAAGGGTATGTTGGGTAACCCACGTACTAACTTATCTTTAGCTAGTTTAGACATGTATTTAGAATTGACATGGCCCATTCTCATGTGCCATAGATGTTGAGTGTCATTATTAGCTATGAGGCAATGTTCTGTGATGTTTTCTAGGTATAGTTCATATATATTATTCTTTCTTATACCTTTTAAGATGATATTTTCATTGGTGTCAGCTATGAGGCATGCATCATGATTAAAGCTAACATTATAACCTGTGTCACACATTTGACTGATACTTAGTAGGTTATGTTTTAAGCCTTTAACAAGGAGAACGTCTTTGATAAGAGGTTTGTCTATGTTACAAATATTTCCAATACCAATTATCAAACCTTTGTTGTTATCTCCAAAGGTGACGGTTCCTCCTTCTTTATGATGAAGAACAACAAAAAGGTCTGGATGTCCTGTCATGTGCTTTGAACATCCACTATCTAGTATCCATCTGTTCTTCTTCTTTGGAGCCTGCAAAACATTAAGTAAATCTCCTTTTTGGTACCCAATCAGGTCCCTTTTTGTTAGACTTTGGAACCCATATCCATTTGGATTTGGGTTTGTCTATCTCTTTAGAGGAGTTAAAAAGATTAACATTGTAATACTCCTTATTTAGTTCAAATGAACTTTTCACAAACGTGGTCTTTTGATTTATACAAGAAGGTTTTTTGAAATGAGAATAGCCAATACCATTCTTGTAAAAAGAGACCTTCTGAGAGGATAAGAGTTTATCCAAGTTCTCTTTACCTTTAGTAAACTTGAAAACCGTTTTCATGAGGTTCTCAGTTTTACTTTTTAGCTCTGAAATCTCTACTTGCATATTTTTAGTTTTGGAGCTAGTAGAAGAAATTTCAGACATAAGCAAAAGATTTTTCTTTTTCAACTCAGAATTTTCACTGCTGAGTTTTTCATTCTCTTGAGAAAGCTTTAAATTTTCAGATTTTAAAACTTTATTTTTGAAACTCAATTTTCTAGATTCTTCAAATAGTTCTTGAAAAGCATCTAGAAGTTCTTCAAAGGAAAAATCAGAGATTTCACTTACCGAACTTTCATTTGCCATGAAGCACATATTTGCAGTTTCGGCTTCATCATCACTTGACTCTTCACTAGTGGATGGTTTTGAATCATCCCATTGAGCATGCAGAGCCTTTTTCTTGAAGAACCTCTTCTTTGGTTCCTCAGTTTTGGACTTTCTTTTGAGAAGGGGACAGTCACGTTTTAAGTGGTCTGGCTTATTACACTGAAAGCACATGGGATCTTCTTTAAGATCTTTTCTTTCCTTGTGCCTGTTTGGAAGCCGGTTCCTTCTCATGAAGCGCTGGAATTTTTTGGTAAGTAGCGCAATTTCTGATTCTTTATCTGAGTCTTCATTCTCAGATAGGGCTGGGAAAGCTAGAGTTTTCTTTACTGGTTGCTCTTCTTCCCTTTTTTCTTTCATGTGGACTTCATAGGCCATAAGATTGCCTATTAAGTCGTCTAATGTAAGTTTAGATAAATCTTGAGCTTCTTCAATAGCAGTAGTCTTTTTCTTCCAATCAGTTGTGAGAGATCTCAAGATTTTCTTCCCCTTTTCAGTCTGGGAATATGTTACAACCAGAGATTTCAGATCATTGGTGATGTTGGTGAACCTGGTAAACATCTCTGTGATGGGTTCATCTTTGTTCATTTTGAACAACTCATATTTTCTGACAAGAGATGATATTTTGGCTTCTTTTACTTTGTTGGTTTCTTCATGAATAACCTCCAAAGAATGCCAAATGTCATATGCAGATTCACATATAGATATTCTGTTGAATTCATTTTGATCAATGGCACAATACAAGGCATTCATAGCCTTTGCATTTAGGTTTGCCATTTTCTTTTCTTCATCAGACCATAAGTTATAGTCTGCGGATGGAGATGTGTATGGATGCTCAACAATTTTCCATACAGCAAAGTCTATGGATTTGAGAAAGATAGCCATTCTGCACTTCCAATATCCATAGTTGGAGCCATTAAAGAAAGGAGGACGAGATGCGTGTTGACCTTCAATATCACGAGCATAAGAGGTAGATGCCATTTTTGCTGGAAGACTTGTTACGTCGAAACCAGCAAACCTGCTCTGATACCAAATGAAATTTCACTAGAGGGGGGGTGAATAGTGAAATATGATAATGATCGATAAAATAAAATAATTAAGCATTAAGGCACAACACATAAAACACAGAAGTTATACTGGTTTGGTCAATATCCAGACCTACATCCAGTCCCCAAGCAAACCACTTGAGATTTCCACTATAACATCCGAGTCACCGGATAAATAGTACAACACCCTCTTCCCAAGTGGTCTTCTTCTCTCACCAGAGAAGGGGCACACCCTCTTCCCAAGAGGTCTTCTTCTCTCAACAGAGAAGGGCAACACCCTCTTTCACAGAGGTCTACTTCTTTAAACAAAGAAGGAATACAGTGAATAACAGAGTTACAATACTTCCTATAGAACCTTCAAAATGATATGAATGCACGAATGAAGGATTCTAAGAATGTTCTGTTTGTCACTCAGAGGATACTCTTTGTCAAAGAGCTGGACTTGACTTTTTCTCTTTTCTTTTTTTTTCTTTCTTTTTCTTTTTCTCTTTCTTTTTCAAGGCTCTCTTTTCAAATCACGAATAAATTTTTTTTTCTTTGTAAGCTCACACGTCTATTTCATTCCATTGTGAATAGTTTATTTGTGTGTGTTTATATAGCTTATAAAAAGTAGTCGTTATATTTTGGAATTGTAACTTTTTGAAATGTGAAATGTTAGGTCATTTCAAAAACATCTTTTAGAGAAGTTCGAGAATGCCTTTTTCCATAAAGGTAAAATAGAGGGTACACTAGTCGTTGTAATATTTTCAGGTAATACATGTTTTATGTAAAAAGTCTATTTCTTACAATAGTACATTGAACGTTGGGTTGTAGTTTTGTCTTTATTCTAATTAATGATTTGAGGTACATTAGTACTTCTTTACTTTAAATGAGTGTAAGTACTATGAGTGCTTTGAGATATTTATTTGTACATAGTCATGTCAAGGGTCTTCTTTATGTTGTGTATTTCAAAGTCTCCAGAGAGAATGAGGACCAAAAAGAAGGTCTACATTCTTTGGGAAGGATATTTAGAAATGATTTGTTACAGAAGGCATTTAATGCTTTGTAGAGAGAATGATGACTTCAAGTAAGTCGACATTCTATGGTTATGAAAAAAGGTAACTAGAGTCCTTTTAAAACCATATTTTATTTGTTTTTCTTATGTGTAGCCGATTTATGTTTTTGTCTTCTTCTTGTATTAAGAAACATTTCATTAAAGAAGATAACTAAAGTCTTTTCAAAAACATATTTTATTTGTTTTCCTTATGTAGTCGATTTTATGTTTTTGTCTTCTTCTTATAAAAATATTTCTTTAAAGAGGGAAATTAGAGTCTTTTCAAAAACATATTTTATTTGTTTTCTCCATGTAGTCGATGTTATGTTTTTGTCTTTTTCCTACATTCCTTTTTTCATGTTGTCTTGTATATAGTGTAAGGTACAATGACAAAATGTCTTTTTCATAAAAGGTTGTAAGAAGGTACAATTATTATATGACAAAATATCTTTTTCATAAAAGGTTGTAAGAGGGTACACTTATTGGTTTTCAAAAAAGGAGCTTTTTGAAACTATCGTATACTTTTATGATATAGTTTTTATGAATGAGTATGTAATATGCAATATGCAATATGCAAGTTCCTGAAGGTTCTGTTACATATGACTCTAAAGAAGAAAAAAATCTTCATCTTGAGGTAGCCGATTTCTTCATTTGAACTTTAGGAAAGCATGGCTCATCAAGCTTTTTCTTCAAGGAGTATGATTGCACCATAGTTGTACTTGAACAGAAAGTCTCCATCCTTATTGGGTGAGATATCCTTGCATCAAATACTCGTTAGATTTAAGGCAAAACATATTCAGTCATAATATAACATTATTTCAAGAGAACATATTATCATATCATATAAAATCAAATGAGACAGTGTATCATATTATGTGACATCAAAACCGAGTTTCTCAACATTCTCCCCCTTTTTGATGATGACAAAATATGCTCCCCCTTTCAAAAAGACATTATGCATAGAAATAATAATATGATAAAAAAGTGAAATAATGTTTAAAGAGAGAATATTTCTCCAATAATGGAGACAGGTTTTCTCTCCCTTTGTCATGGACAAAAAGGAGGGATTAGAGTAAAAAAATATTACAGACCAAAAGTATTTAAAAGGTATTACAGACCAAAAAAAATAAAAAATGAGTCTATCTCGAAGGTGGAGAAGGTGAAGGTGTCCGGTTGGCACGATTCCGCTTGCGAGTCTGCTGCAACAGGGCTTGATTACGAAGGATTTGATCCTGAGTTTGCTCGATATCCATGATAGCAGAAAAGTAATTGAAGGAGGACATAGGATCTGCTTCATCAGAGTCGGGCATGTGCAGGGACCTTAGATTGAAGGTGGTACCATCGAGGACGTGAAAGGGACGGAGGATGACTTCGTTGTGAAGTGGTACGTGGAAGTATTTGAGAATGGGAGTTATAAAACACCCAAAAAGAAGAGGCTCAAATTTCTGATAACGAATAAAGAGGTCGAAAATAATGGATGACCAATTTATCGGAAGAGAAGAAAGGATTGCGTAGATGAGAAGAGAGATTTTTCGAGGAACTAATCCCTGGCGGGGATGCTTGGGATAGATGTTGTGGAGAAGAATCTGGGCAAGTAGCTGAGCATGAGGTTGGAGATTCCTCATGTGCCACGGAAGTTGGTAGCAGTTGGTGCAGAAAAGTATTTTTCGAAGTACCGATCGGTCGATTGGTACTATGGTGTTAAGGTTGGTACCGGTGGAAGGTAAGTTTAGAATTTTACCTAGGTCGGAAGCATCGAAAATCATCAGTTGTCCTCGAGCTTTGCTGGTGATTGAGGTTTGTTCTTGATCAGAAGAGAAGTTGGTGTAAAACAGTCGGACTAGTTCGGGATAATAGGCAGCTGGAGATGAAGATCCTATGAGAGGTTTGAGTTCAGGGAGATAGGTGTCTAAGTCGAAGAACATGAAGTCGTCAAAGTTGATCAATTTTCCTTCATGAATGGGGCGAGAGCAGAGTGAGTTGTAGGTGTGAAACAAATCAGGATACCTTAGATCGGCAGAGGTGATCACATTGATGGAGGAGGAAGCCATTATCGAATGCCTTGAAAATAAATCACTAGGAGAGAAGGGAGCTTGAACCGAGAGAAAGTTTGTATAAGGATAGAAAAGTTCGAATGGAATGGTAAGAGATGAACCAATTGATTAAATAGAAGGAAGAAAATAATTGTTGATATGAAATGAATGACATTGGAAGTGAGTAATTTTTAGATTTTAGTCAAATAAGGAAATCCGTGAGTAGTAAGTTAGGAGACTTGTGAATGACGAATCAAATCAATGTTTGAGGATAGTGTATTATATTAGATTGAGGAGGACATAGTAATTGAAATATATAGATTTTACTATGGATGAGTTTATCGACTAGTGAGGGAAGCCATTAATAGAGTATGGGGTGTCATGTTTTTAAAAAAAAATGATTGATCTTGAAAATAATGGCCTAACAAGACAAACAACTTGTTACTCTATGTGAAGGGATTCTAAATTCGTGAATGGAGAGTGAAAGACATAAAAAGATGATGTGGATATCTAGAAAGGAGAGAAAGAAGATAAAGGACAACATTTACTTGATTTAGATATGACATAAAGTAGAGATAGAATAAATAAAGGTATGTTTGGAGGCAAGACTTTAAAGGTTCTCGATTTTAGAGAGATATACAATAAGAGAGAGAGATAAGGTCACGGATGGAAAGAAAGGTCATAGGGTGACCATGTGATGTGTACTTTGAAAGATATGACATTTTAAAGAAAAGAGTGCCAAAAAAAATGTTTCATGATTAATATTTGTAATTTTTATGAGTATACGTGGATATGAGAAAGACATATTTTGACTTAGACTAGTGGTAAGAGATGATGAGACAAAAAGGAGAAAGAGTTAAAAAATATATAAGAATTGAAATAAGAATAGACATGGAGGCGTCGGATTCAAAAATGTATTCGAGAGATGAAATGAGGGGACAAAAAAAAAAAAATATTTATGAATGAAGAGTGAGAGAAGTGAGATGACATATATGGATTTTTGTGAAGGATAAAAAAGTAAAAAAAAAATGATGAAAGACATAAAGTTATGATTGATATGATTTATTTAAAGAAACTCGACAAGGTTAAGTTTTAAACAAAAGTAGACAAAAACGGAGGCTTAATTTGTATACAAAAGAGATGATAATAGATAGTTTGTTGGGCTATGATATAATAGATGATATAGTAAAAAAAATTTACGTGTGAATATAGTAACTAGATCTTTTTAAAGAGGTCAACTAGTCATTTGATTTTAACTAATGAAGAGCATGAGTTCTCATAAACTAAGTAGAGAGGTGAAACAATTTTATCGTAAGACAAGTTTTCATAAAGGACAAAAAAAATATTAAAGGAGTTGAGTGATGTGAACATTGTTAGGATAGCTTTTAATATAATTAGTTTTTATGGATATGAGAGAAAGGAGATATAATGGATGTGTACTTGAAAGATGACAAGTTGAATGACATAAAGAATGTGTCTTATAAGAATACGTGAATATGAAAACTTAGTTTGACTAACTAAAATCGATAAGAAGGAAAGCAATTTAAAATAAGATTTAAACAAGACTTATAAGAAGTATTATATTAAGTGTAATTAATTTATAAGTCACTTAGTTTGCATATTCCTAGTTCTCTTCTAATTTGTGTGAAGTCTTCATGTTTTAATGGTTTAGTGAATATGTCTGCTAACTGTTGATTAGTGGGTATGAATTCTAGTTTAATTATGTTGTTTAAGACTTGTTCTCTTAAGAAGTGCTGTCTTATTTGAATGTGCTTAGTTCGTGAGTGTAAAATAGGATTCTTAGATAGGTTTATAGCACTCGTATTATCACAGAAAATAGTTGTATTTTCAAAATTTAAACCAAAATCTTTTAAAGTTTGTTTCATCCAGATAACTTGAGTACAAGCTAGGCTAGCAGCAATGTATTCGGCTTCAGTAGTTGATAATGATACACAGTTCTGTTTCTTACTGAACCATGATACAAGTGAGTGCCCTAGCATGTGACATGTTCCACTTGTGCTTTTTCTGTCAGATTTACTTCCAGCAAAGTCAGCATCGCTGTATGAGATTAGATCAAATGTAGAGGATTTTGAATAGAATAATCCAAAATCAACTGTCTTTTAAATATCTCATTATTCTTTTTACAGCTTTAAGATGTGATTCTTTTGGATTTGACTGAAATCTAGCACACAAGCAAACACTAAACATTATATCTGGACGGCTAGCAGTTAAATAAAGAAGTGATCCTATCATACCTCGGTATACCTTTGTATCAACAAACTTACCATCTTCATCTTTGTCCAACACAGTAGTAGTGCTCATAGGAGTGGATTTTGAAGCAGTTGAGTTCATGTTGAACCTCTTCAGAAGTTCACGAGCATACTTAGATTGATTGATGAAAACTCCATCCTTGGTTTGCTTAATATGCAGTCCAAGAAAGTAGGTGAGTTCTCCCATCATACTCATTTCGAATTCCTTCTGCATGGACTTAGAAAAATCTTCACAGAGAGTGTTGTTAGAAGATCCAAAGATGATGTCGTCGACATAAATTTGAACAATTAGGGTATGATTATTCACTACTTTGACAAATAGTGTAGAATCATCTTTGCCAACAGAAAACCAGTTTTTAATAAAAAGGTTTTAAGTCTTTCGTACCAAGCACGAGGTGCTTGTTTTAAACCATATAAAGCACGTTTGAGTTTAAAAACATGATCTGAGTATTGTTCATTTTCAAATCCTGGAGGTTGTTTTACATAGACTTCTTCATTTATAAAACCATTTAAAAAAACACTTTTAACATCCATTTGAAATAATTTGAAATCCATATAGCTTGCATATGCTAAGAGCATTCTAATAGATTCAAGTCTAGCAACAGGAGCAAATGTTTCATCAAAGTCAATACCTTCCTCCTGGTTGTATCCTTGAGCTACTAGTCTGGCCTTGTTTCTTATAACATTACCTATTTCGTCTAGCTTGTTTCTGAAGATCCATCTTGTCCCAATGATCGGATGATCCTTTGGTCTCGGTACAAGATCCCAAACGTCATTTCTTTGAAATTGATTCACTTCTTCAGTCATGGCTAGCATCCAGAACTCATCAATGATGGCTTCATCAATCTTCTTTGGTTCAAGTTGAGAAATGAATGCCATGTTTGCAATCCGTTCTAGCTGAGCTCTAGTTTGAACCCCCTTTGTTAGTTCTCCCAAAATCTTCTTTTGAGGATGATCTTTGATATCGACAAAGGTTCTTTGGTGATCATCTTCATTAGACTTAGCTGTGTTATCTAAAAATAAATCTGTACTTTCAATATCATCATCATTAGTTTGTATATGAACAGATTGATCGATAGATTCACAAAAACTAACATGCATAGATTCTTCAATAGTATTATGACTCTTATTGAAAACTCTGTATGCTTTACTATGACTTGAATATCCTAAGAATATGCCTTCAACAGATTTAGCATCAAACTTATCCAGGCTATCTTTTGTGTTTAGGATAAAGTATTTACATCCAAAGACTTTAAAATAGTCTATTCTTGGAGTTCTGTCATAGAATAGTTCATAGGGAGTTTTATTTAATAAGGGTCTAATGAGAACTCTATTTGTTATGTAGCATGCAGTATTAACAGCTTCTGCCCAAAAAGATTTTGCAAGATTATTGTGTTGGAGCATAGTCCTGGCAGATTCCTGAAGGGTTCTATTCTTTCTTTCTACTACACCATTCTGAGGTGCAGCTCTAGGAAAGGCAAAGTTATGAGAAATACCATGCAAGTTAAAAAAAAATTCAAAGAGTTCATTTTCAAATTCTCCTCCATGGTCACTACGGATTTTAACAATAGAACACGATTTTTCGTTTTGTAATTTTTTACATAAGATTTCAAACTGACAAAACGTGTCACTTTTGTTTTTCAAAAATATTACCCAAGTAAATCTTGAGTAATCATCTACAATGACAAAAGCATATCTATTTTGATTAAGGATAGCTACCCTAGAAGGACCAAAGAGGTCCAGGTGGAGAAGCTCTAAAGGTCTTTTACTTGAAATGATATTTTTTTATTTGAAAGAAGATTTTGACAATTTTCCTAATTGACATGCATCACAAAAATAATCATTTTTAAAGGGTATGTTGGGTAACCCACGTACTAACTTATCTTTAGCTAGTTTAGACATGTATTTAGAATTGACATGGCCCATTCTCATGTGCCATAGATGTTGAGTGTCATTATTAGCTATGAGGCAATGTTCTGTGATGTTTTCTAGGTATAGTTCATATATATTATTCTTTCTTATACCTTTTAAGATGATATTTTCATTGGTGTCAGCTATGAGGCATGCATCATGATTAAAGCTAACATTATAACCTGTGTCACACATTTGACTGATACTTAGTAGGTTATGTTTTAAGCCTTTAACAAGGAGAACGTCTTTGATAAGAGGTTTGTCTATGTTACAAATATTTCCAATACCAATTATCAAACCTTTGTTGTTATCTCCAAAGGTGACGGTTCCTCCTTCTTTATGATGAAGAACAACAAAAAGGTCTGGATGTCCTGTCATGTGCTTTGAACATCCACTATCTAGTATCCATCTGTTCTTCTTCTTTGGAGCCTGCAAAACATTAAGTAAATCTCCTTTTTGGTACCCAATCAGGTCCCTTTTTGTTAGACTTTGGAACCCATATCCATTTGGATTTGGGTTTGTCTATCTCTTTAGAGGAGTTAAAAAGATTAACATTGTAATACTCCTTATTTAGTTCAAATGAACTTTTCACAAACGTGGTCTTTTGATTTATACAAGAAGGTTTTTTGAAATGAGAATAGCCAATACCATTCTTGTAAAAAGAGACCTTCTGAGAGGATAAGAGTTTATCCAAGTTCTCTTTACCTTTAGTAAACTTGAAAACCGTTTTCATGAGGTTCTCAGTTTTACTTTTTAGCTCTGAAATCTCTACTTGCATATTTTTAGTTTTGGAGCTAGTAGAAGAAATTTCAGACATAAGCAAAAGATTTTTCTTTTTCAACTCAGAATTTTCACTGCTGAGTTTTTCATTCTCTTGAGAAAGCTTTAAATTTTCAGATTTTAAAACTTTATTTTTAAAACTCAATTTTCTAGATTCTTCAAATAGTTCTTGAAAAGCATCTAGAAGTTCTTCAAAGGAAAAATCAGAGATTTCACTTACCGAACTTTCATTTGCCATGAAGCACATATTTGCAGTTTCGGCTTCATCATCACTTGACTCTTCACTAGTGGATGGTTTTGAATCATCCCATTGAGCATGCAGAACCTTTTTCTTGAAGAACCTCTTCTTTGGTTCATCAGTTTTGGACTTTCTTTTGAGAAGGGGACAGTCACGTTTTAAGTGGTCTGGCTTATTACACTGAAAGCACATGGGATCTTCTTTAAGATCTTTTCTTTCCTTGTGCCTGTTTGGAAGCCGGTTCCTTCTCATGAAGCGCTGGAATTTTTTGGTAAGTAGCGCAATTTCTGATTCTTTATCTGAGTCTTCATTCTCAGATAGGGCTGGGAAAGCTAGAGTTTTCTTTACTGGTTGCTCTTCTTCCCTTTTTTCTTTCATGTGGACTTCATAGGCCATAAGATTGCCTATTAAGTCGTCTAATGTAAGTTTAGATAAATCTTGAGCTTCTTCAATAGCAGTAGTCTTTTTCTTCCAATCAGTTGTGAGAGATCTCAAGATTTTCTTCCCCTTTTCAGTCTGGGAATATGTTACAACCAGAGATTTCAGATCATTGGTGATGTTGGTGAACCTGGTAAACATCTCTGTGATGGGTTCATCTTTGTTCATTTTGAACAACTCATATTTTCTGACAAGAGATGATATTTTGGCTTCTTTTACTTTGTTGGTTTCTTCATGAATAACCTCCAAAGAATGCCAAATGTCATATGCAGATTCACATATAGATATTCTGTTGAATTCATTTTGATCAATGGCACAATACAAGGCATTCATAGCCTTTGCATTTAGGTTTGCCATTTTCTTTTCTTCATCAGACCATAAGTTATAGTCTGCGGATGGAGATGTGTATGGATGCTCAACAATTTTCCATACAGCAAAGTCTATGGATTTGAGAAAGATAGCCATTCTGCACTTCCAATATCCATAGTTGGAGCCATTAAAGAAAGGAGGACGAGATGCGTGTTGACCTTCAATATCACGAGCATAAGAGGTAGATGCCATTTTTGCTGGAAGACTTGTTACGTCGAAACCAGCAAACCTGCTCTGATACCAAATGAAATTTCACTAGAGGGGGGGTGAATAGTGAAATATGATAATGATCGATAAAATAAAATAATTAAGCATTAAGGCACAACACATAAAACACAGAAGTTATACTGGTTTGGTCAATATCCAGACCTACATCCAGTCCCCAAGCAAACCACTTGAGATTTCCACTATAACATCCGAGTCACCGGATAAATAGTACAACACCCTCTTCCCAAGTGGTCTTCTTCTCTCACCAGAGAAGGGGCACACCCTCTTCCCAAGAGGTCTTCTTCTCTCAACAGAGAAGGGCAACACCCTCTTTCACAGAGGTCTACTTATTTAAACAAAGAAGGAATACAGTGAATAACAGAGTTACAATACTTCCTATAGAACCTTCAAAATGATATGAATGCACGAATGAAGGATTCTAAAAATGTTCTGTTTGTCACTCAGAGGATACTCTTTGTCAAAGAGCTGGACTTGACTTTTTCTCTTTTCTTTTCTTTTCTTTCTTTTTCTTTTTCTCTTTCTTTTTCAAGGCTCTCTTTTCAAATCACGAATAAATTTTTTTTTCTTTGTAAGCTCACACGTCTATTTCATTCCATTGTGAATAGTTTATTTGTGTGTGTTTATATAGCTTATAAAAAGTAGTCGTTATATTTTGGAATTGTAACTTTTTGAAATGTGAAATGTTAGGTCATTTCAAAAACATCTTTTAGAGAAGTTCGAGAATGCCTTTTTCCATAAAGGTAAAATAGAGGGTACACTAGTCGTTGTAATATTTTCAGGTAATACATGTTTTATGTAAAAAGTCTATTTCTTACAATAGTACATTGAACGTTGGGTTGTAGTTTTGTCTTTATTCTAATTAATGATTTGAGGTACATTAGTACTTCTTTACTTTAAATGAGTGTAAGTACTATGAGTGCTTTGAGATATTTATTTGTACATAGTCATGTCAAGGGTCTTCTTTATGTTGTGTATTTCAAAGTCTCCAGAGAGAATGAGGACCAAAAAGAAGGTCTACATTCTTTGGGAAGGATATTTAGAAATGATTTGTTACAGAAGGCATTTAATGCTTTGTAGAGAGAATGATGACTTCAAGTAAGTCGACATTCTATGGTTATGAAAAAAGGTAACTAGAGTCCTTTTAAAACCATATTTTATTTGTTTTTCTTATGTGTAGCCGATTTATGTTTTTGTCTTCTTCTTGTATTAAGAAACATTTCATTAAAGAAGATAACTAAAGTCTTTTCAAAAACATATTTTATTTGTTTTTCTTATGTAGTCGATTTTATGTTTTTGTCTTCTTCTTATAAAAATATTTCTTTAAAGAGGGAAATTAGAGTCTTTTCAAAAACATATTTTATTTGTTTTCTCCATGTAGTCGATGTTATGTTTTTGTCTTTTTCCTACATTCCTTTTTTCATGTTGTCTTGTATATAGTGTAAGGTACAATGACAAAATGTCTTTTTCATAAAAGGTTGTAAGAAGGTACAATTATTATATGACAAAATATCTTTTTCATAAAAGGTTGTAAGAGGGTACACTTATTGGTTTTCAAAAAAGGAGCTTTTTGAAACTATCGTATACTTTTATGATATAGTTTTTATGAATGAGTATGTAATATGCAATATGCAATATGCAAGTTCCTGAAGGTTCTGTTACATATGACTCTAAAGAAGAAAAAAATCTTCATCTTGAGGTAGCCGATTTCTTCATTTGAACTTTAGGAAAGCATGGCTCATCAAGCTTTTTCTTCAAGGAGTATGATTGCACCATAGTTGTACTTGAACAGAAAGTCTCCATCCTTATTGGGTGAGATATCCTTGCATCAAATACTCGTTAGATTTAAGGCAAAACATATTCAGTCATAATATAACATTATTTCAAGAGAACATATTATCATATCATATAAAATCAAATGAGACAGTGTATCATATTATGTGACATCAAAACCGAGTTTCTCAACATTCTCCCCCTTTTTGATGATGACAAAATATGCTCCCCCTTTCAAAAAGACATTATGCATAGAAATAATAATATGATAAAAAAGTGAAATAATGTTTAAAGAGAGAATATTTCTCCAATAATGGAGACAGGTTTTCTCTCCCTTTGTCATGGACAAAAAGGAGGGATTAGAGTAAAAAAATATTACAGACCAAAAGTATTTAAAAGGTATTACAGACCAAAAAAAATAAAAAATGAGTCTATCTCGAAGGTGGAGAAGGTGAAGGTGTCCGGTTGGCACGATTCCGCTTGCGAGTCTGCTGCAACAGGGCTTGATTACGAAGGATTTGATCCTGAGTTTGCTCGATATCCATCATAGCAGAAAAGTAATTGAAGGAGGACATAGGATCTGCTTCATCAGAGTCGGGCATGTGCAGGGACCTTAGATTGAAGGTGGTACCATCGAGGACGTGAAAGGGACGGAGGATGACTTCGTTGTGAAGTGGTACGTGGAAGTATTTGAGAATGGGAGTTATAAAACACCCAAAAAGAAGAGGCTCAAATTTCTGATAACGAATAAAGAGGTCGAAAATAATGGATGACCAATTTATCGGAAGAGAAGAAAGGATTGCGTAGATGAGAAGAGAGATTTTTCGAGGAACTAATCCCTGGCGGGGATGCTTGGGATAGATGTTGTGGAGAAGAATCTGGGCAAGTAGCTGAGCATGAGGTTGGAGATTCCTCATGTGCCACGGAAGTTGGTAGCAGTTGGTGCAGAAAAGTATTTTTCGAAGTACCGATCGGTCGATTGGTACTATGGTGTTAAGGTCGGTACCGGTGGAAGGTAAGTTTAGAATTTTACCTAGGTCGGAAGCATCGAAAATCATCAGTTGTCCTCGAGCTTTGCTGGTGATTGAGGTTTGTTCTTGATCAGAAGAGAAGTTGGTGTAAAACAGTCGGACTAGTTCGGGATAATAGGCAGCTGGAGATGAAGATCCTATGAGAGGTTTGAGTTCAGGGAGATAGGTGTCTAAGTCGAAGAACATGAAGTCGTCAAAGTTGATCAATTTTCCTTCATGAATGGGGCGAGAGCAGAGTGAGTTGTAGGTGTGAAACAAATCAGGATACCTTAGATCGGCGGAGGTGATCACATTGATGGAGGAGGAAGCCATTATCGAATGCCTTGAAAATAAATCACTAGGAGAGAAGGGAGCTTGAACCGAGAGAAAGTTTGTATAAGGATAGAAAAGTTCGAATGGAATGGTAAGAGATGAACCAATTGATTAAATAGAAGGAAGAAAATAATTGTTGATATGAAATGAATGACATTGGAAGTGAGTAATTTTTAGATTTTAGTCAAATAAGGAAATCCGTGAGTAGTAAGTTAGGAGACTTGTGAATGACGAATCAAATCAATGTTTGAGGATAGTGTATTATATTAGATTGAGGAGGACATAGTAATTGAAATATATAGATTTTACTATGGATGAGTTTATCGACTAGTGAGGGAAGCCATTAATAGAGTATGGGGTGTCATGTTTTTAAAAAAAAATGATTGATCTTGAAAATAATGGCCTAACAAGACAAACAACTTGTTACTCTATGTGAAGGGATTCTAAATTCGTGAATGGAGAGTGAAAGACATAAAAAGATGATGTGGATATCTAGAAAGGAGAGAAAGAAGTTAAAGGACAACATTTACTTGATTTAGATATGACATAAAGTAGAGATAGAATAAATAAAGGTATGTTTGGAGGCAAGACTTTAAAGGTTCTCGATTTTAGAGAGATATACAATAAGAGAGAGAGATAAGGTCACGGATGGAAAGAAAGGTCATAGGGTGACCATGTGATGTGTACTTTGAAAGATATGACATTTTAAAGAAAAGAGTGCCAAAAAAAATGTTTCATGATTAATATTTGTAATTTTTATGAGTATACGTGGATATGAGAAAGACATATTTTGACTTAGACTAGTGGTAAGAGATGATGAGACAAAAAGGAGAAAGAGTTAAAAAATATATAAGAATTGAAATAAGAATAGACATGGAGGCGTCGGATTCAAAAATGTATTCGAGAGATGAAATGAGGGGACAAAAAAAAAAAAATATTTATGAATGAAGAGTGAGAGAAGTGAGATGACATATATGGATTTTTGTGAAGGATAAAAAAGTAAAAAAAAAATGATGAAAGACATAAAGTTATGATTGATATGATTTATTTAAAGAAACTCGACAAGGTTAAGTTTTAAACAAAAGTAGACAAAAACGGAGGCTTAATTTGTATACAAAAGAGATGATAATAGATAGTTTGTTGGGCTATGATATAATAGATGATATAGTAAAAAAAATTTACGTGTGAATATAGTAACTAGATCTTTTTAAAGAGGTCAACTAGTCATTTGATTTTAACTAATGAAGAGCATGAGTTCTCATAAACTAAGTAGAGAGGTGAAACAATTTTATCGTAAGACAAGTTTTCATAAAGGACAAAAAAAATATTAAAGGAGTTGAGTGATGTGAACATTGTTAGGATAGCTTTTAATATAATTAGTTTTTATGGATATGAGAGAAAGGAGATATAATGGATGTGTACTTGAAAGATGACAAGTTGAATGACATAAAGAATGTGTCTTATAAGAATACGTGAATATGAAAACTTAGTTTGACTAACTAAAATCGATAAGAAGGAAAGCAATTTAAAATAAGATTTAAACAAGACTTATAAGAAGTATTATATTAAGTGTAATTAATTTATAAGTCACTTAGTTTGCATATTCCTAGTTCTCTTCTAATTTGTGTGAAGTCTTCATGTTTTAATGGTTTAGTGAATATGTCTGCTAACTGTTGATTAGTGGGTATGAATTCTAGTTTAATTATGTTGTTTAAGACTTGTTCTCTTAAGAAGTGCTGTCTTATTTGAATGTGCTTAGTTCGTGAGTGTAAAATAGGATTCTTAGATAGGTTTATAGCACTCGTATTATCACAGAAAATAGTTGTATTTTCAAAATTTAAACCAAAATCTTTTAAAGTTTGTTTCATCCAGATAACTTGAGTACAAGCTAGGCTAGCAGCAATGTATTCGGCTTCAGTAGTTGATAATGATACACAGTTCTGTTTCTTACTGAACCATGATACAAGTGAGTGCCCTAGCATGTGACATGTTCCACTTGTGCTTTTTCTGTCAGATTTACTTCCAGCAAAGTCAGCATCGCTGTATGAGATTAGATCAAATGTAGAGGATTTTGAATAGAATAATCCAAAATCAACTGTCTTTTAAATATCTCATTATTCTTTTTACAGCTTTAAGATGTGATTCTTTTGGATTTGACTGAAATCTAGCACACAAGCAAACACTAAACATTATATCTGGACGGCTAGCAGTTAAATAAAGAAGTGATCCTATCATACCTCGGTATACCTTTGTATCAACAAACTTACCATCTTCATCTTTGTCCAACACAGTAGTAGTGCTCATAGGAGTGGATTTTGAAGCAGTTGAGTTCATGTTGAACCTCTTCAGAAGTTCACGAGCATACTTAGATTGATTGATGAAAACTCCATCCTTGGTTTGCTTAATATGCAGTCCAAGAAAGTAGGTGAGTTCTCCCATCATACTCATTTCGAATTCCTTCTGCATGGACTTAGAAAAATCTTCACAGAGAGTGCTGTTAGAAGATCCAAAGATGATGTCGTCGACATAAATTTGAACAATTAGGGTATGATTATTCACTACTTTGACAAATAGTGTAGAATCATCTTTGCCAACAGAAAACCAGTTTTTAATAAAAAGGTTTTAAGTCTTTCGTACCAAACACGAGGTGCTTGTTTTAAACCATATAAAGCACGTTTGAGTTTAAAAACATGATCTGAGTATTGTTCATTTTCAAATCCTGGAGGTTGTTTTACATAGATTTCTTCATTTATAAAACCATTTAAAAAAACACTTTTAACATCCATTTGAAATAATTTGAAATCCATATAGCTTGCATATGCTAAGAGCATTCTAATAGATTCAAGTCTAGCAACAGGAGCAAATGTTTCATCAAAGTCAATACCTTCCTCCTGGTTGTATCCTTGAGCTACTAGTCTGGCCTTGTTTCTTATAACATTACCTATTTCGTCTAGCTTGTTTCTGAAGATCCATCTTGTCCCAATGATCGGATGATCCTTTGGTCTCGGTACAAGATCCCAAACGTCATTTCTTTGAAATTGATTCACTTCTTCAGTCATGGCTAGCATCCAGAACTCATCAATGATGGCTTCATCAATCTTCTTTGGTTCAAGTTGAGAAATGAATGCCATGTTTGCAATCCGTTCTAGCTGAGCTCTAGTTTGAACCCCCTTTGTTAGTTCTCCCAAAATCTTATTTTGAGGATGATCTTTGATATCGACAAAGGTTCTTTGGTGATCATCTTCATTAGACTTAGCTGTGTTATCTAAAAATAAATCTGTACTTTCAATATCATCATCATTAGTTTGTATATGAACAGATTGATCGATAGATTCACAAAAACTAACATGCATAGATTCTTCAATAGTATTATGACTCTTATTGAAAACTCTGTATGCTTTACTATGACTTGAATATCCTAAGAATATGCCTTCAACAGATTTAGCATCAAACTTATCCAGGCTATCTTTTGTGTTTAGGATAAAGTATTTACATCCAAAGACTTTAAAATAGTCTATTCTTGGAGTTCTGTCATAGAATAGTTCATAGGGAGTTTTATTTAATAAGGGTTTAATGAGAACTCTATTTGTTATGTAGCATGCAGTATTAACAGCTTCTGCCCAAAAAGATTTTGCAAGATTATTGTGTTGGAGCATAGTCCTGGCAGATTCCTGAAGGGTTCTATTCTTTCTTTCTACTACACCATTCTGAGGTGCAGCTCTAGGAAAGGCAAAGTTATGAGAAATACCATGCAAGTTAAAAAAAATTCAAAGAGTTCATTTTCAAATTCTCCTCCATGGTCACTACGGATTTTAACAATAGAACACGATTTTTCGTTTTGTAATTTTTTACATAAGATTTCAAACTGACAAAACGTGTCACTTTTGTTTTTCAAAAATATTACCCAAGTAAATCTTAAGTAATCATCTACAATGACAAAAGCATATCTATTTTGATTAAGGCTAGCTACCCTAGAAGGACCAAAGAGGTCCAGGTGGAGAAGCTCTAAAGGTCTTTTACTTGAAATGATATTTTTTTATTTGAAAGAAGATTTTGACAATTTTCCTAATTGACATGCATCACAAAAATAATCCTTTTTAAAGGGTATGTTGGGTAACCCACGTACTAACTTATCTTTAGCTAGTTTAGACATGTATTTAGAATTGACATGGCCCATTCTCATGTGCCATAGATGTTGAGTGTCATTATTAGCTATGAGGCAATGTTCTGTGATGTTTTCTAGGTATAGTTCATATATATTATTCTTTCTTATACCTTTTAAGATGATATTTTCATTGGTGTCAGCTATGAGGCATGCATCATGATTAAAGCTAACATTATAACCTGTGTCACACATTTGACTGATACTTAGTAGGTTATGTTTTAAGCCTTTAACAAGGAGAACGTCTTTGATAAGAGGTTTGTCTATGTTACAAATATTTCCAATACCAATTATCAAACCTTTGTTGTTATCTCCAAAGGTGACGGTTCCTCCTTCTTTATGATGAAGAACAACAAAAAGGTCTGGATGTCCTGTCATGTGCTTTGAACATCCACTATCTAGTATCCATCTGTTCTTCTTCTTTGGAGCCTGCAAAACATTAAGTAAATCTCCTTTTTGGTACCCAATCAGGTCCCTTTTTGTTAGACTTTGGAACCCATATCCATTTGGATTTGGGTTTGTCTATCTCTTTAGAGGAGTTAAAAAGATTAACATTGTAATACTCCTTATTTAGTTCAAATGAACTTTTCACAAACGTGGTCTTTTGATTTATACAAGAAGGTTTTTTGAAATGAGAATAGCCAATACCATTCTTGTAAAAAGAGACCTTCTGAGAGGATAAGAGTTTATCCAAGTTCTCTTTACCTTTAGTAAACTTGAAAACCGTTTTCATGAGGTTCTCAGTTTTACTTTTTAGCTCTGAAATCTCTACTTGCATATTTTTAGTTTTGGAGCTAGTAGAAGAAATTTCAGACATAAGCAAAAGATTTTTCTTTTTCAACTCAGAATTTTCACTGCTGAGTTTTTCATTCTCTTGAGAAAGCTTTAAATTTTCAGATTTTAAAACTTTATTTTTAAAACTCAATTTTCTAGATTCTTCAAATAGTTCTTGAAAAGCATCTAGAAGTTCTTCAAAGGAAAAATCAGAGATTTCACTTACCGAACTTTCATTTGCCATGAAGCACATATTTGCAGTTTCGGCTTCATCATCACTTGACTCTTCACTAGTGGATGGTTTTGAATCATCCCATTGAGCATGCAGAGCCTTTTTCTTGAAGAACCTCTTCTTTGGTTCCTCAGTTTTGGACTTTCTTTTGAGAAGGGGACAGTCACGTTTTAAGTGGTCTGGCTTATTACACTGAAAGCACATGGGATCTTCTTTAAGATCTTTTCTTTCCTTGTGCCTGTTTGGAAGCCGGTTCCTTCTCATGAAGCGCTGGAATTTTTTGGTAAGTAGCGCAATTTCTGATTCTTTATCTGAGTCTTCATTCTCAGATAGGGCTGGGAAAGCTAGAGTTTTCTTTACTGGTTGCTCTTCTTCCCTTTTTTCTTTCATGTGGACTTCATAGGCCATAAGATTGCCTATTAAGTCGTCTAATGTAAGTTTAGATAAATCTTGAGCTTCTTCAATAGCAGTAGTCTTTTTCTTCCAATCAGTTGTGAGAGATCTCAAGATTTTCTTCCCCTTTTCAGTCTGGGAATATGTTACAACCAGAGATTTCAGATCATTGGTGATGTTGGTGAACCTGGTAAACATCTCTGTGATGGGTTCATCTTTGTTCATTTTGAACAACTCATATTTTCTGACAAGAGATGATATTTTGGCTTCTTTTACTTTGTTGGTTTCTTCATGAATAACCTCCAAAGAATGCCAAATGTCATATGCAGATTCACATATAGATATTCTGTTGAATTCATTTTGATCAATGGCACAATACAAGGCATTCATAGCCTTTGCATTTAGGTTTGCCATTTTCTTTTCTTCATCAGACCATAAGTTATAGTCTGCGGATGGAGATGTGTATGGATGCTCAACAATTTTCCATACAGCAAAGTCTATGGATTTGAGAAAGATAGCCATTCTGCACTTCCAATATCCATAGTTGGAGCCATTAAAGAAAGGAGGACGAGATGCGTGTTGACCTTCAATATCACGAGCATAAGAGGTAGATGCCATTTTTGCTGGAAGACTTGTTACGTCGAAACCAGCAAACCTGCTCTGATACCAAATGAAATTTCACTAGAGGGGGGGTGAATAGTGAAATATGATAATGATCGATAAAATAAAATAATTAAGCATTAAGGCACAACACATAAAACACAGAAGTTATACTGGTTTGGTCAATATCCAGACCTACATCCAGTCCCCAAGCAAACCACTTGAGATTTCCACTATAACATCCGAGTCACCGGATAAATAGTACAACACCCTCTTCCCAAGTGGTCTTCTTCTCTCACCAGAGAAGGGGCACACCCTCTTCCCAAGAGGTCTTCTTCTCTCAACAGAGAAGGGCAACACCCTCTTTCACAGAGGTCTACTTCTTTAAACAAAGAAGGAATACAGTGAATAACAGAGTTACAATACTTCCTATAGAACCTTCAAAATGATATGAATGCACGAATGAAGGATTCTAAGAATGTTCTGTTTGTCACTCAGAGGATACTCTTTGTCAAAGAGCTGGACTTGACTTTTTCTCTTTTCTTTTTTTTTCTTTCTTTTTCTTTTTCTCTTTCTTTTTCAAGGCTCTCTTTTCAAATCACGAATAAATTTTTTTTTCTTTGTAAGCTCACACGTCTATTTCATTCCATTGTGAATAGTTTATTTGTGTGTGTTTATATAGCTTATAAAAAGTAGTCGTTATATTTTGGAATTGTAACTTTTTGAAATGTGAAATGTTAGGTCATTTCAAAAACATCTTTTAGAGAAGTTCGAGAATGCCTTTTTCCATAAAGGTAAAATAGAGGGTACACTAGTCGTTGTAATATTTTCAGGTAATACATGTTTTATGTAAAAAGTCTATTTCTTACAATAGTACATTGAACGTTGGGTTGTAGTTTTGTCTTTATTCTAATTAATGATTTGAGGTACATTAGTACTTCTTTACTTTAAATGAGTGTAAGTACTATGAGTGCTTTGAGATATTTATTTGTACATAGTCATGTCAAGGGTCTTCTTTATGTTGTGTATTTCAAAGTCTCCAGAGAGAATGAGGACCAAAAAGAAGGTCTACATTCTTTGGGAAGGATATTTAGAAATGATTTGTTACAGAAGGCATTTAATGCTTTGTAGAGAGAATGATGACTTCAAGTAAGTCGACATTCTATGGTTATGAAAAAAGGTAACTAGAGTCCTTTTAAAACCATATTTTATTTGTTTTTCTTATGTGTAGCCGATTTATGTTTTTGTCTTCTTCTTGTATTAAGAAACATTTCATTAAAGAAGATAACTAAAGTCTTTTCAAAAACATATTTTATTTGTTTTTCTTATGTAGTCGATTTTATGTTTTTGTCTTCTTCTTATAAAAATATTTCTTTAAAGAGGAAAATTAGAGTCTTTTCAAAAACATATTTTATTTGTTTTCTCCATGTAGTCGATGTTATGTTTTTGTCTTTTTCCTACATTCCTTTTTTCATGTTGTCTTGTATATAGTGTAAGGTACAATGACAAAATGTCTTTTTCATAAAAGGTTGTAAGAAGGTACAATTATTATATGACAAAATATCTTTTTCATAAAAGGTTGTAAGAGGGTACACTTATTGGTTTTCAAAAAAGGAGCTTTTTGAAACTATAGTATACTTTTATGATATAGTTTTTATGAATGAGTATGTAATATGCAATATGCAATATGCAAGTTCCTGAAGGTTCTGTTACATATGACTCTAAAGAAGAAAAAAATCTTCATCTTGAGGTAGCCGATTTCTTCATTTGAACTTTAGGAAAGCATGGCTCATCAAGCTTTTTCTTCAAGGAGTATGATTGCACCATAGTTGTACTTGAACAGAAAGTCTCCATCCTTATTGGGTGAGATATCCTTGCATCAAATACTCGTTAGATTTAAGGCAAAACATATTCAGTCATAATATAACATTATTTCAAGAGAACATATTATCATATCATATAAAATCAAATGAGACAGTGTATCATATTATGTGACATCAAAACCGAGTTTCTCAACACTCATATCAAGGAAATTGATAGCTTCCTTGAAAGAAAGTCAATCACAAGCAATTTGAATTCGAGTCTTGATTCTACGGAGTTAAGCCCAGTCAGAGGTAATACTTCAGGTAGAAAAGAGGAGATATTTTCAAAACAATGTGCATCACTTTCAATTATTTTGAATCAACAATAATTTTCAACATTTTGACAATATTTTCTAGTTATCTTGGCACGAAGCGAGAGCTTGAGGTTCATCTTTGGCGCATCCTGACACCATCCCTTTTTAGGACTTGATAACGGGAGTTTTCAAGATTCCTTCCCTTCTTCGGTATAATCTGAGCGCATGGGCTCTCATATTCGCACACTTCCCTGTGTCCCCACTGTCCCACCATAGACAGTCCAATTTCGGCTTGAGGTTAAGCCACCAATTTCAGCAAAAGGCAATTTCAAAAGTTAATTAGTCTCAGCAATGAGGACCCAAAATCAATCCCTTTTCAAACTTTAGGGACCCCAATTTCCTTCCTTTTGCAAAAACCCCTATCGGATTCATTGTGCGGAAATCCGAAGGTTCCATCACGGTCTTTTCTTTCGAGGATTCCGTCCATTTTTTGCCCAATCAGGTTAAGGGTATAAACCTGAGCCTCCTTTGATGAGGTATTTCATTTTCTGCCCAATCAGGTTAAGGGTATAAACCTGGGCCTCCTTTGATGAGGTATTTCATTTTCTGCCCAATCTGGTTAAGGGTATAAACCTGGGCCTCCTTTGATGAGGTATTCCATTTTCTGCCCAATCAGGTTAAGGGTATAAACCTGGGCCTCCTTTGATGAGGTATTCCATTTTTTGCCCAATCAGGTTAAGGGTATAAACCTGGGCCTCCTTTGATGAGGTATTCCATTTTCTGCCCAATCAGGTTAAGGGTATAAACCTGGGCCTCCTTTGATGAGGTATTTCATTTTCTGCCCAATCAGGTTAAGGGTATAAACCTGGGCATCCTTTGATGAGGTATTCCATTTTCCACCCAATCAGGTCCAGGGTACAAATCTGAGCCTCCTTTGATGAGGTATTCCATTTTCAACCCGGTCAGGTTAAGGGTTAAGCCTGAGCTTCGTTCCATACGAGGTATTTTCCGTCCCATCCAGGTTAAGGGCAAAACCTGAATCTCACTTCTTTTCGAAGTAAAATTTTCTCCTTATTCTTCATTTCATATCTATCATCATCACTTGAACTAATTCTTTCGAACCCGGTCAGATTCATCTAACTGGGGCATTTTTATAATCCAAATTTGGTGTGTTTTCTTTGCCACTAAGCTCGGCTTTCAACCGGCTTAGCAGCAAAGAGGGGCATCTGTAAACACCCCAAATTTTCACCCTCATCCAGTACTTACATTTCATGTGTCATTGCATGCATTCGGCATACCATTTCATTGCATCGCATAGCATTGCATGTCATCCCATCTCATTTTCGAGATCCAGCACTCTTGTTTTTAAAACATTCAATCCAGATTTGAGTTTTAAAACTTTTCTTTCAAAAACAATTTTAAAACTTGGGTTTTTATTCAATATTCTGTCATTTTGCAACCCTCGGGACCTTATATTTTGAAATACTTTCTTAAAAAACGATCTGGATTCATTTCAAACTCAATTTCAATTGATTTTAATTCTCAGATGAGGCCCATTTAGGTGGTGTCGCTTCTGGATTCCTTCACTTATCAAAAATCTCAAAAATCTTAGAGTCCTAATTGGATCATGACTCTTTTTCCAGAGTCTTAGTCGGATCAAAACTCTATTTTTTCACAACCTTTTTACCTGTTTTTGAAGAAAACCTTTCAAAATCTTCTGTTTTGGCCAAAATTTCAGAGTCCTAGTTGGATCAGAACTCTTCTTCAAGAGTCCAGTCAGATCAGGACTTTTCTTCAGAGTTTCAATTGGATTGGGACTCTAATCTTTTACAGCTATTTTTATCCATTTTCAATCAAATCTTTCAAAATGAGTCAGAAACTCAGAGTTCCAGTTAAAACAGAACTCTGTTCAGAGAGTCCTAGTTGGATCAGGACTTTGATCCTGATTTCAATTTTGAGAAAATCCTTCAAAAATCTTTCCATTTATCAAATTTGTTACACTTTTATCAAAGAATTTCAAAATTCTGAGGTTTTATCTCAGAGTCCTGATCGAAGTAGGAATCTATCCAAAATTGATTTTTATACTTCATTTTCACTGGTTTTCAAAAGCTTTGCCCAAATTTCATCATTTGCTTATCAGAAAACCAAAATTCTTAGAGTTCTGATCGAATCAAGACTCTTTCTTAGAGTCCTAATCAGATCAGGACTCTGAGCCAAAATTCAATTTCATCCTGTTTTTAACTGTTTTTCAAAATTCTCTCATTTGATTTATCAAAAAATCTAAAAATTAAAAGTCCTAGTTCAATCAGGACTCTATCCTTAGAGTCTCAGTTGAATTAGAACTCTGTTTTATTCCAGTATTCATTATTGTTTTCACTGTTTTGACAAGTTCTTTCATTTGTTTTTCAGAAAATACCAAAAAAATCTAGAGTTTCAGTCCGATCAGGACTCTGTCCCGGAGTCCTAGTCTAGTCAGGAGTCTGTTTTGAAGTCTGTTTAATTTCCATTTTAAATCTTCTCCACTTGTTTTAAAAAATTAGGTTATTTGGTAGAGTCCAGTTAATCCAGGACTCTATTTCAGAGTCCTGATCGAGTTAGGAGTCTAACCCTGACAGTATTTTCTGACTTGTTTCACCATTTTAGATGAAATCTTTTCAAAAATTCCTTCATTTGGCTTTTAAAATCCAAAATCTCAGAGTCCTAAGAGTTCAGGACTCTAACTCGGAGTTTCAGTTTGCTTGATACCCTATTTTCAAAGATCTTGAATTTCAAATACTGATTTTAACCCCTTTTCAAAACTATTTTCAGTGTTTATTTCAAAATTCTTCAAAACTCGATATGGGCCCACTCAGTTGGCACCATATCCAGAGGAGTTCTGACTCGGTTAGAACCCTATGCCATTTCAAAAAATTCTAATTTTAAGTTTACTTTTGAAAATCTTTTGAAAACTCCTTCAATTTCAAGTTTTAAAATCGCTTTTTGAAAAAAACTCAAGTAGGGCCCGCTCGGGGTGGCGCCACATTTGAAGAAGTCAAGGTTAGACTAGGGTTAGTCAATGTCCTAGTTAGGTTAGGGGTTTAGAGGAGTCAAAATCAATTTTAAAAATCCATTTTATTTAACTTTTAAACCATTGTTTTTTGAAGGTTTTAAATTCAGGTTTTAAAAACCAAATGTGGGTCCATACTAGGTGGTGTCACATTTGGACTTTTTAGGGTTTAATTAGGTATTAATTAGAGTTCATTTAGGGTTAGGAAACCACAAAAAATCGTTGCCCTTAGTGGATTTATTAGAAAGAGTCCTGAAAAAATGAAAAAAACCTCTTAATTAACCCAAATTAAGGAGGTTTTGAAAACCTATAAATAGGGGACTTCAAGAGGTAAAAAAGGGCTCCTTTTCTCTCAAATTTTCGTGGCCTCTCTATCCTCTCCAGCACCTCTACCTTCCTCCATTGCAGCTGCAGCCCCAAGGTGAGTTTATTTAATATTATTTTATTATTATTTTATTAGTTTTTATGATTTTTCAATAGATTTCACCATGGAAACTCTTGTGTTCATGGATTTAACCATGGATTTCATCCAAGAACCCCAAAATCGACCCAAGAAGATGATCTAACTCAGTTTGAGGGTGATTTCAAGGATTCTAATCCATTAGAATCGATGAGAGGTACGTTTTTCATGTTCTTAACCAACGAAACGTGAGATTTACCCATTAAATGGGTTAAATCCATGATTTCAAAGGTGAAAGAAAATTTCAGTCATGGATTCCCTGTATTTTATTTATTTCTTTGCTTATTCATGTTTATTTTACGTTTTACAGCATAGAAATAATTTTTATTTACTGTTTTATGGTTTATTTTATTGTTTTACATTAATTAATGCATAGTTTTTATAGTTTCTTAGATTTCTGTGTGTTTTAGGTTTAGAACAGTAAAGATAATGTTATTTTGGATTTAAATCCTTGTTTTTTATTTCTGATTTTTTTATATGTGATACATGCATATGTGATTGAACTACTGTAAAAAAATCAGAGATTTTGAACTTTGGGAACCCTGTAAGAAAAATCAGACATCAAATCGGGTTTTTAAAACGTTAAAATCGTTGTTAAAATCAAGAGGGTAACTTGATGTGGAGATATTTTTCTTATCCTATATCTGATTTTAGATCTGTAAAATGCCATGGATTCACATTGATTAGATATGTCTACTGTGAAATTTTCAGAGTTTTTTATTACTGTTTAGTATTTTTCCTCTGTCAGAGACTTTGATTTTCAATTTAAAACTTGTTAGGGTTTACCAAAACCCTAATCAGACTTGTGTTGTTTATAAATCCCAAACTACAGATCCGATTCATGATCCGTAAAAAGTGAGTATTGTTATTTTTCTGTCAACTGTTCACTGTTAAAATCTTAAATATTTTGAATGCGTTATGATATTTATCCCAGAATTTTAAATTGAAAGTATCAGTCAGGACCAAAGTTAAAATCAATATATTCAAGTCCGGATTGTCGGATAGGTATCTCCCTGGTTTTAATAGCTTTTTCAAATCTGTAAAAAGGAAAAGTTCTGTTTTTTTGTATATTTGTTCTCTGTAAAATTTCATAGATTTCCATGGAGGTTTGACCCCTGGTTCGGGTCTTGGACTGAGACTGGTTGGTGAGCTAGGTCAAAAATAGCATATTTTTAAGGTTTGATGCTATTTTTGGATTAATTTAATGTCAAAAAAATATTTTTATAATTCTAATTTGATATTAGGGTTATAACAAGTGCAGATACCAATTTTGAGGATTTTTAGAATCCGTTTTATGTTTGAATGGCTTGAATTGCAAAACAGGGTACCCGAAGAATTCCAAACACTGCAAAAATCACAAAATTTGTGATATTCTTGGATTTTCGTGCATAAGCATATATTTTTAGGGTTTAATCATATTCATAATCTTATTAGGATACTTTAGGTTAAATTTGATGTTCATTTGATTTCATTTAGTGCATAAAACCTAAGTTTTACCAAAATATTTTCTAAAAACCCTGATTTCAAGGACATAGTCTTGCTATCAGGGGCAATTTGGTCATTTGACCTCAATTTCGAAATTCCTAACCCTAATTTTCATATTTTTAATCATGTCATAGCATATTTAGTTTGATTTATTTTATTTGTATTTCAAAACTTGCATTTACCAAATATCTTTCTGAAAACCCTAATTTCAAGGCCATAGTCTTGTTATTAGGGGTATTTTGGTCATTTTGACCCCAATTTCGAAATTTCATATCTTATCTTCCTTATTTATTCAATTTTATTTCATATTTCATCATTTTGATTTAAGGGAATCATGGCAAAAAGGCTTATATCTAGCAAAATCTAGTAATTTCCTGATATTGCTGGATAAATCTAGAAAAGCCCACATATATTCACTAACCAAGCTTCTTAGTTTTGCAGGTACATTGAAGACTTTATTTTTCATGTATTTAATTTTCAATAGTGATGTAAACTAAATTAAACTTTGGAATAAGAATTTACATTTCCTGCTTAGCTTAGGCAGCATTGCATATAGTTTATTTTTTTTTAAATAATGTTAATGTGTGATGGATGATGATTCATGCATATTCAAACTCACTATGGTCTACACGGATGGCACATACACTATCTTTTATGAAGTTTATAAACTTGGTGGAATTTGTATTTATGGCCATAGTCAGAATACAAATGATACCTAGATTTATGATCTTCACATTAGCCACATTCAGCCTACACTCTTAGGCTAACTTCAAAATGCACTGCATTTCTCAAAAATACAAAAAGGATTTTCTCAATTCCTCAAAATCAAGTATTTCAAATCCATATTCATTCATTTCATGCATTTGCCAATTCCAATTCAAATTTTAATTCAGAGAAATCATTTTTCAAAATTCTCTAAATCTTATTCAAAAATCGATTTTCTCAAAATATGGATTTGCCAATGATATTTCAAGTATTTCTCAAGTTCCAAATTTGATTTTCCAAGTTATATATTCAATTTCAAAGTTTGAATTCAAAGAAATCAAGTTTTCCAAAGTTATTTCACATTTCTCAGAATCAATTTTTCACAAGATCTCAAGATTTCTTCAGAAATCGATTTTTACTTTTCTCAGAAGTACATTTCAAATCCCAATTCATGATTTTCCATGTGATATCTATTCTAAGTGTTTCAGTTATTCAAAGCAAACATCATATTTTCAAATATGCATTTTCAGAAAATTCATAGCACATGCCTGATTCTATGTGCATTTAGAAATTAGAATATGATTTAGACAAGTTGAATAGAGCAGAGCAGTAGATTGATCCTTGGTTTGATTACCCCTGTTAAAGGTGGCAGGAACGGTCGAACCTCGTACCAACAGGCGAGTCCCATTCTACGGAATTTTCCCGCATTTTAAAACGGAGGCGAGTTATTTTCAAAAACTTTTCAAAGGTCAGTTTGACTCGCAAAAAGTTAAAAAAAAATTGCGATGATAACAACAACCCTTTTAGGATTCACAACCCAATTCTACTTTGGATCTCAGACTTCAGATCCAATTTCATTTTAGGATCCAGAACTCAATTCTACTTTGGATCTCGGACTTCAGATCTAATTCTATTTTAGGATCCAGAATCCAATTACATTCCCAAGTCTAGATTTTGAATCCAATTCCATTTTCGGATCTAATCTGAATCTCCTAAATCAATTTCTATTTTTTTGAATGCCATTTGATTTTCTCAAATCCATTCTAAGATTCGAATTCAATATCACTTCAAAATTTCATCTTCTTCTCCTAAATCCATGATTAAATTCAAAGCCCATTTCTGACTTTGAGGCCTCATCTCTCATCTTCAAATCTTTCTTTTTCAAAATCAAGATTTATTTTCCCAACTCTGATTATTTCAAAAACTTAGAACTTCTCTGATCTATCTCAAGTTCTAAGGTAGATTCAACCATTTCTTCACTCCATTATCAAGTTCATCTCAGAACACTTGGAAATCTTTAAAACATGTTTTTCAAAAGAGCATACATCTTTGCATTGCACAAGCATGATTATTTGTGCATTTAGATTTAGAATAAATCCTTAGATGATATTTAGGCAAAGCAAAAAGGCATAAATTCGATCCTTGGTTCGATTACCCCTGGTAAAGGCGCCAGGAACGGTCAAACCTCGTACCGACGAGCGAACCCCGTCTCTCCATTTTTCCCGCAAATTTTCAAAACGGAGGTAAGTAATTTTTATTTTCAAATCAAGGTCAAGTGAGACCCTGCAAAAGAGTTCCTCTTCTCTCTTCTTTTCTTTTCTCTTCTTTCTTCTTTTCTCTCTTTTATCTTTCTCCCTTCAAAAAGGAGGAAAATAGAAGTTAGAAAGGAAAAGAGAAGGAAGAGAGAGAAACCACAAGATACAGAGAGGAAAAATTTTGGGATGATCACAGTTTTGGCGACCGAGATGGGACCTCTTCTTTGTCTGGTCAAAATATGCCTTTGCTTTGCCTTAATATTTTCTAAGTCTTTATTCTTCTATGTCAGCTTCATTTTCATGCAAACCTTAGGAGCCTAGATTCTGTCCTAAAGCTGACATCATTGCATATAGGATTTAAGTATGGTTTGGTAGGACCATATTGAGGAGACTATTCCATGTTCACATTAGACTTAGGTCTGAAATACAACTCTCCTCGATTCTAGGGATTGAATGTAAACAATGTATGCAAGTGTATGCTTTTTTTTTTTAAATCTATCGCTTTAGGACTTGCATTAGAGCTTTCTGGTTTTATCTACATGTTGATCATGTTTTTTGAAAACATCCCTACCTATATTGTCCTGGTCTTCACGTTGCTGGGCTGTCTCACTGAACCATAGTTTGGGAGAGAGCCTCACAACTGGACCACTTATTTGGGTTCGCGCCCCACTACCACGTACCTAAGGGCCATAGTCCGAGGTATATCGGTAGGTGCTCAAGGATGTTGGGAAGCCCTTACCCTAGAACCGGAGAATTACTTTTATGCCACGTACTTCGAGCTTCGGCTTGAGTATATCGGTATACCTTGAATGGAATCAGATGATCTGAACCATAGAGTTAGGATTAAGGTCCTACAAGCTATTTTCAAATATTGCATTTAGAGTCAGCCTTTAGAGAGTGTTGTGTGCGCATCCTTGTTTGTGCAGCTATGATTGTGTAATATTTCCTTGTATTCTCCTATATATATCGAACCTTTTTTTTCGAAACCCTAGGTGTACTATTCAAAATTTCCCTCTATTTTCAAAAACCCCAGGTGCATATTTTTCCTTTACCTACATTTCTTTTCTCTTTTTGTGTCAAAAATTTTTCTTAAAAGCCCTGGAAAGTCTTTTCCTAAGTCTCTTGATCTTTCAAAAATTTCCAGGATTTGTGTCTATCCTTTTCTTTCATCAAAGTCTGTTCGTAAGTCCTGCATTATATCTGATCCTCTTCCTCTTTTGCCTCGGTATCATTCCGATGGCGTCTGAATCTCTCTATGCTATCTTTCCCAAGGATCATGTCTTCTATCAAATAAGGGATAGAACCTCAGATCATCGAGTCATCCAGTCTCGTTCCTTCTTCGCTCGGTGGTATTATTCTTGGTTCGCCACTTTCTCGCGTATGTTCTCAGACCACTTGGATGATTGTGGATTGGAGATGGCATCAGCAGTAGGCAAGCGAACCATCAACGACAGTTTAATTCAGGCTATAGCAGAACGGTGGAATCCACGTACTTGCATGTTCTGGTTTCCGTGGGGAGAAATGACTCTGCTAATGGACGAATTCAGCGACATCATGGGATTGCCAGAGCCAGCTAGTCAGCCAGACGACCCGATCGAGCAGCAATTCTTGATCAATGTCAAGGGGATAAATGTTCGCGAAACATTGGCCAGAGCTACAGGGAGCAAATCTTGGCCTCTCACAGAGATCAACGGGAGTCAGTTCATCAACCTGTTCGGACTCTATCGCAAGTATGGGGCCTACGAAGAAGTCAATACCTTGTCTCGAGCAGCGAAAGAAAGAATCCAGCATGCCATGGTTTTATGCACAGTGGGACTAGCGTTCTTTCAGGATGGTCAGAATTTCATCGATGTCAGAGTCGCCCAACTCTTTCGAAGATGGGGAAGCAAGCAAACCCGTCAGCTCTCAGTATCCATGACAGCTCTAGCCTTTCTCTACCTAGGCTTAGCTCGCTTCGCCCTTGGAGAGACCATTTTGGTGGAAGGAGGCACATATGCCTTGCAGTCTTGGTTCCTGCGACATGTGCTGTCAAAAGCCAGTTATTTCAGGTTCAATAGCAAGAAGCCGAAATCTATTGATCAGTATCGAACCTTGATCGAAAGTCTGCACCAAGAAGAGATCCTCTGTGACTATTTTGACAGACGAGAATCAGTTCCTCGCTACACTTATGCTCGTAGCAAGCGTTACAGATTACTCGACCCTTTCTTTTGTGTCGACTATCAGCCAGAGAGGTGTCTCAGACAGTTCTCGCAGCGGCAGGTTTGCGCCAACACTCGCTTCTCGATGGGTCACATGCCAGAGTTCGATCTACAGTCAGATCAGTGGTCTGGGGCATACCATGTAACCAAATACACTTGGGACTCTTTCATTCCTTTGTCTATATTTCCTGGTCCTAATGTATCTTCAGAATATCGAGAATGGTGACAAATTGTCTGACCACCTTCTCTTTGTATTTAAATTTTGTCATCAATAAAAATGCAACTTTTGTTTTGATAAAAAGCTCTTTTTTGCCAAAACTTTATTCTTCTATTCTTATATAGTCACGATCCCCGTGATAACCTCATCCCCAGTGATGAGACTTCCTTTTTTCTTTGATTATCTCTCATCGGGATGGATGACCTTGCCTAGGTCATAAGGCACATTTTTGTTGCCGCAAAATGGTGACACAATTATCACAAAATTTTTGATGACCCGATCCCTGGTGATGGGATAACTTGTCTAAATTTTCTATCAATTCCTTCTTTCGTGTCTTTTTCTCAAAGGGTCGCATTTTCAAAAAATTCCTCCGAGCTCTGACCATTCCTTTACCTCTGCAGAAATCATTTGGCATTGTCAAAATGGTTCAGACCAAAGCTGGAAAGGAGACTGCCCCTCAACACAGCGACAGTGAAGTCGAAGCAACGAGCTCTCCCAAGTTAGTCAGGGGGTAAAATTAGAACCAAACCGATGACATAGACCCTGCCATGTACAACCTGTTCAAAAGAATGATGACCAGAATGATGTCAGAACAGGCTGAGGCCAGTCAAAAGAAGGTTGCTCCGAAAAGCAAAACAAAGAAGAAAGTTGTGGAAAAACCGGTCAGGATCGTCAGAAAGAAAGTACAGCCTGACACCACTTCTAAAGAAACAGAATCAGTTGAAGAGAAATCAGAAGAGGAAGAACAGTTTGTTTATCATCAGAATCCTCTGCCACAGCATGTAAAGACTGCTGCAGAGCCCGAATCAATAAACAAGCCCATTTCGGATAATGATCCGATGCAAGAACAGATGAAAGAAATGAATCAAGGATATTCAGGCTAAAAGCAAAGGCAAGCAGACCTACTCCGGTGAAGATTTTTACCATGGCCTAGATGGGGACGACAATCTGGAAAATCTCCCTCGCAAATTCCTTAAGTTTGATGGAACAAGCAACCCTATGGCTCATTTGGCCACTTTCTATGCTGAGTGCGGCCGTTTCAGGAAAGACAACCGAGCGTTATTTATTTGCTTTCCTCGCAGCCTAGAGGGTGTAGCGGCCAGGTGGTATGCAGACCACATTAATCCTATCGAACTACGAGAGTTCGATAAAGTTGTTAACTTGTTCATTGAGCGCTTCATGTTCAATGTTGAAGCCTCACCAACCCTCAACCATCTGTACAATTTAAAACAGAATGAGAAGGCCAGCGAATTCATCCACAGGTGGAGAAGCATCTGTAACAGAATGAAGGTTTTCATCTCAGAGGAGCATGCTCTACAGATTATTTTGAATAACTTTGCCCAGCCCCTAAGGAACCTCATTTCTACATCGCCTGCCAAATCATTCATCAAACTAATTGAGAGAGCCGAATGGCTCGAGACTGGCCTGGACAATGGTCTATACGAGGGATATCCGTTTGTCAGAGGGAATCCTGATCAAAAGAAGAAGGCGCACGTCGCCTATTCTACAAAATTTTTGAATCAGAGCAGCGGCAATTCTGGCAACAAGAAGAGCAAGAAAAATCGTAACAAGAATGTCGGGCATTCCAGGGCCGAAAGGACAAACTCGGCAACTCAGAAAGGAAAAATTGTCAAGCCACAGCCTGTCCAGTCAGCGTCTTAGCTAGAAGTGAAGCAGCCAGAGAAGCCGAAACATGAGGGTTGGAGTTAGGACCGAGAGTTCACAGCTCTGGAGCAGTCCCGCGAAGACATCTTGGAATATATGATGTCTAAGGGAATGATCAAACTCCCCAAGGTGGCAGATCCTCCGGTCACTATAGGCAAATGGACTGACAAATTCTGCAAATTCCACCGGACTGTTGGACATGATACCCAGCATTGCTTTGTTCTTAAGAACATCATCCAAGACTGCAGTGACAAGAATTTATTGATCGAGGATGAGGAAGAACAACCAGAAATCTTGTCCAAGTCATTTCCCAAGCATTCAGCTTCAGTCATCACAGAGCAGATATTCGCTCTCCAAGACAGCATCCAACCATGTTCTAGGCAGGACATTCAGGATCAGCATCAGGTCCTAGTCCTTCGTCAAGCGCAATCTTCCGCCAAGAGGGTGGATATTACTGTATTTCACAAGAAAACAACCAAAGAACCAAAAAAAATAGCGGCAGACATTGCCAAGATGGTCCCCAGGAATCCGAAGCGCTTCGTCAAGGCAGCTTCGAAAAAAGAAGAGGTTTCAGGATCAGTACAGAAGCCAATTACTGCATTATCAAATATCTCTATCCTGGATCTGACCCACTTCTCGCCTGAGCACCAACAAGTGCTAGAAGATCTGCTCAGAAAGATCAAGGTCAAGCCTAGCACAACACCGTAGGATATGTCTCAAATCGTCAATCAGGCTATGACGAACGCACCAATTACTTTTTCTGATGAGGATTCGCCAAAACCTCATTCATTTCACAACAACGCTCTCTATATAGTAGTGCAAACCAGGGGGATGACAGTCCCTCATGTGTTAGTTGATGGAGGCAGCAGCCTCAATATCTGTCCAGAAATGACGGCTAAGGCATTGGGACTCAAGGAAGAGGAATATACCCCAGATCCGATTACGATCTACGGTTTCGACAACCATGGGCAGACAGCCAAAGAGAAAATATTTTTCGAAATCTTCATCAATTATTCAGTGCATACTGTCCTTTTCCACGTAGTGAATGTGCCACCTACGTACAATCCGTTGCTTAGACGCACTTGGATCCACAACGCCAATGTTGTTCCATCAACTTTGCACCAATGTATCAAGTGGTCGAAGGGAGGCATGATCACTACGGTCCTAGGAGAGGATCTGGAAGAGCGACTCCCGCAGCCAATGATTCCCCGTCCTACTTTCATTGCCGACATCCCAAGCATCAGGGAAGTCAATGAGATCAATCTGAGTGAAAGTCTGGACATGTTAAAGCTAAAAGAGGTCCAACCAACAGAAAGCGTGACGACAGTAACCCAGTGGCAGGGGCCTCACTTCTTCAAGTTAGGTGGGCGCCTCGACTGCACTTCCTTTCAGGATCACCCTCTTTTCCCTCAGTTCTCAAAAGCTAAGAGAGTGTTTGATCTTCTGATTAAACACGGTTATCAGCCCTTCAGGGGCCTGGGCAGCAATGAAGACGACATTCTGGAGCCGATCGTCCCCGCTCGGCATGTCGAGGGTACAGGCTTGGGTTTCACAGGTCAATCGTCCGGCAAGAAGACCACCTTCGTCAAAGGAGCCCAGTAAAGAAGACAATGTCAGTGTTTTCTGCTTTTCTCTTTCCTTTTTCAAATGTCATCTTGTAAAGGGCAAAGATCCGCCCTAGTTTCTTTCTTTCCTCTAAGCAATTATCTGTAAATATCAAAGTTACTTAATCAATGAAAGTTTTGTTTACCCTATTCATCTTGGTGTACAAAAATTCTTTGTTTATATCCTTTGCTATGATTGTCATTCTTTATTACTGTACAAAGGGTTACTTTTAAAAAACTTTTATCCTTTCTCAAAAACCTTCTCTGCGCTTTCAGGATTGCTGGAATCATGGCTCCTAAATTGCTCAAAAAACTCGTTATCAATACCAACTTTTTCAAAATAAATCCAAACTGGCCAGAATCTGTAAGGCAAAGGCAGGGGCAGAAATCAGCAAGGTAACAACGCAGATCGAAGAATTAGCAGAGTTCGATTCAGCGATTCAGATTTTGCCAGCATTCAGAAACAGGATGAACCATCGTCGTTGGTTTAAGATCCGACAGAGGATGTCAACATCGGTTCAGAAGATGATCTGAAAATCCTCAAAATTGGTTCTAGCTTAAGTTCAGATGAGAAGGAAAGGCTCATCTACTTCCTTAAACAACATCAGGAAGTCTTTGCTTGGACTTATGAGGATATGCCAGGCTTAGACCCCAAGTTGGTCAAGCATCGCCTTGTGCTGAAGCCGGATTGCAAGCCAATCAAGCAGAAACTAAGAAAAATGGATCCTCGAGTGGCACCGCAAGTTAAAGAAGGACTTGAAGAGTTGTTAAAGGCAGGAATCATTCGGACTATCGAATACCCAGATTGGTTGGCGAACATCATGGCAGTTCTCAAAAAGAATGGCAAAGTCCGGATCTGTATTGATTTCAGAGATCTGAACAAGGCCACCCCAAAGGATGATTATCCACTCCCCAACATCGATCTTTTGATCGATAGCACAACAAACCATGCCTTGTTTTCCTTTATGGATGGATACTCAGGCTACAATCAAATCAAATTGGCCGCTCGGGACCAATCCAAAACTTCTTTTACCATGCCTTGGGGCACATTTTGCTATATAGTCATGCCGTTTGGGCTCAAGAATGCTGGGGCTACCTATCAGAGAGCAATGACAGTTATCTTTCATGACCAGATGTACAAGAATATGGATGCATATGTGGATGACATCCTGGTCAAGTCAAAAGAAGGAGAGGATCATCTTGATGCTCTCGGCCAAGTCTTTAAAAGACTTATTCTCTACAAGCTGAGACTCAATCCACAGAAATGCGTCTTCGGAGTGGAGTCAGGCAAACTACTTGGCTATATGATCAGCAAGAAAGGCATAAAAGTGGATCCTGCCAAGGCAAAGGCAATCATTGATATGCCGCCTCCCTCTAATCTTAAAGAACTGCAAAGCCTTCAGGGTCGCATTCAGTCTATTCGATGTTTCATCTCAAATCTGGCCATGAGATGTGAACCCTTCAATCACTTGTTGAGAAAAGAAGTGAAGTTTGAGTGGGGATCAGAATGTCAGCTCTCATTTGAGCGCATCAAGCAGTATCTCCTCAATCCACCAGTTCTGAAGCCACCAGAACTTGGAAAGTCGCTTCTCTTGTACATCTCCGTCAATCACAATGCTTGTGGCAGATGTTTTGCACAGTACGAGGAAGGCAGCCGGATAGAGCATGTCATCTACTACATCAGCAAGACCTTCATCGATTATGAGAAAAGATACTCTCAGATGGAAAAGACATGTCTAGCCTTAGTATGGATGGGTCAGAAGTTGAGACATTATCTGTTGGCATTAGAAATCAAAATTCTGTAAAGACTTAACTCTCTTAAGTTCATCCTTGAGCAGCCTTTCCTTACTGGACGGATTGCAAAATGGCAAGTCCTCCTGATGCAGTATGACTTGGAATATATTTCTCAGAAGTCAGTCAAGGGTCAGTCCATCGCAGATCAATTGGCAGATTTCCCGTTGACAGAAGAGATCAAAGCAGAAGATGATTTCCCTGACGATCGCATCTGCAGTGTTCAGAAGTCCCCAGTTTGGACCCTTTTCTTCGATGGAGCTAGAAACATGTCTGGTATAGGAATTGGGATCTTGCTAATCACTTTTGAAAAGGAGATGCTGCCTTATTCCCTCAACCTCGACTTCCAATGTACTCACAATATGGCCGAGTATGAAGCTCTAATACAAGGCCTCAAAATTTTGCAAGACTTTGATGTCAAGAGAGTACATGCCTTCGGTGACTCATTGCTTGTTGTCAGTCAAGTCAATACTGAATGGCAAGTCAAGGATTCAAATTTGATCCCTTATCAGAAGATTGCCTTAGCTCTTGTAGACAACTTCGAAGAATTTCAGCTCAGTCATGTCAAAAGGGATTACAATCACATAGCAGATGGCCTAGACTGTTTGGGTTCCATTTTATCTTTTAAAGACAGTGAATCCTGTCGTTCCTTCGAGATCGGCAGACTTGATCAACCTACCTACATTCCAGCTAAGCAAGTAAACCAAGCCACTCAGAAAGAGAAGCCTTGGTACCAAGACATCAAAAGCTTTATTGAAACTGGTAAATTTCCATCAGAAATGCCAAGAAAGGAGCAGCACGCGATTCAGCGCATGTCAGCCCGTTATTTCATCCTTACCAATACTCTCTACCGTCGTGGGTTCAGTTCTGAGTACGCCAGATGCTTAGATAAGGATGAAGCCATGGAAGTTGTCCGAGAGGCACACGAGGGAATTTGTGGTGGTCACGTCGGCTACCAAACACTCGTCAAGCAAATCATCCGGGCAGGGTATTACTGGAAAACCATGCAGCAGGATTGCCATCAATTTGTAAGGAAGTGCGTCAAATGTCAAATGCACGCACCTTTCATTCATGTGCCAGCCGCATACTTGCAATCTGTGGTCTCTCCTTGGCCCTTTTCGATGTGGGCCTTCGACGTAGTTGGCCCGATCACTCCTTCGGCTTCAAATGGCCACCGATATTTCCTCGCAGCTACAGAATACTTTACCAAATGGGTCGAAGTTGTAACTCTACGGACGATAGAAGGCCGGCACGTGGTTTCGTTTATCCACAAAAATCTTCTTTGTCGCTTTGGTGTTCCGCATGATATCGTGTCAGACAATGGCAGTCACTTCAAGAATGAGATGATGAAGACTTTCTGCTCGAAGTTCAGGATTCATCACCACTTCTCAGCTCCCTATTATCCTCAAGGAAATGGCCAGGCAGAGGCCACCAACAAGATTTTAATCCGCATTCTCGAAAGAACGGTGGAAACAGGTCGCGATTGGCACGAGAAGATGCATGATGCACTTTGGGCATACCGAACCACCATTCGGACCCCAACCAATGCTACTCCTTCAGAGCTTGTTTATGGAACGGAAGTGGTATTACCTCTCCACGTTCAGAAGCCCGCACTCAAGTTTGCGTCGCTCATTGAACTCCCACTTGATCAGTATCAGCAGCAGAGGTTGGTACAACTTGATCTGTTAGATGAGAAGAGGCTCAATGCGGCAGAGCACGCTCAAGCCTATCGTCAGAGGATAGCTCGGCACTACGCCAAATCAGTTATTGAGAGAATATTTTGAGTTAATGATCTTGTGCTCAGATCAACAGCTCATCTCAAGCATCGGCCACGGGGCAAGTGGTCATCGAATTGGGAAGGCCCTTATGTGGTTAAGGAGGCGCTGCCTCGCAATTTCTATCGCCTGATCAACACAGATGGAGTGAAACTGCCAGATCCTATTAATGCTTTACATTTGAAGAGATTTTACACTTGAATTGTTCATCATAGCCTTTTGTACTCTTCAAAAGTCTTTCAATAAAGCAATAATCTTCTATTAAATTCTCACATTCTTCTCCTTGATACTGGGGCATTTTTATTTTCGATCTATACTTCCTTCATCATATGCAGGCGGGATCAGACCAACTCTTTTTCTAAAGAATTTTATCAACTTTTCAGCTAATCTTGTTGCCTTTATTAATTACATTCACTTCATTTTCCAATTTAATCAAATTTTCATCAATTTATTATTTTTATCAATTTTTGTCAAGTTTTATCAATTTTTCATCAATTTTATTAAATTTTATCAACCCCTTCAGGTTAAGGGATAAACCTGACGCCTCTTTCCCATGAGGTATTCTTTTATTCATTTTTCCCTCAGGTTAAGGGAAAAACCTGACCCTCGTTGTCCGAGGTGTTCCCATTCAGGATAAGGGATAATCCTGATACCCCTCATAGAAGCACCGCTGCTACCCGTGAAAATTCTTTTTCAAAATAAATTTTTGATAAATTTCTTTAAATTCTTCTCCATTTTTATAAATTTTATTCTTCTTCAAGTTAAGGGATAAACCTGAATTATTTCCCATAAATTCTTCAATACACATCAAATTTTGTTCTATACTCCCTCAGGATAAGGGAAAATACTGAAGCCATCATAAATAGATTCGGATCTTAGGCCATCTTGGGTCAAGGATCTCGAATGAATCTCCCATCTTCATCGTCGAAATCTATTCATACTTTTGTCAATCCTTCAAGTTTCGACTCTCGGGTTGAAATCGTTTCCTTCCCATCTGGGTTCCGACTCGAATTTTTCTTTTTATATATTCTTATTTCTGAAGCTTCAAGTTCCGACTTGAACTTCCTTTTGAATCCAATGCTCGTGTTGGACAAATCGTTGTGTCGAGAATTCGAGTTTTCAAACTCAATTCTCATTCATTTCTTATGTTTGAAAAACCGGGTTCCGACTCGGATTTTTCTCTTTGTATATTCTTATTTCTGAAGCTTCAAGTTCCGACTTGAACTTCCTTTTGAATCCAATGCTCGTGTTGGACAAATCATTGTGTCGAGATTTCGAGTTTTCAAACTCAATTCTCACTCATTTCTTATGTTTAAAAACCGGGTTCCGACTCGGATTTTTCTCTTTGTATATTCTTATTTTTGAAACTTCAATTTCCGACTTGAACTTCCAATGCTCGTGTTGGACAAATCATGGTGTCGAGAATTTGAGTCCTCAAAACTCGATTCTCACTCATTTCTTATATTTGAAAAAACGAGTTCCGACTTGGATTTTCGCTTTTGTATATCCTTATTTTCTCAAAAGTTCTGGCTTGAATTTCCCCTGCCGATCTAATGCTCATATTTGGATCGGAGTTCTACTTGAACTTTCCCTTTCAGGTTAAGGGATAAACCTGAACTTCCCCTTCAGGATAAGGGATAATCCTGAAACACCGACAATCATTCTTGTTGAGAAACTCGGTTTTGATGTCACATAATATGATACACTGTCTCATTTGATTTTATATGATATGATAATATGTCCTCTTGAAATAATGTTATATTATGACTGAATATGTTTTGCCATAAATATAACGAGTATTTGATGCAAGGATATCTCACCCAATAAGGATGGAGACTTCCTGTTCAAGTACAACTATGGTGCAATCATACTCCTTGAAGAAAAAGCTTGATGAGTCATGCATTCCTAAAGTTCAAATGAAGAGATCGGCTACCTCAAGATGAAGACTTTTTTTCTTCTTTAGAGTCATATGTAACAGAACCTTCAGGAACTTGCATATTGCATATTACATACTCATTCATAAACACTATATCATCAAAGTATACGATAGTTTCAAAAAGCTCCTTTTTGAAAACTAATAATTGTACCTTCTTACAACCTCTTATGAAAAAGACATTTTGTCATATAATAATTGTACCTTCTTACAACCTTTTATGAAAAAGACATTTTGTCATATAATAATTGTACCTTACACTATATACAAGACAACATGAAAAGGAATGTAGGAAAAAGACAAAAACATAAAATCGGCTACATGGAGAAAACAAATATAATATGTTTTTGAAAAGACTAGAAATATTTTTAATATAAGAAGAAGACAAAAACATAAAATCGACTACAAAAGAAAAACAAAGAAAATATGTTTTAACAAGACTTTAGTTATCTTCTTTAAAGAAATGTTTTTTAATATAAGAAGAAGACAAAAACATAAATCGGCTACACAAAAGAAAAACAAATAAAATATGTTTTTGAAAGGACTCTAGTTACTTTTTTCATAACCATAGAATGTCGACTTACTTGAAGTCATCATTCTCTTTACAAAGCATTAAATGCCTCCTGTAACAAATCCTTGTTAATATCCTTCTCAAAAAATGTCGACCTTCTTTTAATCCTCATTCTCTCTAGAGACTTTGAAATACACAACATAAAGAAAACACTTGACATGACTATGTACAAATAAATATCTCAAAGCACTCATTGTACTTACACTCATTTAAAGCAAAGAAGTACTAATGTACCTCAAATCATTAATTAGAATAAAGACAAAACTACAACCCAACGTTCAATGTACTATTGTAAGAAATAGACTTTTTACATAAAATATGTATTACCTAAAATATTACAACGACTAGTGTACCCTCTATTCTACTTTTATGGAAAAAGGTATTCTCGAATTTATCTAAAAGATATTTTTTGAAATGACATAACATTTCACATTTCAAAAAGTTACAATTCCAAAAATGTAACGACTACTTTTTAAAAGCTATATAAACACACTCAAATAAACTATTCAAACAGGGAATGGAATAGACGTGTGAGCTTACAACGAGAAAAATTTCTATTCGATATTTGAAAAGAGAGCCTTGAAAAAGAAAGAGAAAAAGGAAAGAAAGAAAAGAGAAAAAGTCAAGTCCAACTCTTTGACAAAGAGTATCCTCTGAGTGACAAACAGAACATTCTGAGAATCCTTCATTCGTGCATTCATATCATTCTGAAGGTTCTATAGGAAGTATTGTAACTTTGTTATTCACTGTATTTCTTCTTTGTTTAAAGAAGTAGACCTCTGTGAAAGAGGGTGTTGCCCTTCTCTGTTGAGAGAAGAAGACCACTTGGGAAGAGGGTGTGCCCCTTCTCTATTGAGAGAAGAAGACCTCTGGGGAAGAGGGTGTTGTACTATTTATCCGGTGACTCGGATGTTATAGTGGAAAGCTCAAGTGGTTTGCTTGGAGACTGGATGTAGGTCTGGATATTGACCGAACCAGTATAAATTCTGTGTTTTATGTGTTGTGCCTTATTGCTTAATTATTTTATTTTATCGATCATAATCATATTTCACTATTCACCCTCCCTCTAGTGGAATTTCATTTGGTATCAGAGCAGGTTTGCTGGTTTCGACGTAACAAGTCTTCCAGCACAAATGGCATCTACTTCCTATGCTCGTGATATTGAAGGTCAACACGCATCTCGTCCTCCTTTCTTCAATGGCTCCAACTATGGATACTGGAAGTGCAGAATAGCTATATTTCTCAAATCCATAGATTTTGCTGTATGGAAAATTGTTGAGCATCCATACACATCTCCATCCGCAGACTATAGCTTATGGTCTGATGAAGAAAAGAAAATGGCAAACCTAAATGCAAAGGCTATGAATGCCTTATATTGTGCCATTGATCAAAACGAATTCAATAGAATATCTATATGTGAATCTGCATATGATATTTGGCATTCTTTGGAAGTTATTCATGAAGGAACCAACAAAGTGAAAGAAGCCAAAATTTCATCTCTTGTTAGAAAATATGAGTTGTTCAAAATGAACAAAGATGAACTAATCACAGAGATGTTTACCAAATTCACCAACATCACCAACGATCTGAAATCTCTGGGTGTAACATATTCCCAGACTGAAAAGGTGAAGAAAATCTTGAGATCTCTCACAACTGATTGGGAGAAAAAGACTACTGCTATTGAAGAAGCTCAAGATTTATCTAAGCTTACTTTGGACGACTTAATAGGCAATCTTATGGCCTATGAAGTCCACATGAAAGAAAGAAGGGAAGAAGAGCAACCAGTAAAGAAAACTCTAGCTTTTTCAGCCCTATCTGAGAATGAAGACTCAGATAAAGAATCAGAAATTGTGCTACTTACCAGAAAATTCCAGCGCTTTATGAGAAGGAACCGGCTTCCGAACAGGCACAAGGAAAGAAAAGATCCTAAAGAAGATTCCATGTGCCTTCAGTGTAATAAGCCATGCCACTTAAAACGTGACTGTCCCCTTCTCAAAAGAAAGTCCAAGACTGAGGAACCAAAGAAGAGGTTCTTCAAGAAAAAGGCTCTGCATGCTCAATGGGATGATTCAGAACCATCCTCTAGTGAAGAGTCAAGTGATGATGAAGCCGAAACTGCAAATATGTGCTTCATGGCAAACAAAAGTTCGGTAAGTGAAATCTCTGATTTTTCCTTTGAAGAACTTCTAGATGCTTTTCAAGAACTATTTGAAGAATCTAGAAAATTGAGTTTCAAAAATAAAGATTTAAAATCTGAAAATTTAAAGCTTTCCCAAGAGAATGAAAAACTCAGCAGTGAAAATTCTGAGTTGAAAAAGGAAAGTCTTATGCTTATGTCTGAAATTTCTTCTACTAGCTCCAAAACTAAAAATATGCAAGTAGAAATTTCAGAGCTAAAAAGTAAAACTGAGAACCTCATGAAAACAGTTTTCAAGTTTACTAAAGGTAAAGAGAACTTGGATAAACTTTTATCCTCTTAGAAGGTCTGTTTTTACAAGAATGGTATTGGCTACTCTCATTTCAAAAAACCTTCTTGTATGAATCAAAAGACCACGTTTGTGAAAAGTTTTTCTGAACCAAATAAGGAGTATTATAATGATAATCTTTTTAACTCCTCTAAAGATATAGACAAACCCAAATCCAAATGGATATGGGTTCCAAAGTCTAACAAAAAAGGACCCGATTGGGTACCAAAAAGGAGATTTACTTAATGTTTTGCAGGCTCCAAAGAAGAAGAACAGATGGATACTAGATAGTGGATGTTCAAAGCACATGACAGGACATCCAGACCTTTTTGCTGTTCTTCATCATAAAGAAGGAGGAACCGTCACCTTTGGAGATAACAACAAAGGTTTGATAATTGGTATTGGAAATATTGGTAACATAGATAAACCTCTTATCAAAGACGTTCTCCTTGTTAAAGGCTTAAAACATAACCTACTAAGTATCAGTCAAATGTGTGACACAGGTTATAATGTTAGCTTTAATCATGATGCATGCCTCATAGCAGACACCAATGAAAACATCATCTTAAAAGGTATAAGAAAGAATAATATATATGAACTATACCTAGAAAACATCACAGAACATTGTCTTATAGCTAATAATGACTCTCAACATTTATGGCACTTAAGAATGGGTCATGTAAATTCTAAATACATGTCTAAATTAGCTAAAAATAAGTTAGTACGTGGGTTACCCAAAATTTCTTTTAAAAAGGATTACTTTTGTGATGCATGTCAATTAGGAAAATTATCAAAATCATCTTTCAAATCAAAAAATATCATTTCAAGTAAGAGACCTTTAGAGCTTCTCCACCTGGATCTTTTTGGTCCTTCTAGAGTAGCTAGTCATAATCACAATAAATACGTTTTTGTTATTGTAGATGACTACTCAAGATTTACTTGGGTAATATTTTTGAAAAACAAAAGTGACACGTTTTGTCAATTTGAAATCTTATGTAAAAAATTACAAAATGAAAAATCTTGTTCTATTGTTAAAATCCGTAGTGACCATGGAGGAGAATTTGAAAATGAACTTATTGAAAATTTTTGTAACTTGCATGGTATTTCTCATAACTTTGCCTTTCCTAGAGCTGCACCTCAAAATGGTGTAGTAGAAAGAAAGAATAGAACCCTTCAAGAATCTGCCAGGACTATGCTCCAACACAATAATCTTGCAAAATCTTTTTGGGCAGAAGCTGTTAATACTGCATGCTACATAACAAATAGAGTTCTCATTAGACCCTTATTAAATAAAACTCCCTATGAACTATTCTATGACAGAACTCCAAGAATAGACTATTTCAAAGTCTTTGGATGTAAATGCTTTATCCTAAACACAAAAGATAGCCTAGATAAGTTTGATGCTAAATCTGTTGAAGGCATATTCATAGGATATTCAAGTCATAGTAAAGCATACAGAGTTTTCAATAAGAGTCATAATACTATTGAAGAATCTATGCATGTTAGTTTTTGTGAATCTATTGATCAATCTGTTCATATACACACTAATGATGATCATGTTGAAAGTACAGATTTATTTTTAGATAACACAGCTAAGTCTAATGAAGATGATCATCAAAGAACCTTTGTCGATATCAAAGATCATCCTCAAAAGCAGATTTTAGGAGAACTAACAAAGGGGGTTCAAACTAGAGCTCAGCTAGAACGGATTGCAAACATGGCATTCATTTCTCAACTTGAACCAAAGAAGATTGATGAAGCCATCATTGATGAGTTCTGGATGCTAGCCATGACTGAAGAACTAAATCAATTCCAAAGAAATGATGTTTGGGATCTTGTACCTAGACCAAAGGATCATCCAATCATTGGGACAAGATGGATCTTCAGAATCAAGCTAGACGAAGCAGGTAATGTTATAAGAAACAAGGCCAGACTAGTAGCTCAAGGATACAACCAGGAGGAAGGTATTGATTTTGATGAAACATTTGCTCCTGTTGCTAGACTTGAATCTATTAGAATGCTCTTAGCATATGCAAGCTATATGGATTTCAAATTATATCAAATGGATGTTAAAAGTGCTTTCTTAAATGGTTTTATAAATGAAGAAGTTTATGTAAAACAACCTCCAGGATTTGAAAATGAACAATACCCAGATCATGTTTTTACACTCAAACGTGCTTTATATGGTTTAAAACAAGCACCTCGTGCTTGGTATGATAGGCTTAAAACTTTTTTATTAAAAACTGGTTTTTCTGTTGGCAAAACAAATTCTACATTATTTGTTAAAGTAGTGAATAATCATACCCTAATTGTTCAAATATATGTCGACGACATCAGCTTTGGATCTTCTAACAGCACTCTTTGTGAAGATTTTTCTAAGTCCATGCAGAAAGAATTTGAAATGAGCATGATGGGAGAACTCACCTACTTTCTTGGACTGCATATCAAGCAAACCAAGGATGGAGTTTTCATCAATCAATCTAAGTATGCTCGTGAACTTCTGAAGAGGTTCAACATGAACTCAACTGCTTCAAAATCTACTCCTATGAGCACTACTACTGTATTGGACAAAGATGAAGATGGTAAGTCTGTTGATACAAAGGTATACCGAGGTATGATAGGATCACTTCTTTATTTAACTGCTAGCCGTCCAGATATAATGTTTAGTGTTTGCTTGTGTGCTAGATTTCAGTCAAATCTAAAAGAATCACATCTTAAAGCTGTAAAAAGAATAATGAGATATTTAAAAGACACAGTTGATTTTGGATTATTCTATTCAAAATCCTCTACATTTGATCTAATCTCATACAGCGATGCTGACTTTGCTGGAAGTAAATCTGACAGAAAAAGCACAAGTGGAACATGTCACATGCTAGGGCACTCACTAGTATCATGGTTCAGTAAGAAACAAAACTGTGTATCCTTATCAACTACTGAAGCCGAATACATTGCTGCTAGCCTAGCTTGTACACAAGTCATCTGGATGAAACAAACTTTGAAAGATTTTGGTTTAAAATTCGAAAATACAACTATTTTATGTGATAACACAAGTGCTATAAACCTTTCCAAAAATCCTGTTTTACATTCTCGAACTAAACACATTCAAATTAGACATCACTTTCTAAGAGAACAAGTCTTAAATAATATAATTAAACTAGAATTTATACCCACAGATAAACAACTAGCAGACATCTTTACTAAACCTTTAAAAAATGAAGATTTTATAAGAATAAGAAGAGAGCTAGGTATATGTAAATTGAATGATATATAAAACTAAAATATTAAGTTCACTCGAGTTCATAATATTTACTAAATTCATCTTAATAAGGATAATAAAAGAACTTTAAAAATTTTAATAATCGTGTCTTCCTTTCACATTTTTTTTGGTTTACAAAAGAATAATTTCTAAGGGTCTCGAATACCACAAATTGCCTTAAAAAGTTGAAACTTCATGTCAAAGTACATTCTACCTCTTGTCATATCATCTTTTACATCACTTTCATAATTATTGTTTCTCATAACTTGACTTTCTCTTTACTATATAGTTACTTTAGTTACTTTTCTTTCTCTCACACATACGATTTGAATCTCCATTCATAACTTTGACTCCTTTACTATTTTCCTAAAGAAACTATGAACTCCTTTAATCGAATTCCTTCAAAACCTTGTTCCTCAAACCAAAACTTCTATGAATAACAACACATTCTTTATGTCTTTCGTTTTGTCACCTTTCAAGTACACATTAATAATCACACTTTGTCCTATCCTCCTCCACGCATACCCATGAGTACTACCTTCTTTAAATAAAAGTATTATGACACTCTTTCATATCACTCATCTCATAACATCCTTTCATCACCTTTTGTCCTCTTATGAAAACCCCTCATACGAATAACAATCTTCTACACTTCAACCCATGCACTATATTTTAATAACACCCACTTGTTTCTTGTTTTAGTAGGCCATCATTGCTCACTTTTTCTCTCTCTCTCTCTCTATCTCTCTTCACGAGTTTCTCATTGTTTCTCTCAAAACAACTTTATGTCTAATCACAATATCTTCTTCTTTCCATCATTATCACTCCTCTCTCTCACGATAGGCTAGCCGATCTTCAACAAAATAGTATATTCCTCATATTCAAATGATATATCTCTTTCTTTGTCCTTTCAATATACTTCTCTAAAACTTGAGTCAAAATTTGATTATTTATCTATCGATCTTTTTGTTGCTACATTTCACGTAAAATATACAACTTATCATCTACTATTTTTGTTGCTATTTTTTTACTATATCATCTACTATATCATAGCCTATGTACAATCAATTATCGTCTTTAGCAATCATGACCTTTTTCATATTGTATATCTTTCTCTCCAATCAAGACTCATTAAAAACTTCTTCAAGAAAAACTTCATCTTACGTCACTCACACATCTCTATTTGTCTTATTCCCAACACATTCTTCACGTATACTCTCCATAAAGTAAAAACATCTTATAAAAGGATATTTGTTTTTATTAGGCCATTATTTCACCTCATCTCTCGAAAATCTTTAAAAACCATAAAAAAATTCACTCTTTTGGCTTTATCACACATCAAGTCACTCCATACATGACACAAACTCATAATTCGATAAAACTCTCACATGATAATTCTTTCTTATATAAAAGAATAATTCAAAACCATGTCCTCCTTGACTTCTTCTCAAATATAATACACTATCCTCCAATCTTGATTTGATTTGTCATTCACAAGCCTCTTAACTTACTACTCACGGATTTCCGTATTTGACTAAATTCTAAAAATCACTCACTTCCAAATGTCATTCAAAACATATCTAAATTATTGTCATTCTTCTATTTAATGGATTGGTTCAAGCCATACCAATTCCACTCGTATCTATCAATTCTCCTACACACTATTACCCTCTTCAAACTCGTTCTCCTTAGTTTTTTTTTTTAAATCTTGCAATGGCCTCTTCCTCCTCCAACAATGTGATTACAGCAGCAGATCTAAGGTATCCAGACTTGTTTCACACTTACAACTTACTATGCTCTCGCCCCATTCATGAAGGTAAATTGGTCAACTTTGACGACTTCATGCTCTTTGACTTAGACACCTATCTCCCTGAACTCAAACCTCTAATAGGATCTTCATCCCCAGCTGCCTATTATCCTGAACTAGTCCGACTGTTTTATACCAACTTCTCTACTAATCATGAACAGAACTCAATCACCAGCAAAGTCCGAGGACAGCTGATGATTTTCGATGCTTCCGACCTAGGTAGAATTCTAAACCTACCTTCCACCGGTACCGACCTTAACACCATAGTACCAATCGACCGATCGGTACTTCGAAAAATACTTCTCTGCACCAACTGCTACCAACTTCCGTGGCACATGAGGAATCTCTAACCTCATGCTCAACTTCTTGCCCAGATTCTTCTCCACAACATCTATCCCAAGCGTCCCCGCCAGGGATTAGTTCCTCGAAAAATCTCACTTCTTATCTACGCACTCTTTTCTTCTCTTCCAATAAACTGGTCATCCATTCTTTTTGACCTTTTTATTCGTTATCAAAAATTTGAGCCTCTTCTTTTTGGGTGTTTCATAACTCCCATTCTCAAATACTTCCAAGTACCACTTCACAACGAAGTCATCCTCCGTCCCTCGCAAGTCCTCGATGGAACCACCTTCAATCTAAGGTCCCTGCACATGCCCGGCTCTGATGAAGCAGATCCAACATCCTCCTTCAATTACTTTTCTGCTATGATGGATATCGAGCAAACTCAGGATCGAATCCTTCGTAATCAAGCCCTGTTGCAGCAGACTCGCAAGCGGAATCGTGCCCATTCACCTCCTCCACCTTCGAGATAAACTCATTTTTTATCTGTAATATTTTTTAAATACTTTTGGACTGTAATATTTGGTCTGTAATAACTCTTTTACTCTGATCCCTTCCTTTTTGTCCATGACAAAGGGGGAGAAAACCTGTCTCCATTATTGGAGAAATATTCTCTCTTTAAACATTATTTCACTTTTTTATCATATTATTATTTCTATGCATAATGTCTTTTTGACAAGGGGAGCATATTTTGTCATCATCAAAAAGGGGGAGAATGTTGAGAAACTCGGTTTTGATGTCACATAATATGATACACTGTCTCATTTGATTTTATATGATATGATAATATGTCCTCTTGAAATAATGTTATATTATGACTGAATATGTTTTGCCATAAATCTAACGAGTATTTGATGCAAGGATATCTCACCCAATAAGGATGGAGACTTCCTGTTCAAGTACAACTATGGTGCAATCATACTCCTTGAAGAAAAAACTTGATGAGTCATGCATTCCTAAAGTTCAAATGAAGAGATCGGCTACCTCAAGATGAAGACTTTTTTTCTTCTTTAGAGTCATATGTAACAGAACCTTCAGGAACTTGCATATTGCATATTACATACTCATTCATAAACATTATATCATCAAAGTATACGATAGTTTCAAAAAGCTCCTTTTTGAAAACTAATAATTGTACCTTCTTACAACCTCTTATGAAAAAGACATTTTGTCATATAATAATTGTACCTTCTTACAACCTTTTATGAAAAAGACATTTTGTCATATAATAATTGTACCTTACACTATATACAAGACAACATGAAAAGGAATGTAGGAAAAAGACAAAAACATAAAATCGGCTACATGGAGAAAACAAATATAATATGTTTTTGAAAAGACTCTAGAAATATTTTTAATATAAGAAGAAGACAAAAACATAAAATCGACTACAAAAGAAAAACAAAGAAAATATGTTTTAACAAGACTTTAGTTATCTTCTTTAAAGAAATGTTTTTTAATATAAGAAGAAGACAAAAACATAAATCGGCTACACAAAAGAAAAACAAATAAAATATGTTTTTGAAAGGACTCTAGTTACTTTTTTCATAACCATAGAATGTCGACTTACTTGAAGTCATCATTCTCTTTACAAAGCATTAAATGCCTCCTGTAACAAATCCTTGTTAATATCCTTCTCAAAAAATGTCGACCTTCTTTTAATCCTCATTCTCTCTAGAGACTTTGAAATACACAACATAAAGAAAACACTTGACATGACTATGTACAAATAAATATCTCAAAGCACTCATTGTACTTACACTCATTTAAAGCAAAGAAGTACTAATGTACCTCAAATCATTAATTAGAATAAAGACAAAACTACAACCCAACGTTCAATGTACTATTGTAAGAAATAGACTTTTTACATAAAATATGTATTACCTAAAATATTACAACGACTAGTGTACCCTCTATTCTACTTTTATGGAAAAAGGTATTCTCGAATTTATCTAAAAGATATTTTTTGAAATGACATAACATTTCACATTTCAAAAAGTTACAATTCCAAAAATGTAACGACTACTTTTTAAAAGCTATATAAACACACTCAAATAAACTATTCAAACAGGGAATGGAATAGACGTGTGAGCTTACAACGAGAAAAATTTCTATTCGATATTTGAAAAGAGAGCCTTGAAAAAGAAAGAGAAAAAGGAAAGAAAGAAAAGAGAAAAAGTCAAGTCCAACTCTTTGACAAAGAGTATCCTCTGAGTGACAAACAGAACATTCTGAGAATCCTTCATTCGTGCATTCATATCATTCTGAAGGTTCTATAGGAAGTATTGTAACTTTGTTATTCACTGTATTTCTTCTTTGTTTAAAGAAGTAGACCTCTGTGAAAGAGGGTGTTGCCCTTCTCTGTTGAGAGAAGAAGACCTCTTGGGAAGAGGGTGTGCCCCTTCTCTATTGAGAGAAGAAGACCTCTGGGGAAGAGGGTGTTGTACTATTTATCCGGTGACTCGGATGTTATAGTGGAAAGCTCAAGTGGTTTGCTTGGGGACTGGATGTAGGTCTGGATACTGACCGAACCAGTATAAATTCTGTGTTTTATGTGTTGTGCCTTATTGCTTAATTATTTTATTTTATCGATCATAATCATATTTCACTATTCACCCCCCCTCTAGTGGAATTTCAATTCTCGCTTAAATTCTCAAGTATTTTCGAATGTCAGTCTCGTTTTCAACTCTCCATTCGAAAACAAGTGCTCGTAATGGTATGCATTTTCGAAAACCAGTGCTCGTACTGGTATGCACCTTCGAAAACCCAGTACTCGTGCTAGCGTGCATTTCGAAAACTCAATGCTCATACTGGAGTGCATTTTTTGAAAACCCAGTGCTCGTGCTGGGGTGCATTTTTCGAAAACCCAGTGATCGTGCTGGGGTGCATTTTTTGAAAACCCAATGCTCGTGCTGGTGTGTATTTTTCGAAAACCAGCGCTCATACTAGTGTGCACTTTCGAAAACATAGTGCTCGCACTGTTATACATTTTTGAAACCCAGCGCTCGTACTGGGGCAATTTTCGAAATTCAGTGCTCATACTGGTATGTTTTTCAAATCCAGTGCTGGTACAGCTAGCGCTCATGCTAGTGTCTGGCTGACTGATCAATTAGCCCTCCCGGTTCAGTCTTTGTACTAACCAATCATCATCATTCAAGCTCTAAATTCTCAATTTCGACCTTTTGGTCATCATTTTATCAAAAAATCAATCATTTTTTTCTTGCGAAGGACCCTCTTCAGGGAGAGTTTGAGGGAACTCATTCCTTTTGCATGCAACCATCTTTCATTCGCAAGAACCCTTTTCCAGAGAGAGTTTGAAAGGACTCATTTTCTTTGCGAACAGTTTACAAAACAACAACCAACTTTACACAAAAGAACCATTTTTCTAGGGAGAGCTTCGACGGAAGCTCGTTTCTTTTTGTGGCCCCCATTTTCTCATCTTTGGCCAACACCTTCACAGAGGACCCTCTTCTAGGGAGAGTGTGATGGACTCGTCCCTCTGTGATACTTTCTCAACTTTGTTTTTCGGCTGCCTTCCATAAGAGAAGCCTAGAGATAAGGAGTTTTGACGAAAACTTAATTTCTCTTCGAAAGTTCCGTTTTGCAAACACCCCCTCTTTCAGGGAAGAGAGGAGTATTTCCAACTTCCCATTCAGGTAAGGGCTTAAGCCTGAGTCTCTCTTTTTGGGGAAAAAGAGAGGAGAATTTTGTCACGGACGTGTTAATTTGATATCAAGTAATCACTTTCATTAAGGATTTCAAGAATATTTTGCCAATTTGCTATCAAAAGTCATTTGTTGATCTCAAAGCTTTTATCGCATAAAAAATTACCTCAAACTACCTTTAGTATTATTTCCAAAAGAGCAAGACTTTTGCGATATAAGAACTGAATTCAAGCTTTTTCTGTTGGTCAACCAAGAGGATGAAGAAAAATCTTTGATATGACCAGCAAGGGAAAAATTCAATGATGTTGAAAAGCCATAAGTGAATCAATATTGATCATAGCTATGTCACATTCTCAAAGATCAATCTTTTGGCAGTAAGACAGTGGAAATATCCTGGGCAGTAAAGATAATCTACCCAATCCATATATCCTCAGTCCTTCAAAGCTGCAATCAAATATCTGCAAAAGGGATCTCTCAATTGTCGTCAAGGTGAAGACGAATTATGCAAGCTAGATCTCCGGGGCCAAAGAAGATTTGGATCATCTCCGAGATGAAGGAATTTGTGAAGGATCATTCCAGGGAAAGTTCAGACCACCGTCGAGATGAAGGCGAGTGTGATAAACCTATAGACAAACCCTAAAATATATTTTGATTTTTGCTATCATCTAGAGATTTCTGAACCAATATCATCTTCCTAATTCCTGAGAAAGAAAAAGAAGGATCGGAACATCTCCAAGATGAAGGAGTTTGTGACGTACCCTTCCCCAAAAAAAGAGAGAAAAGTCAGGACATCTCCAACATGAAGGATGATGTAAAAGCCCAAGGAAGCTCCATGACTCAAAAAGAGTGCAAAAAGATCATCATGGGAAATGCCCAGGATATCGAACTGCCCCAAACTGTCACGAATCATCTTTATCTATGTGAAATTCTTTTATCAATATCCTCTCACTAAAATTCTTTTATGAAGCTAAGAATGTTTCCTCTCTTTTCATATCAAAGAAATTGATATCTTCCTTGAAGAAACTCAACAACAACAAATTTGAATTTGATTCTTGATTCTACGAAGTTAGCCTAAATGAAGTTAATACTCTAGGTAGAAAGATGTGACATTCTCACACATATGCATAAATTCAATCATTTTGGATCAACTACAATTTTTGGCATCTCATTGGCAATATTTTCACATTATCCCAACATGAAGCAAAAACTTGATGTTCGTTTTGACGTATCCTGACGTCATCCCTCCTTAGGACTGAAAAGTCCTTTCCTTCCTCCTGATCTGAGCGCTCTCAAATTCACACACTTTCCTGTGTTCCCCACTGTCCCGCCATAGACAGTTCCCGCTCAGGATAAGAGTTAAACCTGAACTTTTTGCAAAAAGTCTATTATTGTCAAAAGTTATTTTCAGTCTCAGCAATGAGGCGCCCAAGATCAACCCCTTTTCAAGCTTTAGGGACCCCAATTTTTATCCTTTTGCAAAACCCCTCTTGGACTTGTTGTGTAAAGTCTAAAGGTTCCGTCACAGTTTCCTCGCTCTTCGAGGATTCTGTATCCATTCAGGCTAAGGATTAAACTTGTTACCTCGCTCCTCGAGGTATAACCCAAAACCTTCTGCGAGAGGTCGTCTGTTTTTAGAAAGCTGATTTAGTCTCAACAACGGGACGCCCCAGATCATCCCCTTTCGAAGTTTTAGGGAATCCCCTGTTTCTCTCTTCTCGCAAACCCCTTCTGGATTTGTTCGTCCAAATTCCGAAGGTCCCATCATGGTTTTTCTCATCCGAGGATTCCGTATGGTTGCCCCTTTCAGGTTAAGGGATAAGCCTGAACCTTGTTCCACGATGTATCTTCCATTCAGGTTATGGTTAAACCTGAGTCTCATTTCAACTAAATACCCTTTTAGTCCCACCACGGTTTCTTCATTAGGGGACTTCGTGCGATTCCCCCCATTCAGGTTAAGCACTAAACCTGAATCTCGCTTTGGCGATGCATTTTGTTGTCCCATCACGGTTTTCTTCGTCTAAGGATTTTGTATGGTCGTCCCCTTTAGGTTAAGGGTTAAGCCTGAACCTTGTCCTACGAGGTACCTTCCGTTCAGGTTTGGGTTAAACCTGAACCTCGTTTCGACGAGGTAATCCTCTTGTCCCATCATGGTTTTTCCTATAAAGGAATCCATGCTTTGTACATCCATCCAGGAAAGGATCATATTTGAAATTTCATCTCACAAGATATTTCTCTCAAAATGTGTCCCATCAAGGTCCGCTCAAATTTTCCTTTCCCCATTTCAAATTTTCTTGATATACCTTTGTCCCATCCAGGTTAAGGGCTAAAACCTGCGTCATTCCAAAAAGCTGATCTCGCCTCACTCATAAGACTTGATCAAAATTCTCATCTTCCAACACTTCAGGATTTTCACTCAAAGACCCATCATAATTTCCTCACTTCCGTTATCTAGTCATATCTTTTTCGAGGATTTCGTCTCCCCCAAGCCATTCAGGATAAGGTTTTAAGCCTGAAAATCATGTCTTTTCAAAATAATTCTTCTACACCCAGTTCAGATCTGCTGACTGAAAGATTTTTCAAAATTTGGAGTGTTTCTTTGCCACTAAGCTCGGCTTTCGACCGACTTAGTAGCAAAGAGGGGCATCTGTGAACACCCCAAATTTTTCAAAATGTCGTAAATATCCCCTTTTTGCCCCTGACCCCATTCTCTGAGAAAGTAAAAAGCAATTTCAAAGCCAAAATTTAGTTATTCTTCAGATTTTCTAAAATAAATTCCATATTGATGTATCCAGTTTGATTTCAGATCCGGATTCAGTGTCAAAAACCTAAATCTGAGCTTCGTTGTCCAAAGTTCCAAATTAAAATTTTAAAATATTAAAAATAAATTTTGAAAAAATCAGACTGTCCATCTGGTATTCTGTTGGATCCACAACCTTGTATTTCTCAATTCGAGGTTTTAAACCTTGAATATTTTCTAAAAGATCCGGACGTAAACTCATTTTCTGAAGAAACTTCTCCAAAATAGCCTTGAAGGCCTTCTTTTGTAAAAATTTCTCAAAAATACAAAAAGATTAGTTTCAAATCTATATTTTCTCATAGATCTTAAGGTTCTATTCCAGAATATCCAAATAAATAAATAAATATATATATATATATATATATATATATATATATATATATATATATATATATATATATATATATATATATATATATGGAAAATGAAGAAAAGAACAAAAGAAAAAAATGAAAATATAGAAAGAAACTGGGTTTTGAAAAACTCTTTTTGAAAAACGATCTTTTAAATTAAAACCATTCTTTTGCAAAAACTTTTGAAAAGACCACCGTTTTTAAAAAAAAAAGCTTTTTACAGGGAACCGCCTTTTTGCAAAAACCTTTTTTTTTTTTTTTTTAAATTAGGGTTCGGAAACCCTCTTTTTCGCCGGCTCCCTCTCGCTCCCCTTTGGAAAACCACCATCTCCAGAAGCTTCTCTTCCACTCTCAAACCCGCCACGGCCGACCCCATGTGCAGAACCCCCATGTGCGAAACCTCCTTCTCGAAGCCTCCATGAGCTCTCCCCATGTGCCCCCTATCACATGCCCTCTCATTCGAGAATCCTCTCTCTCTATGGCGATCTCCCCTCTCACAGACCCTTCCTCTGGAAGGTTCATGATCGCATACCCTAATCTGCCATCTTCCATCAACATCCACCCTTGATCGCCAACTGATCCTTCACCGCCATTCATCTTCAACTTCTTCCACTTCCAGACCCTCCCACCATTTTCTATAAGAAGTGTGCAAGGGGAAAGGAACGGGGGAGAAAAAAGGGGGAAGAGGAAAGGAAAACGGAAACAACCTTTCGCATCGATTTTCACTAGAGTTTTCAGAATCATCCACTTTTCCCCTTTTAATTCCATCCCCGACTCTCATCATCGGTGGTCGACATACCATTCTCCATTTCCACTGCAACAAGTTTTTCTATCCATTATCAACATCGCAACCGCGAAAATCCATCAAGGAAGGAAGAAACCCGTCCATTCGCGCCTTTCATTCTACTCAGCACCTCCGTTAAGATCTCCAGCCGCAACCACGAAAATCCATCAAGAAGGGAAGTCCATCCCAATCTCTACACGACAAATAGATCGGTAGAAGAACCCCCTCTTTTTTTCAGGCTCTCTGCAATCGGGATTGCATACCTAGGACCTTCCTTCACTAGTTAAGTTTCATCTCGTCTCACTCTTCCTTTTTTTTTTATACATATACTTTCTCTTGTCAAGAAGTTATCATCAATTGATATTTTGCTGAGGTTCAAACTAAAAACCATGTTGCTTTGCTCGATTCATCATTTGATCATCCTGGATTTTTTTATTATTATTGAAATCAGTTGGGCAAGTGCAATGATTCCTTCTAGCATTTTTTTCCTTTACAGCACGGACGATATCCTGCTTATATTGAGAGTCATGTTTTAGCTCACATTGAACTTAGTGAAGCCTTTTAGAAGCATCACACTTGAACTACCAGTTTCACACTGTATATGCATGTTACAGCAGGTTATGTTAGATTAAGAGCTGGGATTTCACAATAGGTGGCCTTGTCTTTGTTTCATTATAACTTGGATACAGTCCTGTGGGCTGCTATAATACAACAAAATTGTGATTCCCCTTTTACTATAGTAGTTCATCAAGAACTACTATAGCTACATTTTGTTTTTCCTTCCATAGTGGTTCACACAGAATCATTATGGCCTTTCTTTGTTATATTAGTTCATCAAGAACTACTATAGCTGCAAAAAAAATTTTCTTCTTCACAGTGATTTGCATAGATCCATTATGACATTTCTCTGCTATAATAGCTCATCAAGAACTAATATAGCTGTATTTTTTTTTATTTTTACAATGGTTCACATGAAACCATTGTGATTTTCTTTTCTTTTTTAGATAGTTCATCATGAACTATTATAATTGTAATCAGTGTTTTCTTTCTCTAAGCCACTCGGATCTTCCATCACAAGTTGATAGGGCTATTGCATTTCATAACGGTCCATCTTGGACCATCCTGGTCCTTGCCTTCACTCATTACGTATAGATGGTCATTTAATTATGGCATTGTTTGCATATATATATATATATATATATATATATATATATATATATATATATATATATATATATACACACACATCTATGTGTATGTATATTGGCTAACAAGTGCAGGGTAGGCCAGATGCCTTCCTCGTTTAGATGTGAGTGAAGCAACTTGTGTAAAAATCTTTTTCATACTTTTAAATATCCCCTTGTTCAAATTTTATCTTGCAGGAATATGAGAGACACTTGAGATTAGAAATTTTTTTTGATGTTTTCAATCCCAACATTGCAATAAATTAGATATTAATGAAATTTCTACATTTCCTGTTTTAGATAGAATGAATGAGCATAGTAAATATTAGGAGTTGCTTGTTTTCATGCTTTTTTGCCTTTATCTTTCAAAACTTTCACCAATGGCGAAATACGAATGGCACGTGCACCATTTCGTAAGAGGTAATTAATCCTAAGTTGATGATTTACATCAATGGCCATAGTCAGGATGTAAACAAAACTTAGGATTTTTATCTTTTATAAAATAACATTGGATCCACACTGGATCCTTTTTTTCATCATATTTTCAAATATTTCTTTCTTTTATTAGAGTTTAACTTAAAATTTGCTCAAAATATATACCAATAGCCATAGTCAGGGTATATTGAGAGTTAATTTCATTTTAAAACTCTATAAAAGCACAAAAATATGTTTTATTCTTCACCTGAATTTAAATATAGATTATTATATAATACATTCAATGACCATAGTCAAGGATGTATTATATTTTCAATCTTATTTCAATTCATGTAAAGAATGAAATACGATTTTTAAATCCAATTTCAAAAATTTAAATTCATTCATCATTTAGGATAGAATTGCATCATATTTTCAAAAATTCCCTTTTCAAAATCCAAGTGATTGTGAATATCTTTTCTTCAATTTCTATTTCAATTTATCAATTCTATCTCGTTTATCAAAAGTCCAAATTCTGACTTTGAAATCAAAATCAAATTCAACTTGATTCATTTTCTAAAAATTCCAAATTCAAACTTCAAATTCAAAGTCCAAGTTGACTTTGAAATTCATTTATTCAAAGTTCAAAATTTTCAAATCAATTTTTTTGAAATTCCAAATCCAAAGTTAGATCCAAATTATATTTTGGATTTCAGGTTTCGAATACAATTCCCATTTAGGATTCTAGATCCAAAGTCCAACTTTCCTCTTCGATCTCAGACTTCAGATCCAAATCCATCCTAGGATCCAGAATCCAATTCTACCTTGGATCTCAGACTTCAGATCAAAATCCATCCTAGGATCCAGAATCCAATTCTACTTTGGATCTCCGACTTCAGATCCAGAACCCAACTCTACATTGGATCTCAGACTTCAGATCCAAAATCCATCTTAGGGTCCAGAACCCAATTCCACCTTTTGGATCTCAGGCTTCAGATACACAACCCCTTTAGGATTCAGTACCCAATTCTACTTTGGATCTCAGAATTCAGATCCAATTTCATTTTAGGATCCAGAACTCAATTCTACTTTGGATCTCGGACTTCAGATCTAATTCCATTTTAGGATCCAGAATCCAATTACATTCCCAAGTCTAGATTTTGAATCCAATTCCATTTTCGGATCTAATCTAAATCTTCTAAATCCATTTCTATTTTTTCAAATGCCATTTGATTTTCTCAGATCCATTCTAAGATTCGAATTCAATATCACTTGAAAATTTCATCTTCTTCTCCTAAATCCATGATTAAATTCAAAGCCCATTTCTGACTTTGAGGCCTCATCTCTCATCTTCAAATCTTTCTTTTTCAAAATCAAGATTTATTTTCCCAACTCTGATTATTTCAAAAACTTAGAACTTCTCTGATCTATCTCAAGTTCTAAGTTAGATTCAACCATTTCTTCACTCCATTATCAAGTTCATCTCAGAACACTTGGAAATCTTTAAAACATGTTTTTCAAAAGAGTATACATCTTTGCATTGCACAAGCATGATTCTTTGTGCATTTAGATTTAGAATAAATCCTTAGATGATATTTAGGCAAAGCAAAAAGGCATAGATTTGATCCTTGGTTCGATTACCCCTGGTAAAGGTGCCAGGAACGGTCAAACCTCGTACCGACGAGCGAACCCCGTCTCTCCATTTTTCCCGCAAATTTTCAAAACGGAGGCAAGTAATTTTTATTTTCAAATCATGGTCAAGTGAGACCCTGCAAAAGAGTTCCTCTTCTCTCTTCTTTTCTTTTCTCTTCTCTCTTCTTTTCTCTCTTTTATATTTCTCCCTTCAAAAAGGAGGAAAATAGAAGTTAGAAAGGAAAAGAGAAGGAAGAGAGAGAAACCACAGGATACACAGAGGAAAATTTTTGCGATGATCACAGATCCCCTTTTTGTTGGGAACCGCTTGTAAGAGGCCTATCACTGTTCTTGAAGAACTTTCCTTTTCGTCTTCTGCTTTGATCATGCTTTGTGCCACTGTTATTGTTGTTCTTGTTGCCACTGCCATAAATGTTACCTAGGGTATCGGCTGAGCAAGCGACATGTGCCTTTTTCTTTTGATCCTAAGCATTCTTGACCAGGGTAATGCCCTCATACACTCCGTTCTTTATTCCCATTCTGCTCGTTCTGTGAGTTCAATGAATGATTTGGATGGGTATGTGGAAATGAGGCTTCTCAAAGGCTGCGAGAAGTTGTTGAGGATAATCTGGAGGGCATGCTCCTTAGCTATGGGATTCCTCATTTTGTTGCAAATACTTCTTCATTTACGGATGAAATCTCTGGCCTTATGATTGCCTTCTTGCTTGAGGTTGTACAACTGATTGAGCATGGCCAAAGCTTCTGTATTGAACAAAAATCACTCAATGAACATGTTAACAACCTTGTCAAAATCTCGCAACTCAATGGGGTTGACATTCTCTGCATACCATTTACCAGTTATACCTTCCAAACTGCGAGGGAAGCAGAGGAAAAGAACACGGTTATCTTCGCTGAACCTGGCGCATTCTACGAAAAATATTGCAAGATGGGCCTTGGGATCACCGGATCCATCAAACTTAATGAACTTCCTGGGGAGGTTCTCTAGATTATTATCCTCTTCCAATCTATGGTAGAAGTCTTGTCTGGTATATAATTTCTTTCCTTTATCTCGGATTTGCAGATCCTTGACTATCTTGGTCAGCGCTTAGATTGGATCTTCTACGGGGGGCCCATATTTAGGTATGCTCACTGATACAGGCTCTTCAACTGCCCTCTTAGACTTTCGCAGATGTTTCGGGATGAACATCAGCTGCTCTTCTTCTTTAGAACCCTCCTCTGCTGATTCCGAGTCCTTAGAGGTGCTGTCATGCTGGATTTTCTGTTTACTGATCCTGACATGCCTTTTTATGGGTTTTCTATTGATTTTGCTCTTAGATGATGTTTTCTTTGGACCAACACCAGCCTTCTCAGACATCATTTTTGACATCATTTTCTGAAACACTTTGTACATGGCAGGATCATCATCATCTTCTTCTTCTGGACCATGTCCCCTAGACAATCTGGGAGAGTTCATTTCCTTTATCTCGTTGTCACTGTGTTGCTGAACAGTTTGCTTGTCAGTTCTTGTCTGAACCATTTTGAAATGCCAGAGTTTTCCTGTAGAATAAGGGAATGGTTAGAGTGCAGAGAAAACTCTTTTTAAAAAAAGTTCGAGAGAAGCAAGAATGGAGGGTTTGGTAGACAAATTTTAAGGTTATCCCATTACCGAGGATTTGGTCATCACCAGACTTGTGATAATTGTGTTATCATTTTCATGATAACAGAAAAATATTCCTTGTTACCTAGGCGACATCGTCAACCATGATAAAAAGACTTTAAAGAAGATTACGAGGAATATCCCATTAACAGAGATGAGGTCGTCACAAGAATCATGACCATTTATGTTATAAAACAAAAAGAGTAAAATTTGGCCCAAAACAACTTTTCAGTAGAGCAAAAAGTAAATTTTATTGATAATAAGTTCAGAGACAAAGAGAAGGTGGACAGACAGTTTGCCACCACTCTTGATATTCAGTAGATACATTTGATCCAGGAAATACAGACAGAGAAATGAAGTTATCCCAAGTATATTTGGTTACATGGTATGCTGCAGATTAAATTCTAGCATGTTATCCGTTGAGAAGCAAATGTTGGCACGAACCTGCCGCTGCAAAAACTGTTTGAGACACCTCTCTGTCTGATAATCGACATAGTAGAAGGGGACAAGCAATCTGTAGCGCTTGCTGTGAGCATAAGTGTAACGATGAACTGATTCTCGTCTGTCAAAGAAATCCCAAAGGATCTCTTCCTGATGCAGTTTCTCGATCATGGCTCGACACTGAATGGAAGACTTCGGCTTCTTATTGTTGAACCTGAAGGAACTGGTCTTTGATGGCACATGTTGCAAGAACCATGACTGTAGAGCATAGGTGCATCCTTCCACCAGAATGGTCTCTCCAAGAGCGAAACGAGCCAAACCTCGGTAAAGGAAAGCTAAGGCTACCATGGAAACTGAAAGTTGATGGGTCTGCTTGCTTCCCCATCTTCAAAAGAGTTGGGCAACTCTGACATCGATGAAATTCTAACCGTCCTGAAAGAAAGCTAACCCCATTGTACATAGGATCATGGCATGTTGAATTCTGTCTTTCGCTGCTCGAGACAAGGTGTCAACCTCTTCGTAAGCTCCATACTTGCGATAGAGTCCAAACAAGTCGATGAACTGACTTCCGTTGATCTCAGTGAGAGGCCAAGATCTGCTCCCTATTGCTCTGGCTAGAGCTTCTCGAACATCTACCCCTTTGATGTTGATCAGAAACTGTTGCTCGACAGGATCATCTGGCTGACCAGCCAGTTTGGGCAATCCCATAATGTCATTAAATTCGTCCATCAGTAGAGTCATCTCTCCTCATGGAAACCAAAATGTACAGGTACGTGGGTTCCACCGTTCTGCCATAGCCTGAATCAGACTTCCATTGATGGTCCTCTTGCCTACTGTCGATGTCGTCTCCAATTGTAAACACCCCAAATTTTTTAAAATCTTTTAAAATCTCCCTTCTTGCCTCTAAATTCATTTTTTTTGAGCAAATGAGTCATGTTTAAATCTAAATTCTAGTTCATTTCTCAAGTTTTACTGAAATTAAATTCATTTTATATGTTTAAATTGATTTCGGGTCTGGATCCATTGTCCAGATCCAAATCTGAGTCTCATTGTAAAAATTTTAAATTAAAATTACAGAAAATACCAAAAATAGTTTTTAAATAACTCGGACAGTCCATCCAACATCCGTTTGGATCCATCACGTGTATTTCTCGATTCGAGCTTCAAAAACTCGAACATTTTCTCAAAACTCGGGTCCAAACTGAGTCTTATGAAGAAATTTCCCGAAATGGTCTGAAATTCTCAGAAAAATACTTTTGTGAATATTTCTCAGAAAAATACAAAAAATTAGTGTTTAATCTTTGTTTTCGTGTAAAAACTTAGATTTTTGTTCAAAAAAAAAAAATGGAAAAACGATACAAAAATCAAAAAAAAAAAATTTGAGGAAAGCAAATGGTTTTAAAGCTTGTAAGAGTTGAACTTTGCTAAAAAACTCATTTTTAAAACCACTTTTTAAAAAAAAAAATCTTAAAAGGAGCCCCTTTTTATAAAATATTTTTAAAGAGGGGGGGTCGTCGGAAGACTTTTTAGGGTTTTGAAATCCTTTGCAGAAAAGGGGTCGAATCTTCCTCTCTTCGCCGCCTCTCTCTCCCTCTCTCGCCCGAACCCTCCATGGCAAAAACCGCCCATGTGCGCCCGGCTGCCGGATCTCCCCTCCATTTTCCACCATGCGATTGATCCACCCTTCATCTCTAACGGAAGGGGCTTCTGGAGCTTCTTCTCCTGCTTTAAAAAGAGAGTCATCCCTTACACTCAGGGGGGGGGACCATCGATCATTCACACTGGCCATTAACGCTTGCTTTTTTTCCCCTCTTTCCGGAAGGATTATCTTCTCCCTACATCGAGAAGCACCTTCATCCAAGGCATCAGCGGTTTGCTTCTCTCTGCTAAGCCCCTCTAAAAGGAAGCCTCCAAGCCTCTTCAGGGTCATTGTATTTGTTCTTCTTCCCTCTGATCGGGCGAAGAAAATCTAGTTTCATCACACCAGAAAGAAACCTACTGAAGAACAAAAGGAAGGCGACCCTTCTCTTCATCCTTCAAGATCCTCAGCAAACGGGAGACTGTTTCAGGATCTTCTGTAGAAGTAAGTAAGCTCTCCTTTCCTCTTTGATCTTCTCTGAAATTTTCTTGTTGTTTATTTTATTTCGTTTTCTTAAACTCCCATTAACGCACCACGGATGGGATGGGGTTGCCTATAGCAATCACAACCCACCCCCCTGTGCAACATCGAATGGAACAAGTCGTGTTACAACATTTTATTTCTTATTTACCTACAATTTTGCTAGTTCTATCCATCTTGATTTGAGATTTCTCCTTCGATTTCGGTTTTGTTTTTCTACTGGTCTTGATATTTTGTCTGTGAAATTTTATGTCTTATTTACATTCGGATTCTCAAAATTACGTTGGGTTCCCAACTTATCTCACTAGGTTTCCTTAATCTATAGATTCGATGGCAGTTCATTTTTTTTTTGAAGTGCAGTCATTGCATTCCATGGCAACAAATTTAGTCTTTTAAGTTCATCTCCATTATCGATTACATGGGTCTTTATTTTTCTCTGCGTTCCGATCTTCATATCTAGCATTTTTTTTTTGTACCCTGTTCCATTACCCAGTTGCTCTGTGTTGTTTCAATCATTGAAACATACCCTCTGCAGTTATATTTCGCTATTTCAATCCATTTGGTCAATTAATGCTATTCATTAGTTCTGTTGATCATACTTTTCCCTACTTAGATATGGTTTCTTCCATTTTGCCCTGATTACTCTTTTTTTTTATTTTATCATGGGTCATAAGAGCATTCAGGACTTATTCGTGTGTGTTGATCATATCTCATATGCATTGCTCTGGCATCCATCAACACCTTACACTCATACTTAGTATTATGCTATCCTCATTATATGTCACTCTCTCCAGTAGTGACTTCCTCGGTTTGCCGTCACTCTATGATAAGCCACTGATGCAGCACATGTCCAGACACGATGTTAGTCGATTATTATTAAAGATAATTTACTTGTGTATCTGATTCATTGATCGAAAAATGAATCATAGCTGCTGTCAAGGGTAACTCCCCAATTTGCTTATGAACAATGGATTTGTTTAAGATTAATTAGCTAATGAAGATGGTTCATCAAATATCGATTTAGAGATACTAAACCATTAAAGATAACTCGACATTAAATTGAGAAGGTAATTTGTTTATACATTTTCAGAGCTTATTTATCAGCGTTTACAACCCATACCATCTGGTTTGCTTTTGTTATATCACATTTGACTCATTGTATTTTCTCTTGCAGCAGGCCTTCTCTGTGTATAGTGATATTAAGGCCACTATGTCCACCTTCATCACCACCCAACTACATTACAACATATTGTACATCCTTTCCCAGCTTCTGCATCTACATCCTGATTTTATCAACATCATTGACTGAGCATCGACAATATATATTCCCTGCATTCTCGTTAGATTTGTGTTTACTAGTTCTCTCTGTAATTTTCTTTGTATTTGTATTAGAAGTTTTTCCTAATATTCTCGTTCACTGATCTATTTGTTGTTTCACTGGTCCGTTCGTCGCTTGCTTAATCCAGTTACTCATCCCCTATCAAAATGGTGGATCAGTGAAATGTACCAGAAAACATGCTGCTAAACTGTGACTTTGATCCTCATGAATAATTATCTAGGATGTTGTCGTTATATCAACAAGAATGATGGTTGATGAAAAATCTGTTGCATACCCCCTTGAGAGAGGAAGCGTCAAATTCAAGGTAATCTGAATTCCAGCTTAAGGCTTGAAGCTGGGTCTGTGTGAGTATTGATTAATCATCAGGATTCCATGTATATTCGTTTGAAATTCTGAAAGGATCACGTGGTTGTTGGCAATGGAAGTGGTATCTGGACAATGGCTGAATAACCTCAGCTGCTGCTGAGCATTTTTATATGTGATCATCTGGATCAATGAATTGACCTCCAACAACCTTTCAAATTTTGTGCGTGGCCACCCTCCAGAAAGATCCTCTCCACAACCCCCACCAAACATCACTGGTGTTGAGCACTACGGCGGCTGTCCACTGGGCCCTCTCCCCAAACTTGGAAAGATATGTCGGTCCAGCCACAACCCTTATTCAGGCTGTGAATTTCGATAAAGACTTAAAGAGCAGTTTTTTGTGGGTAAGTTGTTATATTACGACAAGTCTAGTTTCCCTTCAAATTATAATTAGATTTTGTTAATAATGTTGCTTTCCTTGAAGAATAGCCTTGATTCTCCCCCTTTTGATTTACTGCAATTGAAAAGGGATGCTCTGCTTTATGGTTTACTGAAAACATGTGTCTAAAGATGGTTCATTAGGCTATGATATAATTAGGGGATTATGTAAGATCGGTGGCTTAAGTTAGGTTGGTCGTGGTGATATTCCCATTATTTACATGGTATACAAATGACCTAGGCCACTTTCTGTAGATAATGTTATTTTTTTTTATATATATAATGTTCATCTGTGTAATCATGCTTTCTATGTATGCTATTCTGCATTGTATATTTCTTACATGTCGCGATGAAAAGTTGATCTATGAATTTATTCATATCCATTGGCCGAACTCCCAATGCATGATTTGGTCATCTTATATACCAAAAACCCGAATTTGGCTTGCTGAAATCAACTGTTTTGCATGAGATATCATAAATTATGCCCAAAAGAACTTACTGTTTTGCTGTGTAAAATTTTCTGACACGTTGTTTCAATAAACTGTAGCGCTGAAATCAGCTAGAGATCTCATCGGTAGATATCCTTTAAAAATTCCTCCATTTATAGTATTATAAGTCAGTTCGTAGCTGCTAGAGGGGATCCACAAATCTTCCTTTTTCCTGGTAAACTAAGTCAGATGGTTGGAGTTGATCACCTGGTAGAACATCACTGCCACCTGAATTTCACCCCTGTCAACCACCTATTGCTACACCTGCATACCTATCCATTTCTCATACCACCTGCAGTGGCCAATTCTGATTGCCCGAGACAGCGACCCATCGGCTACTGTGTATTCACAGTGGTTCACAATGAACCACTATATTTTTTTTTCTTCTTTCTTCTATGGTAGTTCATTAAGAACTACCATAGCCACCATGCATTCTCAAGTGGTTCATCATGAACTATTGTATTCCCCTTTCTTCTATGATAAGTTCATCAAGAACTACAATAGCCACCATGTATTCACAGTGGTTCACAATGAACCACTGTGTTCCCCCTCCCCTTTATGGTAGTTCATCAAGAACTACCATAGCTGCCATGTTCCACTGTGGTCCTCAATAAACCAACCGTGTTTTCTTTCTTTCTATGCCGGTTCATCGGGAACTACCACATTTCATGATGGTTCACTTTGGACCATCCTGGCTATTGCTTTCAGCCACTGCATATACCCTCTCATGTATAAGTTTTTGTTTGCTTATAACATTTCCTCTATATATATACATATATACATGTACACATGTATATATATATATGTATATTTTCTCATAATATGCCATTTGCATCTTTCATTTAGTATGAGTACAGCATTTTAAGTTAGAATTAATCATTTACATTCTTTTTCTAATCTCAACCATTTCCTTTTATCTTGGCATCATGCTAACTCCCCTTCTTTTTGCAGGAAGATGTGAAAAAACCGAACTGAAAGCTGTTGATATTTTTAGTTTCAGTGTTAGACATTTATGAAAAACTCTATATTTCTAGTTTTTAGATAGAATGAATGGGCATTGTAAATATCAAAAATTGTCTATTTTCTTGACTTTTGCCTTTATTTCTCAAATTCTCACGATGGTGAAACACGAATGGCACGTACACCATTTTCGTAAGAGGTAATTGATCCTAAGTTGATGATCAATATCAATGGCCATAGTCAGGGTGTGGACAGAACTTAGGATTTTTATCTTTTACGAAATAACACTGGATCCACACTGGATCCGTTTTCAAAATTCATCATATTTTTCTTAAATATTTTCTTCTTTTATCAGAATTTAACTTAAAATTAATTCAAAATATATACCAATGGCCATAGTCAGGGTATATTGAGAGTTAATTTCATTTTAAATTCTATAAAAGCACCAAATGTGTTTCATTCTTCACCTGAATTTAAATATAGATTATTATATAGTACATTCAATGACCATAGTCAAGGATGTATTATATCTTCAATCTTGTTTTAATTCATTTAAAGAATGAAATAGCTTTTCAAAATCCAATTTCAAAATTTTAAAATTCATTCATCACTTAGGATAGAATTGCATCATATTTTTAAAATTCTTTTTCATAAATCCAAGTGATTCTTTCCTTCATTTCTCAGATCAAATTCTATTCATAAATTCAAATTCAACTCTATTTCTCAAAAGGATTCAAGAATTCAATTTCAAGGTCCCATTTGACTTTGAAAACTTTAGAATCAACTTATATCCAAAATTCAAATTCTAATTTCAAATTCAAAGTCCAAATTGACTTTGAAATTCATTTTATATTCAAAACTCCAATCAAACTCAAAGTTCAATTTAACTTTGAGATTCTTGATTCATCTCCTAAATTCCAAATTCAAACTTCAAAATTCAAGGTTTAATTTGACTTTGAAATTCGTTTGTATATTCAAGATTCAAGTTCTAAAATTCATTTTTTTTGGAAGTTCCTCTTCTGAATTTAACAACTCCAAATCCATTTTAGGATCCAGGATTCAACATTCATATTGGATCTCAGACTTCAGATCCAAAATTTCCTTTAGGATCCAGAATCCAATTTCACCTTGGATCTCAGACTTCAGATCCAAAATTTCCTTTAGGATCTAGAATCTAATTCTACTTTGGATCTTAGACTTCAGATCCAATTCCACTTTAGGATCTAGAATCCAATTCTACTTTGGATCTTAGACTTCAGATCCAATTCCATCTTAGGGTCCAGAGTCCAATTCTACTTTGGATCTCAGGCTTCAGATCCACAATCCATTTAGGATTCAGAACTCAAATCTACTTTGGATCTCAGACTTCAGATCCAATTCCATTTTAGGATCCAGAATCCAATTTCACTTTGGTTCTCAGACTCCAGATCCAATTCCATTTTAGGATATAGAATTCAATTCTACTTTGGATCTTAGACTTCAAATCAAAATCCATCTTAGTATCCAAAACCCAATTTTATATCGGGCCTTAGATCCCAGATCTTAAATCCATTTTTAGATCCAATTCAATTTCAAAATCTGGATTTCAAATCCAAGTCCACTTTCAGACCTCATCTGAACTTCCTAAATCCATTTCTATTTTGATTTCTCGAATCCATCCTAATTTCAAATCTTAAATTCAATTATCAAATTTTATCTCTTCTCCTAAATCTAAGTTCAAAGTCCATTTCTGACTTTGAAATTTCATCTCCTTTCATTTTTAAAGCTTCAAGTCATTCTTTCTCATTTATTTTCCCAACTCTGATTTACTTCAAAAGACTTAGAACTTCTCTGATCTATCTCAAGTTCTAAGTTAGATTCAAACATTTCTTCACTCCCTTATCAAATTCATCTCAGAATACTTAGAAATTTCTAAATCAATTTTCAAAAGAGCATACATCCTTGCATTGCACAAGTATGATTCTTTGTGCATTTAGAGTTAGGATAAATTCTTAGATTATATTTAGGCAAAGCAAAAGGCATAGATTCGATCCTTGGTTCGATTACCCCTGGTAAAGGCGCCAGGAACGGTTGAACCTCGTACCGACGAGTGAATCCCGTCTCTCCATTTTTTTCGCAAATTTTCAAAACGGAGGCGAGTTAAATTTCTAAATATTTTTCAAATTAAGGTCAAGTGAGACCGCGCAAAAGGGTTTCTCTTCTCTTCTTCTTTCTTTCTTTTCTCTTCTCTTTCTCTTTTTCTTTCTTTTATTTTTCTCCCTTCAAAAAGGAGGAAAATAGAGGTTAGAAAAGGGAAAGAGAAGGAAGAGAGAGAAACCAAAAGAGAGGAAAATTTTTGCGATGATCACAGTTTTTGGCGACCGTGATGGGACCCGTCTTCGTTCAGTCGAATTATGCCTTTGCTTTGCTTTTATATAATCTAAGTCTTTATCCTAACGTATGTCAGCTACATTTTTCATGCAAACCTTAGGAGCCTAGACTTTGTCCTAAGCTGACATCATTGTATATAGGATCTAAGTATGGTTTGGTAGGACCATATTGAGGAGATTATTCTATGTTCACATTAAACTTAGGTCTTAAATACAACTCTCCTCAATTTTAGGGATTGAATGCAAAACAATGTATGCAAGTGTATGCTTCTCTTCATTTTAAATCTATCTCTTTTGGACTTGCATTAGAGCCTTCTGATTTTATTGCATGTTGATCATATTTTGAAAACATCTCTACCTATATTGTCCCGGTCTTCACGTTGCTGGGCTGTCTCACTGAACCATAGTTCGGGAGAGAGCCTCACAACTGGGCCACTTATTTGGGTTCGCGCCCCCCTACCACGTACCTAAGGGCCATAGTCCGAGGTATATCGGTAGGTGCTCAAGGATGTTGGGAAGCCATTACCTTAGAACCGAAGAGATATCTTATATGCCACGTACTTTGAGCTTCGACTTGAGTATATCGGCGTACCTTGATTGGAATCAGATAATATAAATCTTAGAGTTAGGATTAAGGTCCTATCAGCCATTTCAAATATTGCATATAGAGTCAGCTTTAGGGAGTGATGTTTGTGTATCCCTGCTTGTATATCTGTGATTGTATGATATTTTATATCTTCCTTATATTTTCCAAAACCCTGGGTATATATTTCAAAATGTCCTCTTTTTAAAACCCAGGTGTATTTTTCTTTATCCTTTTCTTCCTCTTCTAAAAATTCTTCAAAAATTCTTTTGATCCTGCCTGCAAGTTCTTCAAATTTTAAAATCTTTACCATTTATCCTCAAATTTCATTTATCCTCTTATTTTCTCCTGATTTTATATTCTTGTTTATATTTTCATAAAAATCTCTTTCCGTCAAGAGATATCCTTTTTAAAATGGTATTTTATTTCATATTTTTAGTTGGTTACTCTCCCTCGTAGGGTAAACAACTCAATTGTCACAAATTTTGTGGCGACTCAATCCCTAGTAATGGGATACAATTTTTAGATCTCAACCTAAATCCTTCCTCTTGTCAAAACTTCTCCAAAAGAGTTTCTTTGGTCTAAAAACCTCCACTTTCCTCCACAGAGAGAGCGCTGATATTCAAAATGGTTCAGACAAGAGCGGGAAAAGAAACAGTTACTCAACTCAGCGACAGTGAGGCAGAAGGGATGAGCTCTCCTAAATCAGTCAAGGGACAGGGTCAGAACAAGAAAGATGACATCGACCCCGCTATGTATGATATGATCCAAAAGATGATGGCGAGGATGATGTCAGAACAAGCCGAGGCTAAGCTGAAAGAGGCAGTTTCTAAAAGCAAGCTGAGGAAGAAGCCTGTAAAAAAGCAAATCAGAATTATCAGGAAGAAGGTACAGCCAGACACTACTTCTGAGGAATCAGAGTCAGTCGAGGAAGAATCAGAAGAAGAAGAGCAAATTGTCTACAAGCAGAATCCTCCAAGACAGTCTACAAAGATAGTTGCGGAAGAGCCCGAATCCATCAACAAGCCCAAGTCTGGGACCCCAGCAGAGGACCTGATGAGCAAGCAGATGAAGGAGATGAATCGAGCAATTAAAGACATTCAAGCCAAGGGTAAGGGCAAGCAGATCTACACTGGCGAAGACTTTTATGATGGTCTAGATGGGGATGATAACCTAGAGAATCTTCCTCGCAAGTTTCTCAAATTTGACGGGACTGGCAACCCTAAAGCCCATTTAGCCACATTTTATGCAGAATGCAGCCGTTTCAGAAAAGACAACCGAGCGTTGTTTATTTGCTTTTCCCGCAGTCTGGAGGGTATAGCAGCCAGGTGGTATGTCGACCACATCAATCCTATCGAACTACGAGAGTTCGATAAGGTAGTCAATTTGTTCATTGAGCGCTTCCTATTCAATACTGAGGTTTCACCTACGCTCAATCACCTTTATAATCTAAAGCAGAATGAGACTGAAAGAGCAGGAGAATTCATTCACAGGTGGAGAAGCACCTATAATAAGATGAAAGTACCCATTCCAGAGGAGCATGCATTGCAAATAATCCTCAGCAATTTCTCTCAGCCTCTGAGAAGCCTCATTGCCACTTCTCCAGCAAAATCCTTTATCAAATTAATTGAGCGAGCCGAGTGGCTCGAGGCAGGAATAGAAAGCGGGCTTTACGAGGGCATGCCTCTTGCCAAAAATATCCAAGATCAGAAAAAGAAAGCGCAGTTCACTCATGCAGTTGATACCTCTAGCACTAATCTTGATAGCAACAGAAGAAACAGAAATGACAGCAAGAATGGTCAGAACCACGGCGCAGCTCAAAGGGAGAAGTCTTCCAAGCAGAACAACAAGCCGTCTCAGTCTAACTTTCCGCAAAAGGAAAAGATAAAGCGCGAAGGTTGGAGTAATGATCGTGAGTTCACTCCTCTGAAGCAAACGCTCGAAGAAGCCCTTGAATTCATGCTGGCCAAGGGATTGGTTAAACTCCCAAAAGTCGTGGATCCTCCTACGATCATGGAAAGGTTCACAAATCAGTTCTGCAAGTTCCATCGAGCAGTGGGACATGACACCGATCACTGCTTCGTCTTCAAAAATATTGTTCAGGATTGCGTCGACATGAGTCTCTTTGTTGAAGACGAAGAGGAAGATGACCTAGCCGTCATGACCAAGTCTCTCCCCGGCTACTTAGAAGACTGAAGATGTCAGAATTCTTCTACTTTTTTCCTTTTTGCCAAGTCACCTTGTAGGAGGCCAGTCAGCCCAGTCCTTTTATGACCTTTTGGTCAAAGTGTTTGTAAATATTTCAGTTCTTTGTTATCAGTTTTGCTCGTCAATGAAATGTCAATTTTCCTTTATATTTCTAATACTTTCTTCCTCTGCCACATAAGGGCATTTGCTTTTGAAAATCTATATTTCAAAAATCTCTTCATCGGCTTCTATTAAAACCACATTTAAATTCCCGTTCTTTTCAGAATGCGGGACCAATCCTGACATCATTCATGAGAGAAATGATATTACCTATGAGGGCCTTTTCAAAAATCATGAAATTTCAAAAAGTCTTCGTTATGACCAAAGAGTTCAAATATTCTTCGGTCCAAGCTTCGTTCAAAAATCAACCCTCGTGCTGATCATGTTTTCAAAAATAGGTTTTCGAACCATTGCATTGAAAATCAACCCTCGTGTTGATCATATTTTCCAAAACAGGTTTTGAACCATTGCATTGAAGGATCAACCCTTGTGTTGGTCTTATCTTCCAAAAATAGATCTCAAATCTTGTGTTGATCATATTTTCCAAAAGTGGTTTTTCAAACCATTACATTTAAAGATCAACCCCCGCGTTGATCTTATCTTCCAAAATGGGTTATAAATCATCATATTCAAAGATCGATCCTTGCATTGGTCTTATCTTCCAAAAATGGGTTTTAAATCATTCAAAGACCAACCCCTGTGTTGGTCTTATCTTCCAAGATTGGTTTGTAAACATTATCTTCAAAGATCAACCCTTGTGTTGATCTTATTATCAGTTTCAAGCTGTTATTTTTAGAAATCAAATCTGTTGTTAATCTTCTTTTTCAAAAATTAGATTTTCAAATCATTGCCTTCAAAAATTTGACCCTCATGATGATCTCTCATGTTTTGATTTGAAGGATCAGTTCTCACACTGATCATTCTTCTTATGGTCGATTTTCTTCCCAAAAATTATTTTTCACCTATCTTTTAAAAATACATTTTCCTTTCAAGATCCCATATGCAGGCAGGATCAGAAAAACTCCTTTTTCTCTTAAATCTTATAAATTTTCAGTTAAGTTTGATATTTTTTTCATTCATTTTATTCAAGTTTATATCAATTTTATCAAGTTTTTATCAAGTTTTTATCAAGTTTATCAATATTTCCTCAATTCCATTAAATTTTATCAATCTTTCTACCCTTTCAGGTTAAGGGATAAACCTGATGCCTCTTTCCCATGAGGTATTTTCTTTATTCTTATTTACCCTTTCAGGTTAAGGGATAAACCTGACCCTCGTTGTCCGAGGTGTTTCCCGCTCAGGTTGAGGGATAAACCTGACCCTTGTTGTCTGAGGTGTTCCCATTAAGGATAAGGGACAATCCTGAAACCCCTCGTAGGAGCCACAATGCTACCTATGAGGATTCTTTTGTAAATACAAGTTTTTGCCAATCTTTATTGATTTTCTAGATTTATATCAATTTCCCTTCATTAAATTTTCTTAACTTCTATCCTTTTTTTTTTCATTCAAGATAAGGGACAATCCTGAAACCCCTCATAGGAGCAACAATGCTACCTGTGAAAATTCTTTTCCAAAATAAATTTTCAAAATTTCTTTCTTTTCTTCTTCTCCATTTTTATAAATTTTATTTTTCTCCCCTTTCAGGTTAAGGGGTAAACCTGAATCATTCCTTTTCTAGATTCTCATCAAAATGTCTATTCCATTTCCCCTTCAGGATAAAAGAAAATCCTGAAAACGCCGACAATCATTCTTGCTCAAATCTCAAGTATCTTAAAGAATGTCGGTGTCCCCTTTTTCTTCAAATCTCCATCAGAAAACCCAGTACTTACACAGGGGCATTTTTTTGAAAAATTCAGTATTCATACAGGTAAACCTAGCATTCGTGCTAGTGTCTGGTTGACCGATCAGTTAGCCCTCAGGTCACAATCTTTCCTCAATTTTCCTCAAATTCTGTCAATCTTCCACTTATTTCTATCCCTTCTCATCAATTCTCCTTTGAGATTCGAGTTTTGACTCAAACTTCCAACTCTTTCCCTGAGATTCGAGCTTTGACTCAAATTTTTCAGCTTTCCTTGAAGACTTAGGTCTTAACTCGAGTCTTCTTTCCTTCAAAATCTAAACTTTCAAATTTTCCTTCGAGATTCGAGCCTTGACTCGAATTTTTCTGCTTTCCTTCGAAAATTTGAGTTTTGTCTCAAGTTTTCTTGCCTTCAATAAATGAACTTTCAAGTTTTCCTTTGAGATTCGAGCCCTGACTCGAACCTTCCTAATTTCCTTCGAAAAATTGAGTTTTTTTCTCAAGTTTTCTTGCCTTCAATAAATGAACTTTCAAGTTTTCCTTTGAGATTCGAGCCTTGACTCGAACCTTCCTACTTTCCTTCGAAAATTTGAGTTTTATCTCAAGTTTTCTTGCCTTCAATAAATGAACTTTCAAGTTTTCCTTTGAAATGCGAGCCCTGACTCGAACTTTCCTACTTTTCTTCGAAAATTTGAGTTTTGTCTCAAGTTTTCTTGCCTTCAATAAATGAACTTTCAAGTTTTCCTTTGAGATGCGAGCCCTGACTAGAACCTTTCTGCTTTCCTTCGAAAATTTGAGTTTTTTTCTCAAGTTTTCTTGCCTTCAATAAATGAACTTTCAAGTTTTCCTTTGAGATTCGAGCCCTGACTTGAGCCTTCCTACTTTCCTTCGAAAATTTGAGTTTTATCTCAAGTTTTCTTGCCTTCAATAAATAAACTTTCAAGTTTTCCTTTGAGATGCGAGCCCTGACATGAACCTTCCTACTTTCCTTCGAAAATTTGAGTTTTATCTCAAGTTTTCTTGCCTTCAATAAATGAACTTTCAAGTTTTCCTTTGAGATGCGAGCCCTGACTCGAACCTTCCTGCTGTCCTTCGAAAATTTGAGTTTTATCTCGAGTTTCCTTGCCTTCAATAAATGAATTTTCAAGTTTTCCCTTGAGATTCGAGCCCCGACTCGAACCTCCCAGTTTTCCTTTGAAAATTCGAGTTTTTTACTCAAATTTCCCTATTTTCCTTGTAGAATCCGAGTCCTGATTCAGATACTCTTTCAAAAGCTTACCTTCAGAACTTTAAATTCACATTTACCTTCAGAATTCAGCCTCATGTTGGATTCTTCCCCAGAATCCCACTGATATGTCAAAATTCGATGTTAAGCAAAGGTTTCATCATCAAGGATTTCAGGAATATATTGCCAACTTGCCATAAAATAGTTGTTGATCTCAAACTTTTATTACATAAAGAATGTCCTCAAATCTCCTTGGTATTCCTTCCAAAAGGGTTAAAACTTTTGTGAAGAAAGGCTCAAACTCCAAATTTTTTGTCGGTCAACCAAGAGGATGAAGAAAAAATCTTCGACATGACCGGTAAAGGAAATATTCAATGATGCTGAAGAGCCATAAATGAGCTGATATTGATTATAGCTATGGCACATTCTTAAAGATTATTCTTTGGCATTAAAACAGTGGAAATATCTTGGGCAGTCAGAAAAGAACCTACCCAATTCATGTCTCCTCAAGTCAGCTAAGCTGCAAATCAAATATCCGCAAAAGAGATCTCTCAATTGTCATCAAGATGAAGGCGAATTAAGCGAGTAGACCCCCGGGGCCAAAGAAGATTTGAAACATCTCCAAGATGACGGAGTTTGTGACGGATCCTTCCAGGAAAAGTTTGGATCACCGTCGAGATGAAGGCGGATGTGATGGACCTACCGACAAACCCTAAAAAATATTTGATTTCAGCTATCATCTAAATACCTTTGAGCCAATACCATCATATATGATCCCTGAGAAAATGAAGAATCGGAACATCTCCAAGATGAAAGAGTTTGTGACATACCCTTCCCCGAAAAAGAGAGAAAAGTCAGGACATCTCCAAAATGAAGGATGATGTAAAAGCCCAAGAAAGCCCCATGACTCAAAAGAGTGCAAGAAGATCATCATGGGAAAATGCCCAGGATATCAAACTGCCCAAACTACAAAGAATCTTCTTCATCTATGTGAAATCCTTCTATCAATATCTTCTCATTTAATTACTTTTATGAAGCTAAGAATATTTCCTCTCGTTTCATATCAAAGAAATTGATAGCATCCTGGAAGAAAACCAACAACTAAATTTGACTTTGATCCCGGATTCTATAGAGTTAACCTAGTTTGGGGTAATACTCTAGGTGGAAGAGGGAACATCTTTCGAAAGTACTTACCTTCAATTACCTTGAAACAACTACAATTTTATCACTTTGGCAATATTTTTTCAGCTTTCCTGATGAGAAATAAGAACTTGACATCTGTTATTGATATATCTTGGTGTTGCCTTTTCCTTCTTTCGCGTAGTCGAAAGAGTTTCCTTCCCCTCTTTCATAAGAGTTGCCTTCTCCATCTTTCGCTCTGTCGAGAGACTCGCCTTCTCCTTGATAAAAGGATTGCCTTCTTCGTCTTTCGCTTTGTCGAGAGACTTGCCTTCTCCTTGATAAAAGGATTGCCTTCTTCGTCTTTCGCTTTGTCGAGAGACTTGCCTTCTCCTTGATAAAAGGATCGCCTTCTTCGTCTTTCGCTTTGTTGAGGGACTCGCCTTCTCCTTGATGAAAGGATTGCCTTCTTCGTCTTTCACTTTGTCGAGAGACTCGCCTTCTCCTTGATAAAAGGATCGCTTTTCCTGTCTTTTGCATTGTCAAAAGATTTGCCTTTCTCCTTGATTAAATGATTGCCTTCTTCGTCTTTCGCTTGTCGAGAGACTCGCCTTCTCCTTGATTAAATGATTGCCTTCTTCGTCTTTCGCTTGTCGAGAGACTCGCCTTCTCCTTGATGAAAGGATTGCCTTCTTCGTCTTTCGCTTTGTCGAAAGACTTGCCTTCTCCTTGATAAAAGGATTGCCTTCTCCATCTTTCGCTCTGTCGAGAGACTCGCCTTCTTCTTGATAAAAGGATCGCCTTTCTTGTCTTTTGCGTTGTCAAAAGATTTGCCTTTCTCCTTGATTAAATGATTGCCTTCTTCGTCTTTCGCTTTGTCGAGAGACTCGCCTTCTCCTTGATGAAAGGATTGCCTTCTTCGTCTTTCGCTTTGTCGAGAGACTCGCCTTCTCTTTGATAAAAGGATTGCCTTTCCCGTCTTTGGCATTGTCAAAAGATTTGCCTTTCTCCTTGATTAAATGATCGCCTTCCTCGTCTTTCGCTTTGTCGAAAGATTTGCCTTCTCCTTGCTAAAAGGATTGCCTTCTTCATATTTTACATTTTACCTTCTCCTTGTTAAAAGGATTACCTTCTTCATATCCTACATTTTGCCTTCTCCTTGTTAAAAGGATTGCCTTCTTCATATCTTACATTTTGCCTTCTTCTTGTTAAAAGAATTGCCTTCTCCATACTTCACTTTTGCCTTCTCCTTGCTAAAAGGATTGCCATCTTCATATCTTCACATTTTGCCTTCTCTTTGTTAAAAGGATTGCCTTCTTTATATTTTATATTTTGCCTTCTCCTTACTATTGCCATCTTCATATCTTCATATTTTACCTTCTCCTTGCTAAAAGGATTGCCATCTTCGTCGCCATCTTCATATTTCACTTTTACCTTCTCTTGTTCAAAGGATTTGCCTTGTTCCATCCTCTGCCTTGTCAAGAGATTCGTCTCCTTGATAAAGGGTTCGCCTTATTCATCTTTCACCCCATCGAAAGATTTGCCTCCTGTTACTTTATTCATCGTTCATTTTTTCCTCACATCTCCTTATTTTCCATCTCTCACATTCCAGAAGAGTTGTCTCATTCAGCTGAAGTATCTCTCTTGTCCCATCACGGTTTTGAGAAATCCGTATGGTTGTTCCCACTCAGGTTAAGGGTCAAAACCTGTACTCCCTGCGAGAGGTCATTAAATTCAAAAGCTGATTTAGTCTCAGCAATGAGACGTCCAAGTTCATCCCTTTTTTCAAAGCTTTAGGGAACCCCATTTCCTTCCTCCTTTCGCAAACCCCTTTCGGATTTGTTCGTCCAAACTCCAAAGGTCCCATCATGGTCTCTTCACTCGAGGATTCCATTTGGTTGTCTCCTTCAGGCTAAGGTTTAAGCCTGAACCTCGCCCCTCGAGGTATTTTTCTTTTCAGGTTTGGGTTAAACCTGAGTCTCGTTTCGACGAGGTGTTTCCTTCCAGTCCCATCATGGTTCTTCCCATCGAGGAATCCATGCTTTGTATATCCATCCAAAATAAAATCCTCCTTGAACTTCATCTCATGAGGCGTTTTCTCAAAAATGTCCCATCAAGGTCATCATATATTCTCTTCTCCATTCAGGTTATTTTGAGATATATTCGTCCCGTCCAGGTTAAGGGCTAAACCCATAAGACGTGATAAAAAATTCTTATCTTTCATCATTCAAGGATCTTTACCCAAAGTCCCATCACGATTTCCTCATTTCTATCTATTCAGTCATATCATTTTCGAGGATTTCGTCTCCCCCAAGCCATTCAGGACAAGGCTTTAAGCCTGAAAAACCATAATTCTTCCACACCCAGTTCAGATCTGTTGACTGGGGCATTTTTCAAAATTTGGAGTGTCTTCTTTGACACTAAGCTCGGCTTTCAACCGGCTTAGTAGCAAAGAGGGGCATCTGTAAACACCCCAAATTTTTCAAAATCTTTTAAAACTTCCCTTCTTGCCCCTAAATTCATTTTTTTTGAGCAAATGAGTCATGTTTAAATCTAAATTCCAGTTCATTTCTCAAGTTTACTGAAATTAAATTCATTTTATATGTTTAAACTGATTTCGGATCTGGATCCATTGTCCAGATCCAAATCTGAGTCTCATTGTCCAAATTTTAAATTAAAATTACAGAAAATACCAAAAATAGTTTTTAAATAACTCGGGCAGTCCATCCGACATCCGTTTGGATCCATCACGTGTATTTCTCGATTCGAGCTTCAAAAACTCAAACATTTTCTCAAAACTCGGGTCCAAACTGAGTCTTCTGAAGAAATTTCTCGAAATGGTCTGAAATTCTAAGAAAAATACTTTTGTGAATATTTCTCAGAAAAATACAAAAAATTAGTGTTTAATCTTTGTTTTCGTGTAAAAACTTAGATTTTTGTTCCAAAAATACAAAAAAAAATTGGAAAAACGATACAAAAATCAAAAAAAAAAATTGAGGAAAGCAAATGGTTTTAAAGCTTGTAAGAGTTGAACTTTGCTAAAAAACTCATTTTTAAAACCACTTTTTAAAAAAAAAATCTTAAAAGGAGCCCCTTTTTATAAAATAGTTTTAAAGAGGGGGGGTCGTCGGAAGACTTTTTAGGGTTTTGAAATCCTTTGCAGAAAAGGGGTCGAATCTTCCTCTCTTCGCCGCCTCTCTCTCCCTCTCTCGCTCGAACCCTCCATGGCAAAAACCCCCCATGTGCGCCTGGCTGCCGGATCTCCCCTCCATTTTCCACCATGCGATTGATCCACCCTTCATCTCTAACACAAGGGGGTTCTGGAGCTTCTTCTCCTGCTTTAAAAAGAGAGCCATCCCTTACACTCAGAGGGGGGACCATCGATCATTCACACTGGCCATTAACGCTTGCTTTTTTTCCCCTCTTTCCGGAAGGATCATCTTCTCCCTACATCGAGAAGCACCTTCATCCAAGGCATCAGCGGTTTGCTTCTCTCTGCTAAGCCCCTCTAAAAGGAAGCCTCCAAGCCGCTTCAGGGTCATCGTATCCGTTCTTCTTCCCTCTGATCGGGCAAAGAAAATCCAGTTTCATCACACCAGAAAGAAACCTACTGAAGAACAAAAGGAAGGCGACCCTTCTCTTCATCCTTCAAGATCCTCATCAAACGGGAGACTGTTTCAGGATCTTCTGCAGAAGTAAGTAAGCTCCCCTTTCCTCTTTGATCTTCTCTGAAATTTTCTTGTTGTTTATTTTATTTCGTTTTCTTAAACTCCCATCAACGCACCACGGATGGGATGGGGTTGCCTATAGCAATCACAACCCACCCCCCTGTGCAACATCAAATGGAACAAGTCATGTTCCAACATTTTATTTCTTATTTACCTACAATTTTGCTAGTTCTATCCATCTTGATTTGAGATTTCTCCTTTGATTTCGGTTTTGTTTTTCTACTGGTCTTGATATTTTGTCTGTGAAATTTTATGTCTTATTTACATTCGGATTCTCAAAATTACGTTGGGTTCCCAACTTATCTCACTAGGTTTCCTTAATCTATAGATTCGATGGCAGTTCATTTTTTTTTTGAAGTGCGGTCATTGCATTCCATGGCAACGAATTTAGTCTTTTAAGTTCATCTCCATTATCGATTACATGGGTCTTTATTTTTCTCTGCGTTCCGATCTTCATATCTAGCATTTTTTTTTTTTGTACCCTGTTCCATTACCCAGTTGCTGTGTGTTGTTTCAATCATTGAAACATACCCTCTGCAGTTGTATTTCGCTATTTAAATCCATTTCGTCAATTAATGCTATTCATTAGTTCTGTTGATCATACTTTTCCCTACTTAGATATGGTTTCTTCCATTTTGCCCTGATTACTCTTTTTTTTTATTTTATCATGTGTCATAAGAGCATTCAGGACTTATTCGTGTGTGTTGATCATATCTCATATGCATTGCTCTGGCATCCATCAACACCTTACACTCATACTTAGTATTATGCTGTCCTCATTATATGTCACTCTCTCCAGTAGTGACTTCCTCGGTTTGCCATCAGTCTATGATAAGCCACTGATGCAGCACATGTCGAGACACGATGTTAGTCAATTATTATTAAAGATAATTTACTTGTGTATCTGATTCATTGATCGAAAAACGAATCATAGCTGCTGTCAAGGGTAACTCCCCAATTTGCTTATGAACAATGGATTTGTTTAAGATTAATTAGCTAATGAAGATGGTTCATCAAATATCGATTTGGAGATACTAAACCATTAAAGATAACTCGACATCAAATTGAGAAGGTAATTTGTTTATACATTTTCAGAGCTTATTTATCAGCGTTTACAACTCATACCATCTGGTTTGCTTTTGTTATATCACATTGGAATCATTGTATTTTCTCTTGCAGCAGGCCTTCTCTGTTTATAGTGATATTAAAACCACTATGTCCACCTTCATCACCACCCAACTACAGTACAACATATTGTACATCCTTTCCCAGCATCTGCATCTACATCCTGATTTTATCAACATCATTGACTGAGCAACGACAATATATATTCCCTGCATTCTCGTTAGATTTGTGTTTAGTCGTTCTCTCTGTTATTTTCTTTGTATTTGTATTAGAAGTTTTTCCTAATATTCTCGTTCACTTATCTATTTGTTGTTTCACTGATCCGTTCGTCGCTTGCTTAATCCAGTTACTCATCCCCTATCAAAATGGTGGATCAGTGAAATGTACCAGAAAACATGCTGCTATACTGTGACTTTGATCCTCATGAATAATTATCTAGGATGCTGTCGTTATATCAACAAGAATGATGGTTGATGAAAAATCTGTTGCATACCCCCTTGAGAGAGGAAGCAGCAAATTCAGGGTAATCTGAATTCCAGCTTAAGGCTTGAAGCTGGGTCTGTGTGAGTATTGATTAATCATCAAGATTCCATGTATATTCGTTTGAAATTCTGAAAGGATCACGTGGTTGTTGGCAATGGAAGTGGTATCTGGACAGTGGCTAAATAACCTCAGCTGCTGCTGAGCATTTTTATATGTGATCATCTGGATCGATGAATTGACCTCCAGCAACCTTTCAAATTTTGTGTGTGGCCACCCTCCAGAAAGATCCACTCCACAACCCCCACCAAACATCACAGGTGTTGAGCACTACGGCAGCTGTCCACTGGGCCCTCTCCCCAAACATGGAAAGATATGTCGGTCCATCCACAACCCTTATTCAGGCTGTGAATTTCGATAAAGACTTAAAGAGCAGGTTTTTGTGGGTAAGTTGCTATATTACGACAACTCTAGTTTCCCTTCAAATTATAATTAGATTTTGTTAATAATGTTGCTTTCCTTGAAGAATAGCCTTGATTCTCCCCCTTTTGATTTACTGCAATTGAAAAGGGATGCTCTGCTTTATGGTTTACTGAAAACATGTGTCTAAAGATGGTTCATTAGGCTATGATATAATCATGGGATTATGTAAGATCGATGGATCAAGTTAGGTTGGTCGTGGTGATATTCCCATTATTTACATGGTATACAAATGACCTAGGCCACTTTCTATAGATAATGTTATTTTATATATATATATATATATATATATATATATATATATAATGTTCATCTGTGTAATCATGCTTTCTATGTATGCTATCCTGCATTATATATTTCTTACATGTCGCGATGCAAAGTCGATCTATGAATTTATTCATATCCATTGGCCGAACTCCCAATGCATGATTTGGTCATCTTATATACCAAAAACCCAAATTTGGCTTGCTGAAATCAACTGTTTTGCATGAGATATCATAAATTATGCCCAAAAGAACTTACTGTTTTGCTGTGTAAAATTTCCCGACATGTTGTTTCAATAAACTGTAGCGCTGAAATCAGCTTGAGATCTCATCGGTAGATATCCTTGAAAAATTCCTCCATTTATAGTATTATAAGTCAGTTCATAGCTGCTAGAGGGGATCCACAAATCTTCCTTTTTCCTGGTAAACTAAGTCAGATGGTTGAAGTTGATCACCTGGTAGTCCATCACTGCCACCTGAATTTCACCCCTGTCAACCACCTATTGCTACACCTGCATACCTATCCATTTCTCATGCCACCTGTAGTGGCCAATTCTGATTGCCCGAGACAGCGACCCATCGGCTGCTGTGTATTCACAGTGGTTCACAATGAACCACTATATTTTTTTTTCTTCTTTCTTCTATGGTAGTTCACTAAGAACTACCATAGCCACCATGCATTCTCAAGTAGTTCATCATGAACTATTGTATTCCCCTTTCTTCTATGATAAGTTCATCAAGAACTACCATAGCCACCATGTATTCACAGTGGTTCACAATGAACCACTGTGTTCCCCCTCCCCTTTATGGTAGTTCATCAAGAACTACCATAGCTGCCATGTTCCACTGTGGTCCTCAATAAACCAACTGTGTTTTCTTCCTTTCTATGACGGTTCATCGGGAACTACCACATTTCATGATGGTTCACTTTGGACCATCCTGGCTCTTGCTTTCAGCCACTGCATATACCCTCTCATGTATAAGTTTTTGTTTTCTTATAACATTTCCTCTATATATATATATATATATATACACATGTATATGCATATATATATATATATATATATATATATATATATATATATATATATTTTCTCATAATATGCCATTTGCATCTTTCATTTAGTATGAGTACAGCATTTTAAGTTAGAATTAATCATTTACATTCTTTTTCTAATCTCTCCCATTTCCTTTTATCTTGGCATCATGCTAACTCCCCTTCTTTTTGCAGGAAGATGTGAAAAAGCCGAACTGGAAGCTGTTGATATTTTTAGTTTCAGTGTTAGACATTTATGAAAAACTCTATATTTCCAGTTTTTAGATAGAATGAATGGGCATTGTAAATATCATAAATTGTCTATTTTCATGACTTTTGCCTTTATTTCTCAAATTCTCACGATGGTGAAACACGAATGGCACGTACACCATTTTCGTAAGAGGTAATTGATCCTAAGTTCATGATCCATATCAATGGCCATAGTCAGGGTGTGGACAGAACTTAGGATTTTTATCTTTTACGAAATAACACTGGATCCACACTGGATCCGTTTTCAAAATTCATCATATTTTTCTTAAATATTTTCTTATTTTATCAGAATTTAACTTAAAATTAATTCAAAATATATACCAATGGCCATAGTCAGGGTATATTGAGAGTTAATTTCATTTTAAATTCTATAAAAGCACCAAATGTGTTTCATTCTTCACCTGAATTTAAATATAGATTATTATATAATACATTCAATGACCATAGTCAAGGATGTATTATATCTTCAATCTTGTTTTAATTCATTTAAAGAATGAAATAGCTTTTCAAAATCCAATTTCAAAATTTTAAAATTCATTCATCACTTAGGATAGAATTGCATCATATTTTTAAAATTCTTTTTCATAAATCCAAGTGATTCTTTCCTTCATTTCTTAGATCAAATTCTATTCATAAATTCAAATTCAACTCTATTTCTCAAAAGGATTCAAGAATTCAATTTCAAGGTCCCATTTGACTTTTAAAACTTTAGAATCAGCTTATATCCAAAATCCAAATTCTAATTTCAAATTCAAAATCCAAATTGACTTTGAAATTCATTTTATATTCAAAACTCCAATCAAACTCAAAGTTCAATTTAACTTTGAGATTCTTGATTCATCTCCTAAATTCCAAATTCAAACTTCAAAATTCAAGGTCTAATTTGACTTTGAAATTCGTTTGTATATTCAAGATTCAAGTTCCAAAATTCATTTTTTTTGGAAGTTCCTCTTCTGAATTTAATAACTCCAAATCTATTTTAGGATCCAGGATTCAACATTCATATTGGATCTCAGACTTCAGATCCAAAATTTCCTTTAGGATCCAGAATCCAATTTCACCTTGGATCTCAGACTTCAGATCCAAAATTTCCTTTAGGATCCAGAATCCAATTTCACCTTGGATCTCAGACTTCAGATCCAAAATTTCCTTTAGGATCTAGAATCCAATTCTACTTTGGATCTTAGACTTCAGATCCAATTCCACTTTAGGATCTAGAATCCAATTCTACTTTGGATCTTAGACTTCAGATCCAATTCCATCTTAGGGTCCAGAGTCCAATTCTACTTTGGATCTCAGGCTTCAGATCTATAATCCATTTAGGATCCAGAACTCAATTCTACTTTGGATCTCAGACTTCAGATCCAATTCCATTTTAGGATCCAGAATCCAATTTCACTTTGGATCTCAGACTCCAGATCCAATTCCATTTTAGGATCTAGAATCCAATTCTACCTTGGGTCTTAGACTTCAAATCAAAATCCATCTTAGGATCCAGAACCCAATTTTATATCGGGCCTTAGATCCCAGATCTTAAATCCATTTTTAGATCCAATTCAATTTCAAAATCTGGATTTCAAATCCAAGTCCACTTTCAGACCTCATCTGAACTTCCTAAATCCATTTCTATTTTGATTTCTCGAATCCATCCTAATTTCAAATCTTAAATTCAATTATTAAATTTTATCTCTTTTCCTAAATCTAAGTTCAAAGTCCATTTCTGACTTTGAAATTTCATCTCCTTTCATTTTTAAAGCTTCAAGTCATTCTTTCTCATTTATTTTTCCAACTCTGATTTACTTCAAAAGACTTAGAACTACTCTGATCTATCTCAAGTTCTAAGTTAGATTCAAACATTTCTTCACTCCCTTATCAAATTCATCTCAGAATACTTGGAAATTTCTAAATCAATTTTCAAAAGAGCATACATCCTTGCATTGCACAAGTATGATTCTTTGTGCATTTAGAGTTAGGATAAATTCTTAGATTATATTTAGGCAAAGCAAAAGGCATAGATTCGATCCTTGGTTCGATTACCCTCTAGTAAAGGCGCCAGGAACGGTCGAACCTTGTACCGACGAGCGAATCCCGTCTCTCCATTTTTCCCGCAAATTTTCAAAACGGAGGCGAGTTAAATTTCTAAATATTTTTCAAATTAAGGTCAAGTGAGACCGCGCAAAAGGGTTCCTCTTCTATTCTTCTTTCTTTCTTTTCTCTTCTCTTTCTCTTTTTCTTTCTTTTATTTTTCTCCCTTCAAAAAGGAGGAAAATAGAGGTTAGAAAAGGGAAAGAGAAGGAAGAGAGAGAAACCAAAAGAGAGGAAAAATTTTGCGATGATCACACCAATCCACAATCATCCAAGTGGTATGGGAACATACGTGAGAAGGTGACGAACCAAGAATAATACCACCGAGGGAAGAAGGAATGAGTCTGGATAACCCGATGATCTGGGGATGCATCTTTTATCTGATAGAAGATATGATCTCGGGGAAAGACAACATCGGGGGAATTGAACGCCATCGAAATAATACTAGGGCAAAGAAGAATGAGAAGAATCAGATAGAATGCAGGACTTACGGATATATTTTTTAAATATAAATCCTAGAAATTTTGAAAGATTGAGAAAATTTAAAAGAATTTTCAAGGGTTTTTGAAGAAAATTTGATCTAAAAGAGAAAAGAATGTAGATATAGGAAAAATATATACCTGGGTTTCTGAAAATAAGGGGAAGTTTTAAATAATATACCTAGGGTTTGAAAAAGGTTTGATATATATAGGAGAGAAAAAAAAAGGAAACATCGCATTATCACAGCTGTACAAACAAGAATGCACACACAACACTCCCTAAAGGCTGACTCTAAAATGCAATATTTGAAATGGCTTGTAGGATCTTAATCCTAACTCTATGGTTTAGATCATCTGATTCCAATCAAGGTATGCCAATATACTCAAGCCGAAGCTCGAAGTACGTGGCATAAAAATATTTCTCTGGTTCTAAGTCAATGGCTTCTCAACATCCTTGAGCACCTACCGATATACCTCAGACTATGGCCCTTAGGTACGTGGTAAGGGGGCGCTAACCCAAATAAGTGGTCCAGTTGTGAGGCTCTCTCCCAACTATGGTTTAGTGAGACAACCTAGCAACATGAAAACCAGGACAATATAGGTAGGGATGTTTTCAAAAACATGTCCAACATGCAAGAAATCAGATGGCTCTAATGCAAGTCCTAAAGAGATAGAATTTAAATGAAGAGAAGCACATACTTGCATACATTGTTTGCATTCAATCCCTAGAATTGAGGAGAGTTGTATTTCAGACATAAGTCTAAGTGAGCATGGAATAATCTCCTCAATATGGTCCTACCAAACCATACTTAAATCCTATATGCATTATGTCAGCTAGGACAAAATCTAGGCTCCTAAGGTTTGCATGGAAATGAAGCTGACATTTGTAGAATAAAGACTTAGATAATATCGAAGCAAAACAAAAGGCACAAATTCGACCGGACGAAGACGAGTCCCATCTCGGTCACCAACTTTTGTGATCATCGCAAAATTTTTCCTCTCGGTTTCTCTCTCTTCCTTCTCTTTTTCCTTTCTAGCCTCTATTTCACTTTTTTGAAGGGAAAAATAAAAGACAGAAAAGAAGAGAGAAGAGAAAAGAAAGAAGAGAGAGAAAAACTCTTTTGCGAAGGTCTCACTTGACCTTAATTTTGAAAATATTTAAAAGATTACTCGCCTCCATTTTGAAATATTTGCAGGAAAATTGGGAGATGGGGTTCGCTCATCGGTACGAGGTTCGACCGTTCCTGACGCCTTTACCAGGGGTAATTGAACCAATGATCGAATTTATGCTTTTCGTTTTGCTAAAATATTATCTAAGAATTTACTCTAAGTCTAAAATGCACAAAGAATCATGCTTGTGCAATGCAAATGCAGAACTGTATGTTGTTTTTTTAGAAAGTATTTTGGAAATTGGGGATTTTCCAAGTGATTCTAAGATGATTTTGATTATGAAGTGAAGAAATAGTTTTTGTAAGTTGAATCTAGCTTAGAACTTGAGATAGATCTGAAAAGATATTTGAAGTTCTAAGTCTTGAAATAATCAGAGTTGGGAAAATAAATTTTGATTTGAAGAAAATAAAGAAAAAGGGAATTTAGAAAAAAAAATTGAAATAGGAATAAATTTTAATAGACTTTGAATTTGGATTGACTTTCAAGAATCAATTTTGAATTCAATACCCAAACAGGAATTGAATTTGAATTTAGATTTGAGAAATGGATTTGAAATTGGCTTTGAAAAATGAGAATTGGAAATAAAATTAGATTTGAAATCTAGGATGGAATTTTGATCTGAAATCTAGCATCCAAGATGGAACTAAATCCAGAATCCTAAATTGAATTGGATCCGAAGTCTGGAATCCAAGATGGAGTTGAATCCGAAATCTAGAATCCTAAATGGAATTGGATCTGAAGTCTGGAATCCAAAATGGAGTTGGATTCGAAATCTGGAATCCTAAATGGAATTGGATTTTGAAAATCCAAAATGGGACTTTGATAACAAGTCTGGATTTTGGGAATCCAGATTTGAATTTAAAAGTGGGATTCAAACTTTAAGAAAGATCGGATTTTGAGACTCAGAATCAATCTCAAAACCTTGATTTTGAATTGAGAATCAAGACTCAATCTTGGGATAGAACTTTGGAGATTTTGAAAAATAAAGAATAAACTTGATTTTGAATTTGAGTTTTGAAATCAGGAGATGAATCTGGGAATTTCAAAGTTAATTTGAACTTTAAATTTTGATCTGAAATGTTAGATTGAATTTGAAATTAGATCCTGAAAATGAATTGGGAATTCCAAAGTTGAATTGAACTTTGAAATTTGATTTGAATTAAAAATTGAATTTTGAATATAAAAATGAATTTGAAATTCCAAAGTCAATATTGGACTTCAAAATTGAAGTTAGAATCTGAGAATAGAAATTTGATTTTGCAAGAGTTGAAAATTGATTTGAGAAGTGAAGAAGAGGTTTGAAGAATTATCACTTTGGATTTTGAAAAAGAATGATGTAATTCTATCCTAAATGATGAATGAATTAAAGAATTTTGAAAATTGAAAACCATATTTCATTCTTTAAATGAATTGAAATAAGATTGAACAATATAATACATCTTTGACTATGGTCATAAAATGTATCATATAATAATCGTATTTAAATTCAAGTGAAGAATAAAACATTTTTTTGGTGCCTTTATAGAGTTTAAAATGAAATTAACCCTCAATATATCCTGACTATGGCCATTAATATATATTTTGAATTAATTTTAAGTTAAACTCTGATAAAGGAGAAAAATATTTAGAAATATGATAATTTTTGAAAAGAGATCCAGTGTTTAATCCATAAAAGATAAAAAAATCCTAAGCATTGTCCATATTTTGACTATGGCTATCAATGTGGGTCGTTTGCTTAGGATTAATTACCTCTTATTAGAATGGTGCACGTGCCATTCGTGTTTCCATTCGTGATTTTTTGAAATAAAGGAGAAAAATGACATGAAATAAGCATTTTATGATATTTACATGCTCATTCATTCTATCTAAGATTGGAAATTTAAACATTCTCATTAATACTTAGCTATTACAACTTGAATTGAATTACAATTTCTAAGATAAGGAATGAAATAACACTTTCTATACATTTCCTGCAAAATCCAAGTTAGAGCAAGGTGAGAGACAAATATAGAAAGAAACATCATATTGGAAGTTTCAAGATGTAAATGAAGGAATACGTATGCCTATGCTTTAGACTAATGGAATTTTGATACATTATGGATGAGAACATATATACATTGGAATGTGTTAAATGAGGAAGAGATGCATAAGTGACATGCTACCGGAAACTCAAATGTAAAGGCAATATATACATAGGTTATGCAAGGGAAGATATGAAAGTGTAGCAGGGAGTGGGGTATGGTGCAAGAAAACAATGAGGCAGTGAGATGCTATGGCTGGTGACACACTAAATGCAGATGCACAGGTAGTAGGGGTGCCTAAGTAAGCGTACTACAGGTGAATGTTGTGCTAGAGAGGGTAATGCATATGCAAAATAGGCAGGTAATGAATAGTTTCTAAAGAAGAAGATGCAATGTTGTGCACAGTGTAAAGTGTGTACACAATATATGTGCACACTATGGGATGCAGGAAATGGGAATGAGACTATAACATAAGCATAGTGAAAATATTGTGGCAGGTGAGCAGGAGTGACACAATGTGTATGTGCACAGTGGATGTACAATTTTGCAGAAAATGAGTATGATGTGTGAGTGTAAACGAAAGACTATATAAGTGAAGAAGTATAGTGGGTGTTGAATGGATAAACATTAACGTGTCAGTGTAAATGAGGAGGAAATTGTGACTGAAAAAAATGGCACTGGATAACAGGTAAACATGCTAAGAGATTTATTAAGTGATATGATGTGAGAAGATGGGATACATATACCTAAATGATGTGTACAAGTTATCAATGCAATGCTATCACATATATATTGAACTGACCTATAGGTGGTGCTATTTATAGAAGGTGACATTGTGTAAGTGCAACAGTGACATGATGTACAGTATGATGAGAGCTTGATACACTAGAGCACGAATATTACAGTAATTTTGAATAAGTAAACATATGCTTTCAGCCTATTACAGTAATTTTGGTTAGTCTATCAAGGCATTTCCAGCCGACTTGTTAGACCAATTTAGTAGGCCATGTTGAAATTATTCTCTGTGGCATACCATAATTTTCACAAGAAAGCAGAGAATAACTTGATTGCATAGAGTAAAATGCTTTGATGGATGTGGCCATGTGCTTGTAGTGGAGGCGAGTGGTGCATACACCTAGCGAGGTGCACTTGATGAATGGGCACTTAGCACATGTACACATGGTATGTGCAGTGTATGTACAGATGATTTATACTAGCAGACTTTGATGCTACAAGTAATTGACAACCAATAGAGGATTTGGAGCAGATGCTAGCATGCTGGGGAGCGGCTATGTTATGATAAAAGCTTGGTATGGCTAAGTTCTGAAGTGTAAGGAAACAAAAAAATAAATAAATAAAACAGGTGTTGCATACAAACTAAGCATGATATGTCAGTTTAGTGGTGTATGCACTATAGTGGAATGAGTATGAGGGGATTTGTAAAATGCAGGGGATGGGATAAGATGCAACATTATGAAACCTAGCTTAATATGTATACACAGGGGACGAATATGACACAGAAAGTGAAGACATGTGTTGCAGATGATGCAGGGTAATTGGAACAATACTGAAAATATGAACAATGAGCTACTCCAAGGCAAATTTATCTACGAGGTCCATCATTAGAATCTCTGCTTTCTGAACCAGAACCATTGGCTTATTTCCATCATTTCAGGAAAAACTCGTATTTCAATCATAAGCGCGGATTTCTTAAGGGGAAGTGATGCCCTTGTGAGAGCTCTCTTCATCCTTTGGCTTCAGGGTTCCTTTCAAACACTTGCATGGCTTTGGTGACAGGAAGAAAAGATTCTTAATATATGCAGCTGAGAGCAGGAAGAAAACCATCTTAGTAAATCTGTTTGTTACCACTGCCAGTACAGAAATCAAAAGCCAACAGGAACAAAACAATGCCAAAACAGACAATGGCCATGGCCTTCTATCAGATTCTCTCGAGTATGTAAAACAACAAATATCCCTAATGATCTAAAACACACAGATACAAAAATACTGGAAATCATTTGGACAGAATATCAAAGATAGGCACATTCTTCCTTTTTTTTTTGTTAACAGGCAAGGGGACCATTATCATGTAAAATGATAATGATCCAGTTACAATGTTCTGTTGATTCTTCTTCTCCTTTGCACATTCTCAGAAGGCATTCTGTTAGGTATACCTCACCCGATTTACCGAAACCGTAGAAAGCTCTTACCAGATATAAATAAGGTGATTGTAGATTGCATTGTGATGAAGGAATGGGATCTTGGTACAGTGTTGTAAGATCAGATATCGCCTAATACCATGATAATCGACACTATGTGATGGGGATTTAGGCACTTCGGATGCCTAGGCTATGTAACGCAAGGATGAATTCACAGGGGCACATATATGTAGCGTGTGATGCTAACACATCCAAATATTAACACATAACGAACAATAACAAAAAATAATGAACGAATGAAGCTGATATGAAGTTGATGCAGAATATATACATGGTGGATGTTGACCAGATTCAATGGACATAAGCATGATACAGAGTTTAAAATACTAACAAGCACACGATAGCGTGGAATCATGCGAACGCAACACAGATAGAGACTGATTTAATGAAATGTAACGGATTCAGGATAAAAAAAAGGAAAGGGGATAAATATAAGATAGTGTGAAACGATTACAGGAAATCAAAAAGAGCTTAGTAACAGGAAATGAATACATGAAGAACAAAAAAAAATGAATATAAGAGAAAGAAAAGAAACGAATACTAGTAAAATAGGAACTGAATCTATATATAGAATAGGAAATGAATTTCAGTAGAACCAGAAATGAATATATATAAAACATGAAATGAATGCAGGAATTCAAACGAGGATCAAGTGGATCAAAACTATGAATTGAAACAGAGAAAAAAGAAGAAGAAGATATAAATGTGATAAAAGCTCAAAAATAAACGAAATGATTAGGCAATCAAATGATTACTCCACCGAACACTGGAAATCGCTATGCTTAGAAGCCAAAGAAAACAGGAATAGAGATTCCTAGCCAAACGGAAATCAGGTAAGTGTGAAAATGAAAGCAAAGATAGACGGAAAATGAAATCAGAACAGAAATTGTAATCAGACTGAGATAAGAAAGGGGCAGGAACAAAAACTAAACTTCAAAGGAAAACGAATGAAAAATTCATGATTAGTCGATGTTGAAATCTAAACGAAATAGAAAGTAATAATATAAACAAGAGTTTGATATGTTGGAATATTATGATCCCGTTAATTTTACACGAGAGGGGTCGGTGTTGCTACAAGCAAACTGAAGTACTCGGTGGTGCGTTAATGGGGCAAAAACCAGAGAAATACGCAAAGACAAGGTAATGGAACAAGGAGGGGAAATAGAATGCAGCAATATAAAGAAATGTCGACAGAGAACTGGAAATGAAAGAGGGGTCCTTACCGACTTCTTGCAGAGGAGGTGTTTTGAGGGAGGATGGTTCTTCAGTGCCTTGCAGAGAAGAAGCTTCTGGCAGGTAAAGGAAAGAGCAGAGATCGGATGATAATTGATGATTGTGGTGAAATGAATTCCTTCAGGTTTGAGAGGGGAAGGGAAGCAGAAAGGGAGGCAATGGATAAAGGGAGAGTGTGAGTCGATGGATGCCTTCGACACCTTTGGAGGCCTGCTTATATAGGTGAAGGCCGTTAGAAAACTTTCAAAACGAATCCTTCTCTTTTTTAAAGTTTTTCAAAAAGAGGGCACTTTTGTAAAAACTTCTCTAAAAAATGATTTTTATTTAGAACAAATTTTGCAAAAGGGCTTCTCAATCATTTTTTGTATTTTCTTTTCTTCTATTTTGATTTTTTTGTTCTTTTCTTTTGTGATTTCTGTTTTTTATGTTTTTGAAATAAAAACTTTGAAAACTAAAGGGTTTCAAACTAATTTTGCGAAAATTAAAAGTATTTACAAAAGAAGTGTTTTCTGAGAATTCAGGGTTTTAACTTTTGAAATTTTCTCAGAAAACAGCTTTGGATCCGAAATTCAAGGAGATATTCGAATTTTGGATCTCGAATCGAGAAATATGAGATAGTGGATCCAAATGGATACCGAATGGATCGATCTGAGCCTGTTCGAAATTTATTTCTGATATTCTTGTAAATTTTGGTTTAAAATTTGGATAACGAGGCTCAAATTTTAGATTTTGATATTGGATCCGGATCCGAAATCGGGTCAGATATGGAAAATGGATTTGATTTTAGTAAATTAGAGAAATAAACTGGAGTTTTGAGTGAAAATGACTCAATTTACTCAGAAAATGGGGATCAGGGATAAAAAAAGAAATATTTACAAAATTTTGAAAAATTTGGGGTGTTCACACTTTTCCTTCATTTAGATTTTTTTCTTAGTTTTATAGTTATATTATTCATTTAGTTTAATGTTATTAATATCTAATACTTAGTTCATAGGTTTTTCACTTAGGCGCAAAATACTATTGTTATCTCATGTGTGAATTCTAATTCATAAATCTTGAAATTTTTAGGTTAATTAGGTTTGCTTGTTACTAATCCCCTGCAAAAAAACTAGATCTATTTGAGGTCTATAAACTCAGAAAACAAATAAAACTCCAAACTGAGATTTCATACTTCTGAAAATTCCAAGTTCTGTTTTAGCAGACAAGAACCACCAAGATCTCCTAGATGAAAGATCCAAAATTCCTTCCAAAAAATATAGTGAGTCCCTATTAGAGTCTAATATTTCTCAGTAAATTTTTAGATTTTTCCAGTGAGATTTAGGTTCTGCTAAAAATTGATTTTCCCAGACCCTTGGGAAAATCTCACTTTTTCCTTGTCAGGATTTAGACCGACCCTAACCTACTGTGTCCGTTCAACCCATAGGTTGTCTGTCAAGACTTCCAACAAAGAAGTTGTTTATAACCCTTCCCTCAGTCATTTCACAAAATTTGGGAATTTTTAAAATAGCCTAAGTATTTTTACCGAATTTAATTTCTCTGTCTGACAGATTCCCATGTCTGAGAATTTTAGAGACCCAGGCCTCTGATAACCCTCTACTCTCTGAAACCATAATCCAAATCCCAATGATGTTGAAAAAGGAAATCTTTTTTTGTTCGTCAGAGACATTTTCCCAGAATTTCAGCCATTTTCTCATCTGTCTGCTATTTTTACCATAATAATTTCCAAAACCTATCTGTCTTCCCTAGATCCTAGAGTCGTCGGATTCCGATCCGACTTGACGGAGCTGTCCAGCTCCGACCATAGGTCAAAACCAGAATTTGTAAAAGGAAAAAATCTTTGCCTAACTATCCTTTATCACCTGTTATTGTCGCAAAATTTTTCCTTCCCTGTAAAAGAGAGGGGAAACCTTCAGCGAGTCAAACTTGACCAGAATTTGAAAATTGTTTTGAAATACTCACCTCCGTTTTGAAAATAGCGGGAAATATTCCGTGGAATGAGACTCGACCTGACAGTACGAGGTTTGATCTTTCCTGTCGCCTTTAACAGGGGTAATCGAACCAAGGATCAAATGTGTGCTTGACTTAGCTAAATTATCAAAATTGTGTTTTATCCTAAATGCACTGCGAATTCAGGCATGTGCTATGGAATTTTGTAAAATGCAGTTTGGAAAACATGAAGTATGCTTGGAAAATGTTTTGGAGTTGGAAAATGTTTCTAAGACAGATGATGGAAATCAATTTCTCAAGAAAATCCTGATGAAAAGATTTAAAATCTTAAGGAAGTTTCTAGAGATTTTGAGAAAATCATGAATAGATGGAAATCCTGGGAAAGTAGAAAGAATTCTTGAGAAAACACTTGAAGAGGAACCATTTGTCAGGGAAAACTCCAACTTTGAAAATTTTCTTTGTAAAATGATTGAAGATTTATAGGAAAACTCTTTTGAGAGAAGACATCAAATCTTAAGAAATTGAAATCTTGAGAGTTGTAGCTTTAAAGACTTGAAAACCAATTTTGATTCTTGAGAATGATGAGAAACTCCTTTTGAAAATGAATCCTAAGAAAAGAAGATTTTCCAGGGAAAATCGTAGAAAACTTGACTTGGGAAAATCCAACTTTGGAAATTTTCACAGTGTCTTGAGGAATCAATTTCCTTAGAATGAAATTTTTTTGAGAAAAAGTTTGAGAAATGCAGGTGATTTTATGATGCAAACTATCCTCAATAAATGAATGTCTTTTTGTTAAAACATCTTTTTAGGAAAATATGCAATTTTAAAATTAAACTAAGGTAAGATTACCACATATTCCGACTATGGCCATAAATATGCTTGTAATTTACTTAGTTAATTCTAAAATATTTTGTAAAATTGATGATATGTAGTGATTTTTGGAAGATAGCCTAAGAGTGTAGGCTCGGTGTGACTAGTAAAAAGATGCTGAATCTGGGTCTCGTTCATATTCCGACTAGGGCCGTAAATATGGACTCCACTGAGTTCATCAACTCCCTAAGAGTTGGTGCACGTGTCATTCGTGTTCATACACAGTGATCTTCTAAATAAAATGCATGAATCACATAATCAGGATATTGCAGAAATTGAAACTATATGATATGCATCCTAATCTAAACAGAAAAGTAAATCTCTTATTCCAAAATTTACATTATTACATCACTAAAAAAAATAAAAGAAAAGGAAAATTGCAGATTCCAGCTCCTTCCTTTGGATATCCCTGCCAAACTTGAAATGGGGTTAGCTCAAATATGTGGGTTTTTCCAAGATTTTCCAATAATATCCTGAGATTATTGGACTTAGTTGGATATAAACCGGTTTTTCATACTTTCTTGATATTTGAATGCTGCAAATGCATGAAAATACGACAATAAATAGTTTAAAATTTGGAATTGTAGTTAAAATGAACAAAATACCCCTAATATTAAGGTTATACCTTTAAAATCAAGGTTTTTGAAGGAGTTTTGACAAAATTTGAGGTTTTTGAATTGCAAATGGAATCAAATGATGATGAAATTCATGATGACATGCTACTAAATATGATGGGACTATAAAAATCAGAATTGACATTTGAACTTTGGCCAAAATAACGAATTTCACTTGTTTTCGCCCGGATGACGGTCCAGCGGGAACCCTGATTTGATGATACGGTTAAACCGGTCATCAAACGGTTCTCAAATCATGACAAATTCGGTAGAGAGCACCCCTCTACCCTTATAAACAGTATAGAATGATAAAATGCATGGAATGACATGACCTAAATACAAAATTTTAAAGAAAACTCTAAAATATGCAAATTTTGCCTACTGGTACGAACCAAACATAGCATTTAATGCAATAATGCAGAAATCTACAATAGAAATGTCTGATATTTTGCAAGCTGCTAAAGGACATGAAAATGAACATCTTTGGATTTTATAGCCTAGGGATTTGACCTACGGTGAGTTCGGTAGCAGAGATTTAGTTCTTATGGGACTAAAATCAATAGGATCTGATGTGAAAATGAATACAAAATAATAATTGACCACCAAAATTTACGAAAATTAAATGTGAAACTACTGACATGCATATGAACAACTTTCATTTATATGGATTTGGCATTTGACTAACTGGATGAGAAATAAAAATATGACATTACACGCATAAACCAGAACAGCAGATATAAATACCAAAACAGAAGACAAAAAAAAAATATGAAACTAGCATGAAGACTATTCTAAAAATTGCAAAATTTCAGAATCAAGTAGAGGACATTTAGAACATGAAGTTCACTTTTTCAGATCCAGATTTGGATTTATGTTCAGAGAGAACCAGTGACTTAAGTGGATCCAGAGTCTCACAGACACAAATTAGGCTCTGACACGTGTCCCTAACTCTCAGATTTTTGTCAGATAGCAAAAAAAATCCAAAAAATCTGATAAAATCAGATTAAATACTAAATTCAATCCTGCATTCAGGGCATTTTTTGGATCAGGAATCAGTTCTCCCATTAGGTAGATCTTGATTTTACAAGTTGGGATCCAACATCTTGAATGTTTCCCGGGTCACAAAACCCGACTTGGCATTTTGAATTTTGAACAAAGGAAATTAACTCAAATGATTTCTATTTTTTTGCAGATTATCAGGGATAGCTATGGGCATGTAATATGATTTTTTGGCATTTTTAGAGAAAAATAAAAACCTAAAATAATGAATGGACTGACTGACAAAAATAGAGAATTACAGAAACTAAACATAATTGAAATAAATGCTAAAGAAAATCTAACTAATTCCTAAAATATACTAAATTAACAAAATAACATATGAATTAAATCTGATGAATGCATGAATGCTAGAAAATCATCAAGGCAGCATGATTCTACTTAATATATGTCATTTTATGGGAATGGTTCAATCCATCATTTGGACGAACCCTTTCTTTAAAATGAAAAATTCATGGGATTCAATATGCAAATTGAAACAAGAGCATTATTTCAATCAGCTCGAATGGGAGCCCACCTTCTGTTCTTTTGATGTTTTGAAACTTCCAAAATGGGCGGCTACGAATGGTTTCTATTGCTTTTCAAACTGAGCTTCAAAATGCACATGAAAATCGACCACTGATCCTAGGTCGAGCTTGGAATGGCGTGGGCCAGGTAGTTACTTTGATGCAATCTCTCAAATGCGCCCAGGGGGGTGTGAACTCAGAGGAGGAAAAGTCAAGTTGAAAGTGGAAATTTGACTGAAGTTCAGATAAAGAAAAGAGAGCCCCCCCCCCCCTAACTGGGCGTGGGCTAAGGTATTTATAGATTTTCTGGAGATTTTTGAAATTCAAACAGAGTAAATTTGGACCTTCCATGTGGTGCCATCTCAGAGGATGCTACTTTGGATTTTTTTGAAATAAATAAAATACAAATTTTGTAAATAAGACAACTCAGCAGAATTTGAAATTTTTTGAAATGAGGTTGGCTTGATTTTCTCTGCAGGAGCTTCTCAGGTGGTGTCACCTATGTGTGGGCCCTCTTTGGGATTTTGTAAAGCAAATAAAAAAATAAAATTAAAGAGTAAAATTCTGGATTTGCGCCACCTCAATATGGAATTTGAATATTTGAACTTTTGCTTTTTCTAGAGGAAACAAAGACAGACATGTGGCGCCACCTCAGGGTGGCTCCACACTGCCATGTGTCAGAGGGCAGAAGCAGAGAAAGCAGATGGCACCACCTCAGAAGCATTTGAAAAATTTTGAACTTGCTTTTCCTAAAAGCAAGATGCAGAGCTATTTTTGATGAGAGGCCTTTTCATAAATGGTGCCACCTCAGAGGGGGGATTCTACTTTTTCTGAAGAAAGGAGAGTTGGACATGTGGCATTTCAGAGTGGTTCCACACCTGACAAGTGTCAGCTTGCAGGAGGAGGCCTTTCAGATGGCGCCACCTCAAGAGCATTTGAAATTCAAACTTGGTTGGCTCTAGAAGAATGGAGGGTGGCCATGTGGCGTCACCTCAGGGTGGCCCCATAGTGCCATGTGGCAAGTGAGAGAGGAATAAAGGTGGTGGACATGTGGCGCTACTTTAGGGAAGCTCCACATTGACCCATGGAATGAAATAAAAAAAAGGGACTGAGGACATGTGGCGCCACCTTAAAGAGGCCCCACACTGACACATGTCAAAAAGTAAAAAGAGGAAGATGTATAAAGGACAAGTGACAACTAATGGAGGTGCAAGGAGGAAGACATGTGGCGTCACCTTAGGTTGACACCACACTAACACATGACAAAGAAATGAAAGGTGAGAGAAAGTGACATGTGGTGCCACCTCTGGGTGAACTCCACACTGCCAAATGGCAGAGAAATGGAAGGAGAGAGAAAGTGCCAAGTGGCGCCAATTCAGAGACAAGGCTTCGACATTTTTGGGTTTTTCAAAATTCAAGTTTTACAAAAGGAAGGCCTATGTGGCACCACCTCAAGGTGGACCCCACATCGCTTTTTTATTGAAATAAAAGCAAGAAAGTAAAACCTCTTTTTGGAATTTTCATAAAAACCTAGACTAACTGGCAAATAAGAAATACTTGGCCTAATTGCGGAAATTTTGAAAAAGAGGTGGCCCTATAGGGCGATTTTGTAAAAGAATGATATTTGAAATTGCTGACAAAAGGTTAAAATCTGAGATAAAATTGTTAAATTCAAAGCTTTGTCTCCTTCTTCAGGCAGAGTTGGTCCAGTTGATAAAATTTTTAAAATCCATATTGAAAACTATCCAGATCATTTTCTTGAGAAAATCTTTTGAAATTCAGAGTCCTGGGCGGTAAAATGGGAAGAGTTGGCGATTTTGAAGACCCAGGGGGTTTAAAATCAATTTTGAAAAGGTTAAAAACTTGAATCTGGATTGAGAATTTTAAAAATCAGGAGTTTTGAACCTCGAAATGACATGTTGTGCCATGCAAAGATATGAAATGCTCATGCAATGATATGCAGTGACATGTCTCGGGGGATTTCATACTGCATGAAAAACTGAAGATTTTCATCTCTTGATGTGAATAGGACTTTGCGATTTTGTGACTGGAGATGATTCTAAGCAAAATAATAGAAAATTTTTGAGAATTGGGGATGAAATCTGGACTCCTATGGGGTCCGAGCTCAGAAATGACCATATTGACCTCTGAAGATCTTGGAAGACATGCTGCAGTGATTGGTGGAAGTGTTGGGGATATGGGTGAAAATTTGGGGTGTTTACAGATGCCCCTCTTTGCTACTAAGTCGGCTTGTGCCCGAGCTTAGTGGCAAAGAAAAACACACCAAATTCGGGCTATATAAAATGCCTCAGTTAGAATGATCTGACTGGGTATGAGAAAATTAGCCCTAATGAAGATGGTAGTTATGAAATGAAGAGTGAAGAAGAAAGATTCATTCTGCGAGAGTGAAGTGCAGGTTTTGCCTTATCCTGGATGGGACGGAAATACCTCGTATGGAACGAAACTCAGGTTTTAACCCTTAACCTGATTGGGGAATGAAATACCTCATCAAAATGAGGCTCAGGTTTATACCCTTAACCTGATTGGGCAGAAAATGAAATACCTCATCAAATGAGGCTCAGGTTTGTTCCCTTATCCTGATTGGGCGGAAAATGAAATACCTCATCAAATGAGGCTCAGGTTTGTACCCTTATCCTGATTGGGCGGAAAATAAAATACCTCATCAAATGAGGTTCAGGTTTGTACCCTTATCGTGATCGAGCGGAAGATGAAATACCTCATCAAAGGAGGCTCAGGTTTGTACCCTTAACCTGATCGGACGGAAAATGAAATACCTCATCAATATGAGGCTCAGGTTTGTACCCTTAACCTGATCGGGCGGAAAATGAATGAAATCCTTGAAGGAAGAGACCATGATGGAACCTTCGAATTTTGCACCATAAATCTGATAGGGGTTTTGCAAAAGGAAGGAAAATGGGGTCCCTAAAGCTTGAAAATGGATTGATCTTGGGCGCCTCATTTTTTAGACTAAAATCAACTTTTGAAATTGCCTTTTGCTAAAAAATGATTGGGGGTTCGACCTCAAACCGAAATGGGACTGTCTATGGTGGGACAGTGGGGACACAGGGAAGTGTGCGAATCCGAGAGCTTGCGTTCTCAAATTATAAAAAGAAGGGAAGGAATCTTGAAAACTCCCGTAATCAAGTCCTAAAGAGGGATTGAAATGGTGTCAGGATGCGCCAAAGATGAACCTCAAGCTCTCACTTCACGCCAGGATAGCTAGAAAATATCATCAAGATGTTCAACATTTTATTGTTGACTCAAGATAGTTGAAAATGAGACCCATTGTTGCACAAATATTTCTTATTTTCTACCTGAAGTATTACCTCCAAACGAGATTGACTTCATAGAATCAATATTTGGAATTCAAATTGCTTACGATTGACCTTCTTCAAGGAAGCTATCAATTTCCTTGATATGAGCAGGATAGATAGACTGTAATATTATGAAAGCAATTGATGAAAGAATATTGATAATAGAATTTTACAAAATTAAAGAAGATTCTTGGCAGATTCGGTAGTTTGATATACTGGGATGCTTCTCTCATGACAATCTTTCTGCGCTCTTTTGGGTTTCGAGGGAGTTTATTACATCATCCTTTATTTTGGAGATGTCCTGACTTTTCTCTCTTTCTTTTCTCTCTCTCTCTCTCTCTCTCTCTCTCTTTCTCTCTCTCTCTCTCTCTCTCTCTTTGGAAGGGTACATCACAAACTCCTACAACTTGGAGATGTTTTGATCCTTCTTTGCCTCAGGGACTATATTGACGATATTGGCTCATGGGTTGGAGATCTCTGGATGATAGCGGAAATTAAATATCTTTTAGAGATTGTCGGGAGGTTCATCGCATTCGCCTTCAACTTGACAGTGCTTTCGACTTTCCCTGAAAGGATCCGTCACAAACTCCGTCATCTTGGAGATGATTCAAATCTTCTTTGGCCCTGGGGGTCTACTCGCCTAATTCATCTTCATCTTGACGACAATTGAGAGATCCCTTTTGCAGATATTTAATTACAGCTTAGATGATTTGAGGAGACATAGCTTGAGTGAATTCTCTCTTTTCCTGGCGCTCAGGATATTTTCACTGCCTCATTTTTGCAAGAATGGTCTTTAAGGATGTGTCATAACTGTGATCAATATCAATCACTCATGGCCTTGCAACAATATTGAATCTTCTTGCTGGCCATATCAAGGATTTACCTTCATCCTTTTGGTTGGCCAATAGAAAGAATTTGAATTTTGGATCTTTTTTTGCAAAAGCTTTGCCTTTTTGGAAGTAATACTGAAGGTATTCTGAAAGATTCGCATAATAAAGATTTTGAAATCAACAAGTAATTGATTGACAAATTGGCAAGATGTTCTTGAAATCCTTGGTGAAAGAGAGCATTTGAAATCCTGCTTAACGCATCCGTGATGAAAATTATCATCTCCTTTCCAAAGGAGATGACTAACAATATCAGTTCAATTAAGAACGACCATCTCTGGGAATAATATCAGTTCAATTAAGAACGATCATCGGTTCGCTGAGAACTATATCAGTTAAATTAAGAATGACCATCGGTTCGCTGGGAACAATATCAGTTCAATTAAGAACGATCATCAGTTCACTGGGAACTATATTAGTTCAATTAAGAATGACCATCGGTTCACTGAGAATAATATCAGTTCAATTAAGAACGACCATTGGTTCACTGGGAACAATATCAGTTCAATTAAGAACGATCATCGGTTTGCTGGGAACAATATCAGTTCAATTAAGAACGATCAGCGGTTCGCTGGGAACAATATCAGTTCAATTAAGAACGACCATCGGTTCATTGGGAAAAATATCAGTTCAATTAAGAACGACCATCGATTCACTGAGAACAATATCAGTTCAATTAAGAATGACCATCGGTTCACTGGGAACAATATCAGTTCGATTAAGAACGACCATCGGTTCATTGGAAACAATATCAGTTCAATTAAGAATGACCATCGGTTCGCTGAGAACAATATCAGTTCAAATTAAGAACGATCATCGGTTCGCTGGGAACAATATCAGTTCAATTAAGAACGACCATCAGTTTGCTGAGAATAATATCATTTCAATTATGAACGACCATCGATTTGATGGGAACAATATCAATTCGATTAAGAACGACCATCGGTTCATTGGGAACAATATTAGTTCAATTAAGAACGACCATCGGTTCGCTGAGAACAATATCAGTTCAATAGGGATTCAACCTAAGAACATGTAAAGAATATTTGATCATTGCAGAAAAGTTAGGATTAAAAAGGAAGTCTGAATTGGAACTCAGATCTTCGGAGCAGAAATAATTCTTGAGGAAAGACCCAAATCGGAACTCAGATCAACAAAAGAAAAATGGACCATCATAGTTAGTTTTATGTGGTCTTATTTCAAGATTATCCCCTTATCCTGAATGGAGAGTGAATAGGAATTGAAGAATTTTAGGGAAATCATGGAAAATGATTCAGATTTATCCCTTAACCTAAAGGGGAAAAACTCAGGTTTATCCCTTAACCTGAAGAGGAAAATTAAGGTTTATCCCTTAACCTGAAGGGGAAATGGAAATTGGATGACCTGACGGTCGAAATTGAAAATTTGGTAATTTGAAAATTGGAAATTGGGTGACCCGGAGGTCGAAATTAAAGAATTGAATGACCCGAGGGTGGAAATTGAAGAATTGAATGATCCGGAGATTTAAATTGGAGATTGGTGGACAAAAGGTCAAATTTGAGAAATTGACTGACCCTGAAGATTGAAGTGACTTGGATCAACAAAGGAGAATAAAGAGTTCAAGTCAGAGCTCGAATAAAGTAAAGAGATCATGAGTCGAAACCCGGATCAACAAAGGAGAATGAAGAGCTCAGGTCAAAGCTTGAATAAAGTAAAGAGATCGCGAGTCGAAACCCGGATCAACAAAGGAGAATAAAGAGATCGAGTCAAAGCTCAAATAAAGGAAAGAGATCACGAGTCGGAACTCAGATCTTTAAAAAAAAAATAATTTTGACGGAAAACCTGAGTCAGAACTCGGTTTTGTAAAGGAAAAATATTTTTTGAGGGAAAACCCTAGTCGGAACTCGGATCTTTAAAGGAAAAAAAATAATCTGAAGGAAAACCTGAGTTGAAACTCGGTTTTTCAAAGGAAAATAATTTGAAGGAAAACCCAAGTCGTAATTCGGATCTTCAAAGGAAAAATATATTTAAGGAAAACCCGAGTCGGAACTTGGATCTTCAAAGGAAAAATATAAACCAACTTTAAAGTTGGATTTTGAAAAGGAAGAAATCTGAGTCAGAACTCGAATTTCTAAAAGAAAAATGGACCAACCTGAGAGTTGGGTTTGAAAGAAAAAGAAGTCTGAATCGAAATTCAGATCTTCAGAGAAGAACTCGATTAGAGGATCAAAATTTTGCAAATTGTCAGTGCGGGGACTGGATTTTGGAAAGCGGATTATATCTGAAGAATTTTGAGGAAAAATCGACAGGGATTGTAAACTGAAGTTAGGGATTGATGATTAGGATGAGAAATCATTCATAGTCTCATGATTTATCCCTTATTCTGAATGGTTAATGAATTGGGTGCATAATTAATGCAAATGAAATGCAAATGCAAATGAAGTGTAAATGAAAGATGATAGATTTTATTTAATCTTGCCTGCATACAGAATGTTTGAAAACAAAGTTTTGAAAGATGCACCAGTGTAATAGGGAAGAGGGATAAAATTTAAAGAAGGCTCTCTGCAGGATAAAGTCTTGATTAGACTCTAAGGAAATTTTGGATTGGGAGGAAAATGATATGGTAGACAATTGAAAGAATATCCCATTACTAGGGATGGAGTCATCACTGAAATCACGATAATTGTGTTGTCATTATTTACAAGAGAAATAAACAACAAAAAATGTGCCTTGTTACCTAGGCAAGGTCGTCAACCACGAGAAAAATACCATTTTTTGAAGGAAGGAGATATCTCTTGGAAAAATAATCCGCAAACGGATTTAAAATAAGAAGACGGCAAAAGGGAAGATGGATAAACAATTTCCATTGCAATAATCAAAGTATGCACGAGGAAAATAAGGTGAAGCATCAAATAGACAAAAGGATTGAGAATCCAAGAAAACAATGAGAGAAAAAGATATGACTTTAGAAAATTGCAGGCAGGATAAAAATGCAGCTGGAAATTCGAGATCCAGTAGAACGGAAGAATGGAAAATCACCTGGAGTTTAGAGAAAAAAATAGATGGTTTGGAAAAATCATCCAGGGTTTGTAGAAAATAAGAGGAATGTTTCATGAAAATGGAAAAATAAGGATATTTGGAAAATGGCCTAATATGAAAAATATGAGGAATTGAGAAAATAAGGTACATACAATCACATCCTACACACATTCATGCACATACAACACTCCCTAAAAGGCTAACTCTAGATGCTGACTCTAGATGCATCATTTTGAAAACAGCTGTAGGATCTTAATCCTAACTCTAAGTTCAAATCATCTTTGTCCAATCCAGTTATTCTGATATACCCGAACCGAAATCTGAGGTATGTGGCATATAATTTCCAACTCCGGCTCTAGGTTTAAGTTTTCCCAACATCCTTGAGCGCCTACAGATATACTTCGGACTGTGGCCCTTAGTACGTGGTAGGGGGGCGTTAACCCAAATAAGTGGCCCAGTTCTGAGGCTCTGTCCCGAACCAGGGTTCTGGAAGAGAGCCCAGCAACTTGAAGACCAGGTAAAGATAGGTAGGGTGGTTTGGAAAAAATGATCACATGCAAGAAATAGAAGGCTCTAAGTCCTAAAGAAATAGATTTTTGAAAACTTTTGAAGAAGCATGCATTGTTTGCATTCAGATCCTAAATTGAGGAGAGTTGTGTTTAGACCTAAGTCTATGTGAGCATGAAAATATCTCCTCAATATAGTCCTACCAAACCATGCCTAAGCTATATGACATCAATGTCAACTAGGTTAAAATCTAGGCTCCTAGGTTCGCATGATATCAGAAAGTAAAAGAGCTGACATTTTTGAAACACAGTTTTGATAATTGAACTAAGTCAAGGACACTTTTGATCAGACAAGGACAGGTCCCATCTCGGTCGCCAAACCTGTTATCATCGCAAAAAATTTCCCTTCCCTGCGGGAGAGAGGGGAAACCTTCCGCGAGTCAAACTTGACCAAAATTTGAAAATTGTTTTGAAATACTCGCCTCCATTTTGAAAATAGCGGGAAATATTCCGTGGAATGGGACTCGACCTGTCGGTACGAGGTTCGACCGTTCCTGCTGCCTTTAACATGGGTAATCAAACCAATGATCAAATGTGTGCTTGACTTAGCTAAATTATCAAAATCGTGTTATGTCCTAAATGCACAGAGAATTCAGGCATGTGTTATGGAATTGTGTAAAATGCAGTTTGGAAAACATGATGTATGCTTGGAAAATGTTTTGGAGTTGGAAAATGTTTCTAAGACAGATGATGGAAATCAATTTCTCAAGAAAATCCTGATGAAAAGATTTAAAATCTTAAGGAAGTTTCTAGAGATTTTGATAAAATCATGAATGGATGGAAATCCTGGGAAAGTAGAAAGATATCTTGAGAAAATACTTGAAGAGGAACCATTTGTCAGGGAAAACTCCAACTTTGAAAATTTTCTTTGTAAAATGATTGAAGATTCATAAGAAAACTCTTTTGAGAGAAGACATCAAATCTTAGGAAATTGAAATCTTGAGAGTTGTAGCTTTAAAGACTTGAAAAACGATTTTGATTCTTGAGAATGATGATAAACTCCTTTTAAAAATGAATCCTAAGAAAAGAACATTTTTCAGGGAAAATCGTGGAAAACTTGACTTGGGAAAATCCAACTTTGGAAATTTTCAAACTCTCTTGAGGAATCAATTTCCTTAGAATAAAAATTTTTTGAGGAAAAGTTTGAGAAATGCAGGTGATTTTATGATGCGAACTATCCTGAATGAATGAATGTCTTTTTGTTAAAACATCTTTTCAGGAAAATATGCAATTTTAAAATTAAACTAAGGTAAGATTACCACATATTCCGACTATGGCCGTAAATATGCTTGTAATTTACTTAGTTAATTATAAAATATTTGGTGAAATTGAAGATATGCAGTGGATTTTGGAAGATAGCCTAAGAGTGTAGGGTCGGTGTCACTAGTAGAAAGATGTTGAATCTGGCTCTCATCCATATTCCGACTAGGGCCGTAAATATGGACTCCACCGATTTCATCAACTCCCTAAGAGTTGGTGCATGTGTCATTCGTGTTCATACACAGTGATCTTCTAAATAAAATGCATGAATCACATAATCAGGATATTGCAGAAATTCAAACTATATGATAGGCATCCTAATCTAAGCAGAAAAGTAAATCTCTTATTCCAAAATTTACATTATTACATCACTAAATAAAAGAAAAGAAAAGGAAAATTGCAGATTTAAGCTCCTTCCTTTGAATATCCTTGTCAAACTTGAAATGGGGTTAGCTCAAATATGTGGGTTTTTCCAAGATTTTCCAATAATATCCTGAGATTATTGGACTTAGCTGGATATAAACACAATTTTCATACTTACTTGATATTTGAATGACGCAAATGCATGAAAATACGATAATAAATAGTTGAAAATTCAGAATTGTGGTTAAAATGACCAAAATACCCCAAATATTAAGGTTATACCTTTAAAATCAGGGTTTTTGAAGGAGTTTTGACAAAATATGAGGATTTTGAAATGCAAATGGAATCAAATGATGATGAAATGCATGATGACATGCTACTAAATATGATGAGACTGTAAAAATTAGAATTGACATTTGAAATTTGGCCAAAATAACGAATTTTGCTTGTTTTTCGCCCGGATCAAGGTCCCGCGGGAACCCTGATTTGATGATACGGTTAAACTGGTCATCAAACGGTTCTCAAATCATATCAAATTCGGTAGAAAGCACCCCTCTACCCTTAGAAACAGTATAGAATTATCAAATGCATGGAATGACATGACCTAAATGCAAAATTTTAAAGAAAACTCTAAAATAAGTAAATTTCGCCTACGGGTACGAACCAAACATAGCATTTAACGCAATAATGTAGAAATCTACAATAGAAATGTCTGATATTTTGCAGGCTGCTCAAGGACATGAAAAAATACATCTTTGGCTTTTACAGCTCCAAGATTTGACCTACGGTGAGTTCGATAGCAGAGATTTTGTTCTGACGGGAATAAAATCAATAGGATCTGATGTGAAAATAAATAAAAAATAATAATTGACCACCAAAATTTTTGAAAATTAAATGAGGAACTACTGACATGCATATAAACAACTTTTATTTATATGGATTTGGAATTTGACTAACTAGATGAGAAATAAAAATATGACATTACACGCATAAACCAGAAGAGCAGATATAAATACCAAAACAGGAGATCGAACAAAAAAATATGAAACTAGCATGAAGATTGTCTTTAAAATTGCAAAATTTCAGAATCAAATAGGGGACATTTATAACATAAAGTTCACTTTTTACAGATCCAGATTTGGAGCTATGTCTAGAGAGAACCAGCGACTTAAGTCGATCCAGAGTCTCAGAGACTCAAATTAGGCTCTGACATGTGTCCCGAACTCTCGGATTTTTGTCAAATAGAAACAAAACTCAGTAAAATCTGATACAATCATATTAAATACTATACTCAATCCCAAGTTCAGGGAATTTTTATGATCAGGAATCGAATCTTCCATTAGGGAGATCTAGATTTTACAAGTCGGGATCCAACATCCTTAGCGTTTCCTGGTTCACAAAACCCGACTTGGTATTTTGAATTTTGAATGAAAGACATGATCTCAAATGATTCTGATTTTTTTGCAGATTATCAGGGACAGCTATGGGCATGTAATATGATTTTTTGGTATTTTTAGAGAAAAATAAAAACATAAAATAACGAATGGACTGACTAACAAAAATAAAGAATTACAGAAACTAAATAGAATTGAAATAAATGCTAAAGAAAATCTAACTAATTCCTAAAATATGCTAAATTAATAAAATAATATATGAATTAAATCTGATGAATGCATGAATGCTAGAAAATCATCAAGGAAGCATGATTCCACTTAATATATGTTGTTTTATGGGAATGGTTCAATCCATCATTCGGACAAACCCTTTGTTTAAAACAAAAAATTCATGTGATTCAGTATGAAAATTGAAACAAGAACATTATTTCAATCAGCTCGAATGGGAGTCCACCTTGTGTTCTTTTGCTGTTTTCAAAATCCTGAAATGGGCGGCTACGAATGGCTTCTCTCGCTTTTCAAAGTGAGCTTCAAAATGCACATGAAAATCGACCTCTGCTCCTCGGTCAAGCTTGGAATGGAGTGGGCCAGGTAGTTACTTTGATGCAATCTCTCAGATGGGCCCAGGGGGGCATGAACTCAGAGGAGGAAAAGTGAAGTTGAAAGTGGAAATTTGACTGAAGTTCAGATAAAGAAAAGAGAGCCCCCCCCCCCCCCCCCCTAATTGGGCATGGGATAAGGTATTTATAGATTTTCTGGAGATTTTTGAAATTCAAACAGAGTAAATTTGGACCTTTAATGTGGTGCCATCTCAGAGGCTGCTACTTGGATTTTTTTGAAATAAATAAAATGCAAATTTTGTAAATAAGTCACCTCAGCAGAATTTGAAATTTTTTGAAATGAGGTTGGCTTGATTTTCTCTGTAGGAGCTTCTCAGATGACGCCACCTATGTGTGGGGGGCCTCTTTGGGATTTTGTAAAGCAAATAAAAAAATAAAGATGAAGAGGAAAATTCTGGATTTGCGCCACCTCAATATGGAATTTGAATATTTGAACTTTTGCATTTTTTGGAGGAAGCAGAGACAGACATGTGACACCACCTCAGGGTGGCTCCACACTGCCATATGTCAGAGGGCAGGAGCAGAGGAAGCAGATGGCGCCACCTCAAGAGCATTTGAAATTTTTTGAACTTGCTTTTCCTAAAAGCAAGATGCAGAGCTATTTTTGAGGAGTGGTCTTTTCAGAAACGGCGCCACCTCAGAAGCGGGGATTCTACTTTTTCTGAAGAAAGGAGAGTTGGACATGTGGCATTTCAGGGTGGTTCAATACCTGACAAGTGTCAGCTTGAAGGAGGAGGCCTTTCAGATGGCGCCACCTCATAATCATTTGAAATTCAAACTTGGTTGGCTTTGGAAGAATGGAGGGTGGCCATGTGGCATCACCTCAGGGTGGCCCCACAGTGCCATGTGGCAAGTGAGAGAGGAATAAAGGTGGTGGACATGTGGCGCTACTTTAGGGAAGCTCCACATTGACACGTGGCATGAAATAAAAAAAAGGGACTGAAGACATGTGGCACCACCTTAAAGAGGCCCCACACTGACACATGTCAAAAAGTAAAAAGAGGAAGATGTATAAAGGACAAGTGACAACTAATGGAGGTGAAAGGAGGAAGACACATGGCGTCACCTTAGGTTGACCCCACACTGACACATGGCAAAGAAATGGAAGGTGAGAGAAAGTGACATGTGGCACCACCTCTGGGTGAACTCCATACTGCCAAATGGCAGAGAAATGGAAGGAGAGAGAAAGTGTCAAGTGGCACCAATTCAGAGACAAGGCTCCTACATTTTTGGGTTTTTCGAAATTCAAGTTTTACAAAAGGAAGGCCTATGTGGTGCCACCTCAGGGTGGACCCCACATCGCTTCTTGATTGAAATAAAAGCAAGAAAGTAAAACCTCTTTTTAGAATTTTCATAAAAACCTAGACTAACTGGCAAATAAGAAATACTTGGCCTAATTGCGGAAATTTTGAAAAAAAGGTGGCCCCTGTAGTTTGATTTTGTAAAAGAATGATATTTGAAATTGTTGACAAAAGGGTAAAATCTCAGATAAAATTGCTAAATTCAAAGCGTCGTCCCCTTCTTCAGGCAGAGCTGGTCCAATTGATAAAATTTTGAAAATCCATATTGAAAACTATCTAGATCGGTTTCCTGGGAAAATCTTTTGAAATTCAGAGTCCTAGGGGGTAAAATGTGAAGAGTTGGCAATTTTAAAGACCCAGAGGGTTTAAAATCAATTTTGAAAAGGTTAAAAACTCGAATCTGGATTGAGAATAATAAAAATCAGGAGTTCTAGACCTTGAAATGACATGTTGTGCCATGCAGTGATATGAAATGCTCATGCAATGACATGTCTCGGAGGATTTCATACTGCATAAAGAACTGAAGATTTTCATCTCTTGATGTGAATAGGACTTTGAGATTTTGTGACTGGAGATGATTCTAAGCAAAACAATAGAAAACTTTTGAGAATTGGGGATGAAATCTGGACTCCTGTGGGGTCCGAGCTCAGAAATGACCATATTGCCCTCTGAAGATCTTGGAAGACATGCTGCAGTGATTGGTGGAAGTGTTGGGAATATGGGTGAAAATTTGGGGTATTTACATCACCCCATAAAATTTGGGAAATTTTTATGAAAGTTTAGTATCCGAAATCCAATTTAGAATCAACATTTTAGGCAAAATCTTGATTTATAGTATTTTTAGTTATTTTCTATATTAAAAAATTACAAAAAAATAGATTTTCGAGCTTCATTATGTTTCTAGGGTTAGTCTAGGTGTCCATGCCAAATTTGGCTCAAATCTAAGTTCATTTACCTTATGTGTTAGTTTATTTTTAAATTCAGAGGCAAAAATTGAGTCAAATTTGATATTTTGTGATATTTTTGCCATTTTAGAGTTTTTATCATGTAAATAAGCATATCATATCACATTAGGGTTAATTTAAATATCATTTCCATTTCATATTTAAACTTTTTGCAAAATTTATTTCAGAAAACCCTGGTTTCAAGGCCATAGTCTTGTTATCAGGGGCATTTTGGTCATTTTGACCTCAATTTCGAAATTCCAAACTTCAATTTTCCAAATTTTCATGCATATCATCATATTTCATCATATTATGTTTGATTTATTTCATTTGTTTTTCAAATTTCCAAATTTTACAAAATTTCTTTCAGAAAACCCTGATTTCAAGGTCATTAGGGGCATTTTGGTCATTTTAACCCCAATTTCGAATTTCCAAGTTTATTTTCGAAATTTATTTATTTTTTCTCATGTTTATATCAAGGGGGGTATGAATTTGCGTTTATATCTTAATAATATCCGATAATTTCTAATATTTTCGGATAAATTCAGAAAAACCTACATTTTTGTGCTAACATTGTTTTCTAGTTTTGCAGGAATATCCAGGAAGAAGATTTTTATTTTCTTTTATTTCAATTCAATGTAATATCGGATGTAATAATTTGGAATAAGAGTTACTTTTCAGCTTAGAATAGGTCTGCATTGCATATAGTTTGATTTCTTAAAAATTCAATATCTGATGTATGATGCATATGCACATTTTCCAAAATCACTATGGTTGACACGAATGGCACGTGCACAAGCTCTTAGGGAGTTCACGAATTTGGTGGGATTTGTATTTATGGTCATAGTCAGAATACGAAGAAAACCAAGATTTATGATCTTCGTATTAGCCACATTCAGCCTACACTCTTAGGCTAACTTCAAAAATGCACTGCATTTCTCAAAACTCAAAAGGATTTTCTCAATTCCTCAATGAAATATCTTTCAAATTCATATTCATTCATTCAATTTGCATCATTTTCAAAATCATGTTCCAATTCTATTTCAGAAAAATCAATTTTCCCAAGAATTTTCAAGTCTTTCTCAGGATTTGATTTTCTCAGAATTCTGAACCTTCAAATGAGATTTCAAAGTACTTTCCAAGTTCAAATTATGATTTGCCAAGATTTCCACATTCTCAATTCCATTTTAAAATCCCAAAATCGATTTTCTCAGAGTTCGCATTTTCTTGAGAATTCATTTTCCAATGTAAATTTTTGATTTCCAATGAAATTTAATGATTTTTCCCAGAAATTCCATTTTCAAGCACTTTTTCAATCATTTTCCAAGCATATTTCAACTTTCAAAGTAAACATCATATTTCTCAAACTTGCATCTTTTCAAAATTCCATAGCACATGCCTGGTTCTCTGTGTATTCTAGGAAAATAGAGCATAATTTAGATAATTTAACTTAGTCAAAGCACACATTTGATCCTTGGTTCGATTACCCCTGGTAAAGGTGCCAGGAATGGTTGAACCTCGTACCGACAGGCGGATCCCATTCCACAGAATTTTTATGCAAAATTTCAAAACGGAGGTGAGTAATTTTCAAAACCATTTTCAAAACTTTGGTTGAGTTTGACTCATAGAATCATTTCTCTCACTCTCAGAGAGGGGGGGGGGGAATTTTGTGATGATAACAGGTTTGCGAGCGTGATGGGACCTGTCTTCGCCTGATCATATATGTGTTTGACTTAGTTCAATTTTTGGAATCATGTTCTATGAAATGTCAACTTTTATTTTCTGATATCATGTAAATCTAGGAGCCTAGACTTGAATCCAGCTAACATGGATTGCATATAGACTAGGCATGGTTTGGAAGGACCAATTGGGGAGAATTATGCATGCTCACTTAGACTTAGGTCTGAAATACAACACTCCTCAATCTAGGATTTGTGTGAAAACAATATTTCCTTCTTTAAAATTTTCAAATATCTATCTCTTTAGGTCTTAGAGCCTTCTGATTTGCTTGCATGTGCTCATGTTTTCAAAAACCACCCCACCTATGTCTACCTGGTCTTTACGTTGCTGGGCTCTCTTCAAGAACCATAGTTCAGGACAGAGCCTCACAACTGGGCCACTTATTTGGGCTAACGCCCCCTGCCACGTACTAAGGGCCATAGTCCCACATATATCGGCAGGTGCTCAAGGATGTTGGGAAAACACAAGCCTAGAACCGAAGATGAATTTTTATGCCACGTACATTGAGCCTCGACTTGAGTATATCGGCATAGCATGCTTGGACACAGTTGATCTGAGCATGGAGTCAAAATTAGGATCCTAAAGCTCTTTCAAAATTGATGCATTTAGAGCCAGCTTCTTAGGGAATATTATATTGCATAATTGTTTGTGATTGAATGTATGATATTCATTTTCATCTTATTTTCCATATTTTTCCCATTTTTTCTAAAATACTGGACAATTTTCTAAAATACCTCATTTATGAAATATCTCATTTTTCTAAAAAAACCTGGATGATTTTTCCAAATTATCCACTTTTTCTTCAAAACTCTAGGTGATTTTCCATTCTTTCGTTCCTCTGGACTTCGAATGTCCAGCTTCTTCATTTTATCTTGCCTGCAATTTTCAAAATTCTTGTATTTTTCCTAAGTCTAATTCCAATCTTCCTGTCTTTCAGTCCAATGGCATCCAGTCAGCTCGACTCTGTCTTTCCTGAGGGTCACATCTCCTACGAGGTGCAACAAAGTCTTCCCGAGCATCAAGCTCTCAGCACCGGACCTTTCTTTCCCTGGTGGTACTATACCTGGTTCAAGAACTTCTCCTGTATATTTTTGGACCACTTGAGCGGTTGTGGGTTGGAACTGGCATCCACAGTGGGAAAGTTGGCAGTCAACGGCAATCTGATCCATGCACTGGCAGAGCGGTGAAATCCGCACACTTGCATATTCTGGTTCCCATGGGGCGAGATGACCCTGCTGATGGATGAATTTTCAGAGATCATGGGATTGCCCGAGCCAACCGGTCAGCCTGAAGATCCATTGGAGCAACATATTTTGATCAATGTCACGGGTCTGGATCCTAAAGATGTTGTAGCTCGCATGACTGGGCGTAAGTCTTGGCCACTGATTGAAGAAAATGGAAATGAATATGTGAGCCTGATCGAGATCTACCGACAGTATGGGGCATTTGTAGAAGTCAGTTCACTATCCAGAACAGCTCGAGAGAGAATTCAGCATGCGATGGTTCTGTGCACTGTGAGACTCGCTTTCTTTTCAGATTGACAGAATTATGTGGATGTCAGAATAGTGCAGCTTCTGAGAAGATTGAGAAATCGACAGACCAACTGTCTCTCGATAGCCATGGTCGCGCTTGCTTTTCTATACAAAGGATTGACTCGCTTCACGCTTGGAGAAGCCATCTTAGTCGAGGGATGTACCTATGTACTTCAGTCTTGGTTCCTCCAGCATGTGCCGACCAGAGCTAGTTCGTTCAGATATAACGGCAAGGAGCTCCTTCCAGTTACACGGTACCAATTCCTGATTGATTATCTGTAGGAAGAAGTAGTGTGAGACTATTTTGATCGAGAGATATCGCCTCCTAGATACACCTATGCATACGGCAAGAGATTTAAGCTACTTGGTCCATTTTTCTGCGCTTACTATCATCCAGAGCGGTGTGTCCGACAGTTTTCTCAGAGACAGAAGCGCGTACAGATGCGATTGCTATCAGGAGTTGTGTCAGAGTTCGACCTTACATCAGCACAATGGTCCAGAACATACCATTCTGCCAGATATGGTTGGGACTCTTTTGTTACTCTTCCACTTTTTCTCGGTCCTCGTGTCTATACTGATTATAAAGAGTGGTGGCAAACTGTTTATCTGCCTCCTCTTTGTCAAGTTTATTATTAATGCAATCATGTTTTTCCTTCAATAAATAAAAAATCTTTCAAATTCTTTATTCTTGGTTTGACGACCTCGCCTAGGTAACAAGGCATAATTTTCAGTTGTTTATTTTCTTTGCGAAGGAATGGCAACGCAATTATCGTAATCCCAGCGACGACTCAATCCCTAGTAATGGGATATTCTTTTAATTGTCTACCAAAATTTCTCAGCAAAAATTTTTCTTTCAATCAAAATCTCCCTCAAAAGCCTAACCATCAACTTTGCCCTGCAGAGAGCGTTCGTGGTACTTAATGGTCCAAACGAGGTCAGGAAAGAAAATTGCACCAATAGAAGGCATCGTGTATTCAACGACCTCAGAAGAAGAAATGGACTCCCCTAGATCAGGCAGAAATCAAGGGTAGTAGGTCGAGGATGACATTGATCCCCAAATGTATTCCATGTTTAAAAAGATGATGAGCAAGATGCTAGCAGAGACAGCTGAAGCCAGTACAGAGCAGACCCAGGTCAAGCAGAAGGAAGCAGGTGAAGATATCTAAAAAGCGTGTCCAGCATGAAGATACATCTTATGAAGAGGAATCAGTGGGAGACATAAATGAAGAAATTGAAACTCAACAGATATTCCGCAAGTCTACTCAGGGGCAGGGGTCAGCCCATAAATTCAAAGATCAGTTTATTAGTGATTCTGACCAACCATAGTTTAGAGATATGGTCAGGATAGTTCGAGATCTGTAGGCCCGCGATAAGGGCAAGAAAGTCTTCACCAGCGAATACTTCTATAATGGTTTGGACGGGGATGATAATCTCGAGAATCTTCCCAGAAAGTTTATCAATTTGATGATTCTGGTGACCCTAAGGCACATCTCGCCATGTTCTTCGCTGAATGTGCCAAATTCAAGAAAGATAATCGAGCTCTTTTTCTTTGTTTTCCTCGCAGTCTAGAGGGAACCGCAGCTAAGTGGTATTCATAACATGTGAATCCGATTGAGCTAAAAGAATTTGACAAAGTGGTGAATATGTTCATTGAAAGATTTTTGTTTAATGCTGAGGCACTTCCCACCCTCAGTCATCTCTGCGGCCTCAAACAGAGAGAAAATGAGAAGGCCAAAGATTTTATTCACCGCTGGAGGTCGGCCTGCAACAAAATGAGAGATCCCATATCAAAGGGACACACATTGTCGCTAATTCTGAGTAATTTTTCACAGCCTCTAAGAGGCCTCATTTCTACTGCACCATCCAGAACATTCATTGAGCTAACAGAGCGAGCCGAATGGCTCGAGTTGAGCATGGAAAATGGAGTCTATGAAGGCTTTACTTTCACTAAAAACAGCGGCTAGAGCGAGCAGAAAAAGAAGGCTCACTTTACCCACTCTATCAGAAATGACAAATGGAACCACCGCAAGGGGCAAAACAGAGCTTTTTGTTACGGTGCAGGAGGTTCAAATCCCCACAAGATTGATCAGAAAGGAAAATTGATCCCTCAATTCAACAAGCCATTGCAGTTAGAGTAGGGACTGAAACCCCAAGAGAAAGTGAAGCATGAAGGGTGGAGCTATGACAGAAACTTCACTCTGCTTGATCAATCACTCGAAACAGTGCTCGAGTACATGTTGACCAAGGAGATGGTCAAATTGCCCAGATTAGTCGATCCCCCTGTGCCCATGGGGAAGTTCAATGATCAATTCTGTAAATTTCATAGAACAGTGGGGCACAATACTGAGAACTGCTTTGTTTTCAAGAATATTGTTCAAGATCTCAGCGATAAAAATCTTCTGGTAGAAGGTGCCGAAGATGAAAACATGGAAATTTTGAAGAAACCATTTCCCCATCATTCCACAGTGGTCATCTCTGAGCAGCCTTTTCAGCCGCAGGAGCATATCAGGTCATGCTCTGAAAAAGATATGAAAGTTCAACATCAGGTCCTCGTGCTACAGCAGGCTGAGTCCAATGTTTAGAAGATAGACCTTATCTCGGCCTTTGGCAAAATGAAGGTATCTGCAAAGCCTGCCAAGGCATCCTCTGAGGCTACCAAAGGAATTCCTGAATTCCTCAAACACTTCATCAAGCCCGCCCCAGAGAAAATTGAGACACCTGCACAAAAGCCGATAATTGCCTTGTCCAATGTTTCAATTTTGGATCTAGCTCAAGCTTCCGCCAAGCATCAGTAAGTATTGGACGATCTGCTGCGAAAGATCAAGGTGAAACCGAGCATAACTTTTGAAGACATGGCCTAGATAGTCAATCAGGCCATGACAAATGCTCCAATTACTTTTTCAGATGAGGATCTCCCGAAGCCTCATGTATTTCACAACAATGTTTTATATATTGTGATTCGAACCAGAGGAATGATGGTTCCTCATGTGCTGATAGATGGAGGCAGCAGCCTTAACATATGCCCAGAGATGACAGCCAAAGCTTTGGGCATCAAAGAAGAGGAATACATCCCGAACCCAATCACCATTTATGGGTTCGATAATCATGGCCAGACTGCAAAAGAAAAAATCTTCTTGGAAATTTTCATTGACTACTCAGTCCATTCAGTTCTCTTCCATGTGGTAAATGTGCCGCCAACGTATAATCTATAATTGGGATGACCATGGATCCATAACACGAATGCAGTGTCGTCTACTCTGTATCAGTGTGTCAAATGGTCAATTGGGATGATCACAACAGTCCTGAGCGAGGATCCGGAGCAGAGGCTAGCACAACCCATGGTTCCCAGACCCACTTTCACTACTGATATCCCTAGTATTAGGGGCATTGAAGAGGTTAGTTTCGAAGAGAATTTGGGAATACTACAGATGACAGAGCAACCAGAGCATATAGTGGCCATGACTCGATGGAGAGGCCCACAGTTTTTCAAGATTAGAGGGTGAATTGACTACAGCACATTCAAGGATCATCCCCTATTTTCCCAATTTATGAAGGCCAAAAAGGGATTTGATCTTTTAGTGAAGCATGGCTATCAGCCTTTCCAAGGCCTGGGCAAGAATGGAAATAGACACCTCAAGCCAGTAATTCCTCAGCACTATCCTCAAAGAGCCAGATTGGGCTTTACTGACAAAAGATCACAGAAGAGCACTATTTTCGTCAAAGGAACGCACTGAGGGCATCTCCTTGTCTTTTCATTTCTATTCTTTTGTTTCCGCACTGGGATGATACCCTGTTTCATTTCAATCATTGTCACTTAATCAATTTAGTTTTTCAATAAAATCGCAAATTTCCTTCATCTATCTAGATGCCATTTGTCTTCTTACTCCTCGTAAATTTGCCATTATTTTACTTTTTCAATTATTTTCTCAGCAAAAGCAATTTATTTTATGATGGGCGATTTTCCTGAATCAATTTATTCTCCAATTTTCAGAATGTCTTTTCGATCTATCAAGATGCTCGTTCTTAATCCAAATGCCTTTTCAAAGCCGACAGTGATTCATCAGGTCAAAGTAAGAGCAGAATGCAGTCAGGTTACAAAGCAGTCAGAAGAACCCGCAGAGTTCGATTCAGCTCTTCAAGAATTACCAGAATTTGCATCAATTCAGAAACAAGATGAGCCATCATCCTTAGTTCAAGATCCGACTAAGGACATCAATATTGGATCAGAAGATAATCCTAAAATTCTCAAGATCGGCAGCAGTTTGAGCCCGGAAGAGAAAGAAAGGCTCACCAATTTTCTCAAGCAGCATGAATAAGTGTTTGCATGGACTTATGAAGACATGCCAAGTCTGGATAGTAAATTGGTTGAGCATCGTCTTGTCCTAAAACCAGATGTCAAGCTAGTTAAGCAGAAACTGAGAAAAATGGATCCTCGATTAGAGCAACAGGTCAAGGATGGTCTGGAAGACCTACTTAAAGCAGGGTTTATTCAAACCATTGACTAACCAGACTGGCTAGCAAATATTGTCGTTGTCCCCAAAAAGAATGGCAAAGTTCGAATCTGCATCAACTTCAGAGATCTCAATAAAGCAACTCCTAAGGATGATTATCTGCTTTCTAATATTGATCTTTTGATCGATAGCACGGCGGGTCACGCTATGTTCTCTTTTATGGACAGATATTCCGAATATAATTAGATCAAGTTGGCCGCTCGCGATCAATCCAAGACATCTTTTACTACTTCTTGGGGCACTTTTTGTTATACGGTCATGCCATTTGGGCTTAAGAATGCTGGAGCCACTTATCAGCGTGCTATGGTCGTCATTTTCTATGATCAGATGCACAAAATCATGGATGCATATGTTGATGATATTCTTGTAAAATCCAAATAAGACGAAGATCACATCGAAACTCTCAATCAGGTCTTCAAGCGGCTCATACTTTACAAGCTAAGACTCAACCCTCAGAAGTGTGTTTTTGGAGTTGAATCCGGCAAGTTGCTAGGCTTTTTGGTCAGCAAAAAGGGGATAGAAGTGGATCCCGCTAAGGCCAAGGCCATCATTGACATGCCACCTCCAACTAATCTCAAAGAATTGTGTAGCCTTCAGAGATGCATGCAATCAATACGGCGATTCATATTCAATTTGGCCATGAGATGTGAACCCTTCAATCATTTACTCAGAAAGAGTGTAAAGTTTGAATGAGGGCCAGAATGTCAGCAATCATTTGAACGTATCAAAAAATATTTGCTCAATCCTCCTGTATTAAAGCTGCCAGAATTGGAGAAATCCCTTTTGCTATATATCTCAGTTAATCAAGTTCCTTGGGCGGATTCTTGGCGCAATATGAAGAAGGCAGTCTAATAGAGCATGTCATTTATTATGTGAGCAAGACCTTCGTTGATTACGAGAAGAAATACTCTTAGATAGAGAAAACATGTCTAGCTCTGGTTTGGATGTGTCAGAAATTAAGACACTATCTGCTGGCATCTGAAGTCAAGATTCTATCCAAATTAAATCCTCTCAAGTACATTCTCGAGCAACCCTTTCTTAGTGGATGGATTGCCAAATGGCAAGTCCTATTTATGCAGTATGATCTGGAGTATGTCTCCCAGCAATCCATTAAAGGCCAAGCAATTGCAGACCAATTGGCAGATTTTTCTTTAGCAGAGGATGTTAAAGTCGAGGATGAATTCTCTGATGAGCGGATCTGCAACATTCAGCAATCTTCAGTTTAGAATTTATTTTTTGACAGTTCCAAGAATATGGCAGACATAGAAATGGGGATTCTGCTAATCACACCAGAGAAGGAAATGATCCCCTTTTCTCTCAAACTGGATTTTCAGTGCACTCACAATATGGCTGAGTATGAAGTTTTGATACAAGGTCTGAAAATTCTACAGGACTTCAATGTCAGAAGAGTGCGTGCTTTTTGTGACTCTTTGCTCATCGTCAATCAAGTGCTAGCCGAATGGCAAGTGAAGGATCAAAAATTACTTCCTTATCAAAAAATCGTCTCAACTCTTGCCAGCAATTTTGAAGAATTCCAACTTTTCCATATCAAGAGAGACTTCAATCAAGTTGTGGATAGTTTAGCCAATCTGGGATCCATCATGTCTTTTAAAAGCGGAAAATCCCATCGCTCTTTTGAAATCGGCAGACTTGATCAACTTGCTTTCGTCTCAGTAGAGCAGATAAAGCAGACCGAACAAAAGAAGCCCTAGTATCATGACATCAAGAGTTTCATTGAAACTGGCAAATTTCCTCCATAACTCTCAAAGAAAGAGCAGCGAGCAATTCAGCGCGTTTGCCCGATATTTTATTCTTGTTGATGTTCTCTATCATCGTGGGTTCAGTTCTGAGTATTCCAGATGTTTGGACGAAGAGAAAGCCAGAGAAGCTGTGCGAGAGGCACACGAAGGCATTTGTGATGGTCATGTCGGCTATCAAACTCTTGTCAAATAAATCATCCGAACAGGATATTATTGGAAAACTATGCAGCAAAACTGCTATCGTTTTGTAAAGAAGTGTGTTCAATGCCAGATGCATGCACCTTTCATCCATGCGCCAATAACATATTTACAATTTGTCGTCTCTCCATGGTCGTTTTCTATGTAGGCCTTTGATGTTGTAGGCCCTATTACTCCTTCTACTTCAAATGGCCACAAATATTTTCTTGGCGCAACAGAATATTTCACTAATTGGGTAGAAGTTGTCACTCTACGCATAGTAGAAGGTCTACATGTGGTCTCATTCATCCACAAGAATATCCTATGTTGTTTCGGTGTATTGATGTCTTCTTTTAAATCGTTGTAATTTTGAAAAGATATTTAAATGTAAAACATGTGAAAACCAGACATCAAATAATAAAAACCGGTTCTCACTAGTGGATGAGACCGGGTCGAACTCAGGGAACAGGAATATTTCGTATTCAAGTACACAAATCTAAACTATTCTTTATTGCCAAATTATTGAAATGTAAAATGTTCAAGAAAAGTAAAAACAACTAACTATTACAACAAATGAATACCCTTCGCAGAGGGCGTAAAGTGCAATATTTACAAACCCAATTAAAATTCCTAATTCTAAAAATAAAAGCAAGAAGAAGCTTTATTCTTCGTACTTCGTGTCACTTAATCGCTTCCGCTCCAGTCTCGTGCAATCCTGCACAATTCAAAGGACACGAGCAGTACCAGAGATAGAAATAGAAACCTATATTAACTAGCTAAATGTTAAAGAACACTGAAGAGTATCATCAAAAGAATTCCATGACAATTAAAACTACCTCAACTAACACAAGTAACTAACACTCAACAAAACATGCAAAATACACGATTAGGGAATTGAATCAAGGACTTGATATGAAACAAGAAGACTAGTAAACTGAAAATATCATAAAAAGGAATTGTAAAAACAGATATTTGGTAAAAAACATATTTAAAAACAGGAATTACATGTAATGAAAGACAAGAAACCTAAAAAAATTGAATTCAGGAGATGAAAAACAAGGAATTACTAAAAAAATTAAAGAAAAACTAAATGTAAATGAAGACATAGAGAATTTTCAGGAAACACAATAATCGATGAAATCAGAAAAAACAATCAGAAATCGGCTAAAAATAACTAATATTACAATTGAAAAAACAATGAAACTAAAATCTAATTCAGTAAGCAATCAGAAACACAAAACAAACTAACTATCATTACAATTGAAAAACAATAAAACTAAAACAGGAAATCCTATGATGAATGAAAAAATTATGATTAACCAGAATTGGAAATCAAACAAAACGAATCTAAAATTGAACAAGATTAAAAACAGGAATGAAGAGCTGATGCTAAGATCAAAGTTCTATTTATCAGTTTTTTTTTTTTTTCTGAAACAAAACATAAACACACAGATGATCGATTGAAAAAGAAAACAGAAAAAAAAACAAAGAAGAAGAAGAAGATGAAGAATTAGAATAAGATGAAGAGGAGGAAGAAATAGAAGAAGAAGAAGAGGATCGGATGAAGAAAAATCGGAGGAAGAAGAAAAAAAAACTGCAGAAATTGGAAGAAGAAGAAGATCTGAAGAATTAGAAGAAGAAGAAGCTGCAGAAGATGAAGATTCAGAGGATGAAGAAGAAGAACTAAAAAAAAAATCGGAAGAAGAAGAAGAAGTAGATGAATCGGATGAAGAAGAATAAGAGGAAGAAGAACACTCAGCACTCACCGTGAACCTGAGGGATTTGGGGAGAATATGGCGACCTCCACCACCACTGCCATCGCCGAAACGAGGAGCTTCCACCACTGTCGCCGGCTGGAAAGAAGAAGAGGAAGAGGAAGAAGGAGAAATTAGGGAAAAAGGATAGCCACCGGCAATGGTGGAGGGAAGAGAGAAGAGAGGGAATAGAGGGGAAGAGGGGAAAGACGGCTTCAGCCGTGAATGAGAGGAGGCGCCTGGTTTTTACGATTTTTGGGGTTTTTAAAAGCTTTCAAACCTTTGAAACCGGCTGGAACCGGTTCAAAACAGTTTTATTTTTGAAAAGCAAACCGGTTGAACCGGTTTGTGTTTATTTTTGCAATTTTCAAAAATCAAAAACTATATACCAGTTTATTATAAAATTTTCAAAGATTTAAAAACAAAACTTATTTATGAAGAACTAAAAAAAACTATTCTAAATTTTTTTTCTCTTTTTAAAAAAAACAAACACTTAAAATGAAAAAATATTTTTCTATATTATTTTTTTTTTATTTCATTTTTAATTGCAAACTAAAACTAAACTACTATGAATATAACAAAAACTAAAATATGTATAAAAATGTAAAAATAAAACTATTTTTCATGCATTTTCTATTTTTAAATCATTTTAGCACATTTACTCAAAAACTAACATAAAATTGGGTTTTTGAAACATTATTTCATAAAATCATGCATATTTAAATGTTAATAAACCCTAAATTATATGCATGATCAAATACCCCCATGCTTATGTTTTGCTAGTCCTCGAGCAAACTAGAAAAATGCAAGAAATCAAACTATCACCTAACTCACTTTCGTAGGAATCACGGTTGCATTTAGCTCGTGCAACAAGCCCTTTCAACCCCTAGGTTACCCCAGTGGACGAGTAAGGTCTCGTGAGGGTTTGCAGTGATGATACCCACAAACATCTCTGTCATGTATGCATAATATTACACATCCTCACAATCAGTAGGTAATCAAAGACTTTATTTTCACAAATATTTCCTGTTATTTCAAAATCACAATATAATTAGAATCTTTTATATACCACCACAGAAAAAGAATTTCTTTCACTTTTCTAAATATCACAATTATTTATGTTTTATTCTCAGAAAATCCAATAAAAACAAGTTATCATTTACTTATCCTCACTCATATGTTTTCTGCATAGGTTTTCTCAATCACACTTCTAAGCATTGAACTTTTCTTTCTTTTTCAGCTCTTTTCTTTATTTTTTTTCTTTTCACGCTTTTTCTTTTTGCGCACTTATTTTTCTCATATAGCTTGCGTGTGGTCTGCTTTTATGCCTTGTGCAATGTCAATATCTTTTATACTTTTTCAATACATATCAAAAGATATCAACTAAGACATAAAAGTGACTTCCTTCATTCACCTTTATAACATGAGAGTCAAATATTTCAACTTGTATCTGTTCTCAGTTACTTAGGATCACGAAGTTTTCCACTCTCCTTTATGAAAATGGACTTAAAAGTTTCAACTTACATCTAAGTTCCATCTACTAAGAATTGTGGAATTATCCAAACAACCTAACGCATGCTTTTTCTCTCTTTTTGAGCTCATTTTTTTTACACTTTTGTTCATTTGCTTAGTTTTTCAAAAATAAAACTGTGCATATTCATATTTATGATTCAAAATAAACTCTAACATGTATCTATCATCATTTCTTTGAAATCCGCATAAACAACCATAATTTTTAGATTTATGTCAGAAATTTTTTTTTCGTGGGGCTTAAAAATCCTCTAAAAATCATCAGATTTGAAATAACATTCATATAAGTTCAAACTATTTCTTTAAAAATCTACTTTTCATGAGAGATATGTAAACATGTACAAGAACGTAAACAGAAATATCAAGGTGTGCACTCTACACCCTCCCCCATGCTTGAATGACACTGTCCCAGTGGCACTCCCCCATGCTTGAATGAAACTAAGTGAATGCACATGAGAGAAATAAATGAGGGAAAAGAGTAGAATGACCTGACATGAATTAAAAATGCACGTTCTATGAATGTAATGAATGCAATGTACACATGACAAAACATGAAACCATGAATGAAACAAAAAGAATATGAAAAAAAAAAACTCATGAAGAAAACTAAAAAGTAAAAACAAAATAAAATCTATAAATTCTAAGTAAACCTAATAATGTACAAGATATGGGTTGCCTCCCATAAAGCGCTAAGTTTCACGTCCCCAGCCAGACGGATCCCTAGAAAAATCCTTCATCGTCCATGAGATCAATGGACATGAAATCAGACTCAACCGGGCTCTATATAGAAAAGAGTGTCATCTGTGATGCTACGCACTGTGTTTCCATCCCTTCTACCTCCAAATGTAGTATCATGACTCTCTTGACATGAAGAACGGAGATTAGTCTCATCTGAGAGACTGGTCAAGAATCGAGAGTCTAGGACCGACCGAGTATCAATGAATGCAACTTCAGACAAGTGGTGAATATGATCAGGCTTGACTTGGTCAAGCACCTTCTGCATCTGCACCTCTTGCTTACTCAAAACGATTGGTGATCCTAAAGGCTGAGAAAATGGGGCTTTATATGATGAAAATGTATGCTGTGAGTAAGGCCCCTTCTGCTGAGGTATCATGGAGATCGACTCGTCAGTAGAAATGATATGGAGTTCATGAGTCGATTCCTGAGTGGGGTGACACGCCTTCCCATACTGAAGGGATGTAACAGATTTGACTTACTCATGATGTGAAGTAGTGGGTTGCAAGTCAAATAACATGGAATCCTCTCCCTTGGATGTGACAACAGACTGACTATGAAGGTTCCCCTGACTTTGTCTACTCAATGTCTGAGCTAACTGTCCCATTTGAGTTTCTAGCTTGGCTATGGACTGCGTATGAGAACAAAGAGTGGCCTTGATATCAGAAAAGGCTTCTAACATCTTCTCTTGAAATGATGAACTTGGAATGGGCTCCTCAGGAGAAGGTAGACTAGACTGAGGATGAACCTGTGGAAATATAGGATGCGAGTAACCTTGTGAAGGGTTACTGAGTCTATACTGTGTCTGGGAGGGCTGATGGGATGGGAGAATGGATTGGTTTCGCCAACCTGGGTTATATGAGGATGTAAATGAATCGGGCATGGGTTTAGCGAAACCTTGGGCAGCATTCACCTGCTCCTGAACGAATTCAGGATATAATGGTGCTGCCGAACAATCCGCAACACAGTGTGCAGGTCTAGCACATAGCTCGCACACTCTTTCTATTGGATTTCTCGAAGAATTGGCTAGGAATTGATCTAACTTCCTAGTCAATTGGTCAACCTTGGTACGCAATTCTAATTCGGACCCAACTTCAGAAATCCCAACCTTCCTAGGACCACTAGACAGAGATGTAGTCCTATCGAGCCGTGAAGACAAGTTATGATGCATCGTGTTTTCACTCAAGGTCTCGAATAGAGACCACGCCTCGTCCTCACTCTTGAGCATAAAAGTGCCCCCACAAGACGAATCAACCATTTGACGATGCTTCTCAGTAAGCCCGTCATAAAAATACTGCACCAACTGCCAACGAGGCACCTGGTGATGGGGACACTTGCGGAGAAGATCTTTCAATCTCTCCCAAGACTCGTGAAATTGTTCTCCCTCAATTTGAGAAAAACTGGTTATAGCTTTACGAAACTGATTCGTTTTACTAATTGGGAAATATTTTTTTAAAAATTCTTTTTGCAATCCTTCCCAAGTAGTAATACGAACCGTCTCAAGAGATTTTAACCAGTGCTTGGCTTTATCTTTGAGAAAAAACGGAAACAAAGTTAACCTCATAGCATCTTCTCCAAAATTATTGATTCGCACAGTCGAGCAAATCTCTAGGAATTCGTCGAGATGACGATATGGGTCTTCATTGCTAAGGCCATAAAACGAAGGTAACATTTGAATCACACTGGCCTTAATCTCAAAATGGCTCGCTCCGACATCAGGTCTCGTGATGCAGGAGGTGGGAGTATACGTATTTGGCATGAAGTACTCCCTCAAAGGACGGATCAAATGATGATCGTCAGCCATTGCGTACACCTTAGAGTAGACCGGTGTAGCACACGTTCTAACTTTGGGTTTTCTACCTAACTAACGCACTAAGCGGCCAAACCACGCAAACCACAAAGCGAGTAAACTAAAAACAACAAAAACTAAACAAACACCACGCAGTTACACATAACAGAGATTATGCATAAGAAATATGAAATCTATGTGTACGGTACCAATCGTACACAGTCACCTCTAAGGTTATCCTAATAGGTGGGCTGTGCAGAAAAGTAAGCTCGTCTCTAAGATATGCACATACGTGGTTCTAAACCTAAATGCACACACAAACACTAGGCAATAAAGTGAATACTAATATTACGCCGTTCCCCGGCAACGGCGCCAAAATTTTGATGTCTTCTTTTAAATCGTTGTAATTTTGAAAAGATTTTTAAATGTAAAACATGTGAAAACCAGACATCAAATAATAAAAACCGGTTCTCACTAGTGGATGAGACCGGGTCGAACTCAGGGAACAGGAATATTTCGTATTCAAGTATACAAATCTAAACTATTCTTTATTGCCAAATTATTGAAATGTAAAATGTTCAAGAAAAGTAAAAACAACTAACTATTACAACAAATGAATACCCTTCGCAGAGGGCGTAAAGTGCAATATTTACAAACCCAATTAAAATTCCTAATTCTAAAAATAAAAGCAAGAAGAAGCTTTATTCTTCGTACTTCGTGTCACTTAATCGCTTCCGCTCCAGTCTCCTGCAATCCTGCACAATTCAAAGGACACGAGCAGTACCAAAGATAGAAATAGAAACCTATATTAACTAGCTAAATGTTAAAGAACACTGAAGAGTATCATCAAAAGAATTCCATGACAATTAAAACTACCTTAACTAACACAAGTAACTAACACTCAACAAAACATGCAAAATACACGATTAGGGAATTGAATCAAGGACTTGATATGAAACAAGAAGACTAGTAAACTGAAAATATCATAAAAAGGAATTGTAAAAACAGATATTTGGTAAAAAACATATTTAAAAACAGGAATTACATGTAATGAAAGACAAGAAACCTAAAAAAATTGAATTCAGGAGATGAAAAACAAGGAATTACTAAAAAAATTGAAGAAAAACTAAATGTAAATGAAGACATAGAGAATTTTCAGGAAACACAATAATCGATGAAATCAGAAAAAACAATCAGAAATCGGCTAAAAATAACTAATATTACAATTGAAAAAACAATGAAACTAAAATCTAATTCAGTAAGCAATCAAAAACACAAAACAAACTAACTATCATCACAATTGAAAAACAATAAAACTAAAACAGGAAATCCTATGATGAATGAAAAAATTATGATTAACCAGAATTGGAAATCAAACAAAACGAATCTAAAATTGAACAAGATTAAAAACAGGAATGAAGAGCTGATGCTAAGATCAAAGTTCTATTTATTAGTTTTTTTTTTTTTCTGAAACAAAACATAAACACACAGATGATCGATTGAAAAAGAAAACAGAAAAAAAAACAAAGAAGAAGAAGAAGATGAAGAATTAGAATAAGATGAAGAGGAGGAAGAAATAGAAGAAGAAGAAGAGGATTGGATGAAGAAAAATCAGAGGAAGAAGAAGAAAAAAACTGCAGAAATTGGAAGAAGAAGAAGATCTGAAGAATTAGAAGAAGAAGAAGCTGCAGAAGATGAAGATTCAGAGGATGAAGAAGAAGAACTAAAAAAAAAAATCGGAAGAAGAAGAAGAAGTAAATGAATCGGATGAAGAAGAGGAAGAAGAAGAAGAATAAGAGGAAGAAGAACACTCAGCACTCACTGTGAACCTGAGGGATTTGGGGAGAATATGGCGACCTCCACCACCACTGCCATCGCCGGAATGAGGAGCTTCCACCACTGCCGCCGGCTGGAAAGAAGAAGAGGAAGAGGAAGAAGGAGAAATTAGGGAAAAAGGGTAGCCACTGGCAATGGTGGAGGGAAGAGAGAAGAGAGGGAATAGAGGGGAAGAGGGGAAAGACGACTTCAGCCGTGAATGAGAGGAGGCGCCTGGTTTTTACGATTTTTGGGGTTTTTAAAAGCTTTCAAACCTTTGAAACCGGCTGGAACCGGTTCAAAACAGTTTTATTTTTGAAAAGCAAACCGGTTGAACCGGTTTGTGTTTATTTTTGCAATTTTCAAAAATCAAAAACTATATACCAGTTTATTATAAAAATTTCAAAGATTTAAAAACAAAACTTATTTATGAAGAACTAAAAAAAACTATTCTAAATTTTTTTTCTCTTTTAAAAAAAAAAAACACTTAAAATGAAAAAATATTTTTCTATATTATTTTTTTTTATTTCATTTTTAATTGCAAACTAAAACTAAACTACTATGAATATAACAAAAACTAAAATATGTATAAAAATGTAAAAATAAAACTATTTTTCATGCATTTTCTATTTTTAAATCATTTTAGCACATTTACTCAAAAACTAACATAAAATTGGGTTTTTGAAACATTATTTCATAAAATCATGCATATTTAAATGTTAATAAACCCTAAATTATATGCATGATCATGTATCGCATGACATTGTGTCAGACAATGGCAGTCATTTCAAAAATGAGAGAATGAGGATATTTTGCTCAAAGTTCAGAATTCATCATCATTTCTCCGCTCCTTATTATCCTCAAAGGAATGGTTAGGCAGAGGCCACCAATAAAATTTTGATTCGAATCCTGGAACGAACTTTGGAAACAGGCCGTGATTGGCATGAAGAGATCCATGATGCATTGTGGGCATACAGAACCACCATTCGAACTCCAACTAATGCTACTCCGTCAGAACGTGTCTACGAAACTGAAGTAGTACTGCCTCTACATGTTCAGAAACCCGCTCTGAAATTTGCATCACTTCTAAAATTACCTCTTGATCAGTATCAGCAACAACGGCTATTATAGCTGGATTTGCTCGATGAAAAAAGACTCAGAGCAGCAGAGCACGCTCAATCATATTGTCAGAGGATAGCCAAACAATATACAAAATCTATCATTGAAAGAAAATTCCGAGTCAACGATCTAGTGCTCAGATCAATGGCTTATCTCAAGCACCGCCCAGGTGGCAAATGGTCACCAAATTGGGAAGGTCCCTATGTTGTCAAAGAGGCATTACCCCATAATTCATATCAGCTCATCAATGCCGATGGAGTGGAACTGTCTGATCCCATCAATGCTCGACATTTAAAAAAATTCTATACTTAAATCATCTGTCTTATTCTTTGTAATTCCTCAAATTTTCTTCAATAATGGTCAAATTTTTCTTTTCCAGTTATACTGGGGCATTTTTAAAATTTTGGGTTTATCTACAAATATCCTGTATGCAAGCAGGATAAAACAAATCTCTCATTTTGCATGCATGTGCACCCATTTACATTATTTTGTATTCATATTTGCATAGATCTGCATTCATTGGCATCGACATTCATTTACATTTGCATTCATTTGCATCAAATTCATTACCCATTCAGGATAAGGGATAATCCTGAGACCCCAGCAATCATTCTCGTCACAATTCCCAAATATTTTGAGAGTGTTGATCTCTTTCAAAAAATTCAAAGACTCAATTTAAAAACAAAGTACATTTTCAAAATCCAGTGCTCGAACTGGTATATTTTTCAAAATTCAGTGCTCGAACTGGTATATTTTTCAAAACTCAGTGCTCGAACTGGTACACTTTCAAAACTCAGTGCTTAAACTGGTATATTTTCAAAACCTAGTGCTCGAATTGGTACATTTTTCAAAACTCAGTGCTCGAACAGGTATATTTTCAAAACCCAGTGCTCGAACGGGTATATTTTCAAAATGCAATGCCTATATATTGATACATTTTCAAAACCCAGTATTCATACTAGTGTTCTTTCAAAATTGAGCACTCGTGTTAGTGTCTCACTGGTTGGTCGTGTCAGTTGACCTCTTGGGTTCAGTCTTCGCGTTGACCAATCATCAGAATTCAAGTTCTATACCAATTTCGGCCTTCGGGCCACCCAATTTCCAAATATCTAATTTCGACCTTCGGGTCACCCAATTTTTCAATTTCGACATTCGGGTCACTCAATTCTCAATTTCGACCTTCAGGTTATCCAATTTTTAATTTCCAAATTTCCAATTTTGATCTTTGGGTCAATCAATTTCTAAATTTCCAATTTCGACCTTCGGGTCAATCAATTTCCAAATTTCCAATTTTGACCTTCGGGTCAATCAATTTCCAATTTCGACCTTCGGGTCAATCAATTTCCAAATTTCCAATTTCAACCTTTGGTTCAATCAGTTTCTAAATTTCTAATTTTGACCTTTGGGTCAATCAATTTCCAAATTTCCAATTTCGACCTTCAGGTCAATCAATTTTCAAATTTCCAATTTCGACCTTTGGGTCAATCAATTTCTAAATTTCCAATTTCAACCTTTGGGTTAATCAATTTCCAAATTTTCATTTTCGACCTTTGGGTCAATCAATTCCAATTTCGACTTTCGAGTCAATCAATTTTCAATTTCCAATTTCCAATTTCTAAATTCTAAATTTCAATTTTCAAATTTCCAATCTCCAATTTCCAATTTTGACCCTTTTGGTCACTCAATACCAATTTCAATCATTTTCTCTTGCGAGAGACCCTTTTTACAGGGAGAGTTCGAGGGAGCTTGTTCTTTTCGCATGCTATCCTTTGTTCACTTAGCCCCTTTTCAGGGAGAGTTTGAAGGGACTCGTGTCTTTGTGAACTGTTTGCAAAACAAATTTCTAATTTCACACAAGGAACCCTTAGTTCAGGGAGAACTTCGACGGAAGTTCGCTTCCTTGTTACCCCAATTTTATACTAGGCCAGTTCATCACGAAGGACCCTCTTTTCAGGGTGAGTGTGATGGACTCGCTCCTTCGCAACTAATTCACCGACCTCACCATTAACGGGCCCCTTTCCATAAGAAAAGCCTAATGTTAGGAAGTTTTGATGAAAGCTTAATTTCTCTTCAAAAGTTTGTTTTGCAAACACCTCCTCTTCAGGGAAGCGAGAAATAATTTCTATTTCCCATTTCTGAATCTTCTCCATTGGGGAAAGGAGAAGAAAATTTTTTGTCATGGATGCGTTGGGTCGTGCTTCAAATGCTCGCTTCCACAAAGGATTTCAAGGACATTTTGCCAATTTGTCATTAAATATTTGTTGATTTCAAAATCTTTACTGCACAAAAACTTTACCTCAGAATACCTTCAGTATTACTTCTGAAAGGACAAAGCTTTCGTGAAGAAGGATTCAAAATTCAAAATCTTTCTATTGGCCAACCAAAAGAATAAAGAATAAATCCTCGATATGGCCAGCAAAGGAAATTCAATGTTGTCGTAAAGTCATAAGTGATTGATATTGATCGCAGTCAATGGCACATTTTTAAAGATCATTCTTGGAAAATAAGGCAGTTGAAATAACCTGGGTGATACAGAAAAATTCATTCAATTTCCATATCTCCTCCAATCGTTTGAGCTATAATTAAATATCTGCAAAAGGGATCTCTCAATTGTCGTCAAGATGAAGATGAATTATACGAGTCAGACCCCTGGGGCCAAAGAAGATTTGGATCATCAACAAGATGAAAGAGTTTATGACAAATTCTTCCAGGGAAAGTTCAGATCACCATCAAGATGAAGGTGACTGCAATGAACCTCTTGACAAACACTAAAAGGTATTTAATTTCTGCTATCATCAAGAGATTTTCAACCAAAGAACCAATATCGTCAAGATAATCCCTGAGGCAAAGAAGGATTGAAACATCTCTGAGATGAAGGAGTTTGTGACATACCCTTTTAAAAAAAAGAGAGAAAAATCAGGACATCTCCAAAATGAAGGATGATGTAATTCCCCAAAAACCCAAGAGAGCTCTAATTCTGCAAAAAGAAAAAAAAAGAAAGTGCAGAAAGATCATCATGAGAAAAGAATCCCAGGATATCAAACTGCCAAATTTGCCAAGAATCCTCTTTAAATTTTGTGAATTTCTATTATCAATATTCTTTTACCAATTGCTTTCACAATATCAAGAATTCTTTCTTTTCCCTCATATCAAGAAAATTGATAGCTTCCTTAAAAGATAGTCATTTGTAAGAAATTTGAATTCGAATCTTGATTCTATGGAGTTAAGCCCAATCAGATGTAATATTTCAGGTAGAAAAGAGGGAATATTTTCAAAACAATGTGCATCACTTTTAACCATTTTGAATCAACAACAATTTTCAACATTTTGACAATATTTTCTAGTTGTCCTAGCGTGAAGCGAGAGCTTGAGGTTCATCTTTGGTGCATCTTGACACTATTTGTTATCCCTTTTAGGACTTGATAATGGGAGTTTTCAAGATTCCTTCTCTTCTGTTGGTATAATCCGAGCGCCTGGGCTCTCAGATTCGCACACTTCCCTATGTCTCCACTGTCCAACCATAGACAATCCAATTTCGGCTTAAGGTTAAGCCACAAATCATTTTCTCGCAAAAGGTCATCAATTTCAAAAGTTATTTAGTCTCAGCAATGAGGCGCCCAAAATCAAACCCCTTTTCAAGCTTTAGGGACCCCAATTTCATCCTTTTGCAAAACCCCTATCGGATTCATTGTGCTGAAATCTGAAGGTTCCATCATGGGTTCTTCTTTCAAGAAGCCCATCATTTTCATTCTCGGTCAGGTTAAGGGTCAATCCTGAGCCTCGTTTCTACATGAGGTATTTTCTCGTCCCATCCAGGTTAAGGGCAAAACCTGAATCTCACTTCTTTTGAAGTAAATTTTTCTTCTTCATTCTCCATTTCATATCTACCATTTTTATCAGGGCTAATTTCTTCATACCCAGTCAGATCCTTCTAACTGGGGCATTTTTATAGCCCAAATTTGGTGTGTTTTTCTTTGACACTAAGCTCGGCCCTAAAACCGGCTTAGCAGCAAAGAGGGACATCTATAAACACCCCAAATTTTTCTCATCCATTCTCAAACAATTCTTCTTGTGCAATGCCAACCCTGTTAGGTCAGTGTAGGAGTCCAACCCCAAGTTTATGTCAGAAAACTACCATTTTACCAACTTTTGTTAGGAAAATTACCATTTGAAACCTAGGTCATCCCGAACCCCAGTCAGTCGGAGTCAACCAAGCTCATTGGTCAGTTTAGAACAGTTAAAATATCAGTCATTTCAAGCTCATCTGAGATCATAGTGAGAAGGCCGTTTTCATTACTGACCATTCCTGCCAAAATGGGATCATTTCTTCAAAAATGAGCTCATTTCTCACTTAAATCCAAGCCAATTGTCTCTGAGTCAGTCATTTCCAGTCAATCCTATTCTCCAGAGTCTAGCTTGAGCTCACTAGGAGTTCAAGTGCTCCAATTTCAGTTCAAATCCACTTCCAAGTGTCTAGGAGTCTATTTTAGCCCATTTCAACTCATTTAGCTGAAATAAAGCTGAGTCCAGTCAGTTGAGCTAGTGTTTGAGCTTCAATTTTAGTTCATCTCAGTACTATCAATCTCTATCCCAGCTCAAACCCAACTCAGATTCGTAATTCACTTCACTCCAGTGACCATTCTGTACCATTTCTCTAAAAATAGCAGCTTTTCTTGATAATTCAGTCAAGGAGTTTAGTCGAGACAGTGTCTTGTCAGTTCATTTTAGTTCTGAAACCCTAAAACCCAGCTCAAACCCTAATTTTCAGTGTCACTCTGGCCCAATAGAACCCGAAAACCATTTCTTTAACCATTTTGCAAATTTTATCCATTTTAACACTTTCTGAATTGGTACAAGTGCCAATCGGGGTCTAATATCCAAATTTCTTCATTCACGGTTAGCATTTTGCATAGCATTTCATGTCATTTCTCAGCATTCATACAATTTCATCATATTTTATTTCATTTTCGAGGACCAGAACTCCAGTTTTATAAATTTTGATTCAGATTGAGTTTTAAAAGCTTTCAAAAACCAATTTCAAACACTAGGTTTCTAAAATTGACATTTTTACCCCCACAATTCTAAATTTGAAAATATTTTCTTGAGAAAAACAATTTGGCTTTCTTTCAAACTTAAATTTTCAAATTCTACACTAGATTTGCTTCGCAACAAGGTATTAAACTTCAAATTCTAAGCTCGTTTCAAAAACTGCCAAAAATAGCTCGTTTCATCCAGAATTTTTTTTGAAAAGACTATCCTACCCTCTAATCTTCAAAATGAATTTCAAATTTGAAAATTGAGCCTGCTCTAAGATGACTCTTTGATGTCTTCTTTTAAATCATTGTAATTTTGAAAAGATTTTTATATGTAGAACATGTGAAAACCAGACATTAAATAATAAAAACCGGTTCTCACTAGTGGATGAGACCGGGTCGAACTCAGAGAACGGGAATATTTTGTATTCAAACACACAAATCTAAACTATTCTTTATTGTTGAATTATTAAAATGTAAAATGTTCGAGAAAAGTAAAAACAACTATCTATTACAACAAATGAATACCCTTCGCAGAAGGCGTAAAAAGCAATATTTACAAACCCAATTAAATTCCTAATTCTAAACTGAAAAGTAAAAAGAAGCTTCTACTCTTGTACCCTTCCGTGTCACGTATGCACTTCAGCTCCACTCCTGTGCTATCCTGCACAAATCAAAAGAACATGAGCAGTACAAGATACTAACAGGTATGCTATGCACAATGTAAATCTAAAAATTGAATTAAAATCTAGAAAATGATAAAACTATGTAAAGAACTTATACTATAGGTAAACAACTAAGTAAACAACTACTGTACTGAAATCTGTAATGCTAATGCAATGACAACCTAATGAAAACATAAGAATGTTAAATGCTATACAGCTAACACACTACAATACACTACTGATTGAACCTGAAAATTCAGCAAAACAGGAATTAATGTGATGAAAAATAGAAAAACATAGGCTGAGAATGAAGAAATTGAAAATACACGAAATCAAAACATGAATGATAGGAAGTTGTAAAAACAAAAAATAAACTATGAACAGAAATTGCACAAATGAACAAAACAGGAAAAATAAGAATGAATGAGAAATGCAATACAAGAAATGCAATGCTTGACAGAAAAATCAAGGAATGAAAGAATGCAAAACGAAATAAAATTTTGACAAACAAATGCAGAACAGACACAAGTATTACAAATGAACAAACAGAAAATATAAAATTGAACAAATAGAATTTTGAATAAAAGAAAAGAAAATAGGAAAATTAAAAAATATTAAAAAAACAGGAATTAGATGCTAAAAGCTAGAAAGTTATAATGAACGAACAAAAAAATTAAAAACTAAAATATGTAAAAAGAAAACAAACAGGAAATTACAGAATAATTACAGAAAATTCAGGAATTAATCAACACAAAATTCAAAATCAATAAAAGAACAGGAAATTGAAAACATGAAAGTAAAAACTAAAACATATAAAAACAGGATTAAAAACAGTGTGGATACAAAACAACATTGCAGGAAATAGAACTATAACATGAAAATACGATTAAAACAAACAGAAAATTAATCAAATGACAAAAAATAAATCTGAAAATGAACAATGCAGGAAAAAAACACACAAACAGGAAATATATGCAATGAATGAATCACAATGCAAAAGCAACAAATGAATGAAGATTATGAAATGAAAATGAAATGCTTTAACAGATGAATCAAGGAAAGATCAGAAAATCAAACACTACACAGAAATTGTAAAAATCGGCAAAACCAAAAAATCAAAACAGCAACACAGGGAATTAAATGCGTACAAGAAAAAAACTGGAAAACGGAAAGCATGAACAGATATTGACAGAAATTAATAGCTGAATTACATTCTTTTTTTTTCATTTTTTTTCTAAAACAAAAACAAGATCAATTAAAAAGACAAAGAAGAAACAGGGAAACAGATGTGAGTTACGTTTTTTTCATTCATTTTTCTGAAATAAAAACAAGACCGATTGAATCTAATTGAAAAGAAGAAGAAGAAGATGATGATGATGATACAAACCTTACCGTAACAATAGAGGGGTTAGAGAAGAAAGCTGGCCTCCACCGTCCACGCCGTCGTCGGATTGAGGGATTTCCACCACCACCGGCTGGAGTATCAATAGAGATAGAGGGAGAAGGGGAAGGAAGGTTAAGGAGTAGCCGGCGATGGTGGAGAATGGTGAGAAGAGAGGGAAGAGAGGGAAAGAGGGGAAAGGGGAGAGGTTCAGGCGCAAATGAGGGAGACGAATTTGATTTTTTCGTTTTTGGGTTTTAAAAAGCCCAAAACGGCTTGTAACAATTTTTTTTGAGTTTTTTTTCAAAAGACCCAAACCGTGTAAACCGGTTTGTTTTATTTTTTTCAAAAATCTAAAAAACTATTTAAAGAAATTGTATTTGCTAAAAACCTCAAAACAAAATTAGTTTACTCTAACCTAACTCTACTTTTTATTTTTATTATTAATTTTATTGAAAACTAAAACTAAAACTACTATGTTAATATCAAACATTAAAATATGTACTAAAATATACAAATAAAGCTATTTTTCATACATTTTCTGTTTTGAAATTATTTTAGCTCATTTAACGAAAACTAGCATAAACTTGGATTTTTAAAACATTTTTTCATAAAATCATGCATATTTTAATGTTAATTAACCCTGAAATATATGCATGATCACTCATCCATTTGCATTTCTTTTTGACAATATATATATATATATATATATATATATATATATATATATATATATATATATATATATATATATATATATATATATAAATATTTCCTTCATTTCTTATTATTTAATTTTATTTAATTTTATTTATTATTATTTTATTTTTTTATGTGGGACCCACAAGGGGGGTCGACCCTCCCTAGCTCCTTTCTCTTTCCTTTTCCTCTTCCCACTTCCCTTTTCTTTTCCATTTTCCTTCCTTTTTTTTCTCCTTTTTCCTTTCCTTTCTTCTTCCCTTTTCTTTCTTTTTCTTCCTTTTCTTCTTCTTCTTTCTTCCCTTTCTTTCCTTCTTTCTCATTCACGTATCCCCTTCTTCCCTCTTCTTTTCTCCCTTCTTTCTTTCCTTTTCTTCCCTCTTCCCTTTTCCTTTTCTTTCCTTCTTCCTTTCCCACTTCCTTCCTTCCTTTTCCTTCTTTCCTTCTTTCTCTCTTTCCAAATAACTACTCCATGCGGTTGTTGCCTCTCCTCCCATTCATGCACCTCTCCTCTCTCATTAAACCTATCTCTCTTTAAAACTTAGGGAGGCATTTTATTTTTCTCTAAGTCATCAATCTAACTGCCATACGGCTGAAGAAGCATTACACGCATAGCTCTCAGCCCCTTAGCTCCCTTCTCTCTCTTTTTCTACTCATTTTTTTTTTGACGCCTAAGAAATTTCTAGATCTCTTTTCACTCACCAACCTGGGTTGTGTATGTTCGCCCCCGATGATTCACTGAATCCCACGTCTGTGTTCGGGGCTTTGAATGAGCACCACGTATACAAGCACATGGGGCTCGTATTCCCGTGTATGTTGACATAACTTTGCATCGGACTCTGGTGTTGTTGCAAAGACTTAAGTACCCTTTATTGCTATTCTTCTCATAAAGTGATGGTTTAAGAAAATGACAAAAATGCCTTTCATTCAAAAAAGAAAAAACAAATAGTTCAAAAAAAGGACAAACATGTCCTCCATCCAGAAAGTCGAGGATGATGTTGACTCTTCAAAGTCTTCTTCTTTTTCTGTTCAAAAAAAGGACAAACATGTTTTCTTCTTCTTTCTCCGTAAAACACTGTAAAACCCTTTCTCTCTCTAGAGAAGAAACATGTTCATCTCGTCCCAGTGACGGGTGTTCTACGAAATGTAAATCCCCCCTTCTGTAAGGGCAAAAGGCCATGAACACGTTGGGAGGAGCCCTCAGACCCCCCTTCTGTAATGGTAAAAGCTCTGAATCAGACTCCATAACTCTTCAAGTTGAATGATGCTACCCACACTGGGAGGAGCTCTCAGACCCCCCTTTCTGTAAGGGTAAAAACTCTAAATCAGACTCCACAACTCTTCAACTCCAGGGAACGAGATGAACACCCGTCACCGAAACGACGGTTCCGCTGAGACCTCCTCGCTAGGGAGAAGAAGACGACGTGGTGGAGCTTCTGCTGGCCATCCTCAGCGCGACTGCACTGACTGGGTTGTTGTCAAGGAGGAGGGCGAGAACGGTGACTCTTAGCTTGGGCAATCTTTCTTTTGATGATTGTGGTTGTAATGTATCATTGAAGTTAAAATGGGGAATGAAATGACAATAGAAATTGCTGAAAATTTACAGAAATAAACTAGACTCAATAACGAAGACACCACTTTTTACGGATTTGGAATATGACCTCCGGTTAGGGAGATATGACTCTGACAAGTTGGTCCTAATTTGCGGAAGACACTACAAATCGCTATAGCGATTTGCGGAAGACACTACAAATCGCTATAGCGATTTGTGAATCGCTATAGCGATTTGCGGAAGACACTACAAATTGCTATAGCGTTTCGCGATTTACGGAAGACACTACAAATGCTACAAATTGCTGTAGGAAAGCCCGATAATACTACAAATCATTGTTGGAAGGCCCAAAAAAATTTTGGTCCGGAGGGCGCTGCCCCCCGAGCCCCCCCCGCCAGGGGCGGCCCCCCCTGGACCCCCGCGCTGGGGGGGAGCCCCCGGACCCCCCTCCTGTAAGGGCAAAAACTCTAAATCAGGCACACAAGTAGAGAGAGAAGGGAGAGAGAGTGAGAGGGTTGGTGTTCATGGCCTTCTCCAGGAGGAACCCTTTACCTCTCTTGATTTCTTCTCTACAGAGAGAGAGGGTTTTACAGTGTTTTACGAAGAAAGAAGAAGAAGAAGATGACGATGCAGCAATGTAGGATCGTCTGTTGGATGTGCACAGAAGTAGAGAGAGAAGGGAGAGAGAGTGAGAGGGTTGATGTTCATGGCCTTCTTCAGGAAGAACTCTTTGTTTCCATTGATTTCTTCTCTAGAGAGAGAAAGGGTTTTATAGTGTTTTACGGAGAAAGAAGAAGAAAACATGTTTGTCCTTTTTTGAACAGAAAAAGAAGAAGACTTTGAAGAGTCAACATCATCCTCGACTTTCTGAATGGAGGACAAGTTTGTCCTTTTTTTGAACTATTTGTTTTTTCTTTTTTGAATGAAAGGCATTTTGTCATTTTCTCAAACCATCACTTTATGAGAAGAATAGCAATAAAGGGTACTTAAGTCTTTGCAACAACACCAGAGTCCGATGCAAAGTTATGTCAACATACACAGGAATACGAGCCCCATGTGCTTGTATACGTGGTGCTCATTCAAAGCCCCGAACACAGACGTGGGATTCAGTGAATCATCAGGGGGGGAACATATAACCTGCTTTGTTCAGTAGCCCCTTGGCTGCATCCCTTCAACTGATTCACACACCTTCACCCCTTCAACCTTCAACCTTCAACTCTCTTTTGTGCTCCAGCTTCAGCCACGTCAAAGCAGTCCTCCAACTCCTTTGCACAGCAACCATCTCCATCGGATCAGTAGCACAAGCAGCCTCCAGCGCCACCCAGTACCATCCAGTCCTCCACGGCAACAAAGCATTTGGTGATCAGCCATCTACCAGCTGCAACCACCGATACCTCCAACCCCATCAAGGCAACGACGTGAGGGTAGTCTCCGGACACATCTCCAAGACCACCTCCAGTTGGCCCCTTGGAAGCAACTGCCACCATTGTCGTCGCCTTCAGCCCTCTATTGTTGCAGTAGAAGCAAGATTAATTCCTTCAACCGAATCTAACAAGCTTTCCCAAGGTAAATCTCTTTGCACATGATGTCTTTTCTTCATTACCTTATGAATTTGGTGTAAATCCAAGTTTATGTGGCTGGAGAATCTTATGTAGAATGTTTATAATATTAATTTTTTTTTATATTTTTTTTTCTTTGAATGATAAATGTTGTAAAGACAAAAGATCCATCTAAAAAAAAATAGATTGGATCTTCCCTCTTTGCAGCAAAGCAAAAATGGTCCACGTATCTCCTGATTTTTTTTTTCGTGTTTTATTACCCTCATCATATAGATTCCATGTCTTTCCATTCATTTAGATTTTTTTTCTTACTTTTATAGTTATATTATTCATTTAGTTTAATGTTATTAATATCTAATACTTAGTTCATAGGTTTTTCACTTAGGCACAAAATACTATTGTTATCTCATGTGTGAATTCTAATTCATAAATCTTGAAATTTTTAGGTTAATTAGGTTTGCTTGTTACTAATCCCCTGCAAAAAACCTAGATCTATTTGAGGTATATAAACTCAGAAAACAAATAAAACTCTAAACTGAGATTTCATACTTTTGGAAATTCCAAGTTCTGTTTTAGCAGACAAAAACCTCTGAGATCTCCTAGATGGAAGATTCAAAATTCCCTCAAAAAAATACAGTGAGTCCTATTAGAGTCTACTATTTTTCAATAAATTTTTAGATTTTTCCAGTGAGATTTAGGTTCTGCTAAAAATCAATTTTCTCAGACCCTTGGGAAAATCTCACTTTTTCCTTGTCAGGGTCTAGACCGACCCTAACCTACTGTGTTCGTTCAACCCATAGGTTGTCTGTCAAAACTTCCAACATAGAAGTTGTTCTTAACCGCTCCCTCAGTGATTTTCCAAAATTTGGTAATTTTTAAAACAGCCTAAGTATTTTTCCCGAATTTAATTTATCTGTCTGACAGATTCCTATGTCTGAGAATTTCAGAGACCCAGGCCTCTGATAACCCATTACTCTCTCTCAAACCATAATCCAAATCCTAATGATGTTAAAAAAGGAAATCTTATTATATTTGTCACGGATATTTTCCCAGAATTTTAGCCATTTTCTAATCTGTCTGCTATTTTGACCATAATTTTTCCCGAAACCTATATGTCTACCCTAGATCCTAGAGTCATCGGATTTCGATCCAACTTGCTGGAGCTGTCCAGATCCGACCATATATCAAAACCAGAATCTGTAAAAATAAAAAATCTTTGTTTAACTGTCCTCTATCACCCCATAAAATTGGGGAAATTTTTATGGAAGTTTAGTATCCGAAATCCAATTTAGAATCAGCATTGTAGGCAAAATCTTGATTTATAGTATTTTTAGTTATTTTCTATATTAAAAAATAACAAAAAAATAGATTTTCGAGGTTCATTATGTTTCTAGGGTTAGTCTAGGTGTCCATGCCAAATTTTTCTCAAATCTAAGTTCATTTACCTTATGTGTTAGTTTATTTTTAAATTCAGAAGCGAAAATCGAGTCAAATTTGCTATTTTGTGATATTTTTGCCATTTTAGAGTTTTTATCATGTAAATAAGTATATTATATAACATTAGGGTTAATTTTAATATCATTTTCATTTCATATTTTAACTTTTTGCAAAATTTATTTCAGAAAACCCTGGTTTCAAGGCCATAGCCTTGTTATCAGGGGCATTTTGGTCATTTTGACCTCAATTTCGAAATTCCAAACTTCAATTTTCCAAATTTTCATACATATCATCATATTTTATCATATTATGTTTGATTTATTTCATTTGATTTTCAAATTTCTAAATTTTACAAAATTTCTTTCAGAAAACCCTGATTTCAAGGTCATTAGGGGCATTTTGGTCATTTTAACCCCAATTTCGAATTTCCAAGTTTATTTTCAAAATTTATTCAGTATTTCTCATGTTTATATCAAGGGGGGTATGAATTTGCGTTTATATCTTAATAATATCTGATAATTTCCAATATTTTCGGATAAATTCAGAAAAACCTACATTTTTGTGCTAACATTGTTTTCTAGTTTTGCAGGAATATCCAGGAAGAAGATTTTTATTTTCTTTTATTTTAATTCAAAGTAATATCGGATGTAATAATTTGGAATAAGAGTTACTTTTCAGCTTAGAATCGGACTGCATTTTATATAGTTTGATTTCTGAAAAATTCAATATACGATGTATGATGCATATGCACATTTTCCAAAAACACTATGGTTGACACTAATGGAACATGCACAAGCTCTTAGAGAGTTCACGAATTTGGTGGGATTCGTATTTATGTCCATAGTCAGAATACGAAGAAAACCAAGATTTATGATCTTCGTATTAGACACATTCAGCCTACACTCTTAGGCTAACTTCAAAAATGCACTGCATTTCTCAAAACTCAAAAGGATTTTCTCAATTCCTCAATGAAATATCTTTCAAATTCATATTCATTCATTCAATTTGCATCATTTTCAAAATCATGTTCCAATTCTATTTAAAAAAAAAACAATTTTCCCAAGAATTTTCAAGTCTTTCTAAAGATTTGATTTTCTCAGAATTCTGAACCTTCAAATGAGATTTCAAAGTATTTTCCAAGTTCAAATTATGATTTTCCAAGATTTCCACATTCTCAATTTCATTTTAAAATCCCAAAATCGATTTTCTCAAAAACTTTGAATTACTTCTGAAATTGATTTTCCCAAAAATCTCAAATCTTATTCAGAAATTGATTTTCTTAGAAAAAACAATTCCAATCTTAAAAATCTATTTTCTCAGAGTTCCCATTTTCCTGAGAATTCATTTTCCAATGCAAATTTATGATTTTCAATGAAATTCAATGATTTTTTTCCAGGAATTCCATTTTCAAGCACTTTTCTAATCATTTTCCAAGCATATTTCAACTTTCTACGCAAACATCCTATTTCTCAAACTTGCATCTTTTCAAAATTCCATAGCACAAGCCTGATTCTCTGTGCATTCTAGGAAAATAGAGCATAATTTAGATAATTTAATTTAGTCAAAGCACACATTTGATCCTTGGTTCGATTACCTCTGGTAAAGGCGCCTGGAATGGTCGAACCTCGTACCGACAAGCAGATCCCATTCCATAAAATTTTCCCGCAAATTTTCAAAACGGAGGTGAGAAATTTTCAAAACTTTGGTCGAGTTTGACTCGCAGAATCGTTTCTCTCACTCTCGTAGAGGGAGTGAGAAAAATTTTGCGATGATAACAGTTGAGCCTGCACCCACACCAAGGTGCACCCAAGGTGGGAACAACACTCGGTTGTGTGATGCCGACCAACCTGCATGGTCTGGACCATGTAGGTCCAGAACGTGCAAGGTCAAGGGGAGGGCTACGGATCGAAGGTCTGTACCCTCTGGTCTGACCCACACCTAGGTTCAGACCAGGCCAACAAATGGCTGGCGCCCCACAAGTGGGTGCACCAAAAAGAAGGAAAAACTTGGGTGCCCAGTGCACCCAGTTCCCAACTTGGGTACGTTCAAGGCAGCACGGTCTGGACCCAGTGGGTCCAGACCTTGCCGAGTGTAGGGGTGGGGGCTACAGGCTGGGGATTTGTTCCCCCTGGTCTGACCTCAAAATGGGTCCAGACCTGTCGGACACTACCGACGCCCCCACAAGGTGGGTGTGCCAAGGCTGTACCCGGGTGCCATGAGCACCCGGTTTGACTTGGTTGCACAACAACGGGGGGGGGGGGGGGTTGTGGGGGGTTAACCCCACTCAAAAGCGGACTCTCTGGTGGGTCTGGGTCCCTTTGTGGCTCAGACCAACCTGCCACTACTTAGTGGCTGCAGCAGCAGCCAAGCTAAGGTTGTTGCCGCCACAACCCAAACCGCACCAAAAGAGCTCCCAATGGAGTGGCCCGGACTGACCGACCCTTGGTCAGTCTGGGGCCTTGCTGCAAGGTTTGCAGCAACACCAAAGGAGTCATGGGGCCCAGCGAAACCCCACAAGGGCCTGGGCTGGCTGCGGAAGAGCCCAACCCAGCAGCCCACCGAATCCATCTCCCTCAAGGGGCGTTCCTTACTGAAACAAGAAAAGCGAAAAATAAAAAAGCAAAACCATACACATGCATTAATGATTCATAACTTCAAAATGAAAGAAGAAAAGAGAATTGCAAACTGTGTGCTTCCGTTTAGCACATCCGTGGCATGGAGCCACCATGGATCGGTTTGCACATTTCAAGTGCAAATCGACTCCATGCCTAGCATGCCTTCCATGCTTAAACAAAAAAAAAGACAAAGTAAGGGGGTGGGGCTTACTCATTTTGAGTTGGGGCTATGACCTTCCCAACTGGAGGGGCTGCAGCTCCAAGGCACTCACACACACTCCACTAGGAGAAGAGGGGGAAACGTGGGGAAGAAAGGAGGAAAAGGGAGAGAGGGTGTTGACCCTCTCTCTCCTCCCTTTTTCCACTTAAAAAGGGGAAGAGGATGATGGACGGTGGGGAGAGAAAGGAGGGGGATGGAGGGTCCTCCCTAATCCCCTCCCTACTCCATGTGATAGGTCAAAGGGGGGTCAAGGGGCTGGCCCCCAACCACTCCCCTTGATTCAATGGGAGTGGTTGGCTTTGACTTTTCAAAGCCAAAGCCAACACCCTTTATCGATTTTTTTTTGAAATTTCATACTTATTTTTTTTTTTTTTGCTTTAAAACATTAATGGGGCTAGGGGCTACCCCTTAAGGGGAGCCCAGCCCATCCCTAGAAACCGTGGGCCTTGCCCACCCACTTTTTGAAATGCCTTTTCAAGACTTCAAAATTTTGCCTTTTGCAAACTTTTCAAAAAGCCATGTTAAAGTGATTTTTTTTTAAAATTCATTTTTTCCATTCTTTGAAATGTCATGGGCTGAGGTGGAGCCTATGCCAACCACCTTTTATAATTCCCAAAACCAACCTCCTTTCAAAACTTTTAGAAAACTCCTTTTTTTAGGTTTTGTGAAAATTACAATTCACTTTGTTTTTAAACCCCATTTTGCTTTTTAAATGGATATGTTTTAAATAATTCAAATGTTTTATTTCTAAATTATATTTCATGAATTATGAACTAAATTTTAATATTATGTATTTAGATTTCCAATTCTGATGAATTTGGGCCTCGCTATGACTCGTATTTACTGATATACCATTTTTTGTCAAAATACATGAAATGATGAGATTTTTTTCTCGTTTAAGCTCCAAATTCGAAGTAAGTCCAATTAGACATAATATAAATCAAGTCAAAAAATATCAGGGTTCAATTCATCGTGGTTTGCCCTGAATCGCCTCATAAAGCAAATTTACATGATTCAGAACCTCAGAAAGCAATAAATGCATAAATCATGAGCAATTCTCGCGTTAAAGCAAGAAATCATCAACACTGAAATATATTTCATATATAATTTTCTCAGAAATACAATGGGTCTTACATCCTTCCCTCCTAAAAAGGGATTTCGTTCGCGAAATCACGAACACTAGGCCACAAAAAGATTGAAGTATTTCTCCCTCATGCTGGCCTCTGGCTCCTGTGTGCACTCTTCGATGCCATGGTGTTGCCACCGTACCTTAACCAACGGAATGGTCTTGGTACGTAGAACTTGATCACGATGATCAACAATCTCGACAGGTCTCTCGGCTACAGTCAAATCTTCTTGTACCTCCACATCTTCGTAACGGATGGCGTGTGATGGGTCAGGAATGTACTTCCTCAGCATTGAAACGTGAAAAACATTATGAATTTGAGCATACTGCTGCGGTAGCTCAATCTGATAGGCTGCTCCATCGATTCTCTCTAGAATCTTGAATGGCCCGACATATCTAGGACTCAACTTTACTTTCTTTCCGAAACGAAAAGTGCTCTTCGTCGGTGATACTTTTACGAAAACCATGTCGTTAACATCAAAATGGAGTTCTCGCAGCCTCTTGTCGGCATAACTCTTCTGTCTGTCTAGAGCTTCCTTCAGACACTCTCAAATCTTCTGCACCTGCTGAGTGTAGTGCTGAAAAATAATCAGCGATTCACTGGATCGATCACTGATATTGTCCCAATATGATGGTGATCGGCAAGGTCTCCCATACAAAGCCTTGTACGGAGTCATCCCGATGCTAGCGTGATAACCATTGTTGTAGGCAAACTCGACCAAACACAAGTGTGAATCACATTCACCCTTCTAGTCGAGCATACAAGCTCACAACATATCTTTTAACGTCTGAATCGTTCTTTCTGATTGACCATCAGTTTGAGGGTGAAAAGTTGTGTTGAACTTCATCTTTGTTCCCAAAGCTGACTGCAACTGTCCCCACAGTCGCGACGTGAATCTAGGATCATGATCCAAAATGATAGAGGTAGGTACACCATGTAACCATATAATCTCTTGGATGTATAAGTCGGCTAAGCTCTCAAGCGGCTGACTGATCCGGATAGGTAAGAAGTGAGCAGACTTTGTGAGTTTGTCCACAATCACCCATATTGCATCATGCTTTCATCTGGTTCGTGGTAAACCTACCATGAAATCTATCGTGATGTCTTCCCATTTTCACTGAGGAATCTCGATCCTCTGCATGGAACCTCCGGGACGTTGGTGCTCGATCTTGATTTGCTAACAAGTCAAACACCTCTGATACATACGCTGCAACTTCACGCTTCATCCCGTTCTACCAATACTTTTGTTGAAGATCCTTGAACATCTTAGTACCACCAGGATGAATGGTGTACTTCGACAGATGTACCTCATCAAGAAGCTCTTTCCTCAACTCAAGGTCATCTGGCACCTAAAGTCGATTCTTCATACGAATACAACCGTTGTCAACAACACGAAAAACTGAGCTCTCTTCACGAGCTCGATCAACAAACTTCTGATACTGAGTGTTTCGCTTCAGCGCCTCAATAACCTTAGGCAAAAACTCTGATCGAATGGCCAAACCAGACAATATGATCAATCCACCTCCAACGGAGAATGGCTTCCAAGCCACGAAATCTTCGATCAACTTCTGGCTCCACACAAGACTAGCCAGAACACCGCTCGATTTGCGACTAAGTGCATCTGCCACAACGTTCGCCTTACCAGGATGGTAAGACAACGTGAACTCATAATCTTTGATGAACTCGAGCCAATGACATTGTCTCATATTTAATTCCTTCTAAGAAAATAAATACTTGAGACTCTTATGGTCAGAAAGGCCTCGAATGTATCTCCGTACAGATAATGTCACCACGACTTCAACGCGAACACTACAGCTGCTAACTCCAAGTCGTGAATCGGATAATTCTTTTCGTGAATCTTCAGCTGTCTTGAAGCATACACAATAACTCGACTGTGCTGAATTAGCATGCATCTCAATTCTGTACCTGAGGCGTCTATGTACACCATAAAACCACCTCTGCCAGAAGGTAAGGCTAACACCGGAGAGGTAGTCAGCTTCGTCTTCAGGATCTGGAAACTCTCTTTGCAAGAGTCACTCAAACTTGACTCCTTTACGCCAAAGCTTCGTCAAAGGAAGTGCAATCCTGGAGAAATCTTGAATAAAATGCTGGTAGTAACCAGCTAACCTGAGAAAACTACGGATGTCAGTGACAGACTGAGGCTGCTTTCAGTCCAACACTACTTCCACTTTCGTAGGATCAACTGACACTCCATCACTGGATATCACGTGACCCAAAAACATAACTCACCAGAGCCAAAACTCACACTTGGAGAACTTGGCGAACAACCTGTGCTCCCGAAGTACTCCTAAAACAATATGCAGATGTTCTCGGTGCTGCTCAGAAGTCTCTAAGTAGATCAAGATGTCATCGATGAATACGATCACGAAGGTATCAACGAACAGACAAAAAATATGATTCATCAAAACCATGAATGCTGCTGGTGCATTCGTGAGCCCAAATGGCATCACAACGAACTCATACAACCCATATCTAGTTTGAAAAGTTGTCTTCGAGACATCTTCCTCTCTGATCTGGAGTTGATGATAACCTGATCTGAGGTCGATCTGGCTCTCTGCAACTGATCAAAGAGATCTTTGATTCTCAGCAACGGATACTTGTTCTTAATCGTCACTTGGTTTAATATTCTGTAGTCAATGCACAACCTCAAGGTTTCGTCTTTCTTTTTTACGAACAAACAGGTGCACCCCACAGCGATGCACTGTTTCGGATAAACCCTTTCTCCATCAACTCTTCCAACTGATGCTTCAGTTCTTTGAGTTCCGCTAGAGCCGTACGATACGGTGCCTTCGAGATCAGAGTTGTTCCAGGTAACAACTCGATACAAAACTCGATCTCACGTTTCGGAGGTAATCCGGGCAGTTCCTCCACAAACATATCAGGGAACTCCCGAACTACGTCAAGATCTTTGATAGGGGTTAACATTGGTTCAACTGGAGCGATACTGACCAAGAATGCAGTACCCCCATTCTGCAGATACTTCTGAACCTTAAAAGATGAAATCAAGCGACTGTCTCGAATAGTTCAAGCAAGGTTGATCTCCAAGATCGAACGATTAGGAGGGTACAAAACCACCTTGCCTTCTCTACACAGGACTTGAGCGTGATACTCAAACAACCAATCCATGCCTAGAATGACATCAAACTCCATCATGTCTAGCAGGATCACGTCAGCTGACAAGTTCTGACTTGCCACTGACACTTCAATGCTCGAAATATACAAGGTACACAGAGACTGATCACCAATTGGTGCACGAACCTCCAACGGGTAATTCAACAATATAGCAGACATAGGCAAAGAACTAGCAAATCTAGTAGCTATAAAAGAATGTGAAGCACCACAGTCAAACAAGGTAAAAGTTGCATGTCCAGCAACCGGAATAGTACCTTGGACCAACTCTCCCTTGGTCACCTGCTCCACAGTGGCTGCGTAGACTCTTCTTGCCACTGTCTTCTAGTTACCTGTCTTCTGTTGAGAAGATTGTTGTTGCGGGTAAGACTGTTGTTGCTGCTGAGGAGGTCGCTGGTAGGTCTGCTGCGATGTTCCAGGCGTGTTCCTCCTCAGATCGTCGGACTGTTTCTTCCGATAATCTCTGATGTAGTGGTCCATCTTGCCATAATAGATGCATCCTTCGATGTCACGAGGACACAGTCGGTCAGGATGATTCATACGACACTTTGTGCAACCCGATGTCACCACTACCTGTCTCTGCTTGTAAGAACCATGATATTTTGTATTGAAATGTGCTTCAGTATTTGTTGCCTCTTGCTTTGTCACGAGAATTTCTCGTAATTGTGCTAATACAGCGATACAAAGTCTTAATCGCATAAGATTTGAATTTCGAAGCGATTAAGAACAACCCTAGCAATATAAGGTCCCATATTCTTAGATTTGATTTATAACATATCTAAGTAGGTTCACTCCGAATTTGGAACCTAAACGAGAAAAATATCTTGTTATTTAATGTAATTTGGCAAAAAAAGGTATATCGGTAAAATACAAGTTTTAACGAGGTTAAAATACATCAAAATTAAAAACCTAATGAAATGATTTTATGATTTAGATTGCGATCTATGAAAATTAAACTTGAAATAAAACATTTGAAAAATAAAAAACCTAGCTTTGAAATAAAAAGCAAATTAGGGTTTTTATAAAGTGAATAGCAATTTTTACAAACCTATTAGAGGCTTTCTCAAAATTTTTTAAAAAGAAGTTTTGTTTGGGGACTTGTGAAAAGTGGTTGGCATGAGCCCACCTCAGCCCATGCTAATCTGAAATTAAAGTAAAAAGAATTTGCAAAATAATGCACTTTTGAAAGTATTTTTGAAAAGTATGAAAATTTCAAAAGTTGGGGTTGGGTTTTGGCATTACCACAAGTGGTTGGCCAAAACCCAACGGCTATTGGGCTGGAACGGGCACCCCTTAGGGGGGGGCGGGGGGCGTAGCCCATTCAGCCTTTAAGGCATGTCATATAAAAAAAATTTGTTTGGTTTGGGTGTTGGCTTTGGCGTTGAAAGGTCAAAGTCAACCACTCCCCTTGAATCAAGGGGAGTGATTGAGGGGATAGCCCCTTGACCCCCTTTTGACCTAGATTGTAGGGGGGGTAGGGAGGCTCCTAGGGGGGAGGGGCGTGGATATGGAGAGCCCTCCATCTCCACTCCACCACTCCCCACCCTCCATCTCCACCTACTCCCATTTCTCTCTATAAAGCCTTGAAGAAGAGAGGAGAGAGAAAGGGCTGACACTTTCTCCTCCCCTCTCTCTTTCTCCCCTCTTCTTCTCCACTTTGTGTGTGTGTGTGTGTGTGACTTAGCACAAACCTTCATCCAGCTGAGTTCCCTCAAGGTGAGATACCCCCTCCGATTGTCGTTTTTATGGTATAAAGCTTAAGTTGCAAGCTTTAAGGCATGAACCAATTTGCACACGTAATGTGCAAATCGATTCGTGATGGCTTTAAGCCATAAGCATGCAAATAGAATCCTGTGAATCCTTGCATTTCTTACTTTTGTTCCATGGTTATGACTGCAAGTTTTTCTTGTTTTTGCCTCTCATAAAACGTATTTTTCTTTGCCTTGTTTCATTTTTCATTTTTTCTGAGTAGTTAGGAACCCTCCGATAAAATGAGCATATCTCCCTGGATACGTGTCGGATCGGAGTGTTATTAGACATTCTGGAAAGGGAATACAAAGTTATACAACTTCTCAGTTGAGAACTTTGTCTGGTTTGTCCTTTAGAACCGCTGAAAATCCACACCTTTGGCTGACAACATTTCCCATCAGCAACCCAGAAACGTCTTGAGTGATGCCTGGTATTTCTGCAATCACTCCTGAACCGTTTATCAAAATGCAGATTTCTTAGACTCTGTGGAAAGCTAACAAACAGCTCCATAAGTCTCATGTTTAAAATTTTTGCCAAAACAGCCGGTAGACTGCCAGAAAATGGCAGCTATTCGGCTGCAATTTAGAAATATATATATATATATATATATATATATATATATAGTTTCGGGTGTTTGCTTTCTTTTTGTGGGTTGCGTGGGAAAGGGCTGCAGCCCTGGTCCGAGCCCCCACTAGGCTCGAACCAGGGGGCTGCATAGCCCCCTTTCTTTCCCTTGGTCCACCTAAAGGCATCTAGGGACTGGGTACCCTTGGCACCCGGGCCTTTCCCCTTGGCGCACCCACTTGGTGGGGGCACCGGCCCATGAGCAGCCTGGTCTGGACCCAGGTTTGGGTCAGACCAGGAGCTACAGACCTATGGTCTACGGCTAGTAGCCAGCCCCTTTGTAGCGCGGACAACAACAAGAGGCAAACTCTGGGCGGGGCCACAGGAGTGAAACAACAATTAAATGAAACAACTTTTATTAATCATTTTACAAATTTACAAATCATTCCCTTATACAAAACCAAACTGCCAGGATCCAACAAGTGAGGTTCGGAAGTGTGGGTTCAGAATCCACTGCAGCGCATCGAGCTCCATCGCATGCCTAAGTAAGAACCTGTATCCCCATAAAACGGGGGTAGTACTCTTTCGAGCCGGTGAGACAAACCAAACATGAAATACCAAGTGTGGAAATCAAAAGTAAGCTATCCAAGACATACATAGCATGCTTAATTGCAGTAATTGAACAATTACATTATAAGCAAGTGTACAAAGCTATACAAGAATATAACTAGCATGAGTTATTACAAATAGGCAAGCAGGAGAAGTCAACCACGACAGTTCATTTCACAATTCATATCATTTATCATATCATGCATCAAGGAACATAAAATCTAACATAGTTTGTAGCATTTGTAACGTGGTATGCATCACAGAACATAACAATCAATGCACTAACACAAAAGACTGTGATGTGCAAACAAATGTGTCATTGAGAACTATGCACAAGTACAAGTGGGCAAGTATGTGCAACGTGCCATAAGTGCAAGAACTAGCTAAGCAATAATTCAAAACATTGCACATTATGATGAAACAGTTAGAAGCATTTTGCCACGGTAAAGCGTGACTCACAAGCTGTGCCAAAGGTTCATAAACCATGTATTACAACCATGAGCGAGCTCATCTCGCTAAGTGGGGCCATCGCCCACAAACAACTCGCCAAGGAGTTGCACATGTCTCAAAAGACTACAAAATCACACCAAGTGCCTCGAGCTCCCTCGTGCTTAGGGAAAACCATTCATTTGCCAATGTGACTAATACATTCAAGTAGTGCGAGAAAATCGTGGGAATACATAAACAACACAACAAGCACGATTATGTGGCTACATTCATTTGATGATCTGCGCCTTAAGTTTCGCAGTTACAAAAACCCTTATTTGAAAGCACTCGATAAGGCATCATCTTAATTACTTTGCGTACTAGGCTACAACGAGCATATGCATAGGGATATGCATTCACATTACCCATATCGATGGGTTGACATACTTTATTTCGCACTTGTTAAGATGTCTAGCAATTCACAACTCGTGAAGATGCCAAAATTTGTGTCGTGCATTGTATGGCGAGAGGCCTGCCATATCCCTTCTAATTTTGTAAAAACCACAAATGGTGTTTGAGAGGAGAGCTCACCTTCGAGGCTTTGCAATGGGGAAATAGAGAAGGTGGTGTTACCACGGTTTAGAGTCTCCACACCACACACACACACACGTTGGAGCTAGAGGAGAGAGGGGAGAGCAAGAGAGGAGAGAGAGGAGGCTCCAATAAAATCGCCCCTTTCTCTCTCTTACTTCCTTTAAGTATGTAGGGTTTAAACATAAATAAAAATATGACTGCAAGAGAACATTTTAGCCCTTGTGTTTTCCTCAAAAGCTTCAAGTTGGTTTCTTGCATGGTTTAGTTTGTAGCAGCAAGGCTTTTCTAATGCTTTGTTTCGGTTGACAAGGAAGCCACAGATGACACATGACCAGCAAACCCAGCTCATGCGGGTTAGCCCCTTTGAGGGTGTTGCTGGCTTTGGCCAAACAGGTCGAGCCGTGATTCTATGCGCATCAAGTTTTTCCCATTTTCGGCTATTTTTATTTTTGTTACATGTTGAGCCTTTGTTTTATTTCTTGGCTGGAACGGTCTAGACATGCTGGACGTGTTCAACAGGGTTTAGTCCAGACCAATTGCAGTTGGGTTAGCCGCGGAGGTGAGACACTATTTCCTCCTATCCATAGTGTGGATTTCGGTTGAACAAGTGCATCCTTGTTCATGTACTTTTCTTTATGAGTTCATTATACATGTTCTATTTCATATTTATGGATTTTTTAGGGTATGTTTGCATGCACCAACCGTGGGTTTCGTTTTGAGCAAGTTTTACACGTTCATGCATTTTTTGGGTGTTTCCCCTATTTGCATACCTCATTGTGGGTTCGATTGAGCAAGGGTATGGGTGTTCCTATATTTTCGTGAGGTACTGCATGTTTAATTAGAAATTGTGGGTTTTAATGGGTGTGTTGGCATGCATTGAGATTGCGTTTTCGATTTTAGCAAGATTGCATGTATTTTTGATGTGCAATGGAGAATGGTGTGCTGCAGCGGACTCTGAACCCACACTTCTGAACCTCACTTGTTGGATCCTGTCAGTGTTTTTGTATAAGGGAAAGATTTGTACATCTTGTTTAAATTATAAAACATATATTTAATAAAAAGTTGTTTCTTCACTGTTGTTTCACTCCTGTGGTGGCCGCCAAGGTTTTTTGCTTGTTGTTGTCCTTTTTGGTTTCTTCTGCACTTGCGCACTTGTTTTCAAAAAAAAAAGGTTTACCCTAAATTCAAGGGATTTTCAAGTCGGGAATTCTGGGGTCGCTACACCCTTGGCCTTGCACAGTCTGGAACTACATAGTCCAGACCATGCAGGCTGGTCGGCACCACCCAACAGGGTGATAAGCAACCGTGGGTGCACCATTAGGTGCGGGTACAGGCCGGTCTGGGCTCCTCTATGGGGACCAACCAGGGACATGAGCCCAGCACACACCCCAGTGTGCTGCCCTGCCCCACTTGCCTTAGCAGGGTCTGGACCCATAGGGTCCAGACCATGCTATCGTGTTGACCCACCTAGTCGGGTCCCTTGGGCTAGCCGCACCCCATGCGGGTGCGGGTGCGGGTGTGGGCTCAGCCCAGCACTCTGGTCTGAACCCCCTGGGTTCAGACCAGGGGCCCTTTTTTGGACCTATCTAGGTCTGGTCACGGCTGGACCAGACCCTGCTAGGTGGTCTTGGCCCAGCCCCTTTGGGCCTAGCTTTGTTGAGCCCACCATAGGGCTCCCCTTTCGCTTAGCCGGATGCGAGTGCACCTGGGTGAGTTTGGGCTGGCCTTGGCCAGTGTTGCATCCTAGCAGCACTTGGTTTGCACGTAGGGTGCAAACCAAGGTGGTTGTGGGCCCTTTGGCTCTGTCACAACAGGCCCCACACACGCCTCGCTCATTTTTCCCCCTTTGGCACCAAGTTGGCGCCGAGTGCTAAGGCACCCGGCGACCTCGTGGCCACTAGGGTAGCCTTGAGCTGGACCCTGGCTCCTGGTCGGAGCTGTAGCAGGCTCAGAACGGCTTTCCATGACCCCATTGAGTTTCTCTCGGAAGCCCGCCGGTGGCGGTAATTGCCCCTTCGTTACCGCCAACCTGCAAAACAAGGAATTTGTCTTTTAAAGCGAGGAAATCGCTTGTGAGCAACTTGAGCGTTGCGACCTTGGGCATCCAATGCTCAATAAGGTGGTTAGGCTCATGACATGTGTCACGCTACACACTTGCGTGTGTTCCCTCCCGCTTTTGCCGGGCACTTCTGACGATTTGCACTTTTTGTGCCCCGTTTGCACGGGCAAAGTGCGGCTACGTATTTGGAAGTGACAACATAATTCTCATTCGGATGGGATTGAGCTAGGTCTCAACACACTTGGGTGTCGATTCTACGATGGTCCTTCGCCGAAGGCTTCACTATGCGAGATTTGCCAAAATGTGAGGGTTGAAATACGCGTAATGGGAAAATACGTATTCCAAGCCCTGGACACTCCTCGCATATACAATGGCTATCGTATATGCATTTTGAGCCTTGTGCCACTCAAAAATAGTGATTTGTGTCATTCTAGATATGTATCGTTGTAATCATTGTGCATTTTACGATACTCGTCCAAAATTAAGATCTTGCAGTTTTCGCACGTGCACCTTGGCACATCCTGACACGTAGGTCACTGGTTTTAGCTTGTCGAGTACTGCTTGTTTAGCTTACTTTCATATATTGATGAATATACGATGCACCAGAGGTGTGCTGCACACTCGATGTGACCTACACTTAGAAAAATGAAACACTGTAGGGTATGACACATTTGACCTGTTGAGGTTTTGGGACTCGGTTGGAGTCTTCGGGCAATGGCCTGTGTTCGGGAGAGGGAGTGCTCACATGTTGTGTTACCCTAGGCATAAAATGAAAATGGTGTCATCTTCACAGGCGATATGCTCTTTTGTGGCCGGGTGAGGCTGAGCACGTGAATGGGCAGGCCAAGTCTTCGTTTGTGTACCCCGCGGGGACCACGAGGCATACTACCTCCGGAGGAGGTACAACTTGATAACTAAGCCTAAATAAGATAAACCTGCCGCGCCCCATTAACAATTTGGCCACCCAGAGAGAGAGTGGGTGGTACAGCCCTGAGTGACATGTCGTTACTACAACCTGTTCTTTTGAGGAGCCGAAGCGCCCTCTGACCTCTAGTCACTTGGAGTTAGGGAGGTCAAGTGTTGCCCGCAGATGGTTTTTTCAGTCTGTAGCATCCCCGGTTACCATACTAGAAATTGAATAATAGACAACGGGTGCATGTCTCACAGAATGCGAGGGTCCCTTCGCGTACCCGAAGGAGTAATCAGAAGAACAAAAGAACTAACAAAACAGACTGACATACTGTAGTTGTTACTTGTTACTTTAGCACGGCTGGTACTTCTATTAGTTGTTGTACTTTACAGCTTAGTTCTAGTTCTGTTGTTCTAGTTACTACACTTGTTACTTACTTCGTAGTTGTATCGTTTTATAGCATGTGCACCTACCCAACACACACATGTACTGTTGTTCAAATGTTTCTAATTGTTCCATCCTGCTAGTGATAGCATGTTACTTAGCATATTTGTATCATGTTGCTTGTTGCATGCTTGTCCATAAAAATGAAAATGTATGGATGGTTTGTCTCACCAACTCACAAAAGTTCTGACCCCGTTTTATGGGGATACAGGTGATGAGTAGACATCGGTGATGCGACGGTGCACATCAGGAGGCTTGAGACCCACACTTAGCAGTAGATCCTGGCTTCTTCTAGTTTTGGGGTTTGCGGGGTTTTTCCTCTCTTTTTGGAGAGACTGTCCCTTTTTGTACTTAATCTCATTTTCTATTCAGTAAACCTCTTGTTAATGGAATGCACTTTGTTTCGACTTGTGGTTTGTCTTTCTTTACTGTGGCTCACTAAGACTTGCGGCCTTTACTTTACCCTTGTTCTCCTTTCTGTACTTCCGCTGGTTTTTTTCAAACTACTTATCTTCAAAAAAAAAATTTGCTCGAAAATCAAAGGTTTTTACAAGGTCGGGGTTTGGGGCGTCACACTGTTGTTGCTGCTGTTGGTTCTGCTGTTGACGGTTGTTGCTGTTATTGTTGTGCCGATCCTTCTTCACTGGTGGAGTATATTACTTTTCATTGGTATTCTGCTGATATGATCGCTTCTTAGGCCAACTCTTTTGGCCTGTCTGCTGGTTCTCTCTGGAATGTTGCGTCTTCTGAGACTATCCATTCCTGCTCTAAAAGTGTAGCAGTCTCTAGGGCTTCCTCAATATTAGAAGGGGCATGAGTGTAAACACCCCAATTTTTCCATATCCATTGTCAAACAACCGTCCTTGTACAGTGCCAACTCTGTTAGGTCAGTGTAGGAGTCAAACCTCGAGTCAGTTTTAGAAAATTACCATTTTACCCATTTTCATTAGGAAAATTACCATTTTAACCCTAGGTCATCTCGGACCCCAATCAGTCGAAGTCAACCAAGCTCATTGGTCAGTTCAGGACAGTTAGAATATCAGTCATCTCAAGCTCATCTGAGCTCACAATGAACAAACCATTTTCATTTATGACCACTCCTGCCAAAATGGGATCATTTCTTCAGAAATGAGCTCATTTCTCACTCAAATCCAAACCAATTGTCTCTGAGTCAGTCATGTTCCCTAGAGTCTAACTTGAGCTCACCAGGAGTTCAAGCGCTTCAGTTTCAGTTCAAAACCATTTTCAAGTGTCCAGGAGCCCATTTTAGTCCATTTCAGCTCTTTCAGCTGAAACTGAGCTGAGTTCAGTCAGTTGAGCTAGTGTTTGAACTTTGATCTTAGTTCATGTCAGTATTACTGACCTTTGTTTTAGCTTAAAGTCAGCTCAGGTTCGTAATTCACTTCGCTTCAGTGACCATTCTGTACCATTTCTTTAAAAATGAGAGCTTTTCTTGAAAATTCAGTCGGAAAGCTTAGTTGAGATAGCATCATTGTCAACTCATTTGAGTATTGAAACTCTAAAACCCAGCTCAATCTAGCTCATCTCAGCTCAATCCAGCTCGAACCCTAATTTTCAGTGTCACTCTAACCTAGTAGAGTCCCGAAAACCATTTCTTGAGCTATTTTGCAAATTTTATCAATTTTAATGCTTTTTAAACTAGTACAGCTGCCAATCAGGGTTTAAAATCCAAAATTCTTCATTCAGGGTCTGCATTTCGCATGTCATCTCTCATCATTTCATATCATTTCTCAGCATTTCATAACATTTTATCACATTTCATTCCATTTTCGAAGTCCAGAACTCCAGTTTTATAAATTTCAATCCAGATTGAGTTTTAAAAGTTTTCATAAATCAATTTCAAACCCCGGGTTTCCAAAATTGACATTTTTACCCCCGGGATTCTAAATTTGGAAATATTTTCTCGAGAAAAACAATCTGGATTTCTTTCAAAATTAAATTTTCAAATTCTACACTGGATTTGCTTCGCAACGAGGTATTGAACTTCAAAATCCGAGCTCGTTTCAAAAACTGCCAAAAATAGCTTGTTTTGTCTTGAAATTTTTTAAAAAGACTATTTTACCCCTTTAATCATCAAAATGAATTTCAAAAGTGGAATTTGGACTCGCTCTGAGATGGCCCATCCATTTGCATTTTCTTGTTTTAATTTATAAGAAAAGAAAAAAATTTATCTTTTTCTTTATTTTTTGTTTGTTTTATTTTATTTTTTGTTTGTTTTATTTTATTTTATTTTTAATTATTTTATTCTTCCTAAGGTGGGACCCACAAGGGGATCGACCACCTTCCAACCCACTTCCTTTCTTCTTTTTCCTCCATTTTATTATTATTTTTTTTTTATTTCTTTTCTTTCCTTCTTTCTTTCTTTTCTTTCTTTCTTTTCTTTCTCTCTTCTTCCTTTTTCTTTCTTTCTTTCTTTCTTTCTTTCCTTCCTCCTTTCTTTCCTCTCCCTCCAACTCACGTATGGTAGTCCAGCCCCTCCTTCTCTCTTCCTCTTTCCCCCTCCTTTCTTTCTTTCTTTCCTTTTCCTTCTTCCCCTCTTCTTTCCTTTTCCTTCCCTTCTTTCCCCTATCTTCCTTACTCCCTTTCCATTTCTTCCAAAGCAAAAGGGGTTGCAGCCATTGACATAGAGTCATTCATCAAAGCCATCTAAAATTATTATAAAACTTAGGGTTTAGATTATTAAAACCTAAGTTATCAAAAACAAGGAAAGGAAGACAACGACGGCCTCTCTATTCTCTAATCTCACGCCTCTCTCTCTCCCTTTACCTATCTTCTTCTCTTCTTGATTGCTACAGCTATTCACGTTACAACATCCTTCATCCATCAATAGCAGCTTCAACAAGGCACCTCCACAGCTTCAGCTGGGCCTCCATCATAGCCACCTTCCTCAAGCCATAGCTCCAGCCGGTGCCACCTCTTCCAAAGGCTCCCACAGCAGCATAGCAGCTCCATCATCAAACACCACCTTGGCCTAGCCACCTTAAGACCCATCTTCCTTCCATTCTCCAAGAGGATTCACGCTCAGCCATTAGCCCTCTCTCATTAAGCTGATTTGATGATTAAAAACTTAGGACTTGATTTTTATTAAGCCCTAAGTCATTTACACAAAAGCATTCACGTAGATCTCTCTCTCTCTCTCTCTCTTTGGCAGCCATCAACAACATCTCCAGCAGCTACTCGGATCTGCAGCCATCTCCATCAAGATAGTAGCCTCCAACTTCATCAAACAGAGCCCCACTAACCGTTGCAGCAAGTCCAGCCATTGGTGCAGTTCCCCTTTGGCAGCAGCCCCAACTCCCTCTCTTGCTGGTGCTAATACCATCAACCCCAACCTTGAAGTAGCTCTCCCTTGCACCAGTTTGCTGCCCTCCAGTGCTCCAACTATCGTAGCCATCTCTCCACTACAGCACCACCTCCAAGTACAGCATCAACACCACACGGTTCCTCCAGCCTCACCCTCCTCAACATCCAGCTGCAGCCATACCAACAATACAGCAGCCTCATCTCCTTCCTTGACAGCCTCCATTGGCTCCAGCCTACCAAGCCAAGGAATATTCAAGAAGAAGACTTAGTTATTTTATTTCTTTATTTTATTCAATTCAGTGTAAAAAGCAATGTAATATTTGGAATAAGAGTTACATTTCTGCTTAGAATAGGACTCCATTGAATATAGTTTAATTTCTGCAAATTCTGATATTTGAATGTATCATTCATGCACATTTATTTTAAATTCACTATGGTTGACATGAATGACATATGCACAAGCTCTTATGGAGTTTATAAACTTGGTGGAGTTTGTATTTTTGGCCATAGTCAGAATACGAATGAAACCTAGATTTATGATCTTCGTATTAGCCACATTCAGCCTACACACTTAGGCTAACTTAAAAAATGCACTGCATTTTTCGAAAACTCAAAAGGATTTCTCAATTCTTCAAAGAAATTCCCTTTCAAATTCATATTCATTCATTCATGTCATTCAAATTGCATTATTTTCAAACTCATTTTTCAACTTCAATTTCAGAAAAAATCAATTTTCTCAAGGATTTACCAAGTCTTTCTCAGGATTGGATTTTCTCAGAACTCTAAACTTTTAAATGAGATTTCAAAGCATTTCCCAAGTTCAAATCAAGATTTTCCAATGTTTTAACATTCTCGAATTTCAAAATCCCAAGTTTTCAGAAATTGACTTTTTTAGAATTCCCATTTTTATAAGAATCCATTTTCATTTCAGAAGTCATTTTCCAATGAATTTCTTGATTTTCTCATAATTCTCAAATCCATTTTCTTAGAAAAGCAAATTCCAAATCTCAAAAATCGATTTTTCTAAGATTCAAGTTTTCGTGAGAATTCATTTTCCAATCCACTTTCTGATTTCCAATGAAATTCAATGATTTTCCCAGGAATTCCATTTTCAGACACTTTTTCAACCATTTTTCAAGAATATTTCAATTTTCTAAAGCAAACATCATATTTTCTCAAACTTGCATCTTTTCAAAATTTCATAGCACAAGCCTGATTCTTTGTGCATTCTAGGAAAAATAGAGCATAATTTAGATATTTGATTTAAGTTAAAGCACATAATTGATCCTTGGTTCAATTACCCTTGGTAAAGGCGCCAGGAACGGTTGAACCTCGTACCGACAGGCGGATCCCATTCCACAGAATTTTTCCGCAAATTTTCAAAACGGAGGCGAGTTAATTTTCAAAACAATTTTGAAAACAATTTTCAAAACTTTGGTCAAGTTTGACTCGCAAAATTCGTTTCTCTCTCGCAAGGGAGGGGAAAAATTTTGAGATGATAACAGGTTTGGCGACCGTGATGGGACCTGTCTTCGCCTGATCAATCGTGTGCTTGACTTAGTTTAATTATCAAAATTGTGTTCTATGGAATGTCAGCTTTTGCTTTCTGATATCATGTGAACCTAGGAGCCTAGACTTGATCCCAGCTGACATGGACTGCATGTTGACTAGGCATGGTTTGGTAGGACCATATTGAGGAGAATTATTCATGCTCACTTAGACTTAGGTCTGAAATACAATACTCCTCAATCTAGAAATTGTATGAAAACAATGTTTGCTTCTTCAAAAAATTTCAAAATCTCTATCTCTTTAGGTCTAGAGCCCTCTGTTTGCTAGCATGTGCTCATGTTTTCAAAAACCACCCCACCTATGTCTACCCGGTCTTCATGTTGCTGAGCTCTCTTCCAGAACCATAGTTCGGGACAGAGTCTCACAACTGAGCCACTAATTTAGGCTAACACCCCCTGCCACGTACCAAGGGCCATAGTCCAACGTATATCGGCAGGCGCTCAAGGATGTTGGGAAAACACAAGCCTAGACCCGGAGATGAGTTTTATGCCACGTACATCGAGCCTCAGCTCGAGTATATCGACATAGCATGATTGGACACAGTTGATCTGAGCCTAGAGTTAGGATTAGGGTCCTAAAGCTCTTTCAAAATCAATGCATTTAGAGTCAGCTTCTTAGGGATTGTTGTATGTGCATAATTGTTTGTGATTAAATATATGATATTCAGTTTCGTCTTATTTTCTCATACTTTTCCCAATTATTCCAAAATATCGAACAATTTTCCAAAATACCTCATTTTCCATCTTTTGTGAAATATCTCTTTTTTCTCAGAAACCCTGGACGATTTTTCCAAATTATCCATCTTTTCTTCAAAACTTCAGGTGATTTTCCATTCTTTCGTTCCTCTGGACTTCGAATTTCCAGCTTTTATTTTATCCTGCATGCAATTTTCAAAATTCTTGTATTTTTCCAAAGTCTAATTTCAATCTTCCTATCTTTCAGTCCAATGGCATCCAGTCAGCTCGATTCTGTTTTTTCTGAGGGTCACATCTTCTACGAGGTGCGACAAAGTCTTTCTGAGCATCGATCTCTCAGCATCGGACCCTTCTTCCTTCGGTGGTACTACATTTGGTTCAAACACTTCTTTCGTATATTTCCGGACCATTTGAGCGATTGTGGGTTGAAACTAGCATCTGCAGTGGGAAAGTTAACAGTTAATGGCAATTTGATCCATGCACTAGCAGAGCGGTGGAATCCGCACACTTGCACGTTCTGGTTCCCGTGGGGCGAGATGACACTATTGATGGATGAATTTTCAGAGATCATGGGATTGCCCGAGCCAGCAAGTCAGCCTAGAGATTCGTTAAAGCAGCAGTTCTTGATCAATGTCAAGGGTCTGGACCCTAAAGATGTTGTGGCTCGCATGATAGGGCGCAAGTCTTGGTCACTGATTGAAGAAAACGAGAATGAATATGTGAGCCTGATCGAGACCTACCGACAGTATGGAGAATTCGCAAAAGTCAGCTCGTTGTCTAGGACAGCTCGAGAGAAAATTCAGCATGCGATGGTTCTTTGCACTGTGGGACTCGCTTTCTTTCTAGACGGACAGAATTATGTGGATGTCAGAATAGTACAACTTCTGAGAAGATGGGGAAGTCGACAGACCAGCCGTCTTTTGATAGCCATGGTCGCGCTTGCTTTTCTATACAAAGGACTGACCTGTTTCACGCTTGGAGAGTCCATCTTAGTCGAGGAATGTACTTATGCACTTCAGTCCTGGTTCCTTCAGCATGTACCGACCAGAGCTAGTTCATTCAGATACAACGGCAAGGAGTTCCTTCCAGTTGCGCGGTACCGATTCCTGATTGATTATCTGCAAGAAAAAGAAGTGGGTGGGATTACTTTGATCGAGAATTATCACCTCCCAAATACACCTATGCATATGGCAAGAGATTCAAGCTGCTCGGTCCATTCTTCTGCGCTTACTATCATCCAGAGTGGTGTGTTCGACAATTTTCTCAGAGACAGAAGCACATAGAGATTCGGTTGCTATCAGGAGTCGTGCCAGAGTTCGACCTTACATCAACGCAGTGGTCCGGAACATACCATTCTGCCAGATATGGCTGGGACTCTTTTGTTACTCTTTCACTTTTTCCCGATCCTCGTGTCTCTGCTAGTTATAAAGAGTGGTGGCAAATTGTCTGTCCGCCCCCTCTTTCCCAAGTTTATTATTGATGCAATCATGTTTTCCCTTCAATAAATAAAAATCTTGCAAATTCTTCAATTCTTGGTTTGACGACCTCGCCTAGGTAACAAGGCATAATTTTTAGTTGTTTATTTTCTTTGCAAAGGAATGACAATGCAATTGTCGTAATCCCAGCGACGACTCAATCCCTAATAATGGGATATTCTTTCAATTGTCTACCAAAATTCTCAGCAAATATTCTCTTCCAATCAAAATCTCTTTCAAAAGCCTAACCATCAATTTTGCTCTGCAGAGAGCATTTGTGACATTCAATGGTTCAGACAAGGTCAGGGAAGAAAATTGCACCAGTTGAAGGCATCACACATTCAACAACTTCAAAAGAATAAATGGATTCTCCGCGTTCAGGCAAAAGTCAAGGGCAACAGGTTGAGGATGACATTGATCCTCAAATATATGCCATGTTAAAAAAGATGATGAGCAAGATGCTGGTAGAGTAAGCTGAAGCCAGTAGAAAGAAGACCCAAGTCAAGCAGAAGGCAAAGGACCGGGTAGTCAAAAAGGTTTTGAAGTTGTCTAAGAAGCCTATTCAGGATGCTGATACAACAGATGAAGATGAATCAGTAGAGGACACTGATGAAGAATATAAAGCTCAACAAGTGTTTCAAAGATCCCCTCATAGACAAGGGATAGCTTATAAATTGAAGAGTCAAGCAATGGATGATCCAATCCAAGTGCAATTGAAGAAAATGGCTGAGGTGATTAAAAATATTCAAGACCGTGACAAGGGCAAGAAGGTCTTCGCGAGCAAAGACCTCTACAAAGGCAGCACCTCTGTTAGGAATAATCAAGATTCAAAAAAGAAGATGATTGTCGCCTTCTTCGTCAATGCCAACCACGATGATTGCAAAGATAACAAAGGCAATCATACAAATCAGAAAGAAGAATCTTCAAAGCAGAGTAAAAAATTGAGTCAACAGAAAGAGAAGATAAAACATGACGGTTGGGGTTACGATCACGAATTTACCCCTCTAGATCAGCCCCTCGAAAAGATCCTTGAATACATGCTGGTCAAGGAAATGGTTAAACTCCCAAAGATTCCTAATCCTCCTGTCGCAAAAGGCAAATGGAAAGATCGATTCTGCAAATTCCACCGAACAATAGGGCATGATATCGAACATTGTTTCATCTTCAAGAACATTGTCCAAGACTATATCGATAAGAACTTCTTCGTTAAGGATAAGAAAGAAGGCCAACCAGTTGTCTCGGCCAAGTCTCAACAGAACTCAACGGCTCGACAAGAGGTACAACATGACAATCGAAACCAGGACCGCAAGATGGCCCCATTGGATCAAATGCTTGAGACTTTCTTGGAATACATGCTCACAAAAGATATGGTCAGACCTTCGAAGGCATGCTTCACTCTTTTTGCCAACAATAGTAAAGGTAACCAGAAAAATCATGATGATCATTCAGAAGGATCTGAGGACCAAAAAGAAAAAATCTCCAACAATGATAAGCCTCTTCAATTTAGTCCTCAACATAAAGAGAAAGATCAGGAGAAACCAAAACACAAAGACTGGAGCACTAATCAAAAGTTCACTCCTCTGGACCAGAAGCTCGAGACTGTTTTAGAAAATCTGCTCGCAAAAGGCACAGTTCATTTACCAAAAGTCGTTGATCCTCCGACAATCATGGGCAGATTCAAAGAACAATTTTGCAAGTTTCACCGTGCAATAGGACATGATACAAAAAATTGTTTTGTCCTCAAGAACATCATCCATGATTGCGTTGATAAGAATATTCTAGGGGAAAACAAAACAGCAGACCAGCCGGCTATCCTGGCCAAATCCCTTCAATCCTACCAGAAGGCAAACACTCAAAAGAAGCCAAAACATGAAGGTTAGAGATATGATCACCAATTTACCCCATTAGATCAGACACTTGAGAGCATGCTCGAGTATATGTTAGCCAAAAATATGGTCAGACTTCCAAAGGCTGCTGATCTTGCTATCACTTTGGGGAAATAAAATGGAAGAATAAATTCTGCAAATATCATCGAGCATTGAGGCATGACATAGAACATTACTTTGACTTCAAGAACATCGTGCAAGATTGCATCGACAAAGGATTGCTTGTAAGGGCTGAGTCAGAAGATCAATCAGCTATCTTACCTGAACATAAAGAAGAATGATGATACTAAGGCTCTCATTCTTTCCATCTTACTCTTGTCATTTTGAAAAGAAGATGTAGCCCCAATTCTTCTATCGGTTTATTTTTCCAGTACATCAATAAAACATCAATTTGCCTTATTTCTCTTGCAAGATATCTCTCACAAGGAATGACCTCTTCAAAGTCCCTCCAGAATCAATCAAAAGTCAGAAAGCATTCTTTAAATATCAATTACTTATCCTTTCATCCAACTTCTCACTCCCCAGTTATACTGGGGCATTATTTAGAAAATTATCTTCAAAACATTCTGTATGCAGGCAAGAACAAATAAATCTCTCATTTTGCATGCATGTGCATCCATTTACATCATTTTGCATTCATTTGCATTTGCATGCATTCATTCGCATTCATTTGCATCCATATGTATCGAATCCACTTCCCCTTTAGGTTAAGGGATAAACCTGAACTACCCATTCAATGTAAGGGATAAATCCTAAGACCCCAATAGTTGTCTAAGTCATCATGAGGATGAAGACTGAAAATCTCTCATCAGAATCAGTTGGGTAAATTTTCAAAAATCCAGTGTTCGTGCTGGTAAGATTTTCAAAAACCAGTGTTCATGCTGGTAAAATTTTCTAAATCCAGTGTGCGTGCTGGTAAAATTTTCTAAATCCAGTGTTTGTGCTGGTAAATCTTTAAAATCTAGTGTTTGTGTTGATAATTCTTCCAAAAACAGTATTCGTACTGATTCATTTTCAAAATCTAGTACTTATACTGGTTCATTTACAAAATCCGGTATTCACACTAGTATATCTTTCAAAATCCAATTTTTATTGGTCAAACTTTCTAAATCTGGTTTTATTGGTGAATGTTTTCAAACCTGATCCATGTTGGCCTAGTCTTCTTGCGGGATTCGAGTTCTGACTCGAATTTTCTTTCCTTCTATTTTGTCCAGTTTTCCTTCGGGATTCAAGTTCCGACTCAAATCTCCTTTCCTTTTTTATGTCTAGTTTTCCTTCGGGATTCGAGTTCTGACTCGAATTTCCTTTCCTTCTAACCAATCTAGTTTTTCTTCGAGATTCGAGTTCCGACTCGAATTTTCTTTCCTTCTAATTTAGTTTTCCTTCAAGATTCGAATTCCGACTCGAATTTCTTTCCTTCCAAATTGATCTACTTTTCCTTTAGGATTTGAGTTCCGACTCGAATTTCTTTTTCTTCCACAATTGATCTAGTTTTTCTTCAAAGATTTGAGTTCTGACCTGAGTTTTCTTTTCCTTCTGAATTGGTCTAGAAAATTAGAGTTTCGAATCAAATTTTCTTCCAAATCCAATTCAAATGTCCTAGAATTGGTCTAGAAAATTAGAGTTCCGACTCAAATTTTCTTCCAAATCCAATTCAAATGCCTGGAATCGGTCTAGAAAATTAGAATTCCGACTCGAAATTTCTTCCAAATCCAATTCGCTTGGCTTTCCTTTAAAGGTTTGAACTCCTACTCAAACTTTTCTGCAATTTAGTAATTGGTCTAGAAGATCCAAGTTCTGACTCAAATTTTCTTTCAAAACCCAATTCATTTAGTTTTCCTTGAAGATTTGAATTTCGATTTGAATCTTCCCTCAAAACCCAATCTAGCACCTGGTCCATTCAAAGCTCACAAGTTGAATCCTTCTTTCTTAAACTATGGTCCTTAGGTTAAATCCCTATGGAATTGATAGTTCGTAGGTCGAACCCCTACTGAACCGATGTGATCCCTAGGTTAAATTCCTATGGATTTGATATTTCTTAGGCTGAATCCCTATTGAACCCACGTCATTCCCAGTGATCCAATGTTGTTCTCAATAAAACCAATGTCGTTCTTAGGCTGAATTCCTATTGAACCCATATTTTTTCCAGTAAGCCAATTCTCAATTTTGACTTCCAGGTCATCCAATTTCCAATTTTTCAATTTCCAAATTTCCAATTTCGACCTTCAGGTCAATCAATTTCCAAATTTCCAATTTCGACCTTTGGGTCAATTAATTCCAATTTCGACCTTCGGGTCAATCAATTTTCAATTTCCAATTCAAAATTTTCAAATTCCAAATTTCCAATTTCGACCTTCAGGTCAATCAATTTCCAATTTCCAATTTCCAATTTCCAATTTCCAATTTCCAATTTCCAATTTCCAATTTCCAATTTCCAATTTCCAATTTCCAATTTCCAATTTCCAATTTCCAATTTTCCAAATTTCCAAATTTCCAATTTCCAAATTCCAAATTCAAATATCAAATTTCAAAATTCAAAATTTTAATTTCCAATTTCGACCCTTTTGGTCACCTCATACCAATTTCAATCATTTCCTCTTGTGAGAGACCCTTTTTATAGGGAGAGTTCGAGGGAGTTTGCGCTTTTCGCATGCTATCCTTTGTTCACTTAGCCCCTTTTCAGGGAGAGTTTGAAGGGACTTGTGTCTTTGTGAACCGTTTGCAAAACAAAATTCCAATTTCATACAAGGAACCCTTAGTTCAGGGAGAGCTTCGACGGAAGTTCGCTTTCCTTGTGACCACAATTTCATACTAGGCCATTTCATCACGAAGAACCCTCTTTTCAGAGAGAGTGTGATGGACTTGTTCCTTCGTGACCAATTCACCGACCTCACCATTACCGGACCCCTTTCCATAAGAGAAGCCTAATGTTAGGAAGTTTTGACGAAAGCTTAATTTCTCTTCAAAAGTTCATTTTGCAAATACCTCATCTTCAGGGAAGAGAGGAGTAATTCCTATTTCCCATTTCTGAATCTTCTCCTTTGGGGAAAGGAGAAGAAAATTTATGTCATGGATGTGTTGCGTTGTGCTTCAAATGTTCGCTTTCACAAAGGATTTCAAGAAAATTTTATCAATTTGTCATTAAATATTTGTTGATTTCAAAACCTTTATTCTGCAAAAACATTACCTCAGAATACCTTCAATATTACTTCCGAAAGGACAAAGCTTTCGCGAAAAAGGATTCAAATTCTTTCTACTGGCCAACCTAAAAGGATGAAGAATAAATCCTCAATATGGCCAACAAAGGAAATTCAATGTTGTTGCAAAGCCATAAGTGATCGGCTTTGATCGCAGTCAATAGCATATTTTTAAAGATCATTCTTAAAAAATAAAGCAGTCGAAATATCCTGGGTGATACAGAAAAATTCATTCAATTGCCATATCTCCTCAATCACCTAAAGCTGCAATTAAATATCTGCAAAAGGGATATCTCAATTGTCGTCAAGATGAAGACGAATTATGCGAGTTAGACCCCCAGGGCCAAAGAAGATTTGGATCATCTCCAAGATGAAGGAGTTTGTGACAGATCCTTCTAGGGAAAGTCTAGAGCACCGTCAAGATGAAGGCGACTGCGATGAGCCTCCTGACAAACCCTAAAGGATATTTAATTTCTGCTATCATCAAGAGATTTCCGACCAAAGAGCCAATAATCGTCAATATAATCCCTGAGAGAAAAGAAGGATCGGAGCATCTCCAAGATGAAGGAGTTTGTGACGTACCCTTCCAAAAAAAAAAAAAGAGAAAAGTCAGGACGTCCAAAATGAAGGATGATGTAATCCCCAAAAACCCAAGAGAGCTCCAATTCTGCCAATAAAAAAAAAGTGAGCAGAAAGATCATCATGAGAAAAGAATCCTAGGATGTCAGACTGCCAAATATGCCAAGAATCCTCTTTAATTTTGTGAAATTCTATTATCAATATTCTTTCACCAATTGCTTTCATAATATCAAGAATACTCGGTTTTCTGTTCATATCAAGGAAATTGATAGCTTCCTTAAAAGAAAGTCAATTGCAAGCAATTTGAATTTGAATCTTGATTCTACGGAGCTAAGCCTGGTCGGAGGTAATACTTCAGGTAGAAAAGAGGGAATATTTTCAAAACAATGTGCATCATTTTCAATTATTTGAGTCAACAATAATTTTCAACATTTTGACAATATTTTCTAGTCATCCTGACGTGAAGTGAGAGCTTGAGGTTCTTCTTTGGTGCATTCTGACATCAGCTGTTATCCCTTTTAGGACTTGATAACGGGAGTTTTCAAGATTCCTTCCCTTCTTTGGTATAATCTGAGCGCATGGGCTCTCAAATTCGCACACTTCTTTGTGTCCCCACTGTCCCACCATAGGCAGTCCAATTTCGGCTTGAGGTTAAGCCACCAATAATTTTCTCGCAAAAGGTCATCAATTTCAAAAGTTATTTAGCCTCAGCAATGAGGCGCCCAAAATCAAACCCCTTTTCAAGCTTCAGGGACCCTAATTTCATCCTTTTGCAAAACCCCTATCGGATTCATTGTGCGGAGATCCGAAGGTTCCATCATGGTTTCTTCTTTCGAGGATTCCATTCATGTTCTGCCTAATCAGGATAAGGGTACAAGCCTGAGCCTCATTCTGATGGGGTATTTCATTTCTTGGTCAGGTTAAGGGTTAAACCTGAGCCTCATTCTACTGAGGTAATTCATCTCCTGGTCAGGTTAAGGGTTAAACCTGAGCCTTATTTTGATGAGGTATTTCATTCCCGGTCAGGTTAAAGGTCAAACTTGAGCTTCGTTTCTACACGAGGTATTTTCCGTCCCATCCAAGTTAAGGGCAAAACCTGAATCTCACTTCTTTTTGAAGTAAAATTTTCTTCTTCACTTCATATCTACCATTTTCATCATGGCTAATTTCTTCATATCCAGTCAGATCTTTCTCACTGGGGCATCTTTATAGCCCAAATTTGGTGTGTTTTCTTTGCCACTAAACTCGTCTTCAAGCTGACTTAGTAGCAAAGAGGGGCATCTATAAACACCCCAAATTTTCCACATCCATTCTCAAACAACCCTCCTCGTACAGTGCCAACCCTGTTAGGTCAGTGTAGGAGTCAAACCTCGAGTCAGTTTCAGAAAATTATAATTTTACCCATTTTCATTAAGAAAATTACCATTTTACCCCTAGGTCATCCCGGACCCCAGTCAGTCGGAGTCAACCAAGCTCATTGGTCAGTTCAGGACAGTTAGAATATCAGTCATCTCAAGCTCATTTGAGCTCACAATAAACAGACCATTTTCATTTCTGACCACTCCTGCCAAAATGGGATCATTTCTTCAGAAATGAGCTCATTTCTCACTCAAATCCAAACCAATTGTCTTCGAGTCAGTCATTCCCAGTCAGTCATGTTCCCCAGAGTCTAACTTGAGCTCACCAGGAGTTCAAACGCTCCAGTTTTAGTTCAAAATCATTTTCAAGTGTCCAGGAGCCCATTTTAGTCCATTTCAGCTCTTTCAGCTGAAACTGAGCTGAGTTTAGTTAGTTGAGCTAGTGTTTGAACTTTGATCTTAGTTCATGTCAGTATTACTGACCTTTGTTTTAGCTTAAAGTCAGCTCAGGTTCGTAATTCACTTCGCTTCAGTGACCATTCTATACCATTTCTTTAAAAATGGTAGCTTTTCTTGAAAATTCAGTCAGAAAGGTCAGTTGAGTCAGCATCATTGTCAGCTCATTGGAGTTCTGAAACTCTAAAACCCAGCTCAATCTAGCTTATCTCAGTTCAATCCAGCTTGAACCCTAATTTTCAGTGTCACTCTGACCCAGCAGAGTCCCGAAAACCATTTCTTGAGCTATTTTGCAAATTTTATCAATTTTAATGCTTTTTAAACTGGTACAACTGTCAATCAGGGTTTAAAATCCAAAATTCTTCATTCAGGGTCTGCATTTCGCATGTCATCTCTCATCATTTCATATCATTTCTCAGCATTTCATAACATTTCATCACATTTCATTCCATTTTCGAAGTCCAGAACTCCAATTTTATAAATTTCAATCCAGATTGAGTTTTAAAAGTTTTTATAAATCAATTTCAAACCTCAGGTTTCCAAAATTGACATTTTTACCCCCGAGATTCTAAATTTGGAAATATTTTCTCGAGAAAAACAATCTGGATTTCTTTCAAAATTAAATTTTCAAATTCTACACTGGATTTGCTTCACAACGAGGTATTGAACTTCAAAATCCGAGCTTGTTTCAAAAACTGCCAAAAATATCTCGTTTCGTCTGGAAATTTTTTGAAAAGACTATTTTACCCCTTTAATCGTCAAAATGAATTTCAAAAGTGGAATTTGGACCCACTCTGAGATGGCCCATCCATTTGCACTTTCTTGTTTTAATTTATAAGAAAAGAAAAAAAATTATCTTTTTCTTTATTTTTGTTTGTTTTATTTTATTTTTTTTAATTATTTTATTCTTCCTAAGGTGGGACCCACAAGGGGATCGACCACCTTCCAGCCCACTTCCTTTCTTCTTTTTCCTCCATTTTCATTTTTTTTATTTCTTTTCTTTTCTTTCCTTCTTTCTTTCTTTTCTTTCTTTCTTCTTCCTTTTCTTTCTTTCTTTCTTTCCTTCCTCCTTTCTTTCCTCTCCCTCCAACTCACGTATGGTAGTCCAGCCCCTCCTCTCTTCCTCTTTCCCCCTCCTTTCTTTCTTTCTTTCCTTTTCCTTCTTCCCCTCTTCTTTCTTTTTCCTTCCCTTCCTTCTTTTCCCTTTCTTCCTTACTCCCTTTCCATTTCTTCCAAAGCAAAAGGGGTTGCAGCCATTGACGTAGAGTCATTCATCAAAGCCATCTAATATTATTAGAAACTTAGGGTTTATATTATTAAAACCTAAGTTATCGAAAACAAGGAAAGGAAGACAACGACGGCCTCTCTATTCTCTAATCTCACGCCTCTCTCTCTCCCTTTACCTCTCTTCTTCTCTTCTTGATTGCTACAGCTATTCACGTTACAGCATCCTTCCTCCATCAATAGCAGCTTCAACAAGGCACCTCCACAGCTTCAGCTGAGCCTCCATCACAGCAACCAGCTGGGCCTCCATCACAGCCACCTTCCTCAAGCCATAGCTCCAGCCGGTGCCACCTCTTCCAAAGGCTCCCACAGCAGCATAGCAACTCCATCATCAAACACCACCTTGACCCAGCCACCTTAAGACCCATCTTCCTTCCATTCTCCAAGAGGATTCACGCTCAGCCATTAGCCCTCTCTCATTAAGCTGATTTGATGATTAAAAACTTAGGACTTGATTTTTATCAAGCCCTAAGTCATTTACACAAAAGCATTCACGTAGATCTCTCTCTCTCTCTCTCTCTCTCTCTCTCTCTCTCTCTTTGGCAGCCATCAACTTCTCTTGAGCCATCCACAACATCTCCAATAGCTACTCGGATCAGCAGCCATCTCCATCAAGACAGTAGCCTCCAACTCCATCAAACAGATCCCCACCAACCGTTGCAGCAAGTCCAGCCATTGGTGCAGTTCCCCTTTGGCAGCAGCCCCAACTCCCTCTCTTGCTGGTGCTAATACCATCAACCCCAACCTTGAAGTAGCTCTCCCTTGCACCAGTTTGCTGCCCTTCAATGCTCCAACTATCGTAGCCATCTCTCCACTACAGCACCACCTCCAAGTATAGCATCAACACCACACGGTTCTAGCAGCCTCTAACCTCCTCCAAGCCACCAATGCAGCCTCACCCTCCTCAACATCCAGTTGCAGCCATACCAACAGTACAACAGCCTCATCTCCTTCATTGACAACCTCTATTGGCTCCAGCCTACCAAGCAAAGAAATATTCAAGAAGAAGACATAGTTATTTTATTTCTTTATTTTATTTAATTTAATGTAAAAAGCAATGTAATATTTGGAATAAGAGTTACATTTTTGCTTAGAATAGGACTGCATTGCATATAGTTTAATTTCTGCAAATTCTGATATTTGAATATATCATTCATGCACATTTATTTCAAATTCACTATGGTTGACACAAATGGCACGTGCACAAGCTCTTATGGAGTTTATAAACTTGGTGGAATTTGTATTTTTGGCCATAGTCAGAATACGAATGAAACCTAGATTTATGATCTTCGTATTAGCCACATTCAGCCTACACACTTAGGCTAACTTAAAAAATGCACTGCATTTTTCAAAAACTCAAAAGGATTTCTCAATTTTTCAAAGAAATTCCCTTTCAAATTCATATTCATTCATTCATGTCATTCAAATTGCATTATTTTTAAACTCATTTTTCAACTTCAATTTCAGGAAAAATCAATTTTCTCAAGGATTTACCAAGTCTTTCTCAAGATTGGATTTTCTCATAACTCTAAACTTTCAAATGAGATTTCAAAGTATTTCCCAAGTTCAAATCAGGATTTTCCAATGTTTTAACATTTTCGAATTTCAAAATCCCAAGTTTTCATAAATCGACTTTTTCAGAATTCCCATTTTCCTAAGAATCCATTTTCATTTCAGAAGTCATTTTCCAATGAATTTATTGATTTTCTCAGAATTCTCAAATCCATTTTCTTAGAAAAGCAAATTCCAAATCTCAAAAATTGATTTTCCCAAGATTCAAGTTTTTTTGAGAATTCATTTTCCAATCCACTTTCTGATTTCCAATGAAATTCAATGATTTTCTCAGGAATTCCATTTTCAGGCACTTTTCCAACCATTTTCAAGCATAATTCAATTTTCCAAAGCAAACATCATATTTTCTCAAACTTGCATCTTTTCAAAATTTCATAGCACAAGCCTGATTCTTTGTGCATTCTAGGAAAAATAGAGCATAATTTAGATATTTGATTCAATTTAAAGCACATAATTGATCCTTGGTTCAATTACCCCTCGTAAAGGCGCCGGGAACGGTTAAACCTCGTACCGACAGGCGGATCCCATTCCACAGAATTTTTTCAGCAAATTTTCAAAACGGAGGCGAGTTAATTTTCAAAACAATTTTCAAAACTTTGGTCAAGTTTGACTCGCAAAATTCGTTTCTCTCTCGCAAGGGAGGGGAAAAATTTTAAGATGATAACAACGAGTGAATACCCTCATACGCAAAGCTAGTTTCAATCCGCGAGCGAACTTCATCGCTCGTTTCTTCTCCGTCACATAGACGTGTGGACAAAAGCGCTCCAGGCTTCTAAATCTCATGATGTATTCAGCCATGGTAGAATTCCCCTGCTGAAGATCGAGAAACTCCTGCATCTTTCGACTGTGCTCGTGGGTCGGGAAATAGGCTGCGTAGAAAACCTCTATGAATTGTTCTCACGTAACTGCTTTGTCCATGAACTTAATGTCTAAGGTGGTCGCCCACCACCTTTTGGCATCCTTACGAAGTCTGTAAGTGCCAAAGTCCACCTTCTGATGATCTGCAACTCTGAGTATGTGAAAGATCCGCTCGATCTCTCAAACCCAATCTCCAACTGCCACTAGAGTAGACTTCTCATCGAACGACGAAGGGTTCATACTCATGAACTGCTTGTAGGGCACTATAGTCGCTGCTAAGACTGGTGAAGGAGTAGGAGCAGGAGTCTCTCACCCCTAAGAGGCTTGCAGATTCTCACCCATGGCACGCATGGCCTCAGCCTGCCTGCCAATAACCTCTGCCAGGTTGTTAAGGGTATTCATGATGTCGTTGCATCGTTCGCGCCAAGCCATCTTAAACAAAAGAAAATCTCATATAAGTAAAGTGACAAATCAAAACATGATTTCATTATATGAAATAAAAAAATGCATACACATACTCCGTACAAGCCAAAATTGCCCTTCTATAACAGGGTTACAACATAAATTTCTCCGCAATAAGGAACATAAGATGGTCTAACAAAATCAACACTGACTCAGTGTTCTAACCACAAATGTTCACCTCCGAACAAGCATAATCACCACTGCCTATGAGTGTAGTAGTTGCGGTAGCTGTTCTGGTTTTCGCATCGTTTTTGCATCGGATGAGGAGGAGAAGAAGGTGTGTACTGATGAGGACTCGCTGTCTGAGACAACAGAGGTGAAGCTGGCGTGTACTCGAGAGAAACAGAACGAGAGTAGGAAGCTGGCGTGTACTCGAGAGAACCTGGTGCAACCTGTGTATCTCCCACCGGGTCAACTGCTGACTATGTCTGACCGCCCTCAGAAGCCTCATTCTCTATGGTCTCAGTATTACCCATCGTGAGTTCATCGCCTAACTTACGCTGACACTCGATCTCAATATGCCCCCTAAGACCATAGTAGAGGCAATCACTCAAAGCACGAGGACAAATCTATCCCGCGTGATACTTCTTATATCTCCCACAAGGAGGTGTTGGATGTGCAAGTACTTTTGCACTCCGCACCATCTGCTGAACCGCTTGGTCAAGGGCCTCTACGCCTCGGATCAAGTTAATTAGAGCTCCAAGCATTCGTTCATTTCTCGAATCAGCAGGCATCTAACAAGTTATGCAACTAATCAAGCATGCAAAGCTAAATACAGTAGAAACCATCAAAAGACAACAAAATTAACTACTTAATCATACTTACAATGTGATGGATGATACATGCAGAAGTCTTGGACCACACTTATAACTACAACTTTGATACCAATCTCTGTGATGCCCCAAACCCCGACCTTGTAAAAACCTTTGGTTTTTGAGCAATTTTTTTTTTTTGAAGATGAGTAGTTTAAAATCAACCAACGGAAGTACAGAAGGGAAATAGAGGTTAAACAAAGGGCGCAAGTCTGAGCGAGCCACAGTAAGAAAGTCAAACCACGAGTCAAACAAAATACATTTCATTACCATAATGTTTATAATATTACAAAAGGATACTGGGTACAAAAAGGAACAGTCTCTCAAAAAGAGAGGAAAAATTCCTCAAACCCCAAAACCAGAAGAAGCTAGGATCCGCTGCTAAGTGTGGATCTCAAGCCTTCTGTTATGCACTGTCGCATCACGCTACGTCTACTCATCATCTGTATCCCCATAAAACGGGGTTAGTACTCTTGCAAGTTGGTGAGACAAACCATCCATACATTGTCATTTCTATGGAAAGCATAAGGTAAACAACATGCTACAGATATGCCAAGTAGCAGGCCACAACTAGCATGATGGAATAGTTAGAAACATTTAAATAAAAGTACCAGTGCGTGTTAGGTAGGTGCACGTGCTACAAGACTGAAAAACTACAAAGTAACAAGTGCAACAACTACTGTAACAGAACGGAAAATGAAACAACAAGTACAACAACTAACAAAAGTACTAGCAATGCTAAAGTAAACAATTAACCAACTATTGTACGTCAGTCTGTTTGGTTAGTACTTATGTTCTTCTAATTACTCCTTCGAGTACACGAATGAACCCTCGCATTCTGTGAGACATGCACTCGACGTCTGTTATTCAATTTCTAATGTGATAACCGAGGATGCTACAGACCGAGTCAAAACCACCTGCGGGCAGCACGCGACTAGGATAAACCTTTCGCAGGGGCAATGGATTGCAATTTGTACTACTGTAGTAACAGAGGTCTCTGAAGAGGGTAACCTCGACCTCCCTAATTCTAAGTGACTGGAGGTCAGAGGGCGCTTCGGCTCCTCAAAAGAATGGGTTGTAGTAACAACGTGTCACTCAGAGCTGTACCATTCACCATCTCCCTGGGTGACCAACCTATGAATAGGGCACGACAGGTTTATCTTATTTAGGCTCATTTTTCAAGTCATACCTCCTCTCGAGGTAGTTATGCCTCGTAGTCCCCGTGGGGTACGTAAACGAGGACTTACCTCACACAGCTACAAAAGAGCACATCGCCTATGAAGATGATTCCAACACCATTTTCATTTTATGCCTAGGGTAACACAACACGTGAGCACTCTCTCACAAACCCGGGCCATTGCCTGAAGACTCCAACCGAGTCCCAGAACCTCAACAGGTCAACAGTGTCATACCCTATGGTGTTTTCAGTTTTTCAAGTGTATGTCACATCGAGTGTGAAGCACGCCTCCGGTGCATCATATATCCATTGATATACGAAGGTGAGCCAACCAAGAAGTACTCGACCAACCAAAGCTAGTGACATACGTGTCAAGTTGTGCCAAAGTGCACGTGCGAAAATAGGGAAAACCACAAAGTCATAATTTCACACGAGTATTGTGTAATGACACAACAATATATATGTAAAATGGCACAAATCATTGTTTTTGAGCAGCACGAGGCTTAAAATGCATGTATAATAGCTATTGTATACGCGAGGGGTGTCCAGAGTCTAGAATACATATTTTTCCAAATACGCGAATTCCAACTATCGTAACACGGCAAATCTCGCATAGCGAAGCTTTCTGCGAAGGACCTTCGCAAAATCGACACTTATGAGTGTCAAGAATGAATCATAACTTAATCCCATACTTATGGGGATAACATTAGCATATCCAAATGTGTAGTCGCATCCTGCCCGCGCAAATGGGGCACAAACAAGGCTATCTACCAGGAGGGTTCGACAAGAACGGCCAATCACACGCAAGCGTGCGGCGTGACCTAAGTCGCAAACACTACCACCTCACTGCCACAATGGGACAGCGAGGTACGAGCATCCAAGGCCCGAGATCGCAACGACCTCATTGCTAGCAAGCGAACATCCTCGCTTTACACGTGCCCTTGCCTCGGGGGTTGGCGGCAACGAAGGGGGAGTCGTTGCCACCTATTGAGCTCCCGCAGGAAACTCAATGAGGCTTTGACAGTGGGTTTAACCCAAACACGGGCCACCAACCTGGTGCAGTCCAACCCAGACTCGCACCGGTGACAGCAAGGTTGTTGGGTGCCTTAGCACCCGGTGCCAACCTTGGCGCCAAAGGAGAAGCCAAGAAAGGGCTAGTACCTGGTTCACCCGGGTGCGCTAGCACCCGGCTAGGCCTAGAGCCCCAAAAGAGGCTTGGTTGGGCTAGATGCCCAAGGGGCTGGGCCAAAAGGGCAGGGGCACACCAAGGGGTGCTCAGCAGGTGCCCCTGGTCTAACCCAGAGGAGGGCCCAGACCAGGGCGCTGGTTGGGCCTGCACCCACACCAAGGTGCGCCCAAGGTGGGAACAACACCCGGTTGGGTGATGCCGACCAACCTGCATGGTTTGGACCATGTAGGTCCAGACCGTGCAAGGTCAAGGGGAGGGCTACAGACCGAAGGTCTGTACCCCCTGGTCTGACCCACACCTGGGTTCAGACCAGGCCAACAAATGGTTGGTGCCCCCACAAGTGGGTGCACCAAAAATAAGGAAAAACTTGAGTGCCCAGTGCACCCAGTTTCCAGCTTGGGTACGTTCAAGGCAGCACGGTCTGGACCTAGTGGGTCCAGACCTTGCCATGTTCAAGGGTGGGGGCTACAAGCTGGGGATTTGTGCCCCCTGGTCTGACCCAAAATGGGTCCAGGCCTGTCGAACACTGGCCGGCGCCCCCACAAGGTGGGTGCGCCAAGGCTGTATACGGGTGCCATGAGCACCCAGTTTGACTTGGTTGCACAGCAACAAGGGGGGGGGTGTAACCCCACTCAAAAGCGGACTCCCTGGTGGGTCTAGGTCCCTTCGTGGCCCAGAAGAACCTGCCACTACTTAGTGGTTGCAGCAGCAGCCAAGCTAAGGCTGCTGCCGCCACAACCCAAACCGCACCAAAAGAGCTCCCAAGGGAGTGACCCGGATTGACCGACCCTTAGTCAGTCTGGGGCCTTGCTGCAAGGTTTGCAGCAACGCCAAAGGGGTCATGGGGCCCAACGAAACCCCACAAGAGCTTGGGCTGGCTGCAGAAGAGCCCAGCCTAGCAGCCCACCGAATCTAGCCCCCTCAAAGGGGTGTTCCTTACCGAAACAAGAAAAGCAAAAAATGAAGAAGCAAAACCATACACATGCATCAATGATTCATAACTTCAAAATGTAAGAAGAAAAGAGAATTGCAGACTATGTGCTTTCGTTTAGCACATCCGTGGCATGGAGCCACCATGGATTGGTTTGCACATTTCAAGTGCAAACTGACTCCATGCCTAGCATGCCTTCCAAGCTTAAACAAAAAAAAAGACAAAGTAAGGGAGTGGGGCTTGATGTGACCTTCCCAGCTGGAGGAGCTGCAGCTTTAAGGAACTCACACACACTCCACTAGGGGAAGAGGGGGAAACGTGGGGAAGAAAGGAGGAGAAGGGAGAGAGGGTGTCGACCCTCTCTCTCCTCCCTTTTTCCACTTAAAAAGGGGAAGAGAATGATGGAGGGTGGGGAGAGAAAGGAGGGGGATGGAGGGTCCTCCCTAATCCCCTCCCTACTCCATGTGATAGGTCAAAGGGGCTGCCCCCCAACCACTCCCCTTGATTCAAGGGGAGTGGTTGGCTTTGACTTTTCAAAGTCAAAGCCAACACCCTTTACCGATTTTTTTTTTAAATTTCATACTTATTTATTTTTATTTTTTTGCTTTAAAACATTAATGGGGCTAGGGGCTACTCTCTAAGGGGAGCCCAGCCCATCCCTAGAAACCGTGGGCCTTTCCGACCCACCTTTTGAAATGCCTTTTCGAGACTTCAAAATTTTGCTTTTCGCAAACTTTTCAAAAAGCCATGTTAAAGTGATTTTTTTTTTTAAATTCATTTTTTCCATTCTTTGAAATGGCATGAACTGAGGTGGAGCCCATGCCAACCACCTTTTATAATTCCCAAAATCAACCTCCTTTCGAAACTTTTAGAAAAACCCTTTTTTTTTAGGTTTTGTGAAAATTACAATTCACTTTATTTTTAAGCCCCATTTTGCTTTTTAAATGGATATGTTTTAAATAATTCAAATGTTTTATTTCTAAATTATATTTCATGAATTACGAATTAAATTTTAATATTATGTATTTAGATTTCCAATTTCAATGAATTCGGGCCTCGCTATGACTCGTATTTACCGATATACTATTTTTCATCAAAATACATGAAATAACGAGATATTTTTCTCGTTTAAGCTCCAAATTCAGTGTAAGTCCAATTAGATATAATATAAATCAAGTCTAAAAATATCGGGTTCAATTTGTCATGGTTTGCTCTGAATCACCTCGTAAAGCAAATTTACGTGATTCAGAACCTCAGAAAGCAATAAATGTATAAATCACGAGCAATTCTCTCATTAAAGCAAGAAATCACCAACACTGAAATATATTTCATATATAATTTTCTCAGAAATACAGTGGGTCTTACACTGGGTGTCGAGGGTCATGCATGGACCATCGAAATTATAATGTGAATTCATATGAAAATGAGAATATAATTCTGTTGTCCGACTGGTTTAAAGGCATTGGGGCATCCGTGCTTGACTGATTTAAAGATACCGAAGCACCCTGGGTGGGTCTGCATAATTAAATGGTTAAAAATTTGGGTTAACATTGGCATGAAAATACCAAGTTTGGCACTTGAGAATCTTCAATGGATCTCTCGAATTTGTAGACCTCATATAAATATGAAACTTAAACTTAATATTCCTGCTTGACTGGTTTAAAGGTATCGGGGCTTGTGTGCTTGACGGTTTAAAGGTACCAGAGCACTCTGAGTGGGTCTGTGCAATCAAATAGAACAAAATTAGTTTGTATACTCTTGTGAGATCACAAAGGGTGGGGATCTACTACTATGGTAGTAAATTTTGGGAAAACGCCCCTGTACATCAGAAAATTTAAATAAATAAAAAGATCAAACCACTCAGTTTTCGGGCTTACCTTAGAGAGGGTAGGTGGTACAAAACTCCGGGGACATGTGTTTATTGCTTCGAGCGACAATGACTCGTTGGTCCCCAGTCCTCGGAGTTGGGGGACCCAAACTACCAATGTGTCATAAGTGGTAGCTCTTTGTTCTTCTGCAAAAGTTAGAGATGCATCATGTTTTGGTTTTGGGCCTTTGGGAGGTTCTCTCGGTCACTGGCTGCTCCCTTAAGATTCACAGTTTCAGTTAGAATATTCAGGTTAATAAAACACCAATGAATAATGAACCCCCGAATGTTCTCTTTTGTTACGGTTGCCTTGGCTCGTGTGCATCTATGGAATAATTAAAGATAAATATTTGAATTAGATTATCTTAGGTATCACATATGAGTAGGTAGTAACAAATTTATAATTATACATATAAACAATTACTTTTGACATGTGGGCATTTACTTTTAGCATGCAATGAAATCTGTGGTTATGAGATGTTTAAATTCTGCTAATGCTGTTACCTATTAGTTAGTTTTTATAAACTGTTGTTGTCATAGTGTAGATCCTTTACTTGTTTTTGTATATGCTGAAAATCACACACGGCACCCATATCACATACTTGACACATGATATACCTGTAAGAAAAATTATAGTATTTCCTACTTAGACAGTTGTAGTCTAATTCCAATCAATTTATCATTTTTTAGGTGAAGAATAGAATGTCATAAGCTGCTGCGGGATAGGGCATTGATCGAGATATTGATTTATTGTGTTCAAGGGACATCTCATATTAAATTTTAATTTATTATTATTCATGTTATTTGGAATTCTAATGTCATAAATCTATTTAGAATAAATTTAATGATGTTGCTTGATCACTCCTGTAATGCGCCTGAATGGTTAACCCAATGAAATGATTGTTTCCGCTGTTATATATATATATATATATAATTCCTCTAAAATTTTGGGGCATTACACTTTATCCTGGTCACACAGGCATCTTCTGCAAGCGACACTGCAGACAGATCAGAAAGTATGAAGGATCACAAAGAAGGTGGGCAAACTAGCGTACAAGCTGGAATTGCCCCCAAATTTTAAGGTGCACCCGATGTTCCACGTGTGCAACCTCAAACAGTTCCATACAGATGATGGAGATCCAGAGCGTAGCGTGCCACAACGCGCTCTTATCATGCAGAGGGCCCCGACAACACAACGGACCAAGAAGCACCTCAGTCAGATCCTTCGCCACAAGGTCAACTACTTGGGCGAAGCGAAGAAATACCTAGTGCAGTGAGAGAAAACAGTGGGACCTTCGTGGGAGTCAGCTTTCCAGATAAACAGTCGCTACCCGGCTAAAGTCAGAGCTTACCATGAAGCAGATAGCACCGAGAACGATGCATGATTTGAAGAGGGAGCATGTTCCCTTGTGACTTACATTGTAAAGTTGTGTCTAGAGTCTGTTTTGCTTTCGTTGAGTCTGATGTAAGTTGTCTAGTTCAGGTTAATCAATACCCCGAAGGGGCAGCCTGTATACTTGAACAATTGTAAGAGATCTATGGGCTAAATTGTGAATGAATCAAATGTGTTGAGCTTTCTTTTGTTCACCCTCATTGTGATTGCAATTCTTCTTCCTCTATTCTCTATTCTCTCTTGCTCTCTGATTACAAGTTTTCACGACTGGCAAGCGAGCGATAAGTAGGCTTGCGGTGGTAAGGAAGGACCATCGCGCAGCGCTGGCCTATTGAAGAAAATAGGCCCGTGACAGCTGCATTGCTTTTTTTTAATAGGCAAGCTGGGGTTAGGCAAACCCCACCAATTGTAGAACCATACAATTGGGATTTGAACCTGGCACATCCCAACACAAGGTAATGTGCACTGCCTGCTCCTACCAACCTACTTACATGTTGCAATTACTTGATTCAAAAACTATTTCCCGCTAAACAAACCATGTAGATCACATTTATAGGGTTTGATCTACCAAAAAACGAAAAAAATATGAAAAAATAAAGGTGATGACTGCTGCATTGTTGTCATCTTTGTCCACAAGATATCGCCAAGAGGGTGGTTTCTCATGTCATTTACATGTCTTGATTAACATACTAATACTTGTATTCAGTCTTTCTGCTGCGTTTGGTTTCTCATGTCATTTTATGTTTCTTGTTTTGCTTGTTCAGGCCAGTTTGAGGCTACAATGCATATGTTGAACACCGTTAAATAAGCTCATACTTGGTACATGCACATGTTAACAGTTTGATACAAAGAAAGGTACAACAATGGTGTGTTGGTGATGAAAGCATCATACTTCTTGCTTTTCTATTAAAAAATGGGTTCACTAAAAATGAGAAGAACAGATCAGGCTTTACCGGACGACAATGCTTGTGACAGCAATGGACGTGTCCAAAGAAACGCTTGTCATTGACAAGGAAAAAGGATCACATTTGTCTTGCAGGCAGTTTCTTTTCTGGATGTGCATTGAGATGAAAAGATAACAGATGCTGAACTTACAAGAGTTTGTAACATTGTCTCAGTTGTTTGATCTTTGTCTGATTCATGTAAATAATGTTTTCCATTTCTCTTTTATTTAAATGGGCAGTCGAGTGTGGACCATTTGAGTTGTTAAATGTGAAACTTCAGTCGTTGAAACTTTACTAGATCCGAACTTTAAAAGTTTTAATGACTGGTTTATTGTCTACAATAGATTTTTCTTCAATTTTCATGCACCATTCCTTGTTCTACGATTCCATGATAGCATGACTCATATTTCATGTGATGTCTTCGTCCAGATAATAATATGATTAAGGTATATCGTGGTTGCTAATTTTAATAGGACTTGTTATAATTAAGGTAAATCTGGTAGCCAACTTAACTGGAGTTGTTGATCTTCCAAGTTCAATTTGTTAGTATTTGTAACTCTACGGTTTCTGGAAGATGGTTGTTTGTTAATGTATACGGAAGTTGAACCATCTGAACGTGGAGAGTGTCCTGAAATACCCTCAACCAGCTCAGCAAAATCAGGACTTAGGCTTTGGGAAACTTGGTACCAATAATAAGCATCTCAAAGTAAATTGTAGGGTAAGCTCTGCTTACCTTTAGTAGCTTAGGGTGGGAAGGTAGGAGGATTACCATCAGATGCGCTCAGATGCAGGTCACAGCATTCAAACAAAGGTAGTTCACATGCATCTTAACCATGGAATTAACTTCAGGGCTCTATATGACAGTAAAAAGATGGGGCCGTGAAATGTTTTCTCAGAAAATATGACTCTTGTTTCTAGTATTAGACAAAGGATAGATCTCTAAATGGATTTTTCCACGAAAACAAAGAAACATCGAGTCCGTTAAATTATATTAGGATGTTCTTGAGGTGTCATAATAATCTCTATTTTTTTCTCAAAACTGTCAACCTGGCTCATTCTCGCACATGTCCCTACGGAGATTCCCCATAAAAAGGCAGATTACAAGCGTGGGAGACCCAGTTTTTCTTAAAGGGCCCTGTGACGTGTTGTCCCCTGCTGTTCAAGAGCAAAGAATCCCGAACTCTTTCCAGGCTTCCAGTCCTTCCATGCCTGTGCACCAGTCGTCGGTTGAGCAGTGATTCCAGACGGATTTCTTGATCGGACTTGGGTTCAGTTTAAACCCCTAAGGTATGTGCATTACCATTTCGCAGATATCTCCGTAAACACAAAGTTACACAAACATGGTCCTCTTGGTGAAGGTAAGCGTGGTATCACTAAATAAGTGCTATATACGCAACACAGCACTGTTTCGTTATAATTCAAATAATTTGATTTATCTTTATTACCACCACTCCCAGTTAGCACATATGTACACAGCTCAATGAATTGTCTTGTCACAAAACTACCATCGTTTGCTCGATGATCGAAACATAATTTTGAGCCCCAAATGATGTTTTCAGAAATCGGTTTCGTGAACGAAGCGTTTTGCTGACGATAACCTTTAAAATTACATTTTTTAAAAATGTCAAAAATGCCATTTTGAGCTTCGAAACATTGTTTTGAAAACACAGGTGAAAGGGAGAGGGTGGTGTGTTCTCCCCCGATGATTCACTGAATCCCACGTCTGTGTTTGGGGGTCTGAATGAGCACCACGTGTACAAGCACATGGGGCTCGTATTCCCGTGTATGTTGACATCACTTAGCATTGGAGTCTGGTGTGGTTGCAAAGACTTAATACCCTTTCTTGCTATTCTTCTCATAAAGCGATGGTTTGAGAAAATAACAAAAATGCCCTTTATTCAAAAAAGAAAAAACAAACAGTGCAAAAAAAGGACAAACATGTCCTCCATCCAGAAAGTCGAGGATGATGTTGACTCTTCAAAGTCTACACAGATGATGTTGACTCTTCAAAGTCTACACAGCCTGAGCCATCAAAAATGTTTGTTTGAACTTTTCATTGTCATCTTCTTCTTCTTCCTTCTTCGTAAAACACTGTAAAACCCTCTCTCTCTAGAGAAAAAATCAAGGGAGGCAAAGAGTTCTCCCTGGAGAAGGGCATAAACATCAACTCTCTCACTCTCTCTCCCTTCTCTCTGTACTTCTGTGCACATCCAACAGACGATCATACATTGCTCCATCAAACACCGACTGACTTGCACACTGATTGTAGCATCGTTCAACTTGATGAGTTGTGGAGCCTAATTCATAGTTTTTGCCCTTATAGGAGGGGGTTTGGGGGCTCCTCCCAGCGTGGGTAACATCATTCAACTTGATGAGTTGTGGAGCCTGATTTAGAGTTTTTGCCTTTATAGGAGGGGGGTCCGGGGGCTCCCCCTTCGGCGCAGATCCCGCTGTGCGGTCAGCGGGCGGGGGTCCAGGGGGGGCACCCCTGCCGGGGGCAACGTCCTCCGGAACCAATTTTTTTTTGGGCCTTCCAACAACGATTTGTAGTATTATCGGGCTTTCCTACAGCGATTTGTAGTATTTTTGGGTCTCCAATGAGCTCCACAACGATTTATAGTGTTATCCGGCTTTTCAACAGCGATTTGTAGTGTCTTCCGCTAATCACTATAGCGATTTATAGTGTTTTTGGGTCTCCAACGAGCCCCACAGCGATTTATAGTATTGTTGGATCTCACTATAGCGATTTGTAGTGTCTTCCGCAAATCACTATAGTGATTTGTAGTGTTATTCAGTAAGCAAATCGCTGTAAATCGTTACCCGAATTAGGACCAACTTGTCAGGGTCATATCTCCCTAACCAGAAGTCATATTTCAAATCTGTAAAAAGTGGTGTCTTTGTTATTGAGTCTAGTTTATTTCTGTAAATTTTCAGCGATTTCTATTGTCATTTCATTCCCCATTTTAACTAAAAACCAGACTCCTATTATTTTGTGTTATTTGAGTTGCACAACACCATTCTCGCTTGACATTCACATATTGAATCTAGCATGCTCCTTGTTGGATTTTCCATTGATTTCTTCCAACCTTGCTTGGAAAAACCTTGCTTTCAACCTTCCATTGACACCCAGTGCATTTTTTGACCATGACACCCGGGACCCGTGCCGGGGAAGAGCCCCCAGACCCACAACGAATCAAGTTGAACGATGCTATCCACGCTGGGAGGAGCCCCCAAACCCTCCTCCTGTAAGGGCAAAAAGTCTAAATCAAGCTCCAAAACTCATCAAGTTGAATGATGCTACCTATGCTGGGAGGAGCCCTCAGACCCCCCTTTTGTAAGGGTAAAAACTCTAAATCAGACTCCACAACTCTTCAAGTTGAATGATACTACCCACACTAGGAGGAGCCCCAGACCCCTCTCCTGTAAGGGTAAAAACTCTGAATCAGGATCTACAACTCATTTAGTTAATGATGCTACCCACGCTGAAAGGAGCCCCCAAACCCTTCTCCTGTAAGGGTAAAAACTTTGAATCAGGCTCCACAACAGTCAATGTGCAGGTCAGTCGGTGCTTGATGGAGCAATGTAGGATCTTCTGCTCGATGTGCACAAAAGCAGAAAGAGAAGGGAGAGAGAGAGTGAGAGGGTTGATGTTCATGGCCTCCTCAAAGAGAGATTTCTTTCTCGGATAATCCTGCAGTGCAGAGACTGGGTCTTAAATAATCATCTTCGGGGCACTTAAGTCTTTACAATCACTCCTTTTCTACAATCAATATTTTTTTGGCACCAATGGAGGAGAGAGTACTTAAGTCTTTGCAATCGCATCAAACTCTAATGCTAATTAATGCTGACAAATATGGGGATACGAGATGCACAGGCTTAAATACGTGGTGCTTTTTGGGACCCCCGAGCATGAGATGCCCTGTTCGGGGGGGGGGGGGACATATAACCTACTTCGGGTAAAAGGTGCTTTTACAGAACTATTTTTTGATGACCTAAAAAATAAGGCCTTCTGTCCTCTCACGCATTGCAGACTCGCTCTCTTGCTGGCCTTCATCTCACTCTCCCAAAAAAGTTTTGGACCATGGTTGGCCGGATATCCATCCTCTGAAACATTGATATCCACCCCATCACAAATTTCTTAGCTGTGGCCAGAAACATCGCTGAAAAATATGACATGATTTTCATGTTTTTCTCGCCATCTACAACAAGAAATTGCAACGGGAATTTAATAATGTTAGGTGAATGCAGGGAACTCCCTTCCCTATTCTATGGTGACAAAGGTTTTGGCTAAGCCAGTGGTATAACTAACGATGTTAGTGATGGTGGGATGATGTTGAGAACAACATTGGTCTTATGCAGGTGGTGAAGGTCAGTAGGCGTTTTTTTTTTTTTGGGAAAATGGCCTTACTGTACGACAAAAACATGACACGTTTCTCCAAATGCCCAATTCTTTTTGAAATCCTCCTCGTGTCCAAAACCACAAATAGGCAACTTATTTAGGACCTTTTTACCTTTTGCATGAGTGAACCTCACGAAGTTCGTGCTATATATCTTTTTGCTCGTCAGCTATTGCAAACCCTTACATAAATGTATATTCACACATTTTTTTTGCAGACTTCCTTATGTTCACAAAAAGATTATTTGCGAACATCTCATTAATGTGAAACCCCGTAACTTTGCAAATACCACGATAAATTCATATATAACTTCAACTGAAATTTTAAGGATTTTTTTAAAAATCTCTTTACACAATTTTCAAGAAACGCTGAAAACTCTTTTTAAATACAATTTGAGCTTTAGGTGGGTTACAGATACAACACATACATATACAACTAGAATAACTGAATCAAACCATCATAGTATTAAACAAATCAAATACTAGTCTCACGAATTATCAGAGTTTACAAGATTTAATAAAAAAATAAAATAGTGAAAATATCAAGCCCTCTCAACAGTCTTAAAAAACTGACCCTCTTGGTGCCACCTTGAGCCTTCATGTCATCACCCACTAGCCTACTCATTACCTAAAATATTAAAAGTAGAGACATTAGATCACAATCTCAGTAGGTAACACAAAAACACGTGAACATAAATATATTTCAATCATAAAAATAAGCATTGACATATTTTCAGATAAACATCTAAATCATGCAACATAACATATCAGAATTAAGCATAATTTTCATGTACACAATCAATCATTCTTGCATTTATATTTTTAGAATAAACATGCTATACTATATCATGCCAATGAAATAACAATTTATGCACAACTTAAATATTGCAATGATTCTATTCTTGATTCTTTTGTTCTTTTTTTTTTTTCTTTTGAAAGTACACTCTCAGGTTCTTAACTCTGATTCAACCAATTCAAATGATGAGATTAATATGCCATGTATTTTATTAATCTCATTGAATTGAGAAATCTGTAAACTTCTATGGAGGTTCTACTGGAGCAGTCTGTGATCGAGAGAAACTCTCAGTAGTCCAACACGAAATCGATTTTTAGTCTGCAGAGATTATGAACATACCACCTACGAAACCAGGTAGTCTGGACCACTTACGACTAGAGACTGGAGACTAAGAGAGACACCATTGCCCTAAAAAAACTAACAACGATCAACTGGTCGTGTAACTCCCACTTTTTGTAAAGTGGTTCTCGGTCCAATAGATCTGTTCTGAATAAGTCACGGGTGTTATTTAATTATTAGGCTCACCAATTAAATTTCATATGCTCACAACACATACACCCGAGCTCACAAGCTCAATCTACCCAATAGAGATTCCATAACGCAAGTCTGTTATTTAATTTTTTATGAACTTTAAAAGGAACTCTGATATTATTATTTTAAATTTGGAATAAACTTTTACGAATATGTGAATGCTGAACTTTAAGTGATATGTGAAATTGTGTGATTATCTATAACTCGCCCAAACTTTTTATCTAATTTTTGAATTTTCACTATGATTTTTAAAACTATTTAAAAAAAATCATGATTTTTAAGATAAAATTTTAGGGCGTTACAACGAAACCCTGCTAAACATTTGATTATATGTTGAAATGACACGTGACTGAAATATATGATGTGCATACATGAAATGTGATGGCTCATGTTAGAGCCGAGGTTCAAAGAACCTTACTGGTACTAGGGAGCACGATGGTGTGTGTCTAGCATGCGATTCATGGCACAGAAAGTATGCACATACTCATTATTGCTCGTATGCGAGTTTGGGGTTGATACAAACTCATGATATGCGAAGGGATGCACCATAGAATGAATGATACATGCATACACTCACACTTAAAATTTTGGGGATCCACCTTCATAGGTGGATTGCTCATATGGGCTGAAGACGCCAAAGTAATACTGAATGTGTTGGGTACATACAAATGAATCATAATGTGATTGTTACTCTATAGGGGTACTAGGGTTATCAAACCCTGAATTTGTCTAATGATATGAGGCACATGAAATGATAAAATTACATAATAAGAACCCTCCACTCATTCAGATTTATAATCTACCTTGGAGGAGTAGGTGGTACAAACTTCGACTAATAATATTATTATTTTATGAGAGCAAAGCATCTCAATGATCTTCAGTCACTCGGAGGTTAACAGGTTGAGCTATTAATATATCTTAGGTGATAGACTCCAACTATTTCAGCTAGTTTTGGATGTATCCTAGTGAACGTTACCCAACATTGCGAGAATTCTCTCGATTACACACTACTCGCTTTGGACCTCGGACAATTAGACTTTCAAAAAATTTAAGAGACATAAAATCATAAATGCCTGAAGTAATCTCTCCTAAGATGAAATTACTCGAGTACCCAAGAGATACTATAGTTAAGAGCCTTGATATGCCCTAGTGAACGTTACCCAACATTGCGAGAATTCTCTCGATTACACACTACTCGCTTTGGACCTCGGACAGTTAGACTTTCAAAAAATTTAAGAGACATAAAATCATAAATGCCTGAAGTAATCTCTCCTACGATGAAATTACTCGAGTACCCAAGAGACTATAGTCACACATTGTTATGTCATTCAAATAGATAAAGCATGATCATGATTATAGTGAATTTCTTTCAATTATTGCAAATATCCCATGTTTATCCTGTCGAATTGTTTCATGAATATCATAATTATTGAAATGTAACATCATGAATGAAATATATGTTTTAAATTATTGTGTGATTGCTTGTGATTCAGTGTGTAACTATCAGGCTGATGAGTTTCACAAGTCTAATATTATACAAATTTAAGGTGATGAGTGATACGTTGAACAATAGATGATGGGATGTAGTGGCAGCATCGATGACCGGATTTTCTGGATCACAGGCTTTACTTAAGATTTTTGTTTATTTTATTTAAATTCTAAATACCTTTTGTATTGCAAACTCTATCTGATTCACCATATGTTGTGAATGATATATATATATATATATATATATATATATATATATATATATATATATATATATATATATATATATATATAAATGTCTTGGTTTTTTGGTTCACAAATGGTTGGAAGAGAATTCCCCTGATATCACACGTGTAATACATACCTGCAACTCGCCCCAAAGTTGTTTAACCCACACAAAAGATTTTTTTTTTATGCTTAAAGTTAAAATAAAAAAAATAAATATATTTTTTTTATAAAAATTTTGAGGAGTGAGTTTCGAACTTGTGACATCTCATCAAGTGACATTCACAAGTCACCCCTACCAGATGAGCGGCTGACTATTCAAGTGAATTGACTGATACCCGATTCTCAAGTGAATCATTCTGAATAGACTTAAAAATAATAATAAAATATTTTGTGTAGAACATGATACCTGTTAATAGTATTAAAACAATATCAAAATTTTACTTTTAAACATTTTTATATTTTTTTAAAAAATAGTCAAGTTTCGTATCCATTTTATACTTATTGCCCAGTAGAGGCCCTTACGCACTGATACTGACAACATTGATTAGTAGCAGATATTTAGAGAGAAAGAGTCTTTGGTGCAAACTTAAATACCTTACTCACAAGTGAATTGTTTTAATCAATGTTATAAGTATCGGTGCGTATCGGACGATACTCATCGTATCAACAGAAAATCAATACGTTGCAAGCCTGAATGGGTCAATTTTTAATAAATATAAAAAATATAGTTTTTAATATTATTTTAATAGTTTCAACATGTGTCGTGTTATGATTGACATAATAGGTATCGGCCGATACAGCCGGATCAGGGGCCAAACGATTCAGGACCGATAAGTATACTTACAACATTGGTTTTAATTCAATCTGACTCTATATGTGTTTTACATGGTCGTTGTTTTAGTGAACAACAAATTCTCTTTTTGACAAAAACTTTTTTATGTTGTGGAAAATTTGGTACATTTATAGTTATCGATTTTTGAAATGCCAAAAAAATGTACAGAACACGTAGACCACATCTATAAGCGGTAAGATGTTCATTCCGATACTGTATCCACGTCTGCAGCAAAGACATTATATATAATATACGTTTGGCCACTCGTGAATGAGCCAAATTGGTTGATTGGGCAACCCAATTGATTCACACTTCTCTAACTCTTTTAATTACCTGCCAAATCGAACCGGTATCAGCCAAATTAAACCGGTTCACTAAGTTCAACCCAATAGAATCTTTGAGAGAGGAGATAAAATTAATGGCCATCAAGTAATTATAACAAAAAACAACAGGTGCTTCTCTCAAGAGGAAGCGGCACCTTTTCCTCGGAAAGAGAATCGGACCCTCTCACGAGAACGCTTTTCGCGGAAAGGGGGGCTTTCTGCACAGAAAGAGGTGCTACAGTTTGTTTTTGTCATGGTGGGGTCTCGCGAAAACGCACACCCCCGTCCATGAGTTTCTGCAGAAACGGTCCACTTTCTTGACATGCAAACAACCCCTTCCTAATACCTTTTGTTCTAGAACTTTTTACCCTGCAATAAATTATTATGCGCTATTTAATTATACAATTCTTTCTCTCTCTTCATTTGTAAACAATAAAAAAATATTTTTATTTATTTATTTAGTTTTTAATTTCGAGGTTTGGTATTTATTTTTCGGGAGGAAATTATCTCGAGATTTCCCCAAATTCTCCCCCCTTTTTTCTCTTCTTAGGGTTCCAAAATCGATAATTTCGAAGCTCTTCCACAGATCTCATCACCCTCAACTCCTCCCATAAACCTCTCTCCTTTCTTCCTCTGATTCTTTTTTTTTTCGGTTTTTTCCCTAATTTGTTTGTTTGATTGATACTTTTCTTCTCCTTTCATGTACTGGATCAAGTCCCCTCATTTCTAGGGTTTCCGATTGAATCCTTCCTCTGTTTTCCCGATTCTGCTTTTTCCCGCGTCGGAAGATTCCTTCTTCTCTGATTTTGGGGCATTTTTTGTGAATTCTGTGTTTCGATCTGAAAATCCATGGTTTTTTTATAGTGAGGTGTTGGTTATTTGATTCTTCGTCTTCAGATTAGGTTATTTTTCCACGTTTTGTTTGTGGTTGCGGCTTTTTCGTTTGATTTCAGCTGGAAAAACTCTTTTTTTATTTGGATCTTTGGTTCTTCGGTTTGAATCTAGGGTTTTCTTCATAAGGAGATCTAGGACTTCTGTGGGGGGAAGGAAGGGGAGAATCTATGGCTCAGGAGAGCTGGAAAAGGGAGAAGGATGAGACCGATTGCAAGATCCCAGAGGGTCTCATCCTCTGCATCAACAATTGCGGCCTCTTTGGTAGCCCTGCCACCCTCAACATGTGCTCCAAATGTTACGCTGAATCCCTTCTGAAAAAACCCAATTCTCCACCACCTCCGGCGCCGTCTTCTTCTCCTTCTTCACCATCTGTGTCTTTGTCTTTGCCCTCGCTGCCATCTACATCGGCGATGCAGGCGCCGGAGAAGCCGGAGTCGGTTCCCGAGAAACGCCCTGCGAAGATCAGCTCGGCCGCATTTCGGTGCTCGTGCTGCCAGAGGAAGGTGGAATTGACCGGATTCCGGTGCCGCTGCGGCGACCTCTTCTGCGCCCGGCACCGATACTCGGACGCCCACGATTGCTCCTACGACTATAAAGCCGCTGGTCGGGAGGCAATTGCAAGGGAGAATCCTGTGGTTAAAGCTTCTAAGATCATCAGGATCTGAGGGTTCCTTTGCCTTTACTTCCTCTGCTCCTTTTTTTTCTTTTTTCTCTTATTATGTATGTTGTTATTTGTACTGGTTTCAGTTGATAAAATTAGTGAATGTAGGTGTTGGTGCAACTCTCAATTTGATGTAATATTATATTTGGTTTTGCCTTTTAAGTAGTTGCAATCGGTGTATATAGCCATGGTGTATTTCGGTTTGTTCTAGATTGTTGGTGGCATTCTACATGGCTAATTTGCCTCCCCTTTAGCTAGTTTTTTTGCTTGTTGTGCCTCATCAACAAATCTGAGCATTTTTGGTGTTCATGGATGAACTTATGATTGGTGATTATTGTTCTTGATTGTTGTTTTAGAATCATTACAACCTATGTTGGTTTTTCTTTTTTATTTATAAAATGACCTCTACTTTGTTCATTATTTCAGAGCCTGTGGTGTAAAGGTTGCTTTGAAGTTCCAGATATGCAGATTGGTTGGTTTGGCTTATGCCTTCCAATTCTAGATTGAATTTGTTTTTTTAAATCATTGATACAGTTCATGGATCAAATCTTGCTACGGCTATTGTGGGTGAGAACCTGTTTCTCAAAAAGCCATTTTGCCTTCCCCCCTATTTTCGTGGTAATGCATAGATTATCCAAGCAGCAGCAAAAGAATATGTGGCTCAGTTGCAATGGTGAAAGCATGGTGTGGATATGATTTTAGGTAAAGCTTCAATTTTCAGCTTTTTTGAGCCTGTAAAGAGATCATCTTGTCAACTTTTACGTGGGGATTTTACTTGGGGTGCCTCTTGCCTTTTTCTCTTCCTACTTTTCTTCCTTTAAGATTTGGGTTTAGTTAGCTTCGGCGAGCGTTCCTCGTCATAAAAAAAAAGATTTGAGTTTCGTTGGAAGATAAAAGTAGAGTGAAATATGCAAAAATCTACCTGGTTAACCGACCAACTTGCACACAATCCATGCAAAATTCTACCTGGTTAGCCTTTAATGTTGTTGGTTTTCATTCGGTGTTTATAAGAACTTACTGAAATTCTTGAGGTAGTTTTTACCCATGAAAAGAAAATGCACCTTTGTTTTTTCTTATATTCAAAGCAAAGTTTTGTTCTTTTGTGAAAGTGGACGTGTACAACTCATGATAACGGGAGGGTGGTGTATGTTCGCCCCCGATGATTCACTGAATCCCACGTTGTGTTCGGGGGGTCGAATGAGCGGCACGTATTTAGGCACATGGGGCTCGTATTCCCGTGTATGATGACATAACTTTGCATCGGACTTTGGTGTTGTTGCAAAGATTTAATCACCCTTGCTTTTCTTGCCTTGAAATGACTGTTCGAGTAAATGACAAAAATATCCTCTATTCAAAAGTTGGGAAAATACGGTTCGAGAAAAGGACAAAAATGTCTTCCATCCAGAAAGTTTAAAGTGGAGACGTTTCCTATTCATGAAACTCCTGCGCCATCTGTTGTAACAGTAGCTCCCATTATCAACCCAAACTTTGCCTTCGTCTTCAGTCGAGGTTTTCGCCTTGTTTTTTATCATGTTTTACAACACATTGTCGCCTTCTCGTGTCTACCTTGTGTTACAAAACATTCCCTTGTCTTCTCTTCATTTTTGCTGTCGTTAGGCATTATGAAAGAAAGCAATAATGCACAAACATTCCAACCAGTGCCATTAAGGTGGCGTGAGTAGCTTTCCATCTCATCATGCTATTGATGAAGAAGGCATGTCGTCTTGTGTGTCATTAAGGCATTGTTTGGTTATTGCAGGTCGATCTTGTTCTTACGATGGTTGGAAACTTATCGATATTTGTAAGACGTTGGGACCTGTTGATAAGAATGCTTGTTTACAAATGCTATGAAGGGTCTCTACCCCATCAGGTATCCTACATTCACTCATTATATGCATTGTATCTCCAACCGCTGTAGTAGTAACATACTCCCATTTTTGTGAGATATATCTTTGTTAGTTAATATCAATTTGTTTGCTATTTTGCTCGATTTCTTCCGTATCGATTTGTAATTTATTGTGCGATATATTGATCGACCTTTTAGATATTATGGTTTTGTATTGTCGAGTTGTAAGTTATTATGCTGAACTGTCGTATCAATTTTCAATACATTATTCAATATTTATATCACTTTGTAAGATATTATATGTTTTGTAATATGTATTTCTAAGATATTTGTATACATACTTTGAAAACGTGTGCGTGCAGAAACACATCGTTACACGATTGCGGGGGCGATTTTCGCATTCATACTGCTGCTCTGTCAGCGATTTCTATTGAACTCGCTTTACAACATCGTAGATATAATGAGAGCGTTATCGTCAACACACATGTACGACATGTATCTTTTATTGGCATGGTAAGTGACAACTCGATGCTCAATATAAGCAAATATCAAACCGCACTTGCTTGGATACTGTCATTCATTAAATCGTTGCTTTGACTTGCTTAATATTGATTTGTTTGCTATTTTTGTTAGTTAATATCGATTTGTTTGCTATTTTGTTGCAAACACCAATTGATATATTGCTAAAAACTTTGTTGAGTTTATCATTAGGATGTAATAAAGATGATGTAGCTCAATCAATTGAAAGATCTGGAGAATTGAACATATATACTAATGACGCAACTAAAGAATTGAACATTTGCGCTAATGATCCACATGAAAAGAAATGTGCAGGCATTAGACCCACTCTTGACTTGAATGTTTCAGTAGAAGAAATGCAATTCAATAGCGAGGTAGATTACCATGACAGTACACATAATAAAAGAGTAGGCACCGGGAATGTAAATGGAAGCACACTAGACTTGAATGTTCCAGTAGTGGAAATGCAATTCAATAATGAGGTAGATTTTGATGTCAGTACACATAATAAAAGTGTAAGAACTGGGAATGTACATGGAATTACACTTGACTCTATTCTTGTAAAAGGAATGCAGTTTAATAACGAGGAAGCTGCATATAAATTTTACAATGATTATGCCTTAAAAGTTGGCTTCAATGTGAGAAGGTTTTCTTGGTCAAAACATGCACTGGGTGTCTTGGTTAGAAAGACGTATGTTTGTTCCAAGTAAGGTTGAAAGAAATCAATAGAAAATCCAACAAGGAGCATGCCAGAATCAAGATGTGGATGTCAAGTGAGAATGGTTTTGAGAAGACATCCGAATGAGAAATTTGTAGTTCGTACTTTAATCAGTGATCATAATCATGATTTATCTGCATCATTTATGACTCTTATGCTAAGGTCATATCGTAAAGTAACTGTAGCGCATGCTGCAATGGCTGAAATAGCCGATAGCGCCGGCATTGCACCAAGGAAGACATACAATTTGTTTGCCCACATCGATGGTGGTCGCGATAATGTGTCATTCACACCTTTGGATCTAAGAAACCACTTGAGAAAGAAGATGACAGATAACATGAAGAAAGGAGAAATATGTTCTTTGGTTGATTACTTACAGAATAAATCAAGCAATGAACATGGTTTCTTTAGTGCAATGCAAGTGGACGAAGATGGATATGCTGTGAATATGTTTTAGGCAGATTCAAAGTCAAGAGTAGATTATGAATGCTTCAATGATGTGCTTGTATTTGATACTACAGTAAAGATTAATACTGAACAGTGGCCATTTGCGCAGTTTGTCGGAGTGAACCATCATGCACAGAGTTGTATATTAGGCGGGGCATTTTTGTATGACCAGACCAAGGAAAGCTTTGAGTGGTTGTTCAGAGTATTTACACAGGCAATGAACGGGAAGCAACCTGAAGCTCTACTTACAGATGGTGATCACGCAATTGCGGCTGCAGTGCTTCATGTGTGGCCAGATGCACATCATCGCCTATGTTTGTGGCATATCTTTCAAAATGCAGCAAAGAACATAGGACACATATTTAATTAGAAGACAGGGTTTGCCAAAAAGTTTACTAGGTGTGTGCTTGAGAGCGTAGTCGAGATCACCTTTATGTCTGATTGGGAGAAAATGATTCAGACATACGACCTTCAAGATTGTCTGTGGTTACAAAATTTATATGAAGAAAAAGAGAAGTGGGCATTGGCATATTGGAGACAATACTTTTGTGCTGGTATGATAAGCACACAAAGAGCTGAATCTATGCATGCCACGCTGAAGAAAACCCTGTATTCATGTTTGACAATGTTTCGTTTCATGGAACAATATGAATTATTTGTAGACGGTCTAAGACAGAATGAGCTTAAACAAGACGTGAAATACTTCAACACACGACCTCTAACTCTTGGCATGAAAATATTGATTCGACTTGCAGCTTTGTATACACTAACTGTATTTGAATGGATCAAGAAAGAGGTGTTACATGTCATGAATTGCAAAATAGAAGGACTCTTGCAAACCGAGAATATGCACAAATACCATATTTTATGGCAGGGCGAAAAGCATCACGAAAGGCGAGAAGCACATGTCACGTACAATGTTGACAATGGAAGAGTTGAATGTGCGTGCAAAATGTATGAATTCAAAGGTATTTTATGTTGTCATGCATTAAAGGCACTCAATAAAGAGAAAATACAAGAAATACCCGAGTCTTACGTAATGCGGAGATAGAAGAGACGTGCAAAGATTGAAACCATTGTTATGGACAATATGAGTAAATCTGGTGTTGACGAGAAGTGCCACATAGCTTCCCGTTACCAACAACTGTGTAGGTCATTTATGCATGTTGCTGATTTGGCATCGAGAAGTGAAGAAGGCTATGTATGCGTGAGAAAAGCTTCAATGCAGTTACTTGAAAACTTGAAGTTAATTCACCTTAATTCGGTTGCAGCGAATGAATACCAGTCGAAGATAATGAGATCGAACAACGTAGGTGAAAATCATGTTTCGCTTGACACTCCTGAGAAGTTGCGCCGAAGCGTAACCATTATCTTCAACAAGTCAGTAGTGAACGTTGTTGATTATGATGGACATATTTATGAAGCAAAGGGTATGAAAAGAAAACCTGCCTCTGATCGCAGTCGTCGGAGGGCAAAGGGTGCACTAGAATTGGTTGGCAAGAAAAGGACTAAGAAACAACCAACCTGTAATAAAACACAACAAAGCCCTTCAAATGAACAGGTATGTAAGACATTATATTGCTTTCCATTACGTGAAGCTTGTCATTATCTAACTCGTGTAATGTCCAACATGCAACAATACCCTATAGAAGTAACACCAAACGCTGAAACCTTCATTCCTTCCGACCAGATTTCCGGCAATGATAACTTCAGTTTTACAAGTCTTTTGGTATGTAATCAATGTTGGGATGAGGTTTGTATTTCTTGTGAAACTTAATGCAGTGTCTTATATTTTCTATTGCATGACAGGCTCTGATGCATTCGACAGATAGGTATGGGACACAAGAATCTCGTGTGGGCTATTAATTTAGCTGTCATGCCTCTTTGCATGACCCGATTTCCATATTGTCGGATTTGTTAAGAGTTTGTAGTGATTTATCAGTGATGACTTGCGGTTCATTGGTTGGATTTGCTTAAACCGATAGATAGATAGCGATTTGTGGCTTCTGCAGGAAGTCGATTCATGACATCACTGAATGGCAATTTGTGGTTATCGTTGAATAGCGATTTATGGCATCGCAGCATAGTGATTTGCGGGTATTGTTGGAATGTCAATCCAAGCGGGTTGAGAAGGGTTGTTCCAGTAAGCTTTTTTGGGCCATTGATCAAGGTTGCAATTCATTTTATGATGTAAGAAAGCTTTCACTTGTGTTTTCCAGGTAAGTGGTTGCACAATGTTGGACTTGTGTAATGATAATAAAACAAAATCATTTTATGATCTGAGTTTTTTTGGTTGATTTAAACAAGTCCTTTATTTATTGAATTGCGATTTACAACCAATAAATAGAATGTGTCCCAACATAGCTGCCAATCTACTTCCAAGATAGTGTCATGTTCACAAGCTACGAGTGCCCTTCTTTTTCTTTGTACTTGTGCGTATAAACATCTTGTAAAATAAATTATTATTTTATTTATCGTAAATTGTGCTTTAGAAGTCTTTTGGTATATAATCAATGTTGGGAGGAGGTTTGCATTTCCTGTGAAACTTGTAGTATGTGTCTTATATTTTCTATTTCAATGTTGGAAGTAGATTGACAGCTATGTTGGGACACATTCTATTTATTGGATGTAAATCGCAATTCAATAAATAAAGAACTTTTTTAAATCAACCAAAAAAACTCAGGTCATAAAATGATTTCCTTTTATTATCATTACTCAAGTCCAACATTGTGCAACCACCTACTTGAAAAACGCAGGTGAAAGCTTACTCAGATCATAAAATGAATCGCAACCTTGATCAATGGCCCAAAAAAGTTACACGAACAACCCTTCTCAGCCCGCTTAGATTGACATTCGAAGGACAACCGCAAATCACTTTGTTGCGATGTCACAAATCGCTATTCAACAATAACCACAAATTGCCATTCAGTGATGCCATGAATCGACTTCCTGCAGAAGCCACAAATCGTTGTCCGGCTCACAGCACAAACTATCCAGCGATGGGTGTGCCATCCTTCTACCGGTGGCTAGTTGACAAGTATCAAAAGATAGTTGTGACTGTTAAAGAGGAGAGGACAACAAAGGATGAAAATGGAGTTGAGTTCATAGACACAGACAGACCACTACTACAAATCATCATTCAGCTGATGATCACTACTACGAATCGTTGTCCAGCGAATAGGAAGGACAACCTCAACATGATCAGGCGACACACTTGGAATTTTGCTGCGGAATTGAATAAGGAGGGAAACCAGTCACAAACAACTTTGAATGTAACACCATAATTGTTTTCCATTGCAATCCATCACTTATAAGACCGAATGCTTTTAAGATTGCTAGAGTGTAAGAATCAATATATGCAAATCGGTCCACCAATGGTGTTAGGACTGTTTTGTTGTAAGCTTGCATTCGAGGATTGTTTACTTAATTTTTCACTAGACAAAAGGGTCTCCATAATTATTAACGTTATCCTAGTAAGGTAGGCCTTCTTGAAATTCAGTGGACTATGGCAATTATTCCTCTTCTTCTTCCTCTTCTTCTTCGTCTGTATTGATCGAGGTCATAAGACCACCTCATCCAATCGATGTACTACTTACACGCCTCGCATGTTCCACATTACTCTACGAGTAAAGGGAAATAGGTCCTCAATAGGCTGGCCTAGTAAGGAACAGAACATTTGTTGTTTACAAATCGCAATACACATATGCATTGCGTACGAACAACAAAGGATGTATCGTAAGTTTTTTTATTAATCGTACATTATTAATTTATCACGGTGGTTGAGCAGTAGATCTTTTGGCTCATAGATAGTCGCACAAGCACTGGACGGTGTGATTATCTTCTACTTTGTGAACTAGCAATAGTCAAACCGACGGTACCTTTATAAATATGGAGTTCCTCCCTCGAACATGTGAGGCAAAGGAAGACAGCTACACGACCAACAATGGCGAATCAATACGATATTGTCTACACATTGTCTCCATTTTCATCAAAATCCGTCTCTTTCATGCCGTATTTGCGCTTTGTGTTGTGTACTCTATAATGTAATTTCAATACCGTTTTTTGCAATGTCCTTGTTCATTTCAGTAGAACATCCACCGACGAAGTTGGGTGAGAACTTAGTCAATCACTCCTGCAGGACATCAAAAGAATGCACAATGAATTCGCACAGTGCAACATGATCAATAATTTTGTTCGTATGAAAGTAGTAGGAGTTGTCTATATAACTAAGCCATGTGTATGTACGTTAACAACAACATATTTCCTGCAAATAGATTATATCCGATTTCGTCAATTATATTAAAAGCAACGCGCCAAGCAAGACTATAAGCATCGTCAACCCGTATTTCATGGTATATCAGTTGTATTTTATGTTGCTTTTGGTTATTAATTTAGTCTAGTTGATTCGTATGTTAACATTGCTGTTAATAAGGTTTCGGTTTGCAGACTATCTTACGTTGTTTGCCATACTCCAGTGGATTTAAAGACAACCTACCTTATTGGGTTAACGATAATCATTGCGAAGACCTTTTGTCTAATGAAAAAGTAAGTAAACACCCCTAGAGTGCAAGGTCACAGCATAACAGTGCTAACAACATTTTTTACAATCCATTTGCAGATATTGATTCCTGCACTCTGGAATGCTGAAAAGCATTGGGTCTTATACGTGATGGATTTACACGAAAAACAACTATGGTGTTACAATTCGTTGGAAGTTGACAGTGGTTTACGGCTTGACATTTCCCATCTTGTAAGATTTCATCTATATGAGTATCGTGTTGTGTACTGGGGTCATGAATTTACTTTCGGTCACACTATTCTCAGATTGGTTTCGTCAAAGACATTTTGGGAGTCGACGTTAGCGAGTGGATCTATCGCACGACATACCATGCTCCTTTACAAAATAATGGCATTGATTGCGGCGTATTTGTAATGAAGTACATTGAAGCGATATACAATGGTGCAGAACCCTGTTTCGACGCTGTATGCCATTTCTTGGCCTCTGTTATTAGTGATTAAATGCATGTCTATTGGTTTCACATTAGAATTTGTTTTTGCAGGTTGATATACCTGGATTCCGCGAAGAACTCTGCCAAAAATTGACGTCCTTTCTAATTGCGAAGGCGAAACTAACTGAGCCGCCACGAGGATCTAAAAGGCAACGACCAACGGTGCCCAACCCACATGATTGATAGTCGCAAAATTAGATTGCGATGTATGCAATGAAATAAGCCTTCTAATGTTCGAAATGATAATTTTCAACATCGTTATGAAATGTTTGATGTTTAAACATCGTCTTATTGCTGACACACAGAATGAAAATCGCAGAAGAGATTCAAGATTAATGCGGTGAACAAGAGCCATTAATGTCGCTTCCATAATTACAAATAGTACACAGCGATAAGACGGGTTTGTTGTTGAGAAATGGTGGTCTAATGTCATCTTCACTACTACTACCATGAAATCTCGTGTAAGAATTTGAAATTTTTTTGAATTTAAAATGACTTTTCCTTTAATTATGATATTGCATACATATGAAAAGAGTCTACACGAATAACTCAACTGCGTCGAAGCCGCCTATACACTTGATTCAAGAACAAGTCGTTCTTTGCAAAAATTGTCGGTTTGTCGGTTCCTTATTCGCGAAGCAAAGTGGAACACATCCTTAACCTGTGTGATGGGTCATTCAAATATTAATGAAACGTCCTATCACCCTCCGTCAGTTTTCAAATAAATACGATAGTTTTAATAAACAAAGAGCAAATCTCAAATAAAATACCCTCCGCATTAATGAAATTGAAGAATGGCATGTCAGAGAGCTATTCTCAAAACTAATCAATGCGATTGGACCTGGTAGTTCAAATCACGGTAGCACGTAGCATGTGGGTTTGATTATAGAAATATTTTTTGTTCTTATATAAATCCACAACTTCGTCCACACGCATCCCAACAAATCGCCTTAGGTGTATATTACGGATTCACACCTCAACATTGGTCGTCGCGAGTCACTTTCATCTAGACATGCACTATATTCGTTCATGAAGGGGCATATATATTACGATTTCATTCTCGCAAGTTCAGCAACACAGCGATTTCTGAGAACAAACCTTTCTTATCGATAAATACTTCGTCATTTGTTCAAAGCGAACATTACGTGCCTTTGTGGACCACAAATCGCGGAAATCTATTTCCGGGCTTTTCATTCACGTAATGCGATCTATACAACGATTTCAGAACAACAACAAAATATCTTTCGTTGTATAATATTTTTAATTATCGAAGAGCAACATTACTAGCATTTGTTAAGCGCATACAACACAAAACTATTTCTCGATACGATTTAGTTTTCATAGATGAAGCAATACAATGATTTATAAGAGTGTTTTGTAATGTTCAAATTATATTTGAACAGAGACAAATTTACAAAATTTGTAGTCCTACAAAATTTGCCTACCGGAAGTCCTTCTCCTACATATCTCCAGTCTGTCTCTATCTCTCTGTGTTTGTCTCTCTGATTGTGTTGATACTAGAAACAAGACGATTCAGATACCGGGTTAGATGAACCCCCATCACCGGAACGATCGCTCCTCTGAAACCTCCTCCTCGCGAGGGAGAGGAAGAAGACGCGGTGGAGCTCCTGATGGCCACCGCTCAACGCGCCGACCGCGTCCCTCACCACCTCTGAAGACCGCAAATTAAATGCCCGTGACTGCACCGCCGGCAGCTCCACGTGAGCCAACTCCACCTCCGCCGACCGCTCCTCACCATGTTGCGACTGCACCGCCAAAGTTGGGTGAGAACGATGATGGCGAAGCTCATTAGGTTGTACAGAGAGAGCAACCGATAGGTTTCACATTACATATTTTGTCTCCCATTCTTTTTAAACTCAATCAAATTTCCGCATATTTCCTCACGTAATTCCGGTATATCTTCCTGCAACAAAAATATGTAATGTGAAACCAATATATAACATGAATCCGCAATAACAGCGGATACAAAGCTCATACATCGTCGAAAAAAGGTTCTTCTCTTTTGTATATTGCTTCAATATGCTTCATTACGAATATGCCACAATCGACCCCATTACTTTGTATAAGAGCATCATCAACACAGAGCAACATCCACTCGGCAATGTCGAGACCCACATAGTCATTTAGAAATCCTGCCTATGATAAAGGAAAAATATAGTACAGTCCGGTCTACCTCAAATAGCTACGATTCACCTATGGGCAGAAGCTTATCAAATGCATAACGTCACGTTCTACACCACTGTGGCAGTCCAATGAGTTGTAGCACCATAGTTGTTTTTCCACAAAATTCATCTCGTATAAGACCCAATGTTCTGGATTTTGCCACAGCGTAGGAAGTAAAATCTGTGAATCGATACAATAATTTATAATTCCATAGACATATCATGATGGGGATGTAACGACTAAACCTTGAAGAAGAGGTTTGTTCACTTACCTTTTCAAAATTCGAAAAGTCTACAAACTCATCACCGTTGTTCCAACAAGGTAGTGCATCTAGGAATCCACTGGTGTATGGCTTTCGCCGGAGTACATCTGTTGCACGAAATAGTAAGGTTTAACCACCAAGAAAAGTGACTAAATCATAAAAGCAAATAAAACAAGGGCATACCAGACATACCATAAAATAAGGGGTGATGATGCGTACTGTATTGCTCGTTTCGTTGCTTTGAATATAATTGACAAAATCACACATTGTCTGGTTGAAAAAATTTACGAACTTCAGAACATACAAACCGAAGACCTAGAAAATGATAGTGGTTATGTATGTACAAAATTACTGATAGTGTTCCCGTCTGCAAATTCATCTTGCATCTGCTCGATGTTATCTACGACCTCGTTAGGGCGTTGCCACCCACCCTTGTCTGTGGATGTTGCACTGAGTGCACCATGAACGTAGTATTCAAAATTCGACATTGCAATTATTTTCTACAGTAAACAACACAAGCCGAAATACGACGTGAAAAGACAAATGTTGACTAAACCAGTCAGGAGGTTCAAAAAATATATGTCTTAAGCGCTACAACTGGTTCTGTGGAAGTGGTTGTCTTCTTCTTTGACGTCGTGCCTGATCATATTGCTCCCATCGTGCTCTCCTTTGGGGCCATGCCTGGTCCTATTGCTCCAATCGTCCTCTCCTTTGGCGCCATGCCTGGTCGTACTGCTCCCATCGTCCTCTTCTTCGGCACCATGCATGGTCGTATTGCTCCCATCATCCTCTTCTTCGGCGCCATGTCTAGACGAATATATCGATGTCACCTTTGCAACGCAGATACAGAATCGACGTCGTCAGTCAAATATAAAGGAAACGTTCTTTAACATGCCGCCCTTTTTCGAAAACCGCCCGCAAATTAAATGATTGCGTATTTAATATTTAATAATATGTTTTTTCACATGCCGCCCTTGTTCGATAAACGCCTGCAAATTAAATGATTGCGTTTTAAATAATTAAAAATACGTCTTTCCCCATGCCGCCCTTTTTCGAAAACAACTCGCAAATTAAATGATTGTGTTTTGAATAATTAAAAAACCGTCGTTTCGAATACCGCCCTTTATCGAAAACAGCCCGCAACTTAAATGATTGGGTTTTAAATAATTAAAAAACCATCGTTTCGACTTCATATTATAACAATGGTTGAGTGGGAGATTGACCCGACCCAAACAAACCCGTTTTCCAGGTATGAATAATCTTTGACGATTATTGAATTGATTATCAAATATGGATACATCGATATATTCATGCCACATATCTTAGCCCTTATCGATTTTTTAACAACAAACGTTCATTGTCGCTTTATACTAGTATCATTTAACACCGCAAATCGTTGTTGACTTACAACGTTTACAAAGGGACAAACCATTGCCGTTTGCGTTGTTGACCTCATGAATTGCAATCCTATTTCGCGGTTTGCATTGAAGGTGTCCCCGCAAATGAGCGACGTCAGAACTCGTTAAATTATTGTTCACGGCATACATCGCAAATCCTTTTTGCGATGTATTATCGAGGCAAAGACAAATACAACGATTGCTGGGCAGAAATGCTCTATCATAATGATGGCAACCTTAGTCAATGCCACGGATTCTGAACAACAAACATCTATTTTCGATTAAAGTTTATTTATTTACGAGATCCACAGACGAAACGTGTCTGTTACATGTAATAATAAAGAATTAAAAAATAAAAGAATGTCACGTTACAGCAATTAATTATACAATCACAACAAATAGCTATCGTGATAAAAAATAATGCCCAGGGTTTATTTCTAGGCACTTGATGAATCAAATGGAATATCATACACTTGTCTCGCTCTTTTTATTGGTGGACTGTCTATCCCGGGTGGCCTCTGGGTTGCCTCCATCTTACTAAAAAAACTGGTCATCATCTCTACCACTGAGTTCAATTGTATCCCCATATTGCTAATTTTTGTCTTAATTTCTTATTCTCCCTGTCCATCAGATCGAACCTTGCGGCAGAGACAATGTTCTCTTTTGTAGAAAGTGTTCGCTCTTTATCGCGTTTTGTTACTGAGGGAATCGTTGTTGTAACCAAAGAGAGACAACGTTTTGGTTGTAGAGGTTGGGTTGCAACATGAGCGGGGGCAGTTGGGATGCATGGGTTTCCAATTTTATCAATCGACAAATTTCGGTGCATTGGTTCCCAATAGCTTTCGAAATAGAAGGGATCAAATTGTCATCCGTTAGTGTTATCATCGCAAAATTTTTACCTTTTGTGAGTCAAACTGACCTTTGAAAAAGATTTTGAAAATAACTCGCCTCCATTTTAAAATGCAGGATAATTCCGAAGAATGGGACTCGCCTGTCGGTACGAGGTTCAACCGTTCCTGGCGCCTTTACCAGGGGTAATTGAACCAAGGATCAATTGTGTGCTTAACTTTGCTCAACTTGTCTAAATCATGTTCTATTTCCTAAATGCACAAAGAATCAGGCATGTGCTATGAATTTTTTGAAAATGCATATTTGAAAACATGATGTTTGCTTTGAGATTTGAAATACTTGGAGAATTCTTGGAAAAGATAACACTTGGAAAATCATGAACTTAGTGAGAGAATATTTCTGAGGAAAATGAAAATCGATTTCTGAAGAATCTAGAGGTTTTATGAAAATCGATTTCTGAGGAATTTTAAATAACTTAGAAAAACTTGATTTCTTTGAATTAGAACTTGGAAATTGAAGCTATAACTTGGAAAATTGAATTTTGAACTTTGAAAAATACTTGAAATATCATTTGAAAACTTAGAGTTTTGAGAAAATCGATTTTAGAATAAGACTTAGAAATTTTGAGAAAATTGATTTCTCTGAATTGAAATAGGAATTTGCAAATAAATGAATGAATATGGATTTGAAATATTTCATTTTGAGGAATTAAGAAAATCATTTTTTGTATTTTTGAGAAATGCAGTGCATTTTGAAGTTAGCCTAAGAGTGTAGGCTGAATGTGCCTAATACGAAGATTACAAATCTGGGTATCATTCGTATTCTGACTATGGCCATAAATACAAATTCTACCAAGTTTGTCAACTCCATAATAGCTAGTGCACGTGTCATTCGTGTAGACCATAGTGAATTTGAAATATGTGCATGAATGACAAGCATAACAGTTATATATCAAAGTTCAAAACTATATGCAATACAAATCCTAATCTATGCAGGAATTGAAATTCTTATTCCAAATTTACATTTAATTTACATCACTAATCAAATTTAAATACATGAATTTAAAAGAGAGTAAATTCTTCAATGTTCCTGAAAAACTAGAAAACTTTGTTAGTGAAGATATGTTGACTTTTCTAGATTTTTCCAGCAATATCTGGCAATTGCTGGATTTTGCTAGATATAAGCCTTTTTCCATGATTCCCTTAAATTAAAATGATGAAATATGAAATAAAATTGAATAAATAAGGAAGATAAGATATGAAATTTCGAAATTGGGTTAAAATGACCAAAATACCTCTCATAGCAAGACTATGGCCTTGAAATCAGGGTTTTCAGAAAGATATTTTATAAAATGTAACTTTTGAAAGGAAAATAATGACAAATTGAACTAAGTAAGATATGAAATGATTAAAAATATGAAAATTAGGGTTTAGAATTTCGAAATTGAGGTCAAATGACCAAATTGCCCCCGATAGCAAGACTATGGCCTTGAAATCAGGGTTTTCTGAAATAGATTTTGGTAAAAACTTGGGATTTATAATGGAAATAAACACAAAATCAAACATGAAACACCCTAATATGATTCTAGACATGAGTAAACCCTAAAAACATGAAATTACACATGAAAATCAAGAAATATCCCAAATATCATGATTTTGGCAGTGTTTTTGAATCTTTCAGGGGCCCTGTTTTGCAATTTGATCAATTTAGGCATCAAACGGATTCCAAATTTCATAATAATTGGTACCTGCACTTGTTATGTCTACGAAGTCAGATTGAAATCATAAAAATAATTTTTTGATATTATGTTAATCCAAAAATTGCATTAAAACCCTAAAATAAGCTATTTTTAACCTAGGTCACAAACCAGTTTCAGAGTTAGACCCGAATCAGGGGTCAATCCTCCATAAAAACTACTGAATTTTTACAGAGATAAAGTAGGAAGAAAAAGCATGCCCCTCTAATATGGGATCTCTCATCTTATTACAGGCTGACCTCCAACGATGGATAAAATCTCTGGCATTTTCATTTTCTCTCTACTTGAGGCCGCAGAGATGACTGAGGGTGGGAAGCGCCTCAGCATTAAAGAGGAATCGCTCAATGAACATGTTCACCACTTTGTCAAATTCTTTCAGCTCGATCGGGTTGACATGCTCCGAATACCATTTGGCTGCCATTCCCTCCAGGTTGCGAGGGAAACAAAGGAAAAGTGCTCGATTATCTCTCTTGAATCTTGAACATTCAGCAAAGAACATGGCGAGATGAGCCTTGGGGTCGCCATAACCATCAAATTTGATAAACTTTCTGGGGAGATTATCCAGATTGTCGTCCCCATCCAAACCATCATAGAAGTCTTCGCTGGTGAAGACTTTCTTGCCCTTGTCGCGGGCCTGCAGGTCTTTAACCATTTTCATCATGTCTTTGAGTTGCGACTGAGTAGGGTCATCAACTGACTGATTTCTGGACTTATAAGCCAACCCCTGCCCCTGAGTCGACCTTTTGAATTCTTGCTTATTTTCATATTCCTTGTCAGTATCATCTGCTGATTCTGACTCAGACATTTCTTCATGACGACTCTGCCTTTTGATGATTTTCACATTCTTGGTTGTGTGGCCTTTATCTTTCTACTTGATCTGAGTCTGCTCAGCACTGGCTTCAGCTTGCTCTGTCAGCATCTTGGTCATCATTTTCTTAAACATAACATATATTTGGGGATCAATGTCATCCTCAACATGTTGCCCTTGATTTCTGTTGGAATGCGGGGAACCCATCTCTTCTTCTGAAGCTGCTGAGTGTGCCATGCCTTCAACTTGTGCGATTTTCTTTCTGGATCTTGTCTGAACCATCGAGTATCACAAAATGTTCTCTTGAATGTCACTGATGCTCTCTGCAAGGTAGAACTGATGATTAGGCTTTTGAAGGAAATTTGGTTGGAGAAAAATATTTGTTGCGAATTTTGGTAGACAATTGAAATAATATCCCATTACTAGAAATTGAGTCATCGCTGGAGTTACGACAATTGCGCTGCTATTCTTTGCAAAATAAACAACTGAAAATATGCCTTGTTACCTAGGCGAGGTCGTCAAACCAAGGTGAAATGAAGATTAAAGGAATTTTATTGAAAATATGATTTTAATAACACACTTGACAGAGGGGAGGGGGACAAACAATTTTCCACCACTCCTGATAATCAGAGGACACTCGAGGACCAAAAAAATAGTATGAGTAACAAAGGAATCCCAGCCATGTCTGGCAGAATTGTATGCTCCGGACCACTGATCTGATGTGAGATCGAACTCTGACAAGATCCCTGATAGTGGGTGAATTTCTATGCGCTTCTCTCTCTGAGAGAACTGCCTGACACACCGCTCTGGATGGTAGTATGCGCAGAAGAATAAGCCAAGTAGCCTGAACCGCTTGTTGTATGCATAAGTATATCTAGGAGGTGATTCCTGACGATCAAAGTAATCCCATACGACTTCTTCCTCCTGAAGGTTATCGATCAAGAACCAGTATCACGCAGCTGGAAGGAGCTTTTCACCATTGTATCTGAATGAGCTAGCTCGGGCTGGCCCATGCCGGAGGAACCAAGATTGCAGGGCATAAGTACATCATTCGACTAGAATCGATTCTCCAAGTGTGAAACGAGTCAACCCTCGGTATAAAAAGGTGAGTGCGGCCATGGCAATGGAGAAGTTGGACTATCCTGATATCCATGTAATTTCGTCCAACTGGAAAGAGAGCGAGTCCCACAGTGCATAAGACCATCACATGCTGGATTCTCTCTCGAGCTGTCCGAGACAACGAGATGACTTCCACAAATGCCCCATACTGTCTGTAGATTTCGAGCAGGTCCACATATTTGTTTCCATCCTCCTCGATCAATGGCCAAGACTTGTGTCTTATCATGCGAGCTAAAGCGTCTCGGGGGTCCAGACCCTTAACATTAATAAAAAACTGCTTCTCCAATGGATCTCCAGGCTGACCGGCAGGCTCGGGCAATCCCATGATTTTTGAAAATTCATCTATCAGCACTGTCATCTCGCCCCATGGGAATCAGAAAGTAGAAGTGCTCAGATTCCACCATTCTGCTAGTGGATAGATCAAATTGCCGTTGACTGTCTGCGTTCCCACTGCGGACGCCAGTTCTAACCCACAATACTCCAAGTGGTCTGGAAACATACGAGAGAAGTTCTTGAACCATGAATAGTACCACCGGGGAAAGAAGGATCCGGTGCTGAGGACTCGATGCTCGGGAAGACGTTGTCGCACCTCGTAGGAGATGTGACCCTCAGGGAAGACTGAATCTAGCTGACTGAATGCCATCAGACTGGAAAACACAAAAAATTGGAATAAGACTTGGGAAAATATAGAGATTTAAAAAAAAATGCAGGCAGGATAAAATGAAGTAGGAAATTCGAGATCCAGAAGAGAGAAAGGATGAAAAATCACCTGGAGTTTTAAAGGAAATTTGGAAAATCGTCCAAGGTTTGATGAAATATGAAGGAATACTTCATAAAATGGAAAATGAAGTATTTGAAAAATCGTCCAAGGTTTAAAGCATGGAAAGTATATGGAAATGGATTGGGGATTTCTGAAAAATTGTCCAGTATTTTGGAAAATTGGGAAAATATGGAAAATAACAAGGAAATGACTATAACACATTGAATTACATCTTGCACAAACAAGTATGCACATACAACATTCCCTAAAAGCTGACTTTAGATGCACAAGTTTTGAAAAAGTTGTAGGACCTTAATCCTAACTCTAAGGCTCAGATCATCTGTGTCCAATCATGCTATGCCTATATACTCAAGCCAAGGCTTGATGTACGTGGCATAAAATCAATTTCTCTGGTTCTAGGTTCAAGTTTTCCAACATCCTTGAGCACCTGCCGATATACATTGGACTATGGCCCTTGGTACGTGGTAGGGGGGTTTTCACCCAAATAGATGGCCCAGTTGTGAGGATTTGTCTCGAACTATGGTTCTGGAAGAAAGCCCAGCAACGTGAAGACCGGGTAAAGATAGGTGGGGTGGTTTTTTTAAAACATGATCACATGCAAGCAAACAGAAGGCTCTAAGTCCTAAAGAGATAGAATTTTGAAAAATTTGAAGAAGCAAACATTGTTTTCATACAATTCCTAGATTGAGGAGTGTTGTATTAGACCTAAGTCTATGTGAGCATGAAAATTTCCTCCTCAATATGGTCCTACCAAACCATACTTAGTCTATATGCAATCCATGTCAGCTGGGTTCAACTCTAGGCTCCTAGGTTCACATGATAACAGAAAGTAAAAGCTGACATTCCATGGAACACGATTTTGACAATTTGAACTAAGTTAAGAACACAATTGATCAGGCGAAGACAGGTCCCATCACGGTCGCCAAACCTGTTATCATCGCAAAATTTTTACCTTTTGCGAGTCAAACTGACCTTTGAAAAAGATTTTGAAAATAACTTGCCTCTGTTTTAAAATGCGGGATAATTCCGAAGAATGGGACTCGTCTGTCGGTACGAGGTTCAACCGTTCCTGGCGCCTTTACCAGGGGTAATTGAACCAATGATCAATTGTGTGCTTAGCTTTGCTCAACTTGTCTAAATCATGTTCTATTTCCTAAATGCACAAAGAGTCAGGCATGTGCTATGAATTTTCTGAAAATGCATATTTGAAAACATTATGTTTGCTTTGAGATTTGAAATACTTGGAGAATTCTTGGAAAAGATAACACTTGGAAAATCATGAACTTAGTGAGAGAATATTTCTGAGGAAAATGAAAATCGATTTCTGAAGAATCCAGAGATTTTATGAAAATTGATTTATGAGGAATTTTAAATAACTTGGAAAAACTTGATTTCTTTGAATTAGAACTTGGAAATTGAAGCTATAACTTGGAAAATCGAATTTTGAACTTTGAAAAATACTTGAAATATCATTTGAAAACTTAGAGTTTTGAGAAAATCGATTTTATAATAAGACTTAGAAATTTTGAGAAAATTGATTTCTCTGAATTGAAATTAGAATTTGCAAATGAATGAATGAATATGGATTTGAAAGATTTCATTTTGAGGAATTGAGAAAATCATTTTTTGTATTTTTGAGAAATGCAGTGCATTTTGAAGTTAGCCTAAGAGTGTAGGCTGAATGTGGCTAATACGAAGATTACAAATCTGGGTATCATTCATATTCTGACTATGGCCATAAATACAAATTCCACCAAGTTTGTCAACTCCATAATAGCTAGTGCATGTGTCATTCGTGTAGACCATAGTGAATTTGAAATATGTGCATGAATGACAAGCATAACAGTTATATATCAAAGTTCAAAATTATATGCAATGCAAATCCTAATTTATTTAGGAATTGAAATTCTTATTCCAAATTTACATTTAATTTACATCACTAATCAAATTTAAATACAAGAATTTTAAAAAGAGTAAACTCTTTAATGTTCCTGCAAAACTAGAAAACTTTGTTAGTGAAGATATGTTGGCTTTTCTAGATTTATCCAGCAATATCTGGAAATTGCTGGATTTTGCTAGAAATAAGCCTTTTTCCATGATTCCCTTAAATTAAAATGATGAAATATGAAATAAAATTGAATAAATAAGGAAGATAAGATATGAAATTTCGAAATTGGGGTTAAAATAACCAAAATACCCCTGATAGCAAGACTATGGCCTTGAAATCAGGGTTTTCAGAAAGATATTTTATAAAATGTAACTTTTGAAAGGAAAATAATGACAAATTGAACTAAGTAAGATATGAAATGATTAAAAATATGAAAATTAGGGTTTAGAATTTCGAAATTGAGGTCAAATGACCAAATTGCCCCTGATAGCAAGACTATGGCCTTGAAATCAGGGTTTTCTAAAATAGATTTTGGTAAAAACTTGGGATTTATAATGGAAATAAACACAAAATCATACATGAAACACCCTAATATGATTCTAGACATGAGTAAACACTAAAACATGAAATTACACACGAAAATCAAGAAATATCCCAAATATCATGATTTGGCAGTGTTTTTGAATCTTTCAGGGACCCTGTTTTGCAATTTGATCAATTTAGGCATCAAACGGATTCCAAATTTCATAAAAATTGGTACCTGCACTTGTTATGTCTCTGAAGTCAGATTGAAATCATAATTTTTTTTTTTGATATTATTGTAATCCAAAAATTGCATTAAAAACCTAAAATAAGCTATTTTAACCTCGGTCACAAACCAGTTTCAGAGTTAGACCCGAATTAGGGGTCAATCCTCCATAAAAACTTCTAATTTTTTACAGAGATAAACTAGAAAGCAAAACAGAGATTTCCCAATTTACAGATTGGAGAAAGCATCTTCGGTTAGGGAGAAACCTTTCCGGCAATCTGAACTAAAATCTAACAAATCTAACAGGGGTTAAAACAGCTACTTAGTATTGAAAATAAAGAAATAAATAGCAAACTTAATAAAAAATTTCTGAAATTTTTTCAATGAACAGTAAACAGAAAAATAACAATACTCACTTTTTACAGATCATGAATCGGATCTGTAGTTTGGGATCTATGAATAACACAAGTCTGATTAGAGTTTTGGTAAACCCTAACGAGTTTTAAATTTAAAATCAGATTCTCTGACAGAGGAAAAATACGAAAAAGAGATCCAAAATTCCCAAAATTTAACAGTAAATAGACCTCCTCAATATGAATCCATGGCATTTTACAGATCTTGAATCGGACATCGGATGAGAAAACCCACACAAGTGCAAGTTATCCTTTTGATTTTAACAACGATTTTAAAGTTTTAAAAACCCGATTTGATGTCTGATTTTTTTGACATAGTTCCCGAATCTCAAAAGCTCTGATTGTTTTATAGTAGTTCATTTACATATGCATGTATCACATATAAAAAAATCAGGAATTAACAGAAAATATTTCAATCCGAAACAACATGCTCTTTACTGCTCTAAACTTAAAACATACAGAAATCTAAGAAATTTTAGAAAACATGCATTAACTAATGAAAAATAATAAAATAAACACTAAAACAGTAAAATAAAAATTATCTCTATGCTGAAAAACGTGTAATAAACATGAATAAACAAATAAATAAATAAAGATTAGGGAATCAATGGCTGGAATTTGATGTTACCTTTAAAAGCATGGATTTAACCCATTAAAAGGGTAAATCACATGTTTTATTGGTTAATAATGCAAAAGACAATGCTAAAATCGATTCTAATGGATTAGAATCCCTGTAAAACACAAAAAACAGAGTTAGATCATCTTCTTGGACCGTTCTTGATGGTTCTTGAGGTCGAATCATGGTTGAATCTTCATAAGGAGGGGCGTCCAAGGCTAAATCCATGCTTAAACTATGAAAAACACTAAATAAAACATAAAAAATTGAAGAAAGTATTTACCTTGGAGTTGCAGCAATGGAGGAAGGGCTGGAGAGGAGAGAGAAGCTCCAAGATTCAAAGGAGAGAAGCCCCTAAAACCGTCCCCCATAGGGCCTTTTTTATAATATAAAAATTAGGTTTAAGAAAATAACAAATTTTGAAATTTTTGGACTCTAAAGGGGGGGCGATTTTTGGGTGGAGTTACTATACTACCCCTAGCCTAAATTATCCTAAAAAATGACTAATTAACCCCTAGCTAAACCTAAAAAATCCCCAAATGTGATGCCACTTGGCATTTTCCACATTTGGGTTTTTAAAGTTCTTTAAAAACCTTTAAAAACACTAGTTTTAAAGTCCAAACTTCAAAATGAGTTTTTAAAATAGCTTTTGACTCTTTTAAACCTCTAACACTAACCAAGACACTGACTAACCCTAGTCTAGCCCTGACTTACTCGAATATGGCGCCACCCCGAGTGGGCCCTACTTGAGTTTAAAAAAAAAAAACTATTTTAAAACTTGAAATTGAGAAAATTTTCAAAAGATTTTCAAAAGTAAACTTTGAAATTAATTTTTTTGAAATGGCAAAGGGTTCTAACTAGGTCAGAACTCCTCTGGATATGGTTCCAACTGAGTGGGCCCACATCGATTTTTGAAATCTTTGAAATAACAATGAAAATGACTTTGAAAAGGGGTTAAAATCAATAATTGAAATTTGAGATTTTTCAAAATAGAGTCTCAAGCGAACTGGAACTCCGGATTAGAG